>NC_135948.1:4200000-5400000 GCF_964058835.1 Carex rostrata | reverse complement strand
TTTGGTCAGATTTGCTTGAACTATCTTTGTGGTTAAAATTTTCGACCTATTATCTGTTAGTTTGTAATAATCTAGAAGTCAATAATACGATAAATTATCATAAAACTTTGTTCATGAATTGAATGTTTATTTATATATCATTTTGTTGCCTTGAGTATTATTGAATTTATGGATCATTTCGAGTTCATGACTGAAATTGTGAAACTCCATAATATAGATAATATATACTCTTAAAAGGTCACTGACCAAGGTAATTAGCAGGAGCACTAATTACCGCGATAAGGTTAGTATGTGGATTAAAAGATGGTTAAGTTTTACAAACCACCTGACACGAGATGTCATTTTAATCACATAAATACATGTTTTAGGAACATAGTATTTGACAGACCCCGAATGAAACATTAAATAGAATTGTGTTCGTGTCATTTATGTTTTCATTCAGTGTCAGGTTCTACAGTATGAGGTATTTATCGTTCCCACTGAGAAATATGTATGTGTGATTGTTATCTACCGCTGTCCGTAAAAAGCAGTCATAACGGTAGCTTTTCCATATGTATAGCTTAGCTGAGGAAGTGATAGTTTACCAAGAATACTATTTGTCCCTCGTATCTCTATACGAGCTATAGCATCACTCGGCCCCTTGGTAGAGTTAGATTATCTGCTAGCGGTATAATTACAAGAGTAATTATATTTGATAATCTGCTCAAGATCAAGAAAAGATTCAGTTAGCAAGGATGACACACATCTACCTTGAAACTGATCTGATAGCTATGAGACAGAAGAACAGACACAAGTAAATTGTTTACTGGATCGTGATATTGTACAGTACAGCATCATCTGTGTAATTGGATGGTCATGATGTGTTGCCAGATGCCGCTCATGATTATAGAAGTTAAAATAGTTTTAACTCTATTTACCAACATAACACAGATCCTATTGGGTCACACCATATAGGAGTTAATCGGAGAATCTTATTGTGATTGATTATAAATTGGTTATGATCAATAGTAAGATGGTTATAATTAATTATACGTGCTATAATTAAATTATAAATGTTATGTAAAATAACAAGCAAAAACATTGGTTAATTTATAAACGTGTGTGACACGTTGTATAAAAGTTAACCGGTTAATTTATAAATGTGCAGGACACGTTGTATAAATTATCGAAACAACAACCGCAAGAAAAATATATATAATTGTTCAGAATAATTATACGAATATTATTTGTATTCAGGCCGAGGGCATTTGGGTCTTTTCAGATTCGTCCTTATCCGCATGACATGTCATCGATCCTATCCAGATGACACGTCATCGATACCAAAACGAACAACCGAAGAAAAATATATATAATTGTTTAGAATAATTATATGAATATTATTCGTATTCGGGCCGAGGGCATTCGGGTCTTTTCAGATTCGTGCTTATCCGCATGACATGTCATCGATCCTATCCAGATGACACGTCATCGATCTTATCCACATGACACCTCACCCCCCTAGGTGGCATGCCTTGTCATAGGGGTATTTTGGTCTTTTCACACCATTTTAGAGGCTATAAATAGAGGGGTGCATGGAGAGAATAAAATACTAATTCATTCGTACAGTTTCGTGTCGAAACGAATCGGTATTTTCTCTCTTTCTCGGTTTCTCTCCCAAATAGTGTTTCGGTTGAGAAAAGAAAGTTATACGTAGTTGACGTATAATCTTGCGAGTTATTGTGAAGTATATTTACGGGATTGATGAATAGTGTTTTACCGAATTTCGCGGTATGTCAGTTTTGCATATTGATGAAACTGAGCAACCGAAAATTCGTGTTTACGGGTTTTCGTCTTTTTCCTGTGAATAGTGTTTTTGCAGAATTCTGCGGTTTATGGTATTTCTGGCAAAAAAAATAAACCGCTCTCCGGTTAGTCCTGGTGGATAAGCGATAGAGGCATCAGACGTCTGATGCTCCGAGTCGATTCCTTCCCTAGTGAGGCTCTACTCGCTCGGTCTGCATTCCAATTGTGATTTGGAAACAAGGTATAAATATGTTATATTAATCTATTTAATTGGTAAGTAGATTAAAGTTTTAGAAATCAATCATGGAGTAGATCTGTAAAAATGATTAAATTGGGTTTTGATGCCAAAGGAATACTGAAGGTGGACCGCCTTGGAAAGTTTCCTGACATACCCCGTTTAATCCTGAGCTTAAGTTGGCCGTAGAAATTTTTGTTCTACGGTCATTCCGCACCTTAAGCCTAAACGGGTTTTGGTTAGCACCGTGAAACCCCAACATTATCCATATACTATTTATTTTTCTAGTTCAGTCTTGATCAAATTCTATTTAAAATAAGAATCCTGATAACAATCCCCGCAGTCTCAACCCTGCAAAAAATTCCCCACAAACTGCCAAAAAAGTCATGGGGGGACCGCTCAAATCATTAATACTCCGCAGAAACTGTTAGTATTTAACTTGAAGCATCAAAGTATTTATCGTGGATTTGCAAAGTATTTATCGTGGATTTGCAAAGTATTAATCCCTATGCAATGATCTCTATTTATGACTGAATAAATCAATCCATTAATTGTCCCCGCACAAAATTTCCTTTTGTTTTGAATTGTCTCCGTACAACTGGGGACCATTAAATAAACAATCCCCTCATAAATACTTGTCAGTTATCCCCGCACAAAATTTCATTTTTTTGGATTGTCCCCGCACAACTGGGACCATTAAATAAACAATCTCCTCACCCAATGATAAATACTTCTCACACATAATGATAAATACTTTATGTTACATAGATAAATACTTCTCAGACATAATTACAATTTTCAGTAAAACATCAATGATAAATACTCTAAGACATAATGATAAATACTCTATGTTACAAGGATAAATATTTTATGTTACATAGATAAATACTTCTCAAACATAATTGCACTTACAGTAAAACATCAATGATAAACTCTTAGACATAATGATAAATACTCTCATGCATAATGATAAATACTTTATGTTACATGGATAAATATTTTATGTTACATAGATAAATACTTCTAAAACATAATTGCAACTTACAGTAAACATCAATGATAAATACTCTCAGACATAATGATAAATACTTTATGTTACATGGATAAATACTTCTCAGAAATAACAAATAAACATTTATTAACGGGGATTGTTATTAGATAACAATATAATTAATGCGAGAATTATTTTTAAACGAATAATTAATGCGGGAATTGTTATTAGAGGAAAGCATAATTAATGCAGGGATTGGTATTAAATGACAGTCTAATTTAATGCGGGGATAAATGAAATTTTTTAGCAAAATAAGTGAGGGGATATATGGCAGTTAAGGAAGAGAGAGAGTGCGGGGTTAAATGGGGAGACAGGGGTGAGGAAATTAGTATAATTATTCTTAAAATAAAGCTGATAAACTGAATACTAAAACCTATAAACTAAATATCAATATTTTTGAACTGATATCTATTTTAAAAAAAAATTAAAAGATAATAGCCATAATGGTAAAATCTATTAGAATTACTTACTTGGTTTCACTTTATTTAATTTTGATAGTAACCGAACAAAAACATTGAATAGCTTCTCTATGATAATGGACCACTGCTAAAAAAGGCAACACCTGCCAGCAGCATGCAAAGATTTTTTAACCATTACTTAAAAGCTACATACATTATATATTTATATGCTCCTCTTCGCTAACATATATAAATGCATGGTCGATTCAATCTATAAGAAAACGACAGATCTAATTAATTTACTACGCAAAAAAAAAAAAAAAAAAATTATTTAGGGTCAGAACTATTTGTTAGATCACCAAGCAAATTAAAACCAGATAAAAGTTTTCCAACAGATAAATATCTTCTCTACCTCCGCCACTTTTGGGTCAAATAATTTGACGTTTCTTTAACTATTTTCTATTTTTTTTATGAAAAAAAAAAACTAATATTAATTTATCCGCTCGTTAATATTAATGAATCTATCATCAGTTAATAAATTTAAAAATAAATCGTCAAGTTTGTCAATATGTTAATTGTGGAAGGATCCAAACTCAGAAGTGTATACATGCATCACTAGCAAAACTTTTTTTTTTTTGAAAACTTGGTAGTAGCTACCAAGGTTCGTGAGGGGGAATCGAACTCTCTACCTTTGGGTATAACAACTCTAGCACATTTTTCTAGCCAATTGTGCTACCTCCCCTTTCTCATCAGTAGCAAAACTTAGAATGAAAATTTACAGGGGCTAATGAAGAGAAAATGACCATTAATTAATTTGAAAAAAAGTATGATAATATAGAAGCTTTGTGGTAAATGGATTATTGCATTCCTTTGAAAGAACCAAATATTGTTGAAATTATTAGGGGTTCAGTTTTGTGGAGTCTATGGTTGGATCGAAACAAAATTATTTTTCAAGGAGGGCAGGTACAAGCGGTACATGTTTTAGGGTCTAAAATCTTAACGATAGCTATATTTTGGGCTTTAAATCAAAAAACAGATCTTTCTTGTAAATTGAATCTAATTTTCCCTTGTGATTTGAAGGATTTGATAGGGCCTACGGTGGCCATTTTCATGGGGGCGCCACAGGGCTCAATTCCTATGCTTGGAATAGAGAGCAGTTCCAATGGTGATGAGGACTCTTTTAGTGAAGATTCTGATGGGTGTTGCAGCTCCTTACAATCTGTGGCAATTTCTTAAAATTCTAGGGTCTTTTATGCTTATTTTCTAGGATTGTCATAGAACTAAATAAGAAAACTTTTTTTTGCTTTACATATCGGTTGTCCTATTTTGATTTTTAGATAGATGTATTAGGTTTTTGTGATTGTCTTTTGAGAATATAGTGGTATTAATCAATACTAGTAGATGAACTCTTGTATCTGGTACTACTTTGTTGGTACCGATAAACACTATATGAGATTTTCATTTTATTGGAAATCGGTGAATATTTTCACTTCTTTCAAAAAAAAAAAATTTGAAAAAAAGTAATAACATCCGAATTAATAATTAAGGGCTTATAGAAGTCTAAGCTAATAATTTTTTAGGAGGGTTCAAATGTCACATTGTGTTTCATACCATCAAGCTTGACATCTCATTTCTCCGTATATGAAATTCAAAGAGCCGATCTGAACCGCTCATCATAATCTCTATATTACAGTGTGTTTAAAGATCAAATTTTATATTTTTTTAAACTTATTTACTATTTTTTAGATAGACACGATATTACTATTTTTGGACTATAAAAATAAAGTGATTTTGTACCTATCTAAAAAATAGTAAAATATTTAAAAAAAATATAAAATTTGGCCTTCGAACATATTTTAATATGAGTATCATATTGAGAGGTTCGGATCGACTTTTTGAACTTTAAAAAACAGAGATATAAAATATATGAGAAATGAAACACATGAATGAGTCATTTGAACACTACTCATAATTTTGTATGTATTATAAAGATTTAACTTTTTATCTATGCAAATATTGTTCCTAAAATGAAAGAGGGAGTTCTTACACGTTTTGGATAACATGCACTAAGCTCTGCCTCTGTGTTCATCCAAAAATATAAGAAACAGAAAATAATGCCTACTCTATAACGCTATTGCTTATTAAATTCTAAATTTGGAGTGTTTAATTTGCAATTGGATTTGATAGGTGAGATGATCAATAATAATCAAAATTAAAAGTTTTTGTTGGACGTGTTAATTTACATCTTATCATAATCATTGCCTGTTATGGCACTATGCATGTAGTTGCAATATACAAATCTATAGCTTTCTAAAGCAACATAATGGGGCCCTTGAAAAATTAGGCTGCCCCTATTTTTACCCAGCAAGGTCAACTTCATGTAATGAAGATTTTTGTTTGTCATGTGCACCTAACTTCATTGATTGACAGCTCAATTACTTGTTTAGACCTATAATGCTAACAAATATCTATATTCTATCTTACCTTGATGACATGTGAACATGTTAATTATAGAATAGTAAATACCTTGATCTTTTGAAAATGCCAAATTTTTACTGTTTATGTATAGTCTTGTACATTTTGGTATTATTAACAAAGGAATCATTTGGCCATTTGGGAGAAACTGTAAATTTTCTTATTTTTCAAATTAGAAAGATTTTAGAATCTAGATAATATATATGTACATGATTGAGGTTGAATTTAATACAGGAGATGCTCTTTGAAAGAAGAATACAAATAATAATTGTATCAAGATTACTAGTTACCTTTTTGTTTCTTTCCTGGTCAATTGAATACTGAATGCAAATATCATTTGAAAAGAATTGAAGGGTACGACCATATAAAAAAGTTGAAGGCTACATGATTAGTAGGCTCAACACATTCAGCAACATTGCTTTCTTAAAACCCTGGAGAAAATGAAACCTTTTTGTCTTTATTGGTCATAGATGGCCCATATGATAATTTTGCACGTCAAATATATTGTTTAATCAGTAATGTTCTATTTTCAGGTAATGGTGAAATTAATTAATGACTTTTAAATGGTTTTGCAAAATTGCATGATAGGTTACAAACATCTCCTGAGTCATGATGTTGATGCAATATTCTCTGAGACAAGTTCGTACACAGTAAGGTTTTCCAAAATTAGTTAGCACATAACACCTCAAAAATACAACAAAACATTTTATTTTCCAACTTAATTTTCATACACTAACTTTGTACTAGCAAAATATATTACTAATCCAAAGCCAGCCAACCGTGCAATATAACAAGTGCATGTAACTAATATATGCCGCATTTTTTTAATAGAATCCAATTATGATCACACACACGCTCTGTCTCTCTCTCTTCCTCTCTGTGTCCGATATTTAAAATTTCGTAATAGCACATTAAATGATGCTGCTGGGAAACTTCATAATCAGGTCATCACACGACTAACTACTAATTAAAAAAAAAAAAAAAAAAAACAATTCAAGTTGCTGGTATGTAGATACAAATACTATTGACTTGCATTTTGTATTTAATTCAATGATATTGATTAATCAAGAAATTAGCTAGCACTAAATGATCATCGATCGCGTGTGATATATTTTAGAGAGAACAACGTAGCAACCACCGACAATGGATCCAACTCGCACGTGCAACAGCTATGTGACAAGTAGTTCTCAAGCACCCACACGTGCTACTATTTATTCCCTTTATTAAGATTAATTTTGTCGTTGAATATGGATAATGTTGCTTCTTGATTGGACCATATAGCTGTCTTCCTATTTTGGTGAAAACTTAGCTACATTTTAATTTGGTGCATCTTTTTCAGCCCCACAAAACTCATTGTGTGGCGTAATTCATGAAGCATTCATTGAATCATTTTGAAATTAATAAATAGTATTATTTTCTTTTTGAATTTGCTATTTTCCTTATAATTTTACACATGTGGGATCCAATTGCATTATAGTGTCACATAACGACATTATTTATTTTAGCAATAATTTAATTCGGAGTTTCAAATGATAAAGTAAAATGTTGGTCATGTATCAAAAATTTATAAAATTTGGAGCTTGTTTAGTACAATAAGAAGAAATGAAAATGAACGGCCGGATGCAATTGATTATAAGCACAATTTTTTTCACATATTGATTTTGTACTAAATGAATCTAAACATTGTAATTTTGGACAAACAAGTATATTATATGTGAAATTAGAAATTTGAATTGGTGGCGCAAAAAAATGTGTTTGTATGATGTGTTATACGTCCAATATAAGATCTATCAAATCCCACTAATATTCTTTGCAAATTTGAACATTTTTTTTAAGAAAAAGCCCATACCACTATAAGCTCTTGGCACGAAAACCGAAATAAACTTATCTATTCTTTAGCTCAAATGTTAGCTAGAAAAAGCCCATTAAGCATGGACAGGCCTTATAGAGTTTACTGGGGTATGACCATGAAGCATTTAAATGACTTGTTGCATGGGCCTTCGCTTAATTTTCTCATATTTAAATGGTTTCATTTTCTTTAAGCCCATTTATACTTTCAAATCAGAAAAAGCAATCACTATAATATGAAGCCTAGATCCCAGATTTGTAGAGAGATGAATAGCATTGGAATAGTTTGTTTCCTATGTTATGCTGTTATGCACTGCCACTGATACTCCGTTTGGTTATTTTCATTTCATGTTATTAATGCACTTCAGTTTCTTTTCTGAATTCACTTTAATATTAGTTAAAAAAATCAATTTTACTGTTTGAGAAATGTGAAATATCAAATTAATTCTCCAGAAAAAGATTCCAAAAACAAAATCAAGAGTATAGGGTTTGAAAATTAATCTGAGTCTTGAAGAGTAGATCTTAATTAAACTCCGACAATAAAGATAGGGATTCAAAACTGCTACCCATCTAAAAATAGAGATTTAAAACTTCACCTGTGTAAATTTTTTGAAATCGGACTAAAGTCACAAAACAAATGATATCATCATTATAAGTCGTTCATGACCATTGGCAACGTTATTTGCGTTGAATCTGGGCTAAAACCTGTGGATTTTAAACTGGCTAGATATATGGTATAAATACATGATGAAGCACATTTTTGAAGTCTCAAGAGTCAAGACAACATTATTACGAAATCATGCATTGAAATAATGATCGTTTGATCATGTGACTTTATTTGTCTCTGTTATAATGTGTCGTTGATACCCATGTGTATTTCAGATAGATATATGCATTGATTTCACACGGCTGTACAAGTATATACTTCTACGATCGAACTCCTGACAATACAATACTACAATGATAAAAATACAAATATAATTACAACAACAATTTTCTTCAAAAAAAAAATCCTGCTATTAGTGAACAATTTCTTTTTGCCCCTTTTCCTTTAACATCGTTATATCTTATGGACATTTTGAGGATTACATATATGGCAGTATAAGATCTTATGATCAACACAGTTGATCAGAGCATACTATGGTATCTTATAAATTAAACCTTGTTGATTGCACAAATTTGATAATAAAAATTTGAAAATAATCATTGTATTATCATCAGAAGGAACTGATCTTGTCAGGATTCTCTTTAGAGGATGCAAGAAGAGGCTTCAACTTTTGTAGAAGCATTTCAAAATAGTCGTCTGTCTTGAGAAGGCTCAATCGGGTGTAACGCTTGCTGGCTTCAAAAATGTCACCACCACGTGAAAGTATACCGCCTTTTGTTAGTACCTCGGCACAATCCACATCTTCTTCATTCTCACATTTCAACCAAGCATAAGCTGTATACATGTATTTGAAAGGTATAACAAAATTGTTCTTTTTGTAACTGTAGAGAAATTCAAGGAAAATATTTGGTTTGTTCGTATTCATACCACAAGTTGTTGGAAACAATTACTAACTGAGGAGGGTTCAAATGCCTCCATTTTGTGTGCCTTCATCGTGCCTCCGTTTTTAAAAGCTTTAATAATTTAAAATTTAAATCTTAAAATTCAAAATAAAATAGTTTGATATGTACTACATCATTTTATTTATGCACGTGTAAAAAATTATGGCATTTCAACTTTGTTTGGTTGTCATCTTGAGCTCGTAAAAATGTATACTAATGTGAATAATTTCTAAATGTTGATTTTTCGACTTATTGATTCATATAAAAGAAAAATCAAAATGTGACAATTTTTTATGGACACAGAGAAAATTACATGAATCACATCTAATGGTTTTATTTTGACGTTTAAGTTTTAAACTTTGAGTTATTTAAGTTTTTAAAAATAGAGACATGATAAAGGTACAAAAAATAGAGGCATTTGAATCCCCGTCTTAATAATCTAACATCACCAAAATAACTTCCAAAAAAACGGTTCACTGATTAGCAGAACAAATGTCTCAACTTTTAAGGTGGTGGTGGAAACCATATGCTGAACCTGTTTCACTATGGGCCACCTGTGTTAAAAAGAACGGCCGAGGTCCAATAATGGTAAAAGATTCCCTATTAGAGCATCTCCAATCCAACAATTGAAATTAATTGCTAAATTAGCAATTATGAAAATTTTAAAAATTAAGCAATCCACTCTTACATTGGTGCAATCAACCAAACAATTGAGAATTAAACATTTGACCAATAAGAATTAAACATTTGGCCAACTCATTTTTAGAAAAGAATTTCGTATTAAGCAATTCTTTCTAACAATTGCTAAATAAGCAATAGCCATACAACCCAGCAATTACAAAAACAATTGACACATCAGCATAAGTAATTCATAAGCAATTACTGTTGGAGATGCTCTTAGGTACCGGGGAGGATCTGAATTCTGATTTGACAACCATTTTCCATCTCTAGAAAGATGATGCGTTTCCCATATCATTTAGGAAATAGGAGCGAAAAGAGAGAATGCAAAAATGAAAAACAAACCTGGAGAGGGATCTCTGATTTTTTCAAAATAGGTGCAATACTGTGGAGACAACTGTTGAAGTGAGAAACGACTCGAAGAGTTAACAAGTGCTTGCAACCTCTGCCATCTTTTTCTCAGTTTGTCAAATCCAAATTTGAAAATATCCCCGTCACCACCAATATTGGCCAACATAACCTTGACAATTTTAAGCATTCTCAGTTGTGTGTCCCGTGACATACCCATGCTATTTAACTGCATGTATTGTAATACCTTCTTGTACACATTCTCATCCTTTATAAATGCCCACCTGGAAGTAGATTGAACAAATAAACTAATTAAATTATTTTTGTTTGGAGAATTTGCTTAAGGCGAGAAATTTTTGGTACACAACTAGTACTACATTCAGTTCTTGAGGAAATTAATGTTAACATATACTTTTCTAGTGCTGGTACGAGACATAATTTTGTAATAGTAACCTGTTATATATACATGCACCAAATATAACTGAGAGGAAGAGATGTTGAACATACCCGAACCGACTGCTTGCATGGCCAGAGACTTTCGAAATAGTAAAGATCATGACATCTCCATCTACTGGTGCCGGTATGGCAGTGAAGTGGGGCCAATAGTATGCATGATCATAGATAACAGATGAGTGGTCAAGAACTGAATCATACAATAAACAATCAGGATTGTTTGGGGATGTCACAAACTCGATGAAGTTTGTTTTGTTAGAATTGGTCCATTTCGAGGTTACCCCTTTCCACTCGTACTCTCGGCCATTAAATAGTTCTGTCTGCACTTTGTACAACTGAAATAATTTTTGCTTTTGTTAATACATGATCTTTTGTAAGGATAAACTAATATGTACATGCATTTACTTGATTAGACAAAATGTAAATTTTTATGTGATGTTATTGATAAATTGTAAAGTTTATATCATCATCATCATCATCATCATCATTATTATTATTATTATCATAGTCATTCTTGTTATTCGTTTTTGAAATGTAACAATGTGGGCACTACGACATGTTTTGCACTTGCATTGATGTAGGCATATGAGAATCGGAACATAGAGGTATTAATTAACTATTACGAAAATTTAGCACAACCTAAATTAATCAATGAAGTCAATAGTCAATACCCCGTAATAAGGAGGAGTAGCAACCACACTGGCAGCTGAGCTTGCGTTCTCAGGCGAGAGGGCATATACCAAGGCATTGACAAGCTGAGTTGACCCTGAACCAAACACGAGGTACTTATCACGTGTGATAGCATTTCCAACAGCTGCATGGAGGAACCGAATGTGTTTCTCAAGCTCAACAGACTGGAATTTGTTGGTGGTGTCATAGCTCATCCTGTGCCACCCTGAAAAAACCACTGCACTCTCAGATGCATGCGACATCCAGTATGGCTCCAAGAATAATGGGTCTCCACTGTTATAAATGCATAATAATTATCCTTAATTAGTGTTATCTTTAGACTTGTGATATCAAACTAATAAATCAAGTCAAAGTTATAAAAAATTACAACATCATTCATAAATATATCAAATGTCTTATTTTTTGACATACATTCTAAACAATAAAACTAAAATTCCGCAAGTTATTTAACTGAAAATATTAAGATCTCAAAAAAAAAAAAAAAAAAAGATTGATCACCTCCTGTGGGAGGTGGTCGGGTTGTTAGTGCAGGCTGCATTTATGGGAGGCGGTTGGAGTAGTTTTGAAAAAAAATTGAGGATATTTTTGTTAAAATCTTTTTCTTTTAGGATATTAATAAAAAAATCAGTGGTTGTTGTGCTTAGCGCCTTAGCCTATCAAAGTCTAGCTGGTGACCCACTGAATTTTCAAATACTTTTTGATGTTTTGCATGTTTTTCAGTTGATCCACTGTACATGGGGCTATTGTCACAATTAGTTCGACGCATAGTAACAATATTTGCGAATAAAACGTTTTTTTTGATATTTTCGCATCGAACAATGAATAATTCGTTTGACCGTACTTTTATCGTATAATTCGTGTGTTTTACCAATTTTACGAACTATTTGCGTTTTATTGGATAAAATTCGTCGCTCTGCGCTGGCTGACTGTGCTGATCTCATTTCTGTGGTAGCGGACCCCACAAAAAGTTGAATTTTTTTCATAAACCATAATTGAAAAATGGATTCTTAGGGAACCAATATGATTACAACTTTTTTTTCAAAAACCATAAGAACCGTGGGAATGTCACGGTCTGGCATTTTTTTTTTCCAGACCGTGTGCTTCTCACGGTCTTGCCAAAATTTTTTTATTTTTTTTATTTTTTTTTTAAAAAAAACAGATTTTTTTTTTCAGACCGTGGGGTTCCCACGGTCTCAATTTTTTTTTTTTTTTTTTTTTTTTTATAAAACAGAATTTTTTTTAATTTTTTTTTTGTATTAAAATATTAGAAATGTTGAATATGTTTCTTTGAAAATAGATGAAATACAATATAATTTGATTTATTAGAAATACTGCAATAAATAATCCGGATCAATATTTTTCAGTTCGGATTTTTCGCGGCTGTAAGAAAAATTAATATATTTATTTATGTGTTATTAGAAAAAAATAAAAATGCTTAGATTCTGAGTTATTGATCCCGATTCAAAAGTCACTTCTAGGTAATCCAGAAAATATTGTGATCCCTCTAGGACATTTAATTTATAAAAAGTTATATCTATTTTGAGAATTCTTTTTGAATAACAATTATTAAATAACTTAAAAGTTATTATTATTTTCAAAAATAGATACAACTTTTCATAAATTAAATTTACTAGAAAGATCACAATATTTTCTGGATTACCTAGAAATGACTTTTGAACCGGGATCAATAACTCAGAATCTAAGCATTTTTATTTTTTTCTAATAACACATAAATAAATATATTAATTTTTCTTACAGCCGCGAAAAATCCGACCTGAAAAATATTGATCCGGATTATTTATTGCAGTATTTCTAATAAATCAAATTATATTGTATTTCATCTATTTTCAAAGAAACATATTCAACATTCCTAATATTTTAATACAAAAAATTAAAAAATTAAAAAAAATTCCGTTTTATAAAAAAAAAAATTGAGACCGTGGGAACCCCACGGTCTGAAAAAAAAATCTGTTTTTTTTAAAAAAAAAAAAAAAAAAAAATTTGGCAAGACCGTGAGAAGCACACGGTCTTGGAAAAAAAAAAAATGCCAGACCGTGAGGTTCCCACGGTTCTTATGGTTTTTGAAAAAAAAGTTGTAATCATATTGGTTCCCTAAGAATCCATTTTTCAATTATGGTTTATGAAAAAAACTCCAAAAAGTTAGCTATTTCTTCATTATTTGTGATTTCGTGTAGCAGCAAGGTCCACCATGTGGTGTGGCATGATTTTGGCAAAAAAGTTGGCAGAGACATTTATAATTTGAATTTTTGATGAGCCACGTGGGTGGTAGAAAGGAAAGTTATAAGGTGGACTCATACCCACGTGGATCTACTTATCGTGCCAAGTTAAAACTAACGTTTCGGATCTACTAATTGTAAAAGGTTCCCTGATAAATGGAGAGAATGTGCCAAATTTTTTATTTATATTATAATTCCAACATTAATAAACTTAAACACTCCAGTTTCTGAGGAATTCTAAAAATTCCCAGGGCATCAAATCTCTCTATTGCTCTAAAGATTAGGGTTGCCAATTAACCCTGCGACTTTAGTCTAGAGGCCTCCCAATAGATTAGCGATCCCATTTTTTTTTTTTTTTTTTTTTTTTATGTGGCACATATTAGCACAGAGGAAATGAGTTGGCACATATTTCAAGGAACATCCCGTTTTATTTAAAAAAAACAATTTTAATAAAATTTATGTATAAAAAAAAATAGAGCCGCTATTTCATCGGGAGGCTCCTAGACTGAGGTCTCAGGATTAATTGGCGATCCTCAATCTTTGAGGCTGCAAAGATGTTTGACCCACATTTTAATCATAATATTATGACATGTATGTTTCTGTCAGTGTATTTTGCATATTTAAAACTAATTAACATATTTAAAAATGGTCCTAGTAGCAATGCCAGATCCTTGTGAATTGGCATTTTATTTAGCTATTTTATGTGTAAACAAAGTTTTTAGTATTAGGTACCCGAACGTTACCACTATTTTAGTCCATAACAAAATTTATTAAGCATTAGGTCCGGAGAACGTTCCCACTATTTGAGTAAGTTGAACTAACAACATTTATTACTAATCCAAAGTCATCCAATCAGGCAATATATATATAACCTAGGTCATTTAATGATATTAACTTGCTTTTGTAATTATTATATTTCTATCCAGCTCTCTCTTATCTGTCTCCCTAGATCTGTTCGATATTTCTTTTAGTAGAGTTGAAGGCCGAACAAAATTTGGCCAGAGATTTTTAATACGAGCAATATCTTTGATCTTTATATGTAGAATATTATATTATATTTGACACTAAATTAATAACTAATTCTCATGTAAAAGAAAGAAAGATGTAATACATATCACCTATTCTAAGTAAATTATTTAATTACCCATGTCCAGCTACTCGTACGGCTACTCTTAATTAACTACAGAGTTCCAATTAGATCTGGTGTGCCTGAGTTTCAAGAATCATTCAACATCATTCTGAATTTTCTGATGCAGTCACAATTGCAAAAACACAAAAGAAAGAGTATCAAAATTTAAATTTAAGTTTTAAATTAATTCTTTCTAATTTAAGATTTTGTACTATGTACTATTTTTTTAGGCATTGTTTTTAAAAATGTATAAAATCCAAGGTATTAAATAGCGATTATAGCGGCATAGCGGGGAGACAAAAAAAAATAGCTATTGCGAATAGCGTAGCTATAGCAGAAGCTATCATACATAGCGTTTTTTTTTTTTTCAAATTTTATATTCTATATTTCTACTAATTATCAACATAATCAATATTGAAAAATTGAGGTAACTACTAATCTAAGTCTATATTTTTTATCAATTGTGCAAATAAGAAAGAAAAAAGAAGGATTAAAAAGTAACATTATTTAATAATTCATACTTCAGAGTATTACATATTAATAGACGAAGAACAATTAATTTTATAAGATAAATGAAGTAGTCAGTACACATATTTAAACATTTAATATTTTTCTCTCTTCCCCTTGTGACTCAAAATTAGATTTTAGCAGCCGCCATCCAACTTCTCCCTTCTCTCCATTCAATCTCATTCTTTCTATTTCTTGTAGTTTTTATTCTCGATACAACATCTTCCCTTTCTCTCGGTTCTATCTTCTCGAGTGGAGAGGAGAACGAGAGAGAGGGGAGGGACTGAGGCCGAGCGGTATCGTCAGAGCTTGTAGCGTAGAGTCTCTATCTCGATTATAGTGTGACGGTGAGTACACCTGATCGTTGTCAGAGCGCGGCGACGGTCGAAGAAACGGATCCGGTCGTGGACTGAGATGGCTTTAGGGTGATCAACATCTCGATTGGAGCGTGATGGTGAGTAGATCCAGTCGTTGTCAGAGCACGCTGGCGGTCGAAGAAGCAGATCCGGTCGTGAAGCGAGATGACGTTAGGGTGATCAACATCTCGATTGGAGCGCGGTAGTGAGTAGATCAGGTCATTCTCGGAGTGCAGCGGCGGTCGAAGAATCGAATCTGGTCGTGGAACTAGATGAAGATTATAGTATTAGAATAATTATAATAGATTATAATATTATAGTAGTTTAAAGATTTTTGAGAATAAAAGAGTAGATTTAGAAATTACGGTCATTGTAAATATGTTTTTTTTATCAATGAAATTGTTAGTAGGCATTTAAAGCCACTAATTAAAAAAAGTAATAATCAAAATAAGTTTTCAATTGAAATGAACGATAATAATTTTACAAATGAATACTATACGAAGAGCAATTAAAAGGAAGAATTAATATTTGAATATTTCTTGATATAAAATGAGAAAATAAGTCACAAATAAAAATAGAAGCACATAGTTTGGTTTAGTATACTTATCTTAGAAGACCATGTAGTATTAGAAATAGGAATAGAAGTACATAAGTCCATATAAATTGCAAAAAAAGAGCTCATGTAACACAGCGGTAGCAATGGAGTGTCGCGCATAGCGGTAATAGCGGTCAGCTATTACAGCTATATCGGTCGTAGCTGAGTTAGCACACTTTTATCTCATAGCTTAGTATTTATGGTCCGAAAAAGCTATAGCGTTGCCATAGCTAGCTATTTAGAACAATGATAAAATCTCATATTTAGAGTTTATTTTGTTGTATTTTCATTTTTTAATAGAATGTTATTCATGTTACTAATAATATGTGATACTTTTTCTTTGGCATTGTTCATGTAAATGTATGAAGCCTCATATCTATAGTTTTTTTGTTATATTTTTATTTTTTTAGTTCAAATATTATTCATGTAAATGTTTTCATTTTGAAATTTAATTTAGCGGTTTTGGTATTTAGATTTAGGTTATGCAGTAAAATATATGACACTCGCTAATATTTAGTTTAGTATTTTATCAAAAATTTAGTTGTGTTTTTATTTTGAGAATTTAAAAAAAGAAATATCAGAATTGTCAAAAATCCTGGTGGTTGGAGTATTTTAAAAATAAAAAATGGAGGGCATTTGTGGAACTTTTTAATTGAGGATATTACTAAAATCAAGTGATGTAAGTTCTTTTTGTTTCAGTTCCAGCAACGTTTTATTTTATTTCAATATAACTTTATCCTTGGGCTTTTTTTTTTTTTTTTTTTAATGTCTGAATATGTTAAATCAAACATAATCTCTTTGTTCGATTTGTTTTTTTTTTTATAACATTCTTTGTTTTATCATTTCATTCGAGCTACACTATTTTGGTTCATTTGAAATCCCAACGTACATTTTTGGTCTAATTTTGTTCTTTTAAGATGTTCTTTATTTTTTTATGTCTAGTGAAGAGAGAATTTCAACGCATTTCTGCCTTGTTCACACTCTTTATTAGCTTGATTGTGGATATCTGAGTATGTCGAGCTCATTGAATCACTCCACTGGCACTCTACCGCACCAAATATTTTGAGTTCGAAAGTGACGAGTATTTGCGTGATGGTTTTAATTACCTGATCAGGCAACCTACTGCACTGAGTTCTTCGAGCTCGAAAATGACGGTGAATTATTTCAAATGTGTTGTGATTTTTACTTAAAATGTTTTCATAAAATCTAAACAAAATGGATAAGAGAATAAAAAATTAAATATTAATTTCATCAATAAGATGCAAAACCCTTATCTTGTTTTACCTTTCTTATTTCGACGACGAAAACTATTGTATTTTTGTGTGTGTATTTTTTCTCTCAATTTCTCTATTTTTTGTTTACGCTTTTCTGTTGATTTTTATCTCTCCACTCAATTTCTTTATTTTAATTTGACGCATTGTACCGCATTATATCGCAATTATATAGTAATATATGAAAGGGTTTTTTTTTTCAGCACAATAAGTTAAGTGGAGAGATTTAATACAACTAATATTGAATAAGCAAATGGATAAATGCATAAGAGAACTTTTCATTTCGCATTTCATTGTTTGGAGGGAACGATGCATGAGGAAATTTCAAGACAGAAACTAATCAATATTCAGAACTGATGTTGTAGTACTGAGATGTGATAGTAATATACATTAGAGATATTACTGGATATACAATGTGAGAGATAGTTAAAAATGCAAGGGTAGTAGGTAGGAGATGATTAGTGGAGATAGACATATATAATGTAATGTAATGACACACTATCAATACATGCAAGATCATCTCTTTCATAAAATGTTATAAGATGTTAATAATCTGAAGAAATAAAATGACTGATTTGATGAAGAGTCTTATTTTCAGGATTTTGTTTCTGCTTATTTTCTATTTTTGATTTACAGGATTTGCTTTTTTATTTATTTTCTATTATTAAAAAAAAGACAGAGGTCTAATCTAAAAACTTTCATTTAATTGTTCCGAATACATTTGAATTATCTTTTTCAAAAAATTGCTAACAGGCCTTAGTTCGAGACCTTAACTTTGTACTCTTTACAGTTCTAATATACAAATGGGACTTGATCCTCATTTTTCTTTTAAAAGAAAAATGAGGATATTTACATGCATGATGCTGCCAAACTTCCTAATGATCAGGAATCACGACTAACTACTAATTAATAGCTATCCAAGTTGCTTCCAAGAATATTAGACAAATAATATTGACTTGCATTTGTAATTAATTTAATACCATGGATTAATTGAGTTAGCTAGCGCGAAATGTGCTGCACGTGTGATATTAAGCATGAACCGACAATGGATCCAACTATATAGAACGTGTGGCCAGTTATGTTACAAGTACGTAGTTCTCAAGTACCCACACGTTCTTGAATGGGTAATGTTGCTTCCTATATTGTAAACACTAGCAACATAATTTGCTGCATGTTTTTATGCCGCACAAAACTCATTGTTTGGAGAAAAAATAGTAATTCATTAAATCATGTACAGATATTTTTATATTCGTTTAAATTTTCTATTTTCATTATAATTTTACATAGGTGGGTACCGATTGCATTTCAATAGTGGCACATAACAACATTATTAATTAGTTGTTGCAAAAATTTAATTTGGAGTTTCATTTGGTAAAGTGAAATATTAGTCTCTACTTGGCAGCAGCTACCAAAATTTTTAAAAAAGGAATATTAGCCTCATTCTAAGTTGTACACATACCACTATATTTCAAAATTCCATTTAAACTCAGATTCTAATTACCTATTGTGTCCTCCAAAATATCACTGTGCTGAGTTCTCTTTCAATCTCCAATTCTACCCTCTTCCTTTTATCTCAACAATGGAGTTTATATTGGGGCAGCAGATCTGAGAGCCACCGCTCGAATATATGGTCACTTGTTAATTTGTCAAATAATTTCACACTTTAATTGACATCCTAACAGTTATAAACAACAAGTAACCACTTAAATTGACATCTTAACACACTCTAAAAATTTAAATCGCATCCTAGAGAAGACAGACAGTGGAGAGCCGGAGAGTCAATTGAAAGAACTTATCAGGAGAGAGGAGACAGAGCGAAGAGCGTCGAGTAGAGACAGACGGGTGTCGTATCGTGTTGAGAGAGAGACCGAGCGGAGGTTTTTTTTTTTTTTTTTGTTTTGGCTGCGCATTCAGAAGGGAAGAAAACCTAAAAGTTTAAAACGTATCTCTTATGTATCCCTGCTGTATCCCTACCTTACAAGCCGTATTAGAGTGGAAATGATACGCCACGTACTCCGATACACCAACTGGTGTATCGAACACGTATCAGACGTATCCACTTCCGATGGCGATACGCATCCAATACGGGTACGGGACCCTACATAAGGTATCAGAGTAACATAGATTGCCACTGATACAGTGATGAGATCAATTTTCCAAAATCCATATTTTCTTTAGTAATGCTAGTCAAATGGTTTCAAGCCCTGTTTCAATCCAGCTTTGTTGGCACATGGGACACCTATCAGTCTGGTAGTTTAAATTACTGCGCCTCATAACCTCTCTGGTTAGCAATTTGTCCTTTAAGAGGAGGAATAGGAAGATCTTTGTTGAGCTTGGGATAGGTACTGACCAGACATATCTGAATTTCCATTTTTCAAGCCCAATTCCTGCCAATGTTTTGTAGGCTGACGCAGCACTATATCTCCTGCTTGGAGTTGCACTCCACAGCAACTCATCCGAGGAGTCTTCTAATTCAGGTAGGGTGTATGGAGTTGGCAAAGAGGCTACAACATCAGCCAGAGACCAAGCATGGTTTTGTTGTCTACTGCCCAAATTAGCAATAGGTTCAGGGCCCCAACTGTCATACCAGTAAGAAATTCTATGGCCATCACCTATTGACCACTTCATGAACGCAAGGAAGATGTGCCTTATAGTGATCAACTGGTTCCAAAAGAAAGAGCCTCTATTAGACCACAGTAAAGGGCCTTTTCTATAATTTCCTTGCCAACAAATTATAATCAACCATGAGGTCCACATAGAAGATTTATCATTGTAACATTTCCACCACCACCTAAGGAGCAATGAAATGTTCCTAAGGCGAAGATCCGAGAGACCCATGCCCCCCATGTAACAGGTGTGCATACAAGCCCCTAGTTGCATAGAGAGATAATTCTATTGTGATGATATGTATTTCTCCACAAAAGTCTTTGTCTTGCTTTATCTATCCTTGCAGTGACCCACTGTGGCAGTAGGAAGCAAATCATATAGTACGTCGGGATAGTAGACAACACCGATTGCACCAGTTCTTTTCTACCCCCTACTGAGAAGTTTTGACTACCACCCATCGAGTCTTTTCTCAATCTTTTCCACCAGTGGTAAGTACATTTGTTTGGTTGGTTTCCAAATTGTGAGTGGCATGCCCATATAGGGGTGTTCAAACGGTCGGTTCGGTTTAAACCGAACTAAAATAATCAAATCGAACTTAAAACCGAAGTTTGAAAATCCAACCGAACCGACCGAACTAAAATAGCAAACCGAATTAAAACCGAACCATTTAAACCGATTTAAACTTCGGTTTGTTCGGTTGAACCGAACTTTCTCAAAAATCAAAACTCAATACATCTATAATACTCAATTTAAACTTTGGTTTTGATTAATGAACCAATTTAAACTTCGGTTTTGATTAATGAACCAAAATAATACTAGAAGTCTTGACCCTATCAATAAAATCGGTCGGTTCAGTTTAATCGGTTTTGAGAAATCAAAACCGAACCGAACCGAACCATTTAAACCGAACCAAGTCACAAAATCAACCGAACCGAACCAATTCAACCGAACCCGAACCATTTAAACCGAATCTTACCGGTTCGGTTCAAAACCAAATAAACCGAACCATTTGAACACCCCTATGCCCATATAGGTAATCGGAAAGTTAGACCTGTTGCATCCCAGAACCGCTTGTATCCAGTCCATATCCATATGAGGAATGTTTATGGGGATAAAAGTGCTTTTACTGAAGTTCACCCTTAGACCCGATTCCTTTGAAAACAGTATGAGTATGAGTTTGAACATGATCAGTGTGGTGATATTAGCACTAGCAATGATTGCCGTGTCGTCGGCGTACTACAGCTCTATGATTGACTCGGATA
Source organism: Carex rostrata (assembly GCF_964058835.1). Lineage (NCBI taxonomy): Eukaryota > Viridiplantae > Streptophyta > Magnoliopsida > Poales > Cyperaceae > Carex > Carex rostrata. The sequence continues at coordinate 5,378,530 of NC_135948.1, read as the reverse complement.
GTTTGGTTGACAGTGGTGTGTCCAGCAGGTTATTGGCTGCCTGTACCATCCTTTGAAAAGTGTCCACTACAATATTGAACAACATTAGTGAAAGCGAGTCCCCTTGACGGAGCCCCTGCTTATGAAGAAAAGCCTCAGAAGCTTCACCATTAATGTATACCCTGGAGGAGGAAGCTGACCAGATTTCTGAGATCCAAGTTAACCACCTATTTGGGAATCCTCTAGTCCTCATGACCCGAATCAAATATGCCCACTCAATCGAGTCAAACGCCTTCTTAAAATCAATTTTTGCGAAGACGGTTTACCATTGTGATTTATGGTGTGGTTGCAAAATTCTCCGAAATTTGTCGGCCGTGCACAAAGGCCGTTTGCTTCGGCGAGATTAAATCCGGGAGCACTAACCTGGGCCTATTGGTTAGGATTTTAGATAGGAGTTTTGGAATTAATCAATGTACTATCAGAAGGAACTGATCTTGCCAAGATTGACAACTTTAATTGGAGTGTTGTATTAGGGTTGTAAATGCCCTATTATCTTATCATAGCTCTAGAGTGCTCCAAACACTACAGTGTTGTATTATGGTTGCAAAAATGCCTTATTATCTTGCCAGTTGGAGACACTACTAGTGCTCTAAATACCTTCAATTGGAATGTTGTATTAGGGTTGTAAATGCCCTATACTGCTATATAGTGACACTACTAGAGTACTCCAAAAATCTTCATTTGGATTGTTGTATGAGGGTTGTAAGTGTCCTATTATCTTGCCAACTAGAGATTCAACTAGAGTGCTACAAATACCTTTAATTTGAGTGTTTTATTAGGGTTGTAAATGCCCTATTATATATCCATTTAGAGACACAACTAGAGTTCTCCAAACACCTTCAATTGGAGTGTTGTACTATGGTTTGCTATATAGAGACACTACAAAAGTTCTATAATCACCTTCAATTGGAGTATTGTATTAGTGTTGTAAATGCCATATTATTTTGCCATCTGGACACACTACTAAAGTTCTCCAAACACCTTCAATTGGAATGTTGAATTAGGGTTGTAAATGCCCTATTATCTTTTCATCTGGAGACACTACTAGAGTGCTCCAATCACCTTCAATAGGAGTGTTGTATTACGGTTGTTAGTTCCCTATTATCTTGCCATCGGGAGACACTACTAGAGTTCTCCAAAAACCTTTAATTGGAGTGTTGTATTAGGATTGTAAATCCCTTATTATCTTGCCATCTGCAGACACAACTAGAGAGCTCCAAACACCATCAATTGGAGTGTTTTATTAGGGTTGTAAATTCCCTATTATCTTGCCATCTGGAGACACTGCTAGAGTGCTCCAAACACATTCAATTGAAGTGTTGTCTTAGGGTTGTAAATGCCCAATTTTCTAGCAATCTAAAGACACTACTAGAGTGCTCCAAACACCTTCAATTGGAGTGTCTTATTAGGGTTGTAAATGCGCTATTATCTTGTCATATAAAGTCACTACTCAAGTGCTCCAAACACCTTCAATTGGAGTGTGGTTTTAGGGTTGTAAATGCCCTATTATCTTGCTATGTAGAGTGACTACTAGAGTACTTCAAATGCCTTCAATTGGAGTGTTGTATTAGGGATGTAAATGTCCTATTAACTTGCCGTCTGGAAACACTACTAGAGTGCTCCAAGCATCTTCAATTGCGTTGTTTTATTAGGGTTGCAAATTCCTTATTATCTTGTCATATGGAATCACTACTCGAGTGCTCCGAACACATTTAATTGGAGTGTTGTATTAGGTTTGTAAATGCCCTATTATCTTGCCATTTGCAAACACTACTAGAGAGCTCCAAACACCTTCAATTGGAGTGTTTTATTAGGGTTGTAAATGCCCTATTATCTTGTCATATAGAGTCACTACTAGAGTGCTCCAAACACCTTCAATTGGAGTGTCTTATTAGAGTTTTGAATGACCCCTTATCTTGTCATATAGAGTCAATACTCAAGTGCTCCAAACACCCTCAATTGGAGTATCGTATTTGGGTTGTAAATGCCCTATTATCTTGTTATATAGTCACTACTAGAGTGCTTCGAACGCCTTCAATTGGAGTGTTGTATTCGGGTTGTAAATACCCTATTATCTTGCTAAATAGAGACACTACTAGAATGCTCTAGACACCTTCAATTGGAGTCTTGTATTAGGGATGTAGATGCCCTATTATCTTGCTATATAGAGACACTACTAGAGTGCTCCAAACGCATACAATTGGAGTGTTGTATTAGGGTTGTAAATGCCCTATTATTTTGCTATCCCGAGACATTACTAGAATGCTCCAAACATCTTCAATTGGAGCGTCGTATTAGGGTTGTAAATGACCTATTATCTTGCTATATAGAGTCACTACTAGAGTGCTTCGAACGCCTTCAATTGGAGTGTTGTATTAGGGTTGTAAATGCCCAATTTTCTAGCAATCTAAAGAGACTACTAGAGTGCTCCAAACACCTTCATTTGCACTGTTGTATGAGGGTTGTAAATGTGCTATTATCTTGTTATATAAAGTCACTACTCAAGTGCTCCAAAGACCTTCAATTAGAGTGTGGTTTTAGGGTTGTAAATGCCCTATTATCTTGCCATCTGTAGACACTACTAGAGAGCAGTGCCCCAAATATCTTCAATTGGAGCGTTGTATTAGGGTTGTAAATGACCTATTATCTTGCTATATAGTCACTACTAGAGTGCTTCAAACTCCTTCAATTGGAGTGTTGTATTAGGGTTGTAAATGCCCTATTATATATCCATTTAGACACACAACTAGAGTTCTCCAAACACCTTCAATTGGAGTATTATTATGGTTTGCTATATAGAGACACTACAAAAGTTCTACAAACACCTTCAATTGGAGTGTTGTATTAGTGTTGTAAATGTCATATTATCTTGCCATCTGGACACACTACTAAAGTTCTCCAAACACCTTCAATTGGAATGTTGAATTAGGGTTATAAATGCCCTATTATCTTGCCATATGGAGACACTACTAGAGTGCTCCAATCAACTTCAATAGGAGTGTTGTATTACTGTTGTTAGTTCCCTATGATCTTGCCATCTAGAGATACTACTAGAGTTCTCCAAAAACCTTTAATTGGAGTTTTGTATTAGGATTGTAAATCCCTTATTATCTTGTATTAGGGATGTAGATGCCCAATTATCTTGCTATATAGAGACACTACTAGAGTGCTTCGAACGCCTTCAATTGGAGTGTTGTATTAGGGTTGTAAATGCCCTTTTAGCAATCTAAAGACACTACTAGCGTGCTCCAAACACCTTCAATTGGAGTGTTGTATGAGGGTTGTAAATGCCCAATTATTTGGCCAACATTCCAATTGAAGGTGTTTGAATCTTTAGTTGGCCAAATAACAAGGCATTTATAACCCTAATACAACACTCCAATTGTAGACGTTTGGATCACTCTAGAGCACTCTAGTAGTGTCTCTATATAGCAAGATAATTGGGCATCTACATCCCTAATACAAGACTCCAATTGAAGGTGTCTAGAGCACTCTAGTAGTATCTCTATATAGCAAGATAATAGGGCATTTACAACCCTAATACAACACTCCAATTGAAGGTGTTCGAAGCACTCTAGTAGTGACTATATAGCAAGATAATATGGCATTTACAACCCAAATACGATACTCCAATTGAAGGTGTTTGGAGCACTTGAGTATTGACTCTATATGACAAGATAAGGGGACATTCAAAACCCTAATAAGACACTCCAATTGAAGGTGTTTGGAGCAATCTAGTAGTGACTCTATATGACAAGATAATAGGGCATCTGCAACCCTAATAAAACACTCAAATTGAAGGTGTTTGGAGCTCTCTAGTAGTGTCTGCAGATGACAAGATAATAAGGCATTTACAAACCTAATACAACACTCCAATTGAATGTGTTTGGAGCACTCGAGTAGTGATTCCATATGACAAGATAATAAGGCATTTGCAACCCTAATAAAATAACGCAATTGAAGATGCTTGGAGCACTCCAGTAGTGTTTCCCGATGGCAAGATAATAGCACATTTACATCCCTAATACAACACTCCAATTGAAGGCGTTTGAAGCACTCTAGTTGTGACTCTACATAGCATGATAATAGGGCATTACAACCCTAAAACCAACACTCTATTTGAAGGTGTTTGGAGCACTCTAGTAGTGACTCTATATGACAAGATAATATGGCATTTTCATCCCTAATAAAACACTCCAAGTGAAGGTGTTTGGAGCTCTCTAGTAGTGTCTGCATATGGCAAGATAATATGGCAGTTACAAACCAAACACAACACTCCAATTGAATGTGTTTGGAGCACTCGAGTAGTGATTCCATATGACAAGATAATAAGGCATTTGCAACCCTAATAAAATAACGCAATTGAAGATGCTTGGAGCACTCCAGTAGTGTTTCCCGATGGCAAGATAATAGCACATTTACATCCCTAATACAACACTCCAATTGAAGGCGTTTGAAGCACTCTAGTTGTGACTCTACATAGCATGATAATAGGGCATTACAACCCTAAAACCAAACTCCAATTGAAGGTGTTTGGAGCACTTGAGTAGTGACTCTATATGACAAGATAATAGTGCATTTAGAACCCTAATAAGATACTCCAATTGAAGGTGTTTGGAGCACTCTAGTGGTGTCTGTAGATTGCTAGATAATTGGGCATTTACAACCCTAATTCAACACTCCAATTGAAGGTGTTAGGAGCACCCTAGTAGTGTCTTTAGATGGCACGATAATATGGCATTTACAACTATAATAAAACACTCCAATTGAAGGTGCATGAGGCACTCTAGTAGTGTCTCTATATGACAAGATAATTGGGCATTTACAACCCCAATACAACACTCCAATTGAAGATTTTTGCAACACTCTAGTAGTGACTCTATATGGCAAAATATGACATTTACAATCCTAATACAAAACACTAATTGAATGTTTTTGGAGAACTCTAGTAGTGTCTCCAGATGGGAAGATAATAGGGAACTTACAACCCTAATACAACACTCCAATTGATAGTGCTTGGCGCAATCTAGTAGTGTCTCTATATAGCAAGATAATAGGGCATCTACATCCTAAAACCAGTGTTATCAGAACCGGACCGGACCGGTCGGTTCAATCGAAAAAAATCAGAACCGGTCACCTGTCTGGTTCGGTTATCATAAAGGACCGTGTCTGCTGTTAAACCAGTCAAAATCGATTAAACCGGACGGGTTTCATTAAAAAACCAACGATCAGACCAACAAATAAAATGGTTCAAAACAGATTTATTCCCCCGAAGATTTTTGGAGACCTTTTCCTGCGTGACCTGAACGAACCCTTCCCGACCTCTCATACAGTCCTTAGCCTCCGACCACCACCGACCTCAACCCTCTCTTTCCTAACATCTGCCATTAATCCCACCAGGCTACCACCACGACCACCACCTCAGCCCTCTTCTTCTTGACCTCTCCAACTGCTCCTACCACCACCCGCCTCAACCTTTCTAGCAACTAAATCGCTAATGCCTTACTCTAGGTATCAATGGTTGTAAAACGGCTGATCGAGAATATTGCGGTGTTGTTTGATTGGATACGGTACTTCTTTTGAAAAGAGACGAGAGAGGAGGAAGGATGAGGGTTTGATGTGCTTTCAAGGTAAGAACTGTGCTGAGTTTGGAGAATTTTAAGGGCGATGGCAGACTGATTAGATGAAATTAGAGTTGAGATTTGAGATTCAAAGATAATTTTTCTTCCCAAAAAAATTGAACTTTAGTAATTAGTTTTATTGATACGCAGAGAATACTGATAAGAATCAGGGTGGGTATGTGTTGCATTTCTTGTCCTTTCATTCTTAATGTACTAGTGGCATTAAACTCTTAATTGAGTTTCTTTTAGCCTAATCGACAATAAATTGATAAGTATTAGTAAATTTCTTACATATGAGCTACAATAGTTAAAGCTTTTGATTATATTGAGTACATGGCCTGATTGATTCCACCGAATAAAATAAACTATTTGTGCAAATTAGGATAATGTTTGTCGTGAATAAGTATGATTTTTTTTATTGTAGTTGAAACTTGTAAATAAAATGCATGTATTATTTACACAAATGAAAGTCGATGTATGTTAGATAGAATAATAATATGTTTCTGCCTTGTACATAAGTTAGTTTTTCAGTTTCTTACACACTATTTTTTGTTTTACATTTCTCCCATGTCAGTTACAAAATTTCACTTATCAGTTATATTGCCTTTGTTAGATTTAGATAGAAAAATAAATAATCAGTTAGACTTTTGATTATAAACTATAATTGTTTTAAAAAAATAGTGGTTGAACCTGTTGACCCACCGGTTCAACCAGTGAACCATTGACCCGGAGTTATACCGGGTCGAAGTCTGGTCCGGTTCTGATAACATTGCCTAAAACAACACTCCAATTGAAGGTGTATGAAGCACTCTATTATTGTCTTTTATATGGCATGATAATAGGTCATTTACAACTCTAATACCATACTCCAATTGAAGGTGTTTGGAGCACTCTAGTAGTGACTCTATATGACAAGATAATATGGCATTTTCATCCCTAATAAAACACTCCAAGTGAAGGTGTTTGGAGCTCTCTAGTAGTGTCTGCATATGGCAAGATAATATGGCAGTTACAAACCAAACACAACACTCCAATTGAATGTGTTTGGAGCACTAGAGTAGTGACTTCATATGACAAGATCATAAGGCATTTGGAACCCTAATAAAACAACGCAATTGAAGATGTTTGGAGCACTCTAGTAGTGGTTCCGGATGGCAAGATAATAGGACATTTACATCCCTAATGCAACACTCCAATTGAAGGCGTTTGAAGCACTCTAGTAGTGACTCTACATAACAAGATAATAGGGCATTTACAACCCTAAAACCAAACTCCAATTGAAGGTGTTTGGAGCACTTGAGTATTGACTCTATATAATAAGATAAGGGCATTCAAAACCCTAATAAAACACTCCAATTGAACGTGTTTGGAGCACTCTAGTATTGTATTTAGATTGCTAGATAATCGGGCATTTACAACCCTAATACAACACTCCAATTGAAGGTGTTTGGAGCATTCTAGTAGTGTCTCCAGATGGCAAGATAATATGGCATTTACAACCCTAATAAAAGACTCCAATTGAAGGTGTTTGGTGCTCTCTAGTAGTGTCTGCAGATGGCAAGATAATAGGGCATTTACAATCCTAATACAACACTCCAATTGAAGGTTTTTGGAGAACTCTAGTAGTGTCTCTAGATGGCAAGATAATAGGGAACTAACAACCCTAATACAACACTTCTATTGAAGGTGATTGGAGCACTCTAGTATTGTCTCCAGATGGCAAGAAAATAGGGAGCATTTACAACCCTAATACAACACTGCAATTGAAGATGTTTCGTGCACTCTAGTAGTGTATAGGGCATTTACAACACTCCAATTGTTGGTTTTTGAAGTACTCTTGTAGTGTCTCTTGATGGAAAGATAATATGACATTTACTTCTCTAATACAACACTCTATTTGAAGGTGTTTGGAGCACTCTAGTAGTGTCTCCATATAGCCAGATAATAGGGCATTTACAACCCTAATAAAGCAATCCAATTAAAGGTGTTTAGAGCACTCTAATAGTGTCTCCATTTGACAAGATAATAGATCATTTACAACCCTAATTCAATATTCCAATTGAAGGTGTTTGGAGCACTCTAGTAGTATCTCCAAATGGTAAGGTAATATGGCATTTACAATGCTAATAAAATGCTCCAATCGAAGATACTTGGAGAACTCTTGTAGTTTCTCTATATGGCGAGATAATAGGGCATTGACAACCCTAATAAAACACACCAATTGAAGGTGTTTGGAGCACTCCAGTTGGGTCTCTTGATGGCAAGAAAATAGGGCATTTACAACCCTAATACAACATTCCAATTGAAGGTGTTTGGAGCACTCTAGTTGTGTCACGAGATGGCAAGATAATAGGGCATTTACAACCCTAATACAACACAACAATTGAAGGTGTTTGCAATGCTCTAGCAGTGTCTCCAGATGGCAATAAAATAGGGCATTTGCAACGCTAATACAACACTCTAATTGAAGGTGTTTGGAGAACTCTAGTAGAGTCTCTATATAGCAAGATAATAGGACACTTGTAACTGTAATACAACACTCCAATTGAAGGTGTTTGAAGCACTCTAGTAGTGTCTCTATATGTTGAGATAATAAGGCATTAACAATCGTAACACAACACTCCAATAGAAGGTGTTTGGAGCACTCTAGTTGTGTCTCTTGATGGCAGGATAATAAGGCAGTTACAACGGTAATAAAACACTCCAATAGGTGTTTGGAGAACTCTAGTAGTGTCTCTATATGGCAAGATAATATGACAATTAGAACTCCAATAAAACACTAAAATTGAAGTTGTTTTGGGCACTCTAGTTGTGCCTCTAGATGGGAAGATAATATGGCATTTACAACCCTAATACAACACTCCAATTAAAGGTGTTTGGAGCACACTAGTAGTGGCTCCATATGGCAAGATAATAGTGGATACACAACCCTAATACAACAGTCGAATTGAAGGTGCTCGGAGCACCCTTTTATAACTCTATATAGCGAGATAATAGGGCATTTATATCCCTAATACAACACTCCAATTGAAGCTGCTTTGAGCACTCTAAAAATGTCTCTATATGCACTGAGAAGAGGTCATATACAACCCTAATACAACACTCCAATTAAAGGTGTTTAGTGCACTCTAGCAGTGACTCTATATAGAAAGATAATAGGGCATTTACAAAACTAGTACAATTCTCCACTTGAAACTATTTGGAGCACTCTATTAGTGTCTCTAGATGGCAAGATAATAGGGTGCTTACAACCCAAATACAATACTCCAAATGAATGTGTTTGGAGCACACTAGTAGTGACCTTATATAGTAAGATAATAGGCATTTACAACCCTAGTAAAACACTCCAACAGAAGGTGTTTGGAGCACTCTAGTAGTGTCTCTCTATATGTCAAGCTAATAGGGCATTTCCAACCCCAATAAAACTCTCCAATTGAAGCTTTTGGAGCACTCTATTAGTGTCTCCAGATGACAAGATAATAGGGTATTTACAACCCTAATACAACACTCCACTTGGCAAGATAATAGGGCATTTACAACCCTAATACAACACTCCAATTGAAGGATTTTGGAGCACTGGAGTAATGTCTCCAGTTGGCCCGCTAATAGGGCACTTTTAACCCTAATACAACACTACAATTAAAGGTGTTCCAAGCACTCTAGTAATATCTCTAGTTGGCAAGATAATGGGGAATTTACAACCCTAATACAACACTACACTTGAAGGTGTTTGGAGAACAATAGTATTGTCTCCAGGTCACGAGATAATTGGGCATTTACAACCCAAATATAACACTCTAATTGTAGGTGTTTGGAGCACTCTAGTAGTGTCTCTAGATGGCAAGATATTAGGGAATTTGCAACCCTAATACAACACTCCAATTGAAGGTGTTTGCAGCACTCTAGTAGTGTCTCTAGATGGAAAAATAATATGATATTTACAACTCTAATACAACACTCCAATTGAATGTGCTTGGAGCACTCTAGTAGTGTCTATATATAGTGAGATAATAGGGCATTTACAACCCTAATACAAGACTCCAATTGAAGGTGTTTGGAGTACTCTAGTAGGGTCTTTATATGACAAGATAATTGGGCATTTACAACCCTAATAAAACACTCCAATTGAAGGTGTTTGGACCACTCTAGTTGTGTCTCTAGATGGCAAGATAATAGGGCAGTTACAACCGTAATACAACACTCCAATTGAAGGTGTTTGTAGCACTCTAGTTGTGTCAGTTGGCCAGATAATAGGACACTTACAACCTTAATACAACACTCCAATTGAAGGTGTTTTGAGCACTCTAGTAATGTCTTCAGATGGCAAGATAATAAGGCATTTATAACCCTAATACAACACTCCAATTGATGATATTTTGAGCACTCAAGTAGTGTCTCTTTATAGCAAGATAATTGAACATTTACAACCCTAATACAACACTCCAATTGAAGGTGTTTGGAGCACTCTAGTAATGTCTCTAGATTGCGAGATAATAGGATATTTACAATCCTAATACAACACTCTAATTGGGGAACATACTTTGTTAAATCATTTCTTTGAGTTTGATTTTGTAAAACATTTTTATTTTTGAGTTCATAAAACCATCCATCTGGTCCTTTGAAATAAGTTTTGTTTTACCCTTTTGGATTAAATGTGTTCCTATCACTATTTTGAAAATTTTTGTTCTTATAATTTTTATGATTATACATATACCTAAATGCATGATTTGGTTTAGCATTTGAGGTTTGAGAGGTATTCCCTTTGTTCGACTCCTTTTGCAAGGAAGTATTACCCTTTTTGGTAAAAAATTGATAAGTAGAATACTTATCACAACTAAAATTAAGTTTAAAATTTTTGTTGTTTGAAGTTTGAGTATGTTCCCCTTTTCCTTTCGGGCCTTGTATGTGGTTAGATTCAAATGAGGATTGACCCTTCTCGAATCCAAGACCAATTTTATCCATTTTGCGATAAGATTGGCCATTGATCAAACTATCCACATAGTAAGGATCTAGACTAGTGACATTTGAAAATTCACTAGGAGACCTTAATGCCCTATTTTCGGTGTCTAAGGTTTGAACTTTAACCTTTAATATGCCTATTTCACCTATGTACAATGTTTTTAAATTCTTAATTTTACATTCTAACATGTCATTTTTAGCAATCAATTTTTGAATAATACCTTCATTTTCAACCAAGATTCTATTGGACTCATCAATGAGAGATTGCCACCTAGGTTCATTATCATATCGTGTTAGAATCTCATTTGTGAAATTGCTTGTATCATTGGTTTCTAACCGATTGGTACACAAGTCATGTTTGGTCTCATCAATTGAATCATTATATTCTTCACCACCTTCTTCCTCATCGGTCAATTCATCTTCGGTATCAAGATCATTAAGACCAAAATTTAAATGTACCTCATTATCGAAGCTAGTTGAGGCTTCAATTTCATCACCTTCCTTGTTGATGTTCCTTGATTTGACAAGGTCTTTAAGGAATTCTATGGTTGTCTCATCGGTGATATTCTTGCTTGCAATAATCGAGTCGACGTCAATTGCCGAGAGACCTTCATCTACACTTGCCATCAATGCAAAGTTTGTCTCTTGTTCATTTTCCGACTCTGTGTCGGATTGCTCCACCTCGCTCTCATTCGAGAATAAGGCTTGCAAGGCTTTAGCCTTTTTCTTGGCCTTATACCCGTCCAATTGGAAGCAAGTTTGAGTGGTATGCCCTTTTCTATGACATGCGAAGCACATCACTCTTTTGTTCTTCTCTTCTCGTTCCTTGTTGTAATTTCTTTCGAGATCTAGCATGTCTTGAAACATTTTGGATAGGAGAAGGGTGTTTTTGGAGGTTTCATGATCAATTTTGTTTATAAATTGATCATTTGAGAGACAAGTGTTTGAGGAGCTATAAGGTTTTCGGTTTTGAGCCAGAAAGGCCATGGTTTTGAATTTTGAACTTTGCTTTGGGTTTCTGGATTGCCGAAGTTTGTCTTCGAAGCTTTGTAAATGTGCATAGAGGTCATCCGGGGTGATTAAGTCGTGTGTGCCTTGAATTGCTTCTAGCGCACTCACCAAGTCGGACCATTTGTCTCTCATGAGCATGATTCTCAATAGCTTCCCTACAATTTTATTGTTAGAAAGCGGTTCTCCCAATTCGATAAATTCATTTTGGATATGCATAAGTCTATTATACATATCCTCAAATTTGGCTTCTAAACCGGTTAATTTGGTTCGTTTAATTTGAGTATTTCTCTCATACCGGTTTACAAGGACATCCCACATTTCTTTTGCGGTTGAAGAGCTACCAAAGATTAAGGCAACCGATTCACTAACCAAGTTAATTATGACATTAATTGCAAGATCATTGTCTTTCTTGGTTTGTTTGGATTCGGGAGTTTCGATTTTAATGTCGGTGGTAGTGGTAGTGAATATTGGTGTATACCCCTAGTCAACCACATCCCATAACTCAAGAATATTTAAATAATTGATCATGGTTTTCTTCCAATGCATAAAATTTTTAGTCGAATTGCCAAAAATTAAGGGTTCCTTCACGGGTCTATAGGGTGTCATTTGTCAAGTTGATCTAACTCTAATTAAGTGTGCCTTAATTTGAGTAACTTGCTCTGATACCACTTTGTTATACTTAGGGGCACCGCTAATTAGCTCAAAAAAACTGAAAATAAATGCGATTAAAAGTAAAAGAGATAAATTTAGAGAAATTGACACGCGGGATGATAACGGAGTTCGGCAAAACAAAGGCCTACCTCTCCGGGGCGTCGCAACCTCTTTCTAGGTGCGCCTTTCTATTACCCAATATGAAAGGATTATAATTGTGAACCGTGAACCCTTACAAAACGGGAAGTCACGGCCAACGAGAGATGAGCGCCGTCGAGCCCTTACAACCAAGGGAAGTCACACAAGCTACTCAAGAACAAGAGAAACACTCAATAGATCATTCTAACCTAATCTAATTAGAGATTAGTGAAGTGGGTTTGAGGTTGTTTGAGATTGATTGAGATATTGAAGTTTTAAGCTCAATCCACAATGGTGGAACCAAGCTCTCAGAAAATCGCCTCTTTTGAAGTTTAGGGATGGCTAGGTTCGTTTGGGAAGAAAACCCAATCCCCTATTTATAGAGTCAGCTCAAAAATGAGCTAATTGAGCTAAAACGTTACAACGTTTTCCCTTTAGGTTTTCAAATTGTCTGAAAGCTCAGTAAAACGTTACAACGTTTGTAAAATGTTACATAACGTTTTGCACTGTAAAAACTTGATCAAAATTAGGAATTTCTGAAGTTTGGAAATTAATTAAAACGTTATAACTTTTTAAAACGTTACAGCAACATTTTAAAATGTTATAACTTTTTAAAACGTTACAGCAACATTTTAAAACGTTACAGAAAACGTTATAACTTTTTAAAACGTTACAACAACAATTTTGACTTTTTTTACTTTGATCGAGTTGTTTTACAGCATTTTCTTAAGATATAATCGTTATAACGTTTTACAAACGTTACCAACGTTTTTATCCTGTTGAAACAACATCAAAAACACTTTACCAACTTTAAAATATTACAAATTAAATTCTTGATAAATATCTTCATGATTTCTTCGATTCAAGCATTCTACATTGCAATTCCAATTCGGCTTGAACCTTCATAATTCTAAAATAAAAGAAATCGTAAAATTCAATAATTGTATGTTTTGCAAATTAGTCAAATAGACGAAAAAGATTATTGCTCGAACAACATAAAACACTCTAGGAGTGTCTCTATATGGCAAGATAGTAGGGTATTTACAACCTAATACAACACTCCCATTAAATGTGTTTGTACCACTCTAGTTGTGTCTCCATATGGCCAGATAATAGGGCATTTACAACCCTAATAGAACACTCCAATTGAAGGTGTTTAGAGCACTCTAGTAATTTCTCAAGTTAGCCAGATAATAGGGTACTTTCAACCCTAATAAAATACTCAAATTGAAGGTGTTTGGAGCACTCTAGTAGTCTATCTATATAGCAAGATAATACGACATTTACAACCCTAATACAACACTCCAATTAAAGGCGTTTGGAGCACTCTAGCAGTGACTCTATATAGCAAGATAATAGGGCATTTACAACCCTAATACAACACTCCAATTGAAGGTGTTTGGAGCACTCTAATAGTGTCTCTGTATAGCATTATAATAGGGCATGTACAACCCTAATACAACACTTCAATTGATGGTTTTTGGAGCAGCACTCTAGTAGTGTCTTTATATATCGTGAGAATAGGACATTTATAACCCTAATAGAATACTCCAATTGAAGATTTTTGGAGTACTCTTGTAGTGTCTCATGATGGCAAGATAAAATGGCATTTACAATCCTAATAGAACACTTCAATTGAAGGTGTTTGGAGCACTCTAATAGTGACTCTATATGGCAAGATAATAGGGAATTGGCAACCCTAATACAACACTCCAATTGAATGTGTTTGGAGCACTATAGTAATGTCGTTAGATGGCAAGATAATATGACATTTACAACCCTAATACAACACTCCAATTGAAGGCCTCTCTCTCTCTCTCAGAAGCGCTGCCCTCTCAAAACCAAAAAAATCCAACCGTTAAGAACCAATTTTCTTTCTAAACCCGATCAACTGATCTCCATACCATCATCAGACCTTTCGCTCTCAGTCTCAAGAACCCAGCTTCTGGCTCTTTTCTCTGGTGCGATTCAGATCTAGAGGATGGTTAGATCGAACATCTATTCAGGTACAGTGCAAACCAACTGATTTGTTCCAAATCAGGTAACAAGGTAGTAATTAATTTAAAATTACTAGTTTTATAGTTTCTGGTTTAATTCGGGTAACCCTAAAATTTTCACCTTTTGTGTTATTTCGAAATTGAAATGTCAATAGCTACTCAAAGTATGTTAAAGTGTTGCCTTGCTTGCTTGTTAGAATTTTGTGTTATGGGAACAAAGAGAGAAGGTTAATTGGATGGTTCTTGTTAAATATAGCAGTAAGGTTGTGGTTTTAACACTTATTGGTATGAACAACATAAATAATTGGTGATAATTTATAAGATATCCAGGGTAATTGATAATCTTTTAATCCCTCCTTTTGCTTGGAGGTGTAGAATAGTTTGAGACCACTAGTGTAGCTGATAAGTGAATATGATGGAAAAATTAGTTGTTGTCTTGGAAGGTTTGTTTCTGGTTTCTTATTTGTAGTGAGAAAATATTAAAGGTTTGGGTACAATTTGTTAAAATATATTTTTTCTGTTAAATTTAATATGTATCAGTATTATTTTTCTGAAAAAACAAGTATTGTAAGTACTATGTATAATATTTTGTTTTGTAATAAATTTTATTAAATGGTTTATCTTGAATCCTTGTTGCAGTTTGATATGGGAGATGCTCTTATTGGCAAGGATTCCACTAGTACAATGAACAATCTTGTAATTAAATTATACTATATTCACTAATATGTAGAAGCTTAATTTTAATTTTCTTATACATACTTTATTTGTATGAAGGATATTATTCGGAAGGTTGCAAGGCAATTGCAGATTCTGGTACTGCTCTGCTTATGGGCCGCAAAGTACGTTACACATTATACCTTTTCTTTTGACATTTGATTTGTTGTTTTAGTTAAGTTGAAATTCAACAATGACATATAGAGATTTGTTGAGCAAGCATGTGATAGATGTGAAAACTACTACTCAACCCATGTGTTTTTTGTTGCAAGGGTTTCAACTATCAATCTTAATTTTTAGTACTATTTTGGCTAGGTTGGATTAATAACAAGACCTCTGTGAATTGGCTGCTACATATACCTTTGACTTGTTAAAGAGCCTATTTTTTGTTCTATGATTTTTCTTTATTATGGTACTTGTACTTTTTACTCGACATTCAGCGCATGATCCATATCCTTTTACTCTTCATTTTTTTTTCATTTATGTCATGCTTGTCCCATCTTATTGATAGGGAAACCAATATCCATAATGCATGGAATTTTCATAGCAATGAAGGATGACGTTGATTGATTTTTCAAACAAAAGTAAGTCTTATTTATTCATATATGTTATCTTCATCTTATCTATTAATAATATGCAAATTGTTATTATATATATGTACTTACTAAAGCTCAATTCACAATTTGTGTCAAGTGCTTATATATATATTAGTCAGCCTAGCTTTTTTCGCTTATACATAAAATTCAAAATTTGTGTCAAATGCTCTAACATTACAATTTGGTATACATAGGAGGTTGCTGGTCCTTTATAACCAAATCAAGAAGGGTCTTTCCAAGCATTGTTGACTTCTCAAAGTGGACAAGAGATTGCAGGTAATGGTGTCGCAATGTCCAATTGGTGGGCAAATCCAACTTCGACATGAACCAGGAATGTCTAGTGGGGTTGTCGATGTTAGGGTAAAATATTTTGGTTATATTGTGGGTATATTTTGTTAACTCATAGGGGGGTGAGTTTATTTTGTTAATGCTTGATAGGTGGAAACATTTTGGGTATATTTTAGAAGGCAACTCTTTTATTATCAATGATGTTTTTTAACTTGATTTTAGAAGGTAACTCTTTTATTTGTGTCCCCTTTTAAATATTACAAACGGGGTCAACTCTGAAAGTAGTTGCATTTTAGAGAAACATATTACTTTTTTTTTATTTCACTTGATTTTAGAGAATTGTAAATTTTCAATGATATTGGAGCAAAAACAGCCATAAAACGATGCAATTCTGACATTCAGCCTCAGTCGCACGGATGCATTCATCCGCATGTGATCCAGAAACACTATTGCAGATGGTTATGTTGCTTATGCGGTTCACAGCCAAACCGCATGCGACTCAGGCATCCGCACGCAGAAACTGTCAAAACAGCAGTTACATATCTAACTTTCCAATCAAGGCCCATATAAGCAAATGGACGCCAGAGAAATCTCTCTCTCTCTCTCTCGAATCTCTGAAGATCATATACATTAGATAGCACTTAGAACTAGGGTTTCACTATATTGGAGGCTATGCAAAAGAGAAATCAATAGGAATAGCAAGGTCTCCATTAGAAGAGGAGGAAGAGACAAGACGTGAAGACGGCGTGAATGAGAGAAGAGGCAGCATAGGTGTTCTCCCTCCATCTCTCTTTATCGCTCTCTTTCTTTATGTACTTTGTCTCTTTTGTTGTTGAACCCACCATGAGCGGCTAAGCAACCCTTTTATAGACACATGTAATCTTGAATTCTTATGAGATTAATCTAGTTGTTCATTTATAATTATCATTACACTATGATCTTTATTACTGAGATTTTATGCCTTATGTTCTTGCTTATTGTGTGCTTAAAGTGACCTCATATGCATGGAGACGTACACTCCATTAATACCCTTAATTGAGAGGTTAACCAATATTCAAATAATATAAGTATCTTAGATACAAGTAAAATAGACTGACCGGTTGATCATTTGTATTCCAACTACAGTAAGGAACCTATTAGGATATGGTTTAGCAAAAGAACGTCGCATTCTATGACTAATAATGGAGTAATCTCGATTATCGGTATTATGAAATATTAGTAATTGAGACTTATCATTAATCTTAATGCAATTGTACTAAGTACCCGACAAGTACTTACTCAGTTAGGGTGTTATGAGACTGACCGGAGATCAACACTATGTAGACACCCTAAATTGTGTAATCTTAAAAACAAAATATATGCTTGCATCAAACTTTGAGTGGTAAAACCAATGACGAATGAAGAATGTAATATCGAGGTATTTGCAAAGAGAGGTATGCTCTGCAATTGAATATGATAATTTATAAGAGAACAAAAGGGTAGCTAAAGGGCTCACTGTTGGATTCATTCAGAAATGAATCAATGCACATACTGGAAAATACCACGTACTAATTTTATTTCAGGTGTAATATAAAATACAATCGATGCTTAGGATACTGATTGAACTCAACGCAACTTTAGATAGCTGGACTTCAAAGGAAATAGTCATATCATCAATGTGTTTTAAATATTATTCGAACCAAGTTTTAATTATGATGGCCACGTAAAACTATATTTTGGATTACAATTTTCCTTTTGGCATCTAGCTATACTGGATAAATCACATGTACATCTTTCAAGAATAATATGCATAATTTGATTCTATCAACATTATTTTCAGTAAAAATTTGAACTACTAGAATAATATTTATAAATGTGCGAACTCTTAGAGTTCATATTTTAGTTGGCAAGATATTACTATATTTATATCAAGGACATATTACCATTTCCAAATGGAAATTTGTTGATATGGAAAGGATAATATTGTAACATTCCGAAAAATTGAGTTAATATTATTTTGGCGTATAAATTTTTATTTGTAATATTGAATATATTTTATACGTCTATGTAAAAAGATTTTTGATTATTGACTAATATAACAGTTAATGTAAAAAAAAAAATTATGTCTCATTAAG
Source organism: Carex rostrata (assembly GCF_964058835.1). Taxonomy (NCBI): domain Eukaryota; kingdom Viridiplantae; phylum Streptophyta; class Magnoliopsida; order Poales; family Cyperaceae; genus Carex; species Carex rostrata. The sequence goes on along the minus strand of NC_135948.1, from coordinate 5,360,402 downwards.
TATGATAAATAAAGAATTTTTTTATGTCTAATTAGTAATTTAATATGAACGATAATATACATATTATATATATATTTTAATTTGATAACTGTCATTTCAATGTTAAAAATAGTAACCGCCAAGAATTTATGACAATCAGATTTATTCCTATTCATATTCATTTCTAATTTTAAAAGAAAAGAAAAAAAAAAGGTAACTCCTGATGCAATTAATCCCGCCGCTTCTATAAATCATAACCATTTATATTTTTATTTGAAACCGTTTTCATTTGTTTTATTTGTTGCCGCCTCTCTGTTTTGTTTTAAGCGTCCTAATCTCAATCTCTCCATATCATTATTCTACCGAACCCAAATAAGTTATCTCTCTTCTTTTTCTTGCACACCCTTTCGAGAAGAACCTTATTTTATGGTCGATTCGAATTCCAACTATGTCGCACTGATTCTGAGTTATTATTGCAATCCAATTTGAAGTTCTGAATATCTCGCTAACAGGTAACCGGACTTCTCTATAACTGTGTTTTCGTTTTGTATGGTTGATTTGAATATTGGTGTTGCATATTGGATTATGATGGCATATTTAACGGGATAGCGGGTCTGAGGTTGGAATTTGATATGTGATTGTAGCCTCCCACTGTTGGTTGGATTTCCCAGTGGGTTGGCGGTTTAAGGAATTGTGTTATGAGAATGTGGAAATCTCCTGTGATAGGGATTGTTAGTGTAATGATCTAGAAGTCAATAATACGATAATTTATCATAAAGCTTTGTTCATGAATTGGATGATTAATATCATTTTGTTGCCTTGAGTATTATTGAATTTATGGATCATTTCGAGTTCATGACTGAAATTGTGAAACTCCATAATATAAATAATATATACTCTTAAAAAGTCACTGACCAAGGTAATTAGCAGGAACACTAATTACCGCGATAAGGTTAGTATGTAGATTAAAAGATGGTTAAGTTTTACAAACCACCTGACACGAGATGTCATTTTAATCACATAGATACATGTTCTAGGAACATGGTATTTGACAGACCCCGAATGAAACATTAAATAGAATTGTGTTCGTGTCATTTATGTTTTCATTCAGTGTCAAGTTCTACAGTATGAGGTATTCATCTTTCCTACTAAGAAATGTATATGTGTGATTGTTATCAAACGCTGTCGGTAAAATGCAGTTATAACGGTAGCTCTTCGGTATACATGGCTTAGCTGAGGTAGTGATGGTTTACCAAGAATACTATTTGTCCATCGTATCTCTATACGAGCTATAACATCACTGGGCCCCTTGATAGAGTAAGATTATCTGCTGACGGTATAATTACAAGAGTAATTATATTTGATAATCTGCTCAAGATCAAGAAAAGATTCAGTTAGCAAGGATGACACACATCTACATTGAAACTAATCTGATAGCTATGAGACAGAAGAACAGACACAAGTAAATTGTTTACTGGATCGGGATATTGTACTGTACAGCATCATCTGTGTAATTGGATGGTCATGATGTGTTGCCAGATGCCGCTCATGATTATAGAAGTTAAAACAGTTTTAACTCTGTTTACCAACATAACACAGATCCTATTGGGTCACACCATATAGGAGTTAATCGGAGAATCTTATTGTGATTGATTATAAATTGGTTATGATCAATAGTAAGATGGTTATAATTAATTATACGTGTTATAATTAAATTATAAATGTTATGTAAAAATAACAAGCAAAAACATTGGCTAATTTATAAACGTGTGTGACACGTTGTATAAAAGCTAACCGGTTAATTTATAAATGTGCAGGACACATTGTATAAATTACCGAAACAACAACCGAAGAAAAATATATATAATTGTTCAGAATAATTATACGAATATTATTTGTATTCGGGCCAAGGGCATTCGGGTCTTTTCAGATTTGTGCTTATCCGCATGACATGTCATCAATCCTATCCAGATGACACGTCATCAATCTTATCCACATGACATGTCATCCTTATCCATTCAATGACATATCTTGTAAATAGGCCGAACTTGGAGGACATTTTGGTCTTTTGGCAACCGACCCTAAACCCTATAAATAGGGGTGGAGGGGTAGAGAGAAATTTGCTAATTCACTCATACCGTTTCGTGTCGAAACGGATCGGTATTTTCTCTCCTTCTCGGTTTCTCTCTCAAATAGTGTTTCGGTTGAGAAAAGAAAGTTATACGTAGTTGACGTATAATCTTGCGAGTTGTTGTGAGGTATATTTACGGGATCGATGAATAGTATTTTACCGAATTTCGCAGTATGTCAGTTTTGCATATTGATGAAACTGAGCAACCGAAAATTCGTGTTTACGGGTTTTCATCTTTTTCCCGTGAATAGTGTTTTGCATAATTCCGCAGTTTACGGTATTTCTGGCAGAAGAAATAAACCGCTCTCCGGTTAGTCCTGGTGGATAACCGATAGAGGTATCACACGTGTGATACTCCGAGTCGATTCCTTCCCTGGTGAGGCTCTACTCGCTCGGTCTGCATTCCAACTGTGATTTGGAAACAAGGTATAAATATGCTATATTAATCTATTTAATTGGTAAGTAGATTAAAGTTTTAGAAATCAATCATGGAGTAGATCTGTAAAAGAATTAAATTGGGTTTTGATGCCAAAGGAATACTGAAGGTGGACCGCCTTGGAAAGTTTCCTGACATACCCCGTTTAATCCTGAGCTTAAGTTGGCCGTAGAAATTTTTGTTCTACGGTCATTCCGCAACTTAAGCCTAAACGGGTTTTTGGTTAGCACCGTAAAACCCCAACAAGGGATTCCACATGTGTGAATATGATATGACTTGTTTTATGAATAACCTAGACCGACGTGCTATCGCTAGTTAAATATGCGTGCATAATTTGATGTGAATTTGTGTGGATTGATCCAGCCTATTTTAAATGGTTGTTAAATTAAGCCAATTATAGAGAAGCGCGTCGTTAAATAACCAGTTACTGAGCTTTGTAACTGACTCTGTTTTGCTATTTTGTTTTCATTTCTGTTGGTGACGTAGGTTGACGGGCCAAGGAAAAATGTGAAGATGCTTATATAATCACGCTCCGGATGATAAAAATATGGAGTGTGACAAATATTCAGTGTACAAGTCATTTTATCTAAGTGTTCTAGAATTAGTACATATATTTCCTAATGCTACAAGAAATTCAGAAACATTACATCTAATAAATTTCACTACATTAAAAAGCCAAAAAAAAAAAAAAGTTCCAAATGAATTTAGTAGTAATATGACAAGTCATGATTATAAAATGTATATTCCAATCACATTTGCAAGTGGTAAAACCAACCAAGGAACAACTTGTATATCCCTTATCAGCAAGATTCTTACCTATTTCACATGATATTGCTCCTAGATATTAGTTAAGTTAATTGTCCTTAAAGGGTGATATCCTTACTGATTTTATGGGTGAAACACATGTTATTCATCAGCTCAAAAAATATTTTTAAGAGAAAGAAGTTGGAAATCAACTGCTCCTAATAGATCATGACAATAAATTTAAATAACTTCATCTCAAAAGTCATATATAAAAATATGCATGGTAACATTTATTTACCTTGAAACTAGTGACTATTAGATGCACGAACCAAACAAAAAACAATAGAAGTTATATGATATGAGAATTGTTTGCCGACGAGCAAGTAGTAAATGTTCATTTAACTTCTGGAAATCCACATAGTGAGCTTGTGTATCATTATGAAAATATATTACTTAACTTTGTGAGTAATACCAAACATCTCAAACATCAGTTTTAACTTGCTTGAATCTGCTATGTACTACAAGCTAAGGGAGCAATCACTACTACAGAATTTCAAATCTGCACCGGTTTTTTTTTACATTTAAAACCGGTTTTCAAACTGGTGCTGATCGGGCCGGTGCTGATTCCATCGATTGATTAGCACCGGTTTAAAACCGGTGCTAAATGTAATGCAATAACACCGGTTTTTACGTAAAAACCGGTGCTAAATGTAATGAAACAACACCGGTTTTTACATAAAAACCGGTGCTAAATGTTATAAGCTAAACCGGTTTCTTCATAAAAACCGGTGTTATAAGCTGTATTCAACACCGGTTTTGTTAAATAACCGGTGTTATATATCAATTGAATTGTCCAGTAATTTTTTTTTAGAACCAGTTTTTATCGCTAATTTTTTTTTATTGTTTGGAATTTGGTTTTACATTAGGCTAGCCTCCGAATTTGCTAGCCATAAATTAAATATTCACATGTATAAAATATAGAATGGACAAAACATCATACAAATGAAACAACACATGATTTAAAAGTATCATCTTAACTAAATTTGATAGTTTCAACAAAAACAAGAAGATAATATCATCTCTCACATTATCTTAACTAAAACAAGCTAAAATAACTTCATAATCAATTACAAATATTTTTCCACAAAGAAATTAGTCCATATTGCCTGAAATTGTTTAAGATCTTCCATCGAATACGGCGACGAACTTAAGCACTGCATGAAATTATATTAAATTGTTAATTTAGATGTTAAACTTAATGAACTTAAAGAGAATTGCATCAAATTAAATTTAACTAGTACCTTATTTTCATATCTCAAAATATTCTTCTTCTTCTTCTTGTTCCTCTTCCTCTTTTTCGAATTAGATTCCCAAATAGTCTCTTTGGGACATTTCATCAAGCAACTTGTGTGCACGGTCAAAGATTCCCAAATAGCACATTCACGTTCGCAAATGTGGTACCAAAAAAAGTGTTAAGTGTCACCGCGATCTACCAAAGGCTAAAACTTATGGCCTAAATGCAAAGCACCTAAAGAAGCTCATACAAGAGGGAAGAGCACTTACCATGTAACTTGTTGAATTTCTGACAAGAAAGGGCTCGAGAACTTGTTTAGGCACCACATGTTAAGTGTAGCCGCATAATGGTTGGTCCAAGCAACAATGTCTCTCTCGGGCGCTGGCTCGGATCGAGTCTCTCTACGGCCGATGCGGCGGCTCCATCTTGGTGCAGGAAACGAGTAGCAAGGGTTTAGAGGAGCAATTCAGAAAATTTTGTCTAGAGAGGCTCAGATCGGCAGGTGCGGCAAAGGAGTAGCAAGGATTTAGCGGAGGCGCCAAGAAATTTCAGAAATTTTTGAATGATGGTGCGGGAAAACCTTGAACTTGAAAGAAATTTAGAATGAGGGTGCGGAGCAATTCATATCACCTAAGGTAACATGTTATTTTTGTTTGTATCCAGTCCGTTTAAATAAAATATGCACAAATATTAAAGGACCTGTGTGTTTTATGAAAAGGATGGATTGACCCGAAATGCAATCCGACGGTCCAAATATAAAGCATAACTATTTTGTTACCTCAGAAGATATGGATTCGAGTGAGAGAGCGCCAGTCGAAAAAACCGGTTTATTTTCAAAAACCAGTGCTAAATATACAACACCGGTTATTTAAAAAACCGGTGCTAAATGTCTAACGTACAACACCGGTTTATTTCTAAAAACCGGTGCTAAATATTCAGCACCGGCTTTTAGAAATAAACCGGTGTTGTATGTTAGACATTTAGCACCGGTTGTAAGTTTAACCGCTGCTAAGATACATACAACACCGGTTTTGTCAAATCCGGTGTTGTTTGAGCGGTGTAGATTTGAAATTCTGTAGTAGTGAATACCAAACATCTCAAATAATATATGCATCTCAAAACTAATGGTACAGTGAGTATCAATATTTTCCACTATCCCACTTGACATGAAAACAAATCAAAACTGATGGTACAGTGAGTATAAAAAAATTCATCACTTGGAACCTAAAAATTAAAATCTTAAATCATCCATATATATATATACATATATTAAGAATATTTTTATGATTTTATTTCAACTATAAAAAATATTCCAGCAGCAAGAAAATGGTTATTACTCTTATCCGAATTTGACATTACCCATATCACTCAAAAATCCATGAAAGTCTAAGCCATAGCTGATCATTTAGCTGACTCATATTCTTGGAGACCAAATTTTATAATTTTTTTTATTTTTTTATTTTTTTAGATAGGTACAACATCACTAAATTTTTTATAATTTTAAAAATAATATCCATCCTAATACTTAACTATTAGGATTGGTTGTTTATAAACAACAAATCCTGATAGTATCAGGATTGGTTTTTATAAACAACCGATCCTAATAGTTATAGTATTAGAATCGGTTGTTTGTAAAAACTGATCCAGAAACTATCAGGATCGGTTTTTATAAACAACCGATCCTAATAGTTCACAAATTAGGATCGGTTGACCAAAAAATCCGATCTGATTAGTTTTTAGGATCGGTTTTGTTAAGAAAACCGATCCAGATAGATATTAGTATCGGTTGTTTCATATAGCCGATCCTGATTCCAGTTTTTCCTCTAGTGATCGTTACTTAATGAAGCATATTTTAGATGTCTCAGGAGGTATTCCATTATTTCGAATTACCATGCGTTAACTTAAATAAATTAGCTAGGTTGCTTAAATTTTCTCTCTGATAAAATTTGTTGTAGATACACGTGTGTATAAGTGTATTTAAGATATATATGCATTGATTTGATCACATGATGATTGTACGAAATAATTAACTTCTAAACACTCTTTACAATATTATTGCAATAACAATATGCAAACATAATTATAACACCAGAATTCCTACTAGCTATTAGTCAATGAGCCACCCCACTTCAATTATTTTTGTCTCCTTCATATTTAGACAACCTGATATCGTAATCGACGTTTTGTTGATTACATCGCAATATATGATCTTATAATCAACACATAGTTGATCAGAGCATACTTTGGTATCTTATAAATCAACACCTTGTTGATCACTTAAATTTTATGATTAAAATTTTAGAACTAATCAATGTAATATCAGAACGAACTGATCTTGCCAGGATTCTCAGAGGAGGCAACAAGAGGCTTCAACTTTTGTAGAAGCATTTCAAAATGGTCATCTGTCTTGAGAAGGCTCAATCGGGTATAACGCGTGCTTGCTTCGAAAACCATGCCACCACGTGAAATAATACCGCCTTTTGTTAGTACCTCTTCACAATCCACATCTTCTTCGTTCTCACATTTCAGCCAAGCATAAGCTGCATACATGTATTTGATGAAAGATATAACATTTTTTTCCTTTTTGCAGATGCAGAGAAATTCAAGAAAAGAAATTGATTTGTTCGTATGCATACCATAAACATTAGTGCTGGAAAGTGGAAACAATAAATAATCTTACATCACCTAAATATATTACTTCGAAATAGTCAATAGTTCAGCCAGCCTTTTTTTTCAAAAATATGATTGAACTGTAATATATATAACTGAATGTGGCTTGAAATTACTTGGCTGAAAATCTAAAATGAATACTTTTTGAGATTTACTTTACACCAAAGTTGAAAATCTACTGTGCAAAACCAATTTAAATTTGAAATTCTGGATTGATTTGAATTATGCATGCCAGGATCTGACTAGACTTGAGACAACCATTTGCTATCGCTTGATGAATGATGCATTTCCTATATCATTTAGGAAATAGGAGTGAAATGGAAAAAAAGGAAAAAAAATGAAAAACCAACCTGGAGAGGGATCTCTGATTTTTTCAATATAGGTGCAATATTGCGGAGACAACTGCTGAAGCGAGAAACGGCTCGAAGAATTAACGAGTGCTTGCAGCCTCTGCCATCTTTTTCTCAATTTGTTGAATCCAAATTTGAAAATATCCTCGTCACCGCCAATATTGTCTAACATAACCTTGAAAAGCTTTAGTATTCTCATTTGTGTGTCCCGTGACATACCCATGCTATTGTACCTCATGTAATTTAATACCTTGTTGTAGACGTTCTGATCCTTTATAAATGCCCACCTGGAAGTAGAATAATATAAACTTTTGTTTGGAGATGAGTTGAACAACTAGTAGAATTTGATTTAAATGTAGGGGAAATGTTTAGATGTAGCTTAATTTCCTACATGCACGCAATATAACTTGGTACATTTTTTAAAACCAGATAAGTTTCTGAAGCCTTCAAGATTTCTTATTACGATAAGAGAGGGAGAGATAAGTTGAACGTACCCAAACCGACTGCTTGCATGGCCAGAGACTTTTGACACAGTAAAGATCATGACATCTCCATCTGCTGGTGCTGGTATGGCAGTAAAGTGAGGCCAATAGTACGCATGATCATAGATAACAGATGAATGACCGAGAACTGAATCACGCAATAAACTGTCTGGATTGTTTGGGGATGTCACAAACTCGATGAAGTTTGTTTTGTTAGAATTCATCCATTTCGAGGTTACTCCTTTCCACTCATACTCTCGCCCATTAAATAGGTCAGTTTGCCCTTTGTACATCTGAAATATATTTTTTTTTGTTAATATATACTGTACTCGTAAGGATAAACAAATATATGTATTTGATTATGCCAAATGTAAATAAAAATTATGATATAATTGATCAATTGTAAAGTTTATCATCATCATCATCATCATCATCATTAACAGTATCTTTCTCTTTTCTGAAATGTCACAATATGTGCACTGAAAACAACTTTTGTGCATTATTGTAGACCTATGACAATTGGAACATAGAGGTAACAGTTACTGAAATTTACCAAAAGCTAAATTAATCAAAGAAGTCAATACCGCATAATAAGGAGCAGTAGCAACCACACTGGCAGCTGAGCTTGAGTTCTCAGGCGAGAGCGCATAAACCAAGGCATTGAGTAGTTGGGTCGACCCTGAACCGAACACCAGATACTTGTCGTGTGTGATAGCATTTCCAACAGCTGCATGGAGGAGCCGAACGTGTTTCTCAAGCTCAACAGACTGGAATATGTCAGTGGTGAGATAGCTCATCCTGTGCCACCCTGACAACACCACTGCACTTCCTGATGCATGCGACATCCAGTACGGCTCCAAGAATAATGGATCTCCACTGGAATCATCATAAATGCAAAAAAAATGTATTTAGATTGAAATGTTGATCAGATTTGACAGGAAAAGAAGGGTTTCTATAATTTGTTCCTAAAACACATACGCTATACGTATCTAATTATATATCTATATATAGTAATTTTAGTGTTATATTTATATTTATCTTAAGAAAACTCATACTTGAACCCCATAAAAATATTGAAATTGTTCCGTTAATTGTTGACCCCCATAATGAAAATCTTACGGTATCGTATTGATATTAATGTTTGATACCCATTCAATCATTTCCTAGTTCAATCTATGGACGGAATTCATGAATTAAGTTTCAAAGGTAAAACAACAAATTAAATTCTTAAAATCAACTTGCAGAATTTAATTAAGATTCCACACTAAAAACAGATCTTTTTTTTTTTTCTTTTCTTTTATTTATTCATTTTTTAAAGTATATTGTAGCCTTCAAGAAGAGGACACCTGTTTACCTGAATTGGCTACAAACTGAAGAGTATATATTAAGCATCAATTATTTTAAACTTATAAGTTTTTATCCCGTTAATTTAATAATTATAATTTATAATCATATATAATAGTATAAAATTATGCATTATTCACATTTGTCATGAATTATTAATTAAAAAATAACAGAAAATGTTGGATAAATTAATTATAAAAATATAACAATATAAAATGTTGGATAAATAAATAATTATACAAAATGTTGTATGAGGAGGGCTTTAATGTCTTCACTTTTTAATTTTTCAATAACAAAAGTTATTAATTTTATATGTCAAAATAAAACTGTTATATGTGATATATATGTTATTTTCTCTATATGCTAAAATAATTATCATTCTTTTGATTTTGGTTTTATATATATCACTCAACTTTCATAATTTATCTATATTGGTGTATTTTGCAAGTTCTTGATACTAATCAAACAAAATCGAAATATCGTGATATTTTACGTGTGCATAGAGAAAAATATATAGATCATATCTTACAGTTTTATTTTGACGTTTTAAATTTAAAATTTTAAGTTATTGTAGTTCTAAAAATGGAGACATTATGGAGGCATACAAAATGGAAGCATTTGAACTCTTGTCATATTGTATAAATTAATCTAACTATAATAACAAAAATTATATCATTAAATATATTAGAATTTGTCATATATAATTTAATATTTATCAATTACTCCGTGAGATAACAGATATAAAATATCTAAACGATATTTTCTTTCTTAACCATACCCATTAAGTCAATGAAAACAAATTCTGACTCATATTTGCCTTATCAACCGAAATTTTTTTTCTTACCATCCTCAAAAATCAGAATTAAATGAATACCACCCGTTTATTCAGATTTAAGATTCCGCCACGAACTCGAACTGGATCTGCGGACGGATTCCCAACTTGTGCGTCTATTGAGCCTGCGGACCGATCCGCTTGCGTATTGGGCCTGTGCATGCATCCGTGCACGTACTGAGTCGGCGCACCGACCCGTTCGCGTCCCCAGTCGGCGTTCGTAAAGATCATATCACTCTGAAAATTGAAACTTTGAAGTTTGAACTCAGCTTGAAAGTTGACACGTCGTCAATCGAATATCAGAATACATTAAAGAAAGAAATTTAATATCCTATCACATTTAACTCTGACGCCCAACCCAGCAAGACCCCAGATTTAGTATACTAGTAAAGATCTCCTTTCCATGTAGCCTATCCCTGACATGAAAAATTTATATAGAGATATGAGGGTCTTTTGAACTGGCCAAAACATATGAAAATATTTATTCGCCACAGAGGATCCAAGATGAGCTTATAATATTTAAATATACAAAAAGTGTGTGCATATATGCCGCCAAATCACATCCCCTCAGGTTAAATTTTATAAGAAATCAATATAGGCTCCATCCGCATATTGAGTACGCGTACCAATCCGTGCGCAGGTCCAATACGCGAGCGGATTGGGGATCCGTTCGCAGATTCAGTCCGAGTTTGTGGCGAAATCTTAAATCTGAATAAATGGATGGTATTCATTTAATTCTGATTTTTCAAGGTAGTAAGAAAAAAAAATTTCGGCCTTATCAAATACTATACGAATTTAGTAAATGGCTAAAAGGAGATTGACACTCCTAATTGGCGCAGCCAGTAATGAGGCCTTTGGGCCTCGGATTTATTGCAATATCTCCAAAAACTTCATAAATGAAAATCTCCAATACCTCTTCCATTTGTTTAAATTTAAAATCATTACAAATGCAGATAAATATCAGTTAGTAATTGTTATCAATTAACAAATTAAGTTGATTAATTTATTTATTTTTAATATTCTATCAGAGACTTTCGTTTTAATTACATGACTCTTTATTTAAAACTAAGTGAAACCTATCATGTTTCCTTTGGGATTGTCTAGAAACTTTTATGATTTCAAATTAATATTCTTAAAAAGTGAATGGAGACATGTATATGTCATTCATAAAATTCAATTCTTGATAAACGACCCGGAAATTTCCGGTTTTTGTTATTAGGTCCACCTAAGAAATACGACTAAAATATTTGCATTTTAGTTAAAACGGTGGGCCAAGCATCATTTTCTTTGATTAATTACAACGTAATTTGAATTGGACGGTTCAGTAATCTCTTTGAACGGGATTTCTGGAGAGATTGGGATCAATTCCGCTCCAAATAATTAAATCCCAGCGGGTCAATTTGGTACTTTCAAAAACATTTTGATAGGTTGCATATTTTTAATTTCACTAAAAAAATCTGAAGAGCTGGGGCGAGTCACTGTACATGGGTCCGGCACAATTTAAGGGTAAGCTTGACTATTTGCTATACAGACAGCGACCCATTCCGGAGTGCGTATCATCTCATATTTTGCGTGACCGACGTGTCCGGTGCCTATTCGGGGATGGCGCAGGGACAAGTATTATTTGAGCTTTGAGATTCGTGCGTATTTGAACGGTTGAGATTTTCCAATACGTCACGCAAAATATGAGATCTCTCAGAGGATGCGAATTCCCCATTCCATGCGCCAGTCAGGGGCGGACCCATGTGGAACGCCTCTCCTGGATTTTGAGTTTTAGTAGTGATTTGTCGATTTTGATCGACTCTGTTTTTTTCTGAAAAATTTTTTGCTCCTCTCTGGATGTTTAATTTTTAATTTGGGTTAAATATAGGATTAAAATCAAAATAATTTTCTTAAATTATGATTGGTAATTAGAATTATAAGTTAGACGATCAGAAATTACAAGTCAGATTATTAGAAAATATAAGTCAAAATATTATTTTTTATCAAGTACCCAATTAGTTAATGAATTTAAATCCGATTAGCTATTTAAATCTGATTCGATAATTTTTTGCCCCCCCCCCCCACGAGAATCCTGGATCCGCACCTGCGCCAACGCACTGAGCACTTACCAATTACCATACTAATTAATACACTATATCAAAAAGGGATTCAGTTCCATTTATGATTGTTAATAAAAAAAAGAAAGAAAAAAAAATCACCCAACCACGTACGTAAATCATGATTTTTTTTTTAATAACTATCATTTGATAGACAGCACTACCTTACAAAACGTCAAAAATATAAAAAGGATATATGAAGTACAAGTTGATAGCATATAGCTTTATGGACATGAACTATCTGCCACATGGCCCACATGGTCCACAATGTTTTGTTAGGTTAAACAGTGAACTCTCATGATTTTTAGTATTATTTGAAATCCCAGTATCCCAGTATCCCAGTATCTTACTATTTTTGAAGAACAAGAAGAAGAAAAGGGAAGAAAAAAAAAAAATCAATCATGAAACTGATGAAATCCAAAATTGAAATATTATAAAGGCAATCAATCACTAACCTTTCAACATCAGCCGAACAATTGGAGAGCAATACAGAGCAATCCGCACCGGCATAGCACGTGTTGCACTCGCACGTGGGCCACCCGTTATCTAGAACACCATCCACATATGCATGGCCGTGTCCGGAGCAGGAGATTGCAGCAACTGCCTCGGCCTCCTCAGCAGCACGTCGCGTCCATCTCAGCACTGAGACGGTTGAGTCGAGCCGGGATGGAGGGAGAAAGAAGAAGTGTTGACAGAGGAAGAAAATGTTTAGTAGCAGAGAGAGGTAGAAGAGCGTGAGGTATATTTTACCAGAGCTTTCTCTTATTAGTTGGTCTCCCATTTTTGTTTTCTTTTTTTGTTTGGGGCTTTATTTTATGAAATGGGATAATTTCTGAGAAAGCCAGAGAGGTTTTAATAGGCCAAGTTGTGATGAGGTGGTTGATTTGATTCTTCAAAGGAGGAGAAAGATTCTACCAGAATTCATACTACCTGGTTAACTCAAAGTTTGAATTTAGATCCGGACCGTTAGATCTCCTTTGGCACGAATATTAAAGAAGTCCCGTGCATTTAAGTCTGGTCGGATTAATCTGGATTTTGATCGGACAGTCCAGATCTAAACTCAAAATTTCAGTTATGTCAGAGGTACTGATTCATTCTACCATGTGAGAATCTCTTATCTGGATGTAAAACCAATTTGCAGTTGAGTCCTCATAAAAACCTAAAAAGGAAGAGGAAGGATTCCTGAGTTTTCTTTAGATATCAGAAACATTTCTATTTTGTTTTTGGAAGGATTTTTTTTTCTGTAAACCTATAAAGTAATGTTCGATGGAAATCTGACATCCTCATAAAGTTCTCAGAAATTGACCCCACATTTTATTGGTAATGTTATGACATGTACTTTTTTGTCAGCGTTTTTCTTTTTATTATTTTTGCATTTATGAAACTAAAACATAATTAAGCTATTTTCTGTGAAAAAAAAAAATAGTATTAGGTTCAAAAGTTTGTCCTATTTCAGTCCCTTTAGTCAGCCATTCTGCACTTATATTTTTCTATAGATAAAGAGTTAAAATTTGCTTTAAGAATACTGAAAGTTTATACACAATAAGATTTAAAATATACACATATTTATTATAATCTAAGTTTTACAAAGGATACTGAAGTTATGATTGAAAGCTTTTAGTAAAAAAATTTCAATTGTAATGTGACTACTATTGACAACATTTTCGAAGTTGCAGATAATTTAAAGCAAAATACATACATTTATTTTTCTATATTGAATCGTCTAATCCATCTAGAGCGGCAACAAGAGAATAAGCCATTTAAAATTTTAATCCGCTATCTTTAACTTCCTTGATCGCTTAATTTTATTAAATACCGATTCTTTGACGCGGATTAAGATCACATTCTTTAGTCTCTTTTTGTTTGAATCTTAATTCTTTGTCTGGACCTTAAGGTCATGTTTGGTTGTGGAGTAAAGTTAAACCGGATTAAATTTCTTACTCCAAGCTAAACCGGAGTAAGTTAATCATGTTTGGTGGAGTAAGCTAAACCACCTCTCTAGGTGGTGTAAGTTACTCCGGTTTAGCTCAAATCTTACTCCATCTTAAACCGCCTATGTTACTCCTCGTTTGGCTCCTTAAGCGTGGAGTAAGGGGTTTACTCCACCTCTTACTCCACAACCAAACATGGCCTAAGACACTTATATCCCTTTCTTTAACTTTATTAGCTTTGACTCACGAATTAAGACAACCAAACATTGATTTCTTAGCGCTCCTTAAGCTCTTAATCATTCAATCTTAATCATTTATTGCTAAACAACTCCATAAGATATAATATATTTTCTCCATTCTACAATTCATTATTTCATAGATAAAAATTAAACAACCTTTATTTTCCTTGAATTTTGTAGTCATATAATAATAAAACATTTTGATGCCAGAAATGAAAGATATCGTATAATCTAATTTTTTTTCCAGTTACTTTTAGAGGATATAAGAAATAATTTTCATTTGCGAAAATCATCCAAAGAGAATTCTTCATTGAAGAGAATTTTATAAACTTGGGATGAGCTAATTACTTGCGCTTTTGAGAACTAATTTTTAATCCAGTAGTAATGACAATATCTTTCATGTAAAAGGTTGCAGGTTCGAAATTCAAATGAATAGAATTTTTTGTGGATATTAAATAGTTGAGTGGTTTAACTTTTAACTTTACTAGAAAAAAAATTAATAACTGGCGCCTTCGACAATGTAATTTTATTTTATGTATAATAAAGTACAGGGATGGAACTAGAAAATTTGAACATGAGAGACTAAATTATAGAATTTATAATATGTAAAAAATATAAAAATAATGTAGTCACCGAGAATTGAATCCAACACCCTCCAAACATCATTTTTGCCATCTTTGATTAAGTCTTAGATGCCACTCATAACTCATAAGACAACACCTTCCAAATTTAATTGAATTTTTGTTTTTTTAAGTTTGAACTATATCAGATTTTTAAAATTCAACTAAATTTCAATTAAATTTTAATATACATAGTTAAATTTTTAAAATTACAAGGATGACTTTGCAACCTTTAACTAAATCTTAGATCTGTTCCTGATAAAGCACCTCTTACCTTGCAGAATTGAAATTGGAGCAATAGCATAATAAATTACAATTAGCTAATTGGCAAGCACTGTCCTTTTATTTTTACTTTTTTTTTCATATATTTTCCGAAAGCAGATTTTTTGAACTATATCAAGTTTAATTAAATATATAAATTACAATTAGCTATTTGGAAAGCACTATCCTTTTATTATAACTTTTTTCATATATTTTCCGAAAGCATATTTTTTGAACTATATCAAGCTTAATTAATAATAAAAATGATATTTATTTAAGAAGGGTACGAGAGTTAATAACATAATTTGTTAATGTCCTTGGGCGGTGAATATAGAATATGTATAGCATGTTAGATTAAAATTGTATAAAAATATGACTTGTGGATTAATTTTTTTGTTTTAAGTACAGGTAAGGGACCCCAATAAATTAATTAATGAATATTATCCATCCTCATGATCTTATTGTACTATTTGTCTATTTCTTCAACAAAATTTGAATAATATATGGACCGAATACAATTTGTTGGTAGGTCACCATTTATGATTCGTACCAAACACAATTATTTCATTAACAATGGCTCTGTTTACAGGTCAGCATCTCCCAAGATCACCTGATTCAACACAATTCAAATGGGCGGCCCAGATTACTTTCAGAGGGTGCCTATTCAGGATGGGGCACGGACGGTATTATTTGTGCTTTGAGATTCACGCCAAGTTAAAAAATAATGATCCTGGACCGTTCATTTTAATTGTACTAAGACAAGTAACCTGAGAGGATGTGACTACCATCTTTACAGTCTTTTTTTTTTTTTTTTTTCTTGAGTAAAGGTTGGAACTTGGAGTTGTTATTATAACAAATGATTTTATTTCATCTGGATTTTGAATTCATGGTCTCTCACATAGAGACCATGTGTTTTTGCCACTAGACCAAATGCTAGTTCTCCTATCTTTACAGTCTTATTTAAATATAGTTAGATGTCAATATATTATAGTTTGGCTTTCAGAGGTGAGGGAATTAATATATTAACTCTGTAATTAGGTTTCTTTGTACGTATTATAATTATCATTAGATTTGAGAAAGGAGAAATAGCAAAGTTGACTAGAAAAAAAAATTATAGAACTGCAATTAAAGATCGAGAGTTCGATTATCTATCACGACTTCACAGTCTTAGTGCAGTGAAGGTTTTTAAAAAGAAAATTATTAGATTTATCAAACGAGAATATGTTTTAAATCGTGGACATATATAATATTAAAAAAGTGTAGGTGTTTCCGAGATAAATTATCTCGAAAATAACGTAACTACAGCCAAAATAATAATTAATATTTGTTGATTCACTCATAAAATAAAAACTAAAACACTCTAAAACTAATTCTGAAGACTAGTAGAGAATTACTCTCATGAAATTTAAGAGTGCGCATATTTTTGGAAATTAACTTAATTTTTCCGTCAAATTTACAGACGACATTAGTCATTTTATTATCCACAGTTTTAAAACATATTATTGTAGTTCGCTAAGGTCTTGGCACTTATAAGAATATTATCTAATGTTGATATATGATTATTTTTTTTAGTTTAAGACTGAAATAGTTATGATATGCACATAACGTATATATTTTTTTAACATCAAACTAAAAACCGTGGGATGATATCGTAATAAAATGATTTTATTTGTTAATTTTTGAATAATCTTAGTCTCATATAGACTTCGGGAGATCAAAGTCTCTTTCAGAAACAGTACCGCTGATTATTCATTTATTTAGTTTCCTACAACTAGCGTGGAGCGGTAAATGTCTCGTTCAATATATTCATAATTTTCAATTTTTGTTAATCTTCCACACGCCTCCCAATATGACTTTCCGAACGCATGTGTTATGAAAATGGCGTCAAACAGCAAAGCGCAAACTGCTTTCAAGTAAGAAAAATGAAAATATAAGAAAAATAATAATAAATGCATAAAACTAATTAAACGTAGAAATTGAAGGTTTTCCAGAAAGATTTAGGAGATGTTGCGTGGCCAAATTCTTTTATAAACAGATAACAAGTTTGACCTTGACACTTTATACTTCTCAACATTTTTTATAAAAAAAAGTTACATAAAAAAAAGTTACTGTATATATATTATATATACATCCCATCAGTTCGCACTATGAATTCATATTTATTGATCAAAATTTACTTTTCTTAATTTTTTTTAATATTTTGTTAAGTGGATAGAAAACCACTTCATCTAAATATTCCGAACTATATGAAAGTAGCGGTTTTCTCGCTACCTATCTAAAAGAATATAAAAAAATTATAAAATTATAAAATTTGTTTTCCAAATACATATTTAGGAAAAATAGAAATTATATTAAACTATTGAATCAATTGTTTGGACTTTGATTAAAAAAAAAATTGTGAATCCATAGTACGAACTAATATACACTATATGTATAGCACCGTAGTCAAGAGACGGGTTTAAATGATAGGAACGGAGGTCAATTGACCTCCATTTTTTTAATTTTTTTTATTTGTGTATGATATTATATATAATTAGAGTAAATGTCATAAAACTACTAAATTGGTTCTTATTTTCTGCATAAAGTATTTATATGATTGATTCCATATGTGTTTGATCTCAGAGTTCAAAAGTTTGGCTCACCCCGACAGTAACCTCATTCAAACTACATTACAATAGCTTATACACTCTATTTAACTTCAATTAATATTCTAATTTCACTACTGAATTTTCTTGTAATAAATCGTTTTACTAATTATATTGAAAAAAAATAAAACGATGTAGATCGACAATATATGGAAGTTCAATTATTATCATAATATCATTATTGAGAAGAGAAAAAAATATTTAAGGACCTCGGTACACTGTCAATATCTTTTAGATATTATTCTTCAAAATTGAACCTACGTCTTCTTAGAAGAAAGATGATGACTCGTACCGCTGCACCAAGCCCACAGTTCGGTATGAAATGAGAATTAAATTCCTTTGACTCATCTTTAGACATTAAATTTTAAATTTCGATCAAATATAAAGAACAAGAAACTTTTTTTTATTTAGAAATAGAAAATTGTTTCTTGCTGAAAACAATTTGAAACAATAGATTACACTACATCATTGGTACAATGTGAATTTGAACAGCGACTTCACACAACAATATTAATTCGGTGTGATAACTTTTTGTAATAACACTATGGACAAAACGACAGAAATTAAACTTTTTAACAGCGACTTCACACAAAAATTAGTTGGGTGGGATTTTTGAAAAATAGATTACACCACAACATTGGTACAATGTGAATTTGAACAGCGAATTCACACAACAATATTAATTCGGTGTGGTAACTTTTTGTAGTAACACTATTGGCAAAACGACAGAAATTAAACTTTTTAAAGTAGGCTACACTAAACATTAAATTTAATTTAAATATGTAGAACATAATAACTCAAATGTAATATATTTTTTACACAACATTAAAACATAACACCAAAAATTTATTGTTTGAATGTGACTAGCTAGTAAGTATATGTCAGACATATATTTGATTAAATAGATTCAAAAAAAAATTTGAAGGTCAAAATAGATTCAAAATTTAAAAATTGAACATCGTTTCGGCATACGTTTTCTTTGTACAAAATAAAAATTCTCATATTATTATAATTTCAATTTTACTTTAAGAATCTCTCACACATTCTTAGATCGATTGTTTGAACTTATATACTGAGATCATGTTTAATGGTTTAGATCAACTGTTTGAATTTCGAAAAAAAAAATATGAATCTATAGCACGTGTTGATCCATATATGCATATTACCATAGCCTAATTCATCATAATATTAATGATACTGATATAAGAGTGAGGCAATGATAATATGCATGTTACATATTGGCCTATGCTATGAATCTGTATCTCTATTTTAAAATTTTAAGCATTCGATCTGAACTGTTAAACATGATCTCCATATGAAAGTATACTTATATATCAAATTTTACATTTTAATTTGTTGTAACTACTTTTTAAATAAATAGAAAATCACTTGATATTAAATTTGGACTATCCGAAAGCAGCAAAAGAATTATGAAACCAAATATATACTTTAATCATTATGGTTTTGGTATTGAAAGAATTTAAAGGAATTATTTGACTCGTCCTTGAACACGCCTACCAAGCAAGAGAATCGTCTGTCTTTTGTTAATTGGCTAGTTAAAGTGGGTTAAAAAAAACAAATATACACCCTTGTACGTGTATCAACCATTGACAAAGGAAAATATTATTTTTTAATTAGTTTTAAATATGAAACCTTAAATTGTTTAAATTTTCTAAATATTAAAAATATTATATTGAATGTCCGAATTATTTTTACAGCATTTAAAATAAATAATTTAAATGCATGATATAACGAAATCTTTTTTGTAAAAATAACACAGACGCTGACATTATCAACGTCAGGCTAAAAAAATAAATACTGACAAATGCTTCTTTAAAAAACAAAAATTACCGACAAACGCTGATATTACTGGCTTGTGTTCTTATTCAGCATTTTTTTTCCGTGTTTCCAAAGTGGTTGCAGCGGATTGGGGGTCAATGAGGCGCTTCACGAGTCAAAATAATTCATTTCAAATTATAAAACTTTAATTTTTTTTATCTGTAGAAATTATTAAAAAATAAGTGAAAGAAATAAAAGAGTATTTTAATTGTTCTGTTGAAAATTATAAAACAATAAGAGGTGGGCCCACAAAGTACAAACTTATAAAATAAGACAGCAATAGTAAAAAATCAAATTATTTGGATCGGTATCATTCATTCTGATTCAAACTTTGAATTAGAATCAATGTATCCGTATCTTTCTATGAATGTAATAAATAAAGCACTCTTTTTGTTTCTCTTTATTACTTTTTAGTAATAATATGAATAAAAGATTCTCCTCCATTGCATTCATTGGGCAACAATTTTCGTTCAGGAAACACAAGTTAATTGGCCACTTTAAAAAGTATATTAATTATTTTGATACAGAATAAAGTAATACAATACTGCTGTGATAGAATAAGCCAAATGATTCCATGGTCTCATTGCTTTGCGTGAAAATTGCTGATCCAATGCTGGCTTAATAAAACAGTAAAATTAAAAGTCACTGTTGGATCAGCGATTTTCAAAGTTGCTTAATAAATAGTAAAAAATTCAGAAAAATGTAAAATTTGGTCTCCAAGCACATTTCAATATAGAGATCACATATAACGGTTCAGATCCACTTTTTTTATTTTGAAAACAAAAAAATGACTTGTAAGCATATACCCTCATATGTTTATCTAAGTAGAGTAGCCAACCTATATATATATATAGAGTTAGGCTGGGGTGCTATGGATAGCATAGTGGCCTCTATGCTACGGCTCAATATTCGAGTTTTCAAAATTCAAACGGTCGATCCGAACCGTTCATCTTATTCTCCATATTAATATCTGCTTGGAGACCAAATTTTACATTTTTATGAAATTTTTTACTATTTATTAAGTATTTTACAAAATTGTTGATCCAACGGTGGCTGCACAAAACAGTAAAACCGTTGGATTAGCGATTTTCAAAGTGGCTTAATAAATAGTAAACAAATTCAGAAAATTATAAAATTTGGTCTCCAAGCAGATATTAATATGGAGAATAAGATGAACGGTTCGAATCGACCGTTTGGATTTTGAAAACTCGAATATTGAGCCGTAGCATAGAGGCCACTATGCTATCCATAGCACCCCAGCCTAACTATATATATATATATATATATATATATATATATATATATATATATATATATATATACTAGTATCGTGCCCGTGCGTTGCAACGGAAATATATTATAAGATTGAATAGAATATAAAGAGACCTTTTTATTTGATATTCACACAAAATTAAGAAAACATATATTTAAATGAAAATAAAAGACACAAATGAGAAAAAATAGATATCCAAATAATAAATAACAATAAAAGAAACAACAACAAATGAAAAAAAAAGGATCAAATATAATATAAAAAAAAATTTGAAGTATCATTGCGATTTAATATCTAATTTTTTTCACAAGCAAGACATGTTATTAAACGACTTAGATAAGAAATAATATGTAACTAAACAAAATTGGAAAATATATGATTAAATGATTCAAATAAAGATTTTCTCTACATATATATTCAAATCTCTACATGTTATGATAGTTTTCATTTTCATTGTCGAAACTATGGAGGAAAAGGAGAAATGAAATGGAGAAAACATAAAAATAAGAAAATAATTTAATTATAGGAATTGTAGATAATTATAAAGGGAAATTAGGAAACGGATTGCTAGGAATTCATTCAATTTTAATTGTGACAAACCATGTAGCAGTTCTTGTGGTGAGTTTGTTTTTAACTAAATTTAGACTTCTACACATAAAATAGATGTATATAATCAAAAGTAGATAGATTATGTGATTGAAGAGCTGATATTCAATTTGAAAGTTCATCTTTCAATCTCAGCCGTTGGCGGATCAGGACAACTACGTGCATAACATAAGAATGGAGATATATATATATAGAGAGAGAGAGTGACTAATATGCATTCGAATGTATATGGGCCGAAATACATACAGTTAAAATTCGACTTTTTAAAATCAAAACGGCCAAAATACTTTTTTTAAAGTATTAATATCTATGGAATTTTTGCGGTCCCCGTAGGAAGTTATATTTATGCATTTAATTTTCAATGGTCCCCGGGTACTGTAGCGCGGGTATTGTTATCTTCGCGCTTTAAGAATCCACACAATAAATAATTGTTCACATCATAGGTATAAATACTTCCGTACATAGGTATAAATACTTCAATTCATAGGTATTAATACGTTAGGGAAAAAATTCAAATTGTGCAATTTTTGCGATCCCCACAAGAAGTTATATTTTTCACATTTAATTTACGGTGGTCTCCCCTGTAGGTACAGTATTGGTACTGTAACACAGATACTATTATCAGGTTCCAATATATATACAGTGCCATAGCCTCACTTATATGGAACTTTTTTTTATAAAAAATGTTGAGAAGTATAAAGTGTCAAGGTCAAACTTGTTATCTGTTTATAAAAGAATTTGGCTACGCAACATCTCCTAAATATTCCTGGAAAACCTTAAATTTCTACGTTTAATTAGTTTTATGCATTTATTATTATTTTTTTATATTTTCATTTTCCTTACTTGGAAGCAGTTTTCGCTTTGCTGTTTGACGCCATTTTCATAACACATGCATTCGGGAAGTCATATTGGGAGGCGTGTGGAAGATTAACAAAAATTTAAAACTATGAATATATTGAACGAGAGATTTACCGCTACACGCTAGCTAGTTAGGGGTAAGAGAGAAAGAAGGGACGGGGTGGGAGGCTTCATTTTGAATTCGAGCGACATATTTTGAAATTTTATCTATTAGATCTGTACGAATATTAAAGTCGATCAAACAGTTGACAATGCAATGCACAGACCCCTCCATACATTGCAATGTATGATAGCTTATCCGTATATATATATAATAGACGTATTGTATCCTAGATTTTAAAAATTACTGTATCATCATATCTGTATCGTATTTGATACGATAACCATACCCATATCCATGCAACATAGCACAGAACTAATAGTGCGGTGTGAATATTGTTTCACTACACCGAACCAATGGCAAGTGCGTATCCCTCCTTAGGAGTCTCCTTAGAGCAATTTTGGACTCTTTTTGGACCATCATATTCCTAGTTCGTACAGCTCCTTAAGGAGCAACTTCTTTTTTTTATTATTTTCTACTCTTTCTTCCTCAAACGATGGCACGGTGTTCTAGACACTACAATATAAACATTTTTCTATCTCTACTCAAAATTGTTAGTTCTCAAGTAACAATCTCGTAAATCTAGAACTATCGATAGCTTCGTCTCGCCAAGCTCTTTCTATAGACACCCAACTTGATGGGTATTCTCCTACTCTTCGCGAACTCTTTCATAAAATCTCTCGAAGGTTTTTCTATTTAACAATGAAAATATTTTTTTCTCATAAAAATAACTTTGCATCATCTCTTTTCAGTTAGTTTGAGAATCTTCCGTAAGAAAGAACTTTTGTCGCATCTAGCACTGCCGCACTGGCTTTTCCTTCTCTATATTTTTCTTTGCATAGGAATGAATGTCGACCATGAACAGAGGAGAGAGGAATGAGCATGACTAGATAAAAAAAGAAAATTTCGCTACTGGTGTGATTTGATTTTCGCTTGGCATAGTGAAGTTTGTCAAAAAAATCTCTGAGGAATATCAATGTCTCCTGTTAAAATTCATTTTTAACTATAATAAAATATATTTGTTGACCACTGTCGTCTTGACCTTCAAAATAAAATACTAATTGTTTTCCCTAATTTAGTTAATCAATAACTTTAGGCAAGTTTAATTTTTATAGTTAGTGGTAATAACTTTGTTGGAGAGGATAATTACATTAAATCACAAAAAAGTACAAAGGGCATTTAGGTCATTACATACTTCAACACATATTTTACCCATATTAAATTTTCATTCTTAATCTTTCTATATTAAATTTTCATTCTTAATCTTTCTATCTAACCGAACAAGTTCTCCTTAGGATAGATTAAATTCTTAATCCATCATTCCTCCTTAAGGCCTGCCGAACACACTCGAAATGCTAAAGATAGCTCCTTAAGCTCCATGGCTACACTCTTATTATTACTATATAAACCCCTCATGTAATAGGATTTAGTGTGCATGTTTTAGTTGTGTAAGTCCAGAAATTAGAGTAGAATAGTGTGCAAATTCTGGAGTTGGAGAAGGGAAAGCGCTTGAAGTCTAAGGCGAGAGAAGAAGGCGTCATCTAAGGAAGAAGGGTGTTCAATCTTTAGGGGTTGTGGTTGTCTTTCTTATTTTATTTCTTTTATTTTGTCATGACTTTGAGTAGCTAAGCTTCTCTTCTCTAGGATTTGGATGTATTGAATTATATATTATTTATTTATATATTTATTTTTCTCTTATGTCTATTTGAGATTTCGTTATTATTTGAATATTATTGAAATATATCCATGCATACATAGTTCTGTCTACTATATGCCAATGTCCTCCACAAATCAATAGGTGTAAGGTCATCATATATGGTAACAGACGTATAAGAGTAAGTACTAAGCACTTCGGCTAATGAGGTTTGGCAACGGTTCAAAGACTAGGATTAGAACTCAGTGGGCTCCCTTGGCAGAATATATATTAGATTGCATGTTGAATTACAAGTAGAAATTTATTTATTACTTCGTAATAAGTAGGTTTTAGAGTTATTACTTAGCGAGTAATAGGTGAATGTGATTAATTAGATTAGTGGGTGGTTTAATTATATTACATCCCGTGACAATCTGAATTGTTTCCACAAACCGACCTTAGAGTCGGAGAACCATTCAAATACGCATAAGATCGAACCCTGATATCCGTGGAGAACTATAGTACTAGATGTGGCTCTGTCTGCGGGGTGGTCTATACCGCATATGAGTTAGTGACAGTGCCATATGCGAGTAAACATGAGTGTCATAAATATATTATGAAATAATTAGAAAGATATCATCTAAAACCCTATAGGCTCTCTATTTTCTGGTTTATAGCAATTAGCATCTCCATCTAAACCTAACCAGAGTAAAACTGTAAAATCAACCTATAATTCAACATGCAATATAATCTATATCCTGCCAAGGGAAAACCTAGACTAGTAGACATTGTTAATCATTGAAAGATCTATCCATATGGATCGACACCCGACACTACTACACGGTAGGATTATACGCTTGTAATCCGACATAGTAGAATTAGAGTAACCAAGTATATTTTTTATATACTAAAAGTTAGTAGTACTCATTTAGAGTCGAGTCATCAAGGGATTATAGTTATTGCTTAATGGTTTAGTATTTAGGGGTTTATTTTATTTGTTTAGGCATGTATTAATTTTTCTCTACTTGAGGGGTTTATATTTTTTTATCTGTTGAGTTAAGTATTTATTTTATTTGTTTAAAACTTTAAATAGTGATTGTATTGTCGAAACCAGCAAACAAATTATTAATATATTTCACTGTTAATTGTTTAGGGTTTAAGGTTCATGATAATTCCTATTTTGTGTTCACTGTTACTTACATATTTTTGATCGAGCACAACTTGTTCTATGATTTATTTATATACTTGACAGGTTTTAATTCGAATTTTAGGGCCCAATTTCTGGTTATGCATTTTTAATTTTAATTTGTAGGAAATTAACCGAAAATTTTAATTTTAATTTAATTTGGGGCCTAACTTCTGGTTTAATGTTAATAATGCATGATCAGTTGTTTTATTGGGTTTAGGCTTATGTGCGCTGAATTGTTTTTTAAGCATGTTCAACACCGGTTCTAAGCTGGATTACGACGCAACAACAATTAACTGAAATTGTTTTTGACATATACAACACCGGTTAGTTTCAAATGACGAATTCAAACACTAAAAATTTATTTACTTTACAAGTGATGTGTCTATATATGAAAATTTTAAATTTTTGAATTAATTTTTTGTAGAGTCAATTGGTTAAAAAACGTTCAAAAAATGAATGCATTAAAATTAATTTATAAACCTTTTAATTTTGACCACTTAACTTTATACTAAATTAATTTGAAAGTTTATAATTTTTGCATGTAAACTCATCACTCGTAAAATAGATGGGTTTCAACCGTTTTGATTCATCGTTTGAAATCAATCCGATAAGTATTAGAGTAGAGTTCAAAAAAGGCATGATAAACTTAAGAACACCCTAGTTTTGATTGATTTATCACAAAATGCGTGTGTATATATATATATATATAGAGGTAGGCTAATATACAATCGATTGTTCCTAGCCTCCCGTGCAACCAAGTCTTTTTTCGATTTTTAAAGTCCAAATGATCGATCCAAACCGTTAGATGTGATCTCCATATTAAAATGTGCTAGGAGACCAAATTTTATATTTTTTGGAATTTTTTACTATTTATTAAGCCACTTTGAAAATCGCTGATTCAACGGTAGCTTCTGATTTTACTGTTTGGTTAAGCCACCGTTGGATCAGCGATTTTCAAAGTGGCTTAATAAATAGTAAAAAATTTCCAAAAAATGTAAAATTTGGTATCCTAGCACATTTTAATATGGAGATCACATCTAACGGTTTGGATTGATCATTTGGACTTTAAAAATCAGAAAATGATTTGGTTGCACGGGAGGCTAGGAACAATCGATTGTTTATTAGCCTACCTCTATATATATATATATATATATATATATATATATATATATATATTTTGAAAGTTAGTGGCTTTAAATGCCTGCTAATAATTTCATTGATAAAAAACAGATTTACGAGTCAAATGACCCTCCTTTCTAAATCTAAACTCATTTATTTAACAAAATCATGTAAACTACAATTTAATCAACTAATTATACTTATCTATTGTTAAACACTTTATTACTTCTTTTTTCATCTTTCTTCATGATCGGATTTGCTCATCGCCGCATTCTAATCGAGATGAAGGTAATAAAGGCTATATACTTTGAGCTTCGATGATACTACGCTCTCGGTTCCGCTTGGCTCTACTCCCTCTCTTCTTTCTCATTCTCCTCTTCCCTCTCTTCTTTCTCATTCTCCTCTTCGCTCGAGAAGATAGAGATGAGAGAAAGAGAAGGTTTCACTATGTCAAATGTAAAAACTAAATGAGTAGGAGTAACGAAATGAAGAGATGTGGAGGAGAAAGAGGGGAGGAACGGCAGCGGCTAGGTTTTGTTGTTTCTTCTTGTTTCTCTTGAGGCTCAAGAGCGAAACTTCAATTAAGTTGAGGAAAATACGTATACCTTTCTTAGAGTAACAGTGAACAAATGAATTCGGAATGAAGTTCGTTGTTGGCACTAGACTGTATGACTGTACCTTGTAAGATCAATTTCCATATAGCAGTTTTTCTGGCCTTTGCCAATTCCACCTCATTAATAGTGCATTGTTATATGTTCTGAGATCTAAGACTAAGCTCTTCAAACTTTTTAGGCATGCACACTAGTTGTCAATTTGCCAAATTGAGTTTCTTTGATTGCGGGGACACCCATGCCGGAGAACGGCCTTCAATACTTTTTCAGAATTTGTTTGAATGAGTTTCTTAATTTCATTTAGTTTCTTAATTTGTTTGATTGCGAGGACACCCATGTCGGATAGGAGCAATTCCAATTTATGTAAATTAAGTTAAAATACAACAAGAGAACCGATCTTTCATTTGGTAACAAAATATAAAGTTCTCTTTATTGAAAATTGTAAGTTCGACATACGAATGAGAGAACCGATCTTTCATCTGGTAACAAAATATAATGTTCTCTCTGTCGAAAATTATAGGTTCGAAATACGAATAAGAATTTATTGTGAAAATTAAAATGTTCAATGATTTGACAACTAACTTTTCTCATAAGAAAAAATTAACATGCAACAAAGGAGCGAATGAAAAATAACTTGAATCTATAAATTGGGCCTTAGCTACTCTTTTGTAATGTTAACTTAATAAAGATGCGTGGGGCTTGGGATTTCTTTTTAATAATTATGCTATCGACCGAGCTCCTAAAAATAAAAAAGATTCCAGTCTTTTACAATTTCTCCGACAGAATTTCTTAATTACCGATAAAAGAAAAACAAGAATAGTAAAAAACCAACAATAGAATTGGTTCCTTGGTCATATTTCTTCCCTAACGCGCATTTAACGGTTAAATCTTGATCCCATTTCAAGTCCCAACGTCTCTCTTTCTTTCTCTCTAAAACCCTCTTCCTCTTCAATCTCCTCCCAAATTTACGCACTGAAAAAAATACTCTCAATCATACTCATCTCCAGTCCAAAGAAGAAAAGGAAAAAAGCAAAAAACAGAGACCAATCTCTATCTCTCTCCATCTCTCTCTCTCTCTCTCTCTCTCTCTCTCTCACACACACACACACTATGGCAAACCTCATTCCACACATTGCATTCTTTCTTCTGACATTCTACTGTCTCTCTGCCACCTCGGCCCCACCAGGGCTAGACAGGCTGGGGGTGAATTGGGGCACCATGACTTCACACCGGATAAACCCTCCCATCATAGTGGAGATGCTTCGAGCCAACGGGATAAAAAAGGTGAAGCTCTTTGATGCCGATCCATGGACCTTGGGTGCTCTCAGTGGGACCCATATTGAGACCATGGTTGCCATTCCCAATGATCAGCTAGGAAAAATGGCGAGCAATTATGATAATGCCAAGAAATGGGTCCAGAATAATGTCACGAGATACTATCATGATCATGCGGTTAACATTCGGTATGTTGTTTGAATAAATCTTCTTGAATAAATGTTTTTTTTTATATATATATATTTTGCTTTTTTAAGTCTTTTATTTGGGAATTTTTTATCAAGAAATGGTATTTGTAATAAAGGGCTCTAGAATGCATCTCAAAACATTACTGTGACCATGGGTCAGTGGGTTCCTTTCAGTTCTTGGGCAAGGTTTTTTCTTATTCAATTTTAGTGAATTGTCGTTGGGCAAGAAATATGTCAACATTTTAATTAAGATATACTTTGTATGGCTTTTTTTTTAATTCATATACTTTCATTGGGTCAAGAAAAATGGCACGAAAAATTACTACGGCCCTATTGTCAATATTTGGTATGGCATTTCAAATTTAGTGCACAGGATATAAAAGCAAGATTTAGTCTTTTCTAATATAAGGAGATTTTATACAAGTTTGATTTTATACAAGTTTTACTATTTTAGTTCTGTAAATGTCTAATAAAAGAAGAATTTTGTGAGAAGTGACAGGATAAACAGATAGCAACATCACAAGGGACAGTGATCCACTGATCCTGCTTTTTTAATTCTATTTGTTAACTTAAAGGGGTCCCTTATTCACAATAAATGTGAAACTGTGTCATTCTATGCTCATTTAATTAATACAGATATAACAATTAAAAGCTGGTATCAAGTTGTACAAGTATTGAGCTTATCTGGTACCAGTATACCGGCCTCCAAACCCCAAACAAAGCAATTCACTTATATATGTTCAATTAACAATTCACTTATCAACTGCTGAAAAAACTGTCAAATCAGGTATGTAGCAGTCGGCAATGAGCCATTTTTAAAGAGCTATAATGACGCATTCATAAACTCGACCTATCCCGCCTTACGCAACATCCAGAAGGCCCTTGATGAGGCAGGTCTTGGCAAGGCTATCAAAGCAACGGTACCACTGAATGCTGACGTGTACAACTCACCCAATGACAACCCGGTGCCATCGGCCAGTCAATTTCGTGTTGACATTCGCCAAAAAATGCACAAGATAGTTCACTACCTGAACCATACCGGTGCACCTTTCGTAGTCAACATCTACCCGTTTCTCAGCCTGTACGATAATCCTGATTTCCCATTTGACTTTGCCTTTTTTGATGGTACCAATAAACCCATAGTAGATAAAGGACTGGTGTACACCAATGTATTCGATGCGAATTTTGATATGCTGGTATGGTCTCTGACAAAAGCCGGTGTACCAGATATGAAGATCATAGTAGGAGAAGTCGGTTGGCCTACTGATGGGGACAAAAATGCAAATAAACAAAATGCAAAGAGATTTTATGATGGATATATGCAAAGAATAGTCAGGAAGGTTGGCACGCCGAAACGACCAGGTGCTATGGATGTTTACCTTTTCGGGCTTATAGATGAGAACAGAAAGAGTATAATGCCTGGAAATTTTGAGAGGCATTGGGGTCTGTTTACATACAATGGGAAGCCGAAATTTCCCATAGATTTTACCGGTACAGGAAAAGGGAGGTACTTGGTTGGGGCCAAGGGGATTGAGCACTTACCAGCTCAGTGGTGTGTCTCGAAGAAAGAAGCTGAAGAAAGGTATAAATTTTGACCTATTATGGTAATGGCCGGTACAAAGGTGTACCTGACTGTATGTGTCGATAACCTACTGCTTAATTTTTCATAATGCACAGAAGTATCAAGTATGCCAAAATTTCAATAATACAAAAGGAAAAGGATCAGAGGATAAATTGCTCCCTGTCTGGTACGGATGTATTGATAACCTGGTATATGTAGAACATTCAATTGAAATACGTCTGGTAACAAATGACACATAGAAAGCACACAACACAAATACACAAACACAATAACACAACCAATACAATTTACTCAAAAAAAACACAACCAATACAAGTACGGTACCAGTACCAAAACACATAAGCAAGAGGTACTACTTGCTGGTTGGTACCTAACTCCCATATATAATATGAGAGTAATACAGTGTAATAATGCAATATCAGGTTCTATGAGGTAGAAAGCAGCATAAACTTCGCATGTGCAGCAACCGACTGCACTTCTATTGGCTACAACTCATCATGCCACGGTCTAACCCTGCTCGGCAATGCCTCCTATGCTTTCAACATGTACTTCCAGATGCAAGATCAGGATGTCAGAGCATGCGATTTCAATGGCCTCGCTACCATCACTGACGAGAACCCATCAACTGATAAGTGCCTCTTCCCTGTGCAGATAGTCAGTGAAAACCAGAGGAGGGAGCCGGGGATTTGGGGGGCATCATTGTTGGTGCTCCTTATCAGCCTCTTATATCATTTATGAGTCTAAATATGATTAGGAATTATATAGAGATTTATTTTGGGGTGGGCTTTATGGTGGTGTTTATTGGCTAGTTAATTTCTTTTTTTATATATATCTTTTCCCTGGTGTGAGGATAGATGTTTATAGAGGGGCTGGAACAGGGGATATTTTAGTTAGTGCTTCTGGTGGTCTTTAGCGGCCTCTTTGTCAACTGAGGTTGAGTAGGATAGAAGAACAGGTTACAGAGCAGGAGGCAGGTCTCAAGGTATTAAGAGAGATGTAAATTTGCTTTTTTATTTTTAAATGCAAGAATAAAGAACACTATAATGTCTCTGTCAAAGAGAAATTGTTAAATGACATTGACAAGATATTTGACAGGGAAACATCAACTGGTATGTGTACTCTTTGATTATTTTTTTTTTCTTTCATTTATTTGATGAAAGTGAAATGTCCCATTCTTGTAAAGATTTTGATTTTGATTTCAATCATCAAGAAAATATTTGCCTCCTTAAATATAGTATATTTGATTAATTTCATAACATATATATGTTTCTCTTTCTTTTCTTTTTCACAGCTTACTGATTAAACTCAACTTATTATAATGTGTTTGGATCTATTGTTTTAAAATTTTGGTACTTAAATTGCAACATGCAACAAAAATACAAAAAAGTGGGGTTTAGCATGTACTATTTCAGTCCTTGTTGCAAAAATATTGACATGATATAGCTCTTAACTGCGACTAACAATAGCTCCAAAGTTTGTTGAAAGCTCTTTGAGATAATTTTTTTCCCTGTTTCCCCACTAACACTCTTTGGGGCAAGTGGATGATATTTTTGTTAGAATTTTGAAAAAAAAAAAAATCTATTACTTGACGAAAAAATAATAAATGATATTTTAAAAACACTCTATCTACATATGAAGTTGACAAAAATATTATGACTACATTGAAGAATTCAAAAATAATTTGGCGATACTTAATTTTTTTTTCTGATATAATAAATATAAAAATCAGAAATAGTTCATTTGATAATTCAAGTAATATGTTAAAATATTAATTTTAGTACAAAGTAAAATATTTTTTTCATAAATTTGTGGATAATATGGATTACATATCATGTTGTGTCGTATCATATATCAAATTCATCAAATTCAAAAATAAAAAAAAGGTTAGATATAATATAAAGATATTGTTGAAAATTTTATTATATGCCTGTGATAATAATATAAATATTATTGAAAATTTTAATTGCAACATGCAACAAATTCCCTTCGCTTTTTGGAGCATTGGAATCCTTTTGCACAAGTCAATCACACAAGTTTTGCCTTTCGTATTCATGAAAAAATATCTCAGCTTTCAATTTGTCTACATCCATGAACTTGGCCTCCTTTTGCGAATTGAAAGCAACTAATTGCAGCGTTATGTCGGAGAAATAAAATTTGTACGTTTGTTTGTGTGAACTGTGAAATCTCCAAAGTCATGAACGTTTTTTTTTTTTGGTGAGAAAACGTGATATGTGCTACAGTAAACTACTGAAAACTAAATGCAACACTTTTATATGGTTTTGTTGTCTATTGAATAAGTATTGCGGTGGAAAAGGAAGAATAAAAAGAGAGAAATTATAGCCGCTCTTTACATTCAACTTTTTTTTCCTCCTTATTTCACTTCTTTTCAGTCCGTCTATTTCATTTTTTTGCCTCCGCTTTACCATCTTTGTCAGAAATTCACCTTCCATCCTCCGTTCGATTCGGACGGAGGATGGAAACTGACAGTAAATCTCCCTCGCTCCATTGCTCCCGTTAACAAGTCACCATCTTCTCTCAATCTCACAGTCCCATCGCAACTTTTGTACCTCCTCGTTGTCTTTTACATTTTTCGGAAGAAGCGAGAATCGGCGACGATAGCCTCAGGGGCGGACGCAGGATTTCTGCCAGGGAGGGACGGAAATTTGATTTAAATAGTTTATCGGGTTCAAACTCATTAGCTAATCGGATCCAAACCCATTAATTAATCAAGTACTATATAAAAATCAAGAGAGTGAATGGATTTCGATTTTTTTTAGAGTAAGTCCAATTTCATCTATTAAGTCCCTAAAACTTTTGTACAGATATTTCAGAAAATAAAATGTTCATCTCTCTTCCTATAAAAAAATCATTTCGTTCTGTAAATAAAGAAAAGAAATATTCATTTCTATCTAATGAATTGTTTTATTGCTGTTTAAATTTCTTCTTCTAAAATATATTCCGACCAATATACATATATTCTTGTGTCTGGGATTCGAGCTGCTTTTTTTGTTTTTTTTGGAGTTGAGAGATTCCAGCTTCTATTAGTGGGTATTGGTTTGTTATTATTTTTTGTTTTAACTTTATTATTTTTCTGCAGAACCTTCAAAAAAAATATACATATCGCTTCAAGTCAGAGAGAGAGAGAGAGGGGCGATCGCAAGTAGGCCTTTTTTTTTTTATAATTTCGTCTCCAATCAGATAGCCACAAGCAACAACGAATTTTCATTTTTTTTCTTTTTCAACGGAGCGACAGCAGACATGTTTTCATCCCAGCGACGCAGTTTCAATTTATCAGCCCAGAAACCCGTTACATCTGGACCATATTTTAATTTCTTCCGTTAAATCTTTTATTGGGCTTACTGAGTTTAGGGAGGGACAAGAAAATTTTCATATTTTTAGAGTTGTTTAATAAATAGTAAAAGAAAATTAAAAAAATATAAAATTTCGTTTCCAAATACATTTCAATATGGACATCACATCTAACGATTTGAATCGGCTATTTGAACTTTGAAAATGAAGATATTGCGTGAAGTAAAAACGTGTTTTACTTCTCAATTCACCGTAGCCTTACTCTCTCTCTCTCTCTCTTTATATATATATATACATATAATTATGGAGGAGGTTCTAAGCTCTTAGATCATCTCTAGTACATATACTAGTGATTAAAGATTTTGGATATCACATACTTGAAATATAATAGGGAGATATATATATTGATACAAATCCATTTCACACTTTGACAGTTACATATAGAGATTTGAAAATTTGATGGTTAAGTTCTATTTTAAACATATATCATATTAAAGTGATTGACTACCTATTGAACGTTTGAAGTTCTAATGCATTGTTTTTATTGGCTTATATTTGGTGATAATATAATTTCAAAAGTAGATTAAATTTGAATATATTTTTTATCTAAATAATTTATTTTCAACGGACATAATTCTAATTATAATTCTTCATCAATTTCAATATATTATTCCATCCAACAAGGCAGAAGGATCTCCCCTCCTTTTTTTAAGTAATGGATGTCTTTAATTAAAGGGCGAATTGAGTACAAATACAAATTAAATATTGAAGCACTTCGTATGGACCATGTGAAGATAGAAGAATATATTTTAAACAAATTGCCGCAAGAATATCTCTCTTTATTTATAAAAATTATTCAAAGTTAATCAAGAAAGGGACGGTACAAGATAGTCAAACCATCTTTATGCTTGTTTAATTAGGTTCGCTGATTTGATGATGCAAATGAAAATCTTTATTAACAAACTTGGCACTTTCAAATATGTTTAATTTGTATAGGGGTGCTTGAAATGTGCTAAACTTTTGTGTAGTTAGAAAATGCTCAAAACCATCTTTTTTTTTTAATAAAAAAAAACCTGTGAGAGCAATAACATTGTCGGTATAAAAAAAATTGTTTCTGATGTTTCTAATTAATTATGGTCTCATCAAAATTGTCAAACAAAATTCATCATATCTCCTCAATATTATTATTATTATTATTATTGGATCCCATCTTTGATCCTACAACTTTCTACTGACTTTATCACTAAATCAAAGGCTGATCTCATTACTCAATTATTTAATTCGAATATAATATATCTGTTTCAAGTTTTTCTTAATGTTGCTGAAAAATAACTCAGGATCCAGGCACTTGATTAATGCACACTAGGATTGAGGACTGCAAAAAACTGTTCTCTCCCTTTCATGGCACAAACCCACTAACACTGTCCTGCTGAAATTCATAAATAGTATAAGATTGTCACTAGTGGAAAAACATGAATCAGGATCGGCTATATGAAACAATCGATACTAATACCTATCTGGATCGGTTTTCTGAATAAAACCGATCCTAAAAACTAATCAGATCAGGTTTTTTAGTCAACCGATCCTAATTTGTGAACTATCAGGATCAGTTTTTTATAAAATCCGATCCTGATACTATCAGGATCGGTTGTTTAGAAAAACTGATCCTGGTAGTTCAACTATCAGGATCAGTTGTTAATAAAAACCGATCCTGATAGTATCAGGGTCGGTTATTTATAAACAACCGATCCTACTATGTAATTCATGTTAGTAGGTTTTCTTGTAACTTAATTTTTTTCATGTTATATGTAATTTAGTATCTTATTTTTTTTTCATGTTACATGTACTAAAATTTTAATATTTCTAAAGCATGTCATAATATTGGTTTCTAAAGTATTAATATTTTTTAAGCAAGTCATAAATTATTTTAATAAATAACCTTATAATTATCTAATAAATTATTTCATAAAATTTATCTTATAAATTAGAACATAAAGAAGGTAATATATTATATTAGAAATTGACTTATAAGTTATTGTATCTTACAAATTGTTTCTAAAAGATATTTATTTATTTTTTATATTTTTAATCCAATAAAGAAATAATAAAATTAATTAGAAGAATTTATTTTTTTTAAGTATCTGGATCGGTTCTCTATTAAAAACCGATCCAGATAGTTATCTGGATCGGTTATTATATAAAGAACCGATCCAGATGTTATTATCTAAATTAACTTATAATTTATTTTTTAAAGTATCTGGATCGGTTCTGTCTAAACAACCGATCCAGATAACTATCTGGATCGGTTCTCTGTTAAAAACCGATCCAGATGTTATTTTTCTTTCAAATTTTTATTTCATGTTATAAAAGTAAATTACATATAAAAACAGAGAGCAAAATGTTACCTTGATTTATTTAGAACTGTTGCATGTCATGGTAGTTATTATAGTGGTTGCTATGGCCAATCATACACAGATACATGTCAGTGTTGCTATTAGTGTCAATAGTTATTAATTGTTGACGACTGTTAATTTGCACTTAATTACATGTCTGCCAATTCTGGTACGTGTTGAGAAATTAAGAAATATAATTATGAGAAAAATGAATTTTATTGAATGTTATTTTTTAAATTGATTATGTATATTTATACAAACTAATTAAGGCTCAAAGAGTCGTTATTGTAACGTTGGTTTTGTTTCTGAAATACATACAAGGACATATTCTCTTCTTCTTCTTTTTTAATTCTAGCCCTTAATCTACGACGATGATTAATTTCATATTGTAAATTAATATCCATCAAATATTCTTCTATTTCCGTATATTTTATTTGATTAATTTCTATGAATAAAAAAATTCTCCTTGTTTATATGCATTTTCTTTCTTGGTAAAAATTTATTTTGTAAATTGTTTTAATATGTTATTCTAATAAAATTCTTAAACAAGATTACTTCCTAAAAATTATTTTGAAATAGTGTTATGTGGTTGAGTTGGCGATCTTTTCTTTTGTTGTAATATACTATTTTTGTTGTTTTAATGAAGTTAATTTATCAGCAAAACAATGCATATATTCTCGATAGAAAATTCTCCGTAACAAATATAATCCATAAAAAATTATATAATAAAAAGAACAACATCTTAGACATAATTTTAAAAAACAAATATCAGAACTTTCATTATAAACAAAAATAACCATAAAAAAATGAAGTAAAATCTACAATACATATAAAGCTAAATACATAAAAAAAATTAAAAATTACAAATAATGAAAATTAATTATTAACTTATTGTATTGAATTGTCATTGTGATTTTAAATAAAAATAATACATAACTAATAAAAATACACATGTCCATTTTAGTATGGTGATTGTCGAGGAAGAAGGTGTCAATAAGGTGTGTTACCATAAAATGGTGCAATTGTATCCCTTCTCATTTATTATTATTATAATTAATCATGTTAATACAAATATAAACCTGTGGGAAAAATTAAGACACTAAGATTATGACTGGAAACACAACATGCATGTGAAATAGAAAATATAAATTGTAAATTAAAAAAAAAATAAGGATGAGTAGACGGTTTTAATTATTAGGTTCACTTTCACTTCGAGAGAAGTTAAAGCTGATCGGTGGTCAATAGGTCCAAATAGAATAAGGAATTCAAGCCTTAATTATTTTATCAAATGCAGATTATAATCATGTCAGTTTAAATTATTAATAATCGATCCTAAAATTTTTTTTTTTTAGAATTAGGATCGGTTGTTTAGAGAGAACCGATCCTGATACTATCAGGATCGGTTCTAAGCTAATAACTGATCCTAATATATGATAATTAGGATCGGTTCTTAGCTTAGAACTGATCCTGATAGTATCAGGATCGGTTTTTAGAGAGAACCGATCATAATGCTTATGTAGCGCTAGGGTTTATTTTCGTTTCGCGCCTCTGTACTGATCCAAAATATTTGAGTCTATTTGAGTCTCAACTCATCCCTCTCTCTCTCTCCCTCTCCTCCGTGTCTCTCTCTTTCTCTATCTCCGACTCTCCCTCTCCTCCGTGTTTCTCTCTCTCTGTCTCCTTCTCTCCCTCTCAAAGCCGCTCTCCCTCTCGCCTCGCCCTCTCCGCTCAGTAAGCTTTACTATTAATTTCAGGTTTATTAACAAAGTGGATTTGCATGTGATTTAAGAGTTTTGATGTTAATTTTGTCTTCCATTTGCAAATTTTATTTTGAACGTTACCTTGTTGGAATTTTTTCAGGCTTGCAAATTGAAGTTAGGGGATTTCAATGGTGCTCTATTAGATACTATTTTGCAATTCGTGAGAGGGAGGGTCATGCTAAGGCTTATTTTCGGCAAGGACATGTTCTGAAATTTATTTGATATTTGTGTTTTTGGTGCCAAAATTTTGAAATTTATTTGATATTTGTGCTTTTGGTGCCAAAATTTATTTATATTTATCTAAAGCTTTAGTTTAGGTAAACTTTGCATGAACATGATTTTTTTGTAATAATTTAAGATGTGTATGATATTTAATTTAGGATGTGTATATGATATTTGATTATTGCTTCTTACTGTGCAAAAAAAAAAAAAAAATTTAGGATGCTGGCCAGCAAAATATATGTGGAAGCTGGTCAAATAAATAAAAATATTTTTTTAGCTTCAATTAAACATCAGGAACGGTTATTTTAAACAACCGATCCAGATAGTAACTATTAGGATCGGTTGTTTAAAATAATTGATCCTAATTCTAAAAAAAAAAACTTTTAGGATGGGTTTTTTTTAATAACCGATCCTAAAAGTTTTTTTTTTTTAGAATTTGGATCTGAAAAAAAAAACTTTTAGGATCGGTTATTAAAAAAACCGATCCTAAAAGTTTTTTTTTTGAATTTGGATCGGTTATATTTAACAACCGATCATAATAGTTACTATCTGGATCGGTTGTTATATACAACCGATCTTGATAGTGTAACATCTGGATCGGGTTTAATTAAAAACAATACTAATTGTTTTTTTAATGGATATTAAAAAACGGGGGAAAAAACTATTAGGATCGGTTCTCAGATATAACCAATCCAGATAAGTGCTTATTAAGATCGGTTGGTTAAAACATACAAAACCGATCCTGATAGTATCAGTATCGCCTTCATCAGGATCGGTTATATTTCGATACTAATATGCGTATATAACCGATCCTGATTCTATATTTTCCACTAGTGTGTGAAAATCAATGTGAGGCAATTATTAGAAATTAGCTTTAATCATCAATATAATGCTAAAAAAATGTACCAAAAGAATCCATCTTTCATTGGCACTTTCAAACTAAGGATCCGGAACTTTGAATTTAGTAGTAAAACATCTCCTTTAAAGAAAAATGTACCAAGAGAATCCATCTTTCACTGGCACTTTAAAATGGAGCTTTGAAATTTTGTAGTAAAAAATCTATTTTTAAAAGAAAAATTCCAAAGTTTATGAGGAAAATAAGGGTCTTAACCCTATTAGTTTGTTTATGAGAAAAATTCTAATTAAATTTAAAATATGTTTTTTTTTTTTTTTATGTATTGTCTAATTTAGAACAAAAAAAATTCAGCACTTTGTAATTGTAGTGCATCCAACCTCAGCCCCAATATCAGGCAACCTCTGCTTAAGTTACTTGCACGGTTGCACCGCTGACGAAAACATTTAATTGATGGTACGTAACACCAAGTAGCGCAATTTCCCACAAGTATAGTGTGAATGTTTAGTGATAATTAATTAATTATAACTTTCTAATTCAGCTACAATTTGTAGCAGAGAAAACAATTGGTTTTGACAATTAGGTACCTCATTTCCTTTTCATTGCATATGTAAATTTCAATATTTTAGAAGTTTTTAAGTACATTGATCAAAAGTGTAAATGACCCAAATTTACAGAATTATTTCACTTATTTTACACACTAAAAACTGCACCACTTTTGAGCTGTTGTCTTGTTGAAACCCACAACACGTATGACTTTACTTCATAGCAAAGATTTTAAATTATTTACAATTATAACTTACTTATCAAGAGAAAAGATACACGCAATCATTTTTTTTTTTCTTAAATGAGGGTTCTAATTTTCAACATCAATTTTCTATTTAGATATGATTTGTTTGACTTTGTCGAGAGACAAGGTACCAAATTTAAGATTTAAATACTCACGTCATCTAAATAAATAATAACCTCTCATGTCAAAATTAGATGATCATATTATTAAAAGATAGGTGCTTCATTATTTTCTATTTCAAATAAGAAGCTGATAACAGTACCCACGCTACAATACTCACAAGGGGGATCACCGAAAATTAAATGTGAAAAAATAAATTTTTGTGGGGATCACAAAAATTTCACAATTCGAATTTTTTTTCTAAAGTATTAATATCTATGCACGGAAGTATTTATAGCTATGAGGTGAACAATTATTTATTGTGCGGGTACTATAGCGCGAATATAATAGTCCCCACAGCACTGTACCCGTGGGGGACCACCAAAAATTAAATGCAGAAAGATAACTTCTTTCAGGGACTACAAAATCTCCACAATTTAATTTTTTTTTCCATATTATTAATACCTACGCCATTTTTTCTTTCAAATGAGATCCATGATGACGTACTTTCAGACTCATCGTCGCGCAAGTATTTATACCTTGCCGTATAAGTATTTATACCTATACTTGCAAGTATTTTTTACATATGACACTAAAAGTATTAATATCTAAGTATTAAAAATACACTGAAGTATTTATACGTATGAGGTCAACTATTTTTGTTAGAGGAAGGCTGACGTGGGATGATTACAGAACTCGAAAAGGGATAATCATAACAAGCCATGCAACAAAGTATTAATATTTTTTTAAGTGTTAATGTTTTATCTTCTAAGTATTTATAACTACGAATGTATACATATCTAAGTATTTTTTTAATTCTAAGTACTGAAAGTATTTATATCTATGCATTGAACTATTGAAGTATTTATTCTTATGAAATTAACTATTTTTGTTAGAGAAATGTTGACGCGAGAACGAGTGCGGGAATTGTAAAAAAAAAACTATATAATTAGTGGGGACCATAGAGAAATGATATTACTGAGATTTTAGAATAATAATTAGTTGAGACTATAAAATTAGTGGGGACCATAACACATTATTTCTCTAAGTGCGGATACTGTAGCACGAGTACTGTAGCGCGGTTACTATAGTGCGGGTATTGTAGTGCAGGTACTAAAATAATTATTCTTTCAAATAAATAATAAATAAATAAAATATATATTTTTTTTTTGGCAGAATAGAATTGTCTTCTTAAAACAAATAAATAGAATTTATATCATCCCCACCATATGGATTGTTATACTGGATCTGAACTCAAGAAATCCTGAGTAGCAATGTTGATATTATGTATCAAGTTTTATTTATTGTAGAATACATTTTGTATCAATTTTGTTTGTTGGGAAATGTACAGGCAAGGGTTAAATCCTGTGACCCATGTTGGAATTTTTTTTATAAACCATAATTAGAAAAAAAAAATTACGAAATCAACATGATTACTTTTTTTTTTTTGACAAAAACTATAAGAACCAAAATTTTTTTTGTTTGACTAAAATGGCAATTCGGTCTCATATATTTTTAAAAAAATTCAACGTATTTTTTTCTCAAAATTTGTGAAAATAGCTACGGCCAAAATGTCATTTCGGTTCCAGAAAAAAAAAAAGGACTGAAATGACATTCCAGTTCTTATGATTTTTGTAAAAAAAATAATTATATTGGTTTCATAAAAAAAATTTCTTAATTATGGTTTATAAAAAAAATTCCCATGATTGACTTAAAATGAAGATCACTCAGTGGAAATTATTATATCAACAAAGAGGGATCAATTGCGTCAAAGTCGATGTTTTTACCACGTCTTAATGTACTTGTAAAAGAAATTAATTATTACAGGTACCAGAAAAAACCACGTAGATTACAGGTACCGCATTTTTTTATAGTGATATAAAAGAGGTGGCAATATTTTGAACCTGCTTTTAATGAGTACAAAGATGTCAATATTGTCCACGGTAGATCCTCATGGAAACTCTAAATGACTCGCTACATGCAATTCTTAGACAATGGCCGCAGAAGAACAACGCTCTTGTTCAGTTACTTAAGGGGTATATCTGTCAATAGTATAAAATGCGAAGAAATTGGACAAGTTTTGTCCGCGTAAGACGGGGGTGTAGCCGTACGGTGACATTCCCCCCTTTTCGGACACTGGAGAATAGAGTTGATAAATTTACCCACATGAATCATACTTCTGCACTTAAAAATCTACTAATTATACAAGATAACCAAAGGAAGCATTCCACGTCATCATATAACCCCACAGTGAGCTGTCATAAATGGCTTTGGAAGAGTCTACATAAAACTTGTCAGTTTACTTTTCGATTTTCTAAAATCATCTGTGCACATGTGCTACGCCTACCGTCTTTCATATAATAGAACTACATCTTTATCTACATACATGTGTCAATATCTATCCGCGTAAGACCCGCCCCATAATCATGAGCCGAAATACAGGCCACTCGCACCTGTCCCCACACGCCATATGTTACACTGAAATCGGTACGTACACGTGTCAGAAATCCAACAGGTCTCTGTCCCGCACTGCCTCTATAAATACAACCTCCAAGTGCGAACAAAATAACATAACAGAGCTCTGTGCTGAAAATAACCACTAATAACTAGTCAGAACAGCGAACACCGGCTCCTTGTGTCTGATCAGACGCTTCCACGCGTTATTTCTATTTTCTCTTTCCTCCAATTTTCTTTCTCATCGAAACGCTATTTCAGCAAAAGGTAAATAAATAAGAACGAAAAGCCACAACAAAATCCGAGTATTTAGTAAGAAATGGTGGCGATAGAAGCGATAGCGAGAATTCCGAAGGAGGCGAGAGGGGTGCTGAGGGAGGTGGCAACGCGGTGGGCTGACGTGGCGGACGGAAGTGCTCCGTTGGAGGTGAACCAGATGAAGGGTGCGATGACCAACACGGTCTACGAGGTGAGGTGGCGCACCGAGTGCGAGGTAGATAGGAGGGTTCTCGTGCGGGTGTACGGAGATGGGGTCGATGCGTTCTTTGACAGAGAGGAGGAGGTGCGCACATTTGAGTGCGTTTCCAAACATGGACAAGGTCCCCTGCTTCTCGGTCGGTTCCCCAATGGCCGAATTGAGGAATTTCTTCATGCAAGAGTACGAAAAGTCTCCTCTTTACTGGATTTCCGAATTTCTGTTGTAGTAATTTGTTTCGCCAATAAGTTTGGTGTCTAATTTCTTCTATGGTAGTAAACATTATGAAACCTTGCAATATCTAGGAATTCGTGCTACACCAAATTTGTTACTGATTATTTTCCTATCTGGTAATTTTGGTAACACCAGAATCTTTCGTTTTATGTATTAACAGTCAAACCTCAAAACGATGCTAAATATATCTAGGGGAAAGTGTTTCTCTGTTTCTTTTTAAAGAAAAATTGAAGAAATTTTCTTTTATCCAACTTTGGAGAAAAAGATGTTGGCTCTGATAAAAAAATTAAGGCTAATTTTTATGGTCTCCAATTTATCTAGCTGTAAAAACTGAGGCAATTGGGCATCCGAAACCATTTGAAATAATATATTTGTGGAGTGTTAGAAGAAGAAATCTTTGTTGAATAAGGGCTATTGATAGACTGTTTGATAGGGACTGTTGGAGAAAAGTATTTACTAATAAATGTTGCTTAGAATCTGTTGTTTGATAAGATAAGTCCAATAATAATTTTTCTTTCGTTCTGATATTTATTAGTGATCCTTCTCTTTAGGAACCTTCATGACAATGACATTTACCATATCGTTCATATTATTTTAATTGGGTCAGATTCAGACCGCAATTAAATAATAATTTATCTACAGGCCAAAGATGAGAAAATTTGTAATTGCTTAGCGGTTAAGTGTACAGAAGAAATATATATATTTAATCTAATTATTTTATGACCCAACTTCCATAACTTTATAATATGTAATATAATAATGATTTTTAAAAGTTGAATGTTTCTCTGGATGTTTGACTTATTATTAATTTCCTTCTCTTTTCATATAAGCATCACCATGCTATCTCATCACAATGATTAGTTTGTTCATATTCAGTTGATGACAGCAAAGTAAATCTTATGTTTAAAATATCTTACATTTTTTTTCCTTCTCTTTTTCAGACTCTCTCAGCCACTGACCTGCGGGACCCTGTAATATCAGCTTTAATTGCATCTAAATTGAGAGAATTTCATGGCCTCGACATGCCTGGTCCAAAAAAGGTGCTGCTTTGGGACAGACTAAGGTACATTTAATTTCATCAAATTTTGGATTTTATATTATGTAGGGATGGGGATATAATATCAAATCAAAAGTTACCTCTGAATGCCCTTACTGTACCAGTTTGGTACATACCAGCTTGATTCCATATATCTAATACTTATAATTTATAAACATACTTTTTTTTTTCTCTATTTATTAGGAATTGGCTGAGTACTGCAAAGATGCTGTGCACATCTGACGAGGCAGTAGAATTTAGTTTAGAAAATGTAGGGGATGAAATTGCAAAATTAGAAAAAGAATTGTTGGGTAAAGATGAGATTACAGCGTTTTGTCATAATGATCTCCAGTATGGAAATATTATGATGGATGAAAAAACAGGCCTAGTTACTTTGATAGTAAGTTTTTTGTTCTTAACAAATTATTAGTTTAATACTTCATTATTATCATTTTTGGTAGAATTTTTCTCAGAAGAACTAATTAAGGTTCCACAGTAAATGAGCCCAGTAAAACCCTAAAATAAACTAAATAAATCCTGAAAAGAATACTCGTATTGGAAAATTTAGATGCCATGTATACACCTAGAGGACCTGTTTTGTGTTTTCTATATCTCTTTACTTCCCTTACTATTATTCAAGATTTGAAACTAATGAGTATTCCTTAAAATTTACTTTAACAGGATTATGAGTATGCAAGCTTCAATCCAGTTGCATATGATATAGCAAATCATTTTTGTGAAATGGCAGCTAATTACCACACTGATACACCACACATTTTGGACTACTCTAAATATCCCGGTATGAATTTTAAGATTTTGAAA
Source organism: Carex rostrata (assembly GCF_964058835.1). Taxonomy (NCBI): domain Eukaryota; kingdom Viridiplantae; phylum Streptophyta; class Magnoliopsida; order Poales; family Cyperaceae; genus Carex; species Carex rostrata. The sequence continues at coordinate 5,315,625 of NC_135948.1, read as the reverse complement.
CAGTTCAGTACATATCTATATGTTAAATATATTCTAATGATGTCATGCATGTTCTATGACAGATATTGAAGAGCGCCGGAGATTTGTGCAGATCTATCTTACTTTATCAGGTAAATTGGGAAAATAAACCTACAATTTTGGATTTCAAAGTCAAACTGGAGATTTCAAGTGAATATTGCCATGTAAAGAACTAGTTTTTCCTTAGAATCAGAACAAAGCTGTGATCAGCAAAAAGAAAGGGAAAAATTATAAAAGAATCAGGACTAAGGGTAATAATCAATGTGATTATATTCCAAATTTGCTTGTTTCCAACCAAATGGAACCTTATGATATGACATGTGTATGGTTCTATGGTCATAGATTTATGTTCTTTCTTCTTTGATTTCTAATCTTGAAAGCTCAGTTTGACTAACTAATTACTGGTTTTAACAGATGAGAAACCTAATGCATCAGAAGTAGAAAAACTTCTTCAAAGTGTGGAGAGATACAAGCTAGCAAGTCACCTTCTTTGGGGACTTTGGGGTATTATTTCGGTACGACACTTGTACCTGTGATATGCTCCATTTTACTTGTGAAACTTAATTTTATTTTGGTTTTAACTAAAATTTTGTTTCTTCTTTCAAATTGAACAGGCACATATCAATGACATAGACTTTGATTACTTCGAGTATGCCAGGCAGAGGTTCAATCAATACTGGCTTAATGCATCGTAGAAAGCACTTTATCAAAGGTACTCGTGTACTTTTGAGGTGGGGGGGGGGGGGGGGGGGGGTGGTGGGAGGCATAGGGGCTGCGGAACAGCTGAACAGCTGAATTAATTTTTATTTTTTTTTGGATTGAAAAAAAAGATTAAATTGGGCTCAAGGGTGGTCTTTTCACGGTCCTTTATACATGGTATAGTGCCTTGGCTTGGCACAGCAGGAATTAGCAGTCTAAACGAAGCATTTCTGTGAAGAAAAAAGATGTCTGGATTAGCTTGCAATATATGAAGTTGTACATATATATATGTGATATGATGTAAGACCTCGTTTTGTAAATGAAGTTGTCGTGTTTTTATTGTTCCTGTCAGATAATATTAAGCGAGAGATAAGTTACTGTAATTTTGTACCGTCTACAAGACCCCTCCATGTACCAAATTTCTAATCATAATTTTTGCTAAGATTTACATATTCATTCTTTTGCAAGTCACTGAGTCAGCACTCCCAAAGTTTCTTTCTTTCGCAAAACACGCTTGGTGATGACACTAAAATCACATATAGACACATAGTGGTCATCATTGTACTTTCATAGCATAATCAAACATATCTTAAAAATTGTAAATATATAAAAGTTATACGAAATAAAAAATATTAATAAGTAGAATTTACAAGAATAATATTTTTATTGAAGTTAACTAATTAATGTTAAAACCACACAGTCATCCAATCATTAAAACACGCTAGTTAAGTATTACATGTATAACATATTTATTATAAAAAAAAAAATTCAAACGCATTCAGGTTCAATTCATCCCACTCACTTTACGAAATATGTATCATATACTATGATATTGAGATGTTTTTGTTAATAAATGTTACAAGTCTCTTTTAAAGTTGACTCCACAAACGATGTGCTCCCTCCTCCACTGATCCAAAGTCTTTGAAAGTGATATGGTTGTATTTTATTAATATAAAGAACGAGAACTTCAAAAAGTTGGATAATTGACGGGCCAATTTTATGAGATTGAGGTGTCCCTTCAAATTTAATAACCAACTTTAGAATCTCTTGTTTGATTATTTCTCAAGTGTTAATGATTCCTTGCTTAGAAAAGTCTCAAGGTGGATGTTTCTTCCACAAGTAGATCTTTATGACAATGACATTTTCGTCTGTTCATTATTTGTATTATTCTAAAGATGTACTGAATATGAGAAGGGTTCCAATTAGACATTGGATAAAACCCGGGCGGGCTAAATCCGGTCCGGTCCGTCCGTGCTAGTGCCCGGACTGGACCGTGTCCGTGTCACGGGTATTCACGGGTACACGGGCATGGATATTAAATGGGCCAGACTCGGTTTTTCGGGAAAAAAACTCATGCATACCCGGACCGTAGTACCCGTGTCCGTGAACCCGTGTACTCGTGCCCATACCTGTGTACCCTATACCTGTGTACCATATACCCGTGTACCCGTACCCTTTTATTGTGTGTATTAGCTGGGTCAGCTTAAATGATTTTTCGTTTTGGGGTCAAATGTAATATCAAATTAGCCCATAGATCAAGATTCAAGATATATCTGTATGATAGAATTAGAACTCTACTGGACAGGCCAGGCCAGGGGTTAAAACGGATCAAATACGGATCGGATAGTGATAAAACCATATTTGTATCAGTCAATAGTTGTACGCGTTCGTTTCAAGATTAGTGCTGGTCTTGCATGCACAGATCTTAAAGCAATTCCGATCCACGTGTATCGTATTAAAATCTTTGCACATTGTTTCGATATCTTTGCGGGTGTATTCGCTTCAAGATTCGTGCTAAACTAGCGAGTACATATCTTAAAGCAGTTCAGACAGTAGAGGAACTCTTCATATTCAAATTTGAGTCAAATGAGTGTTTTATGTTTTTAATGAAAGGGTACAAATTGTACAATTTTTGAATGTGTTTTAATATAAAGGACAATAAAATGGATAAATTTATGAGTTTTTGAAGTTTAGAGTGGAAAATGTGTAATTTTAAAGTTTAGAGGGGAGTATACATAATTTTCAAGTTTTAAAGGGGTATATTTAAATTTTCCCCATTTTAATTTGAGTTTAACGGAAGCGACCAATAAATACTACTAGTTCAGTTTCAATAAAAAGAGGAGGGAAACAGAATAACAAGAAGAAGAAAAAAATCTAAAATGCCCTGATCAGAACCAAGAAAAATGAAGATGAGAAAGCCAATAAATTATATGCATAAACACTAGTGGGACTAAAGGGATCCTTTTTGCTTGACCTTATAATGTTTCTACCGAAATTTTTATTAATATCCAAAATTAATAAATAATTTCAAAATATACATCCGATACAGTCATACAGAGGAATTTCAAAATCTGTCAAAATCGGAGATTCAATTTTCGGTTTCATACAAACTTTCTGCAAAAAAGTTTCCGATTCTAGACATTCCGAAACCAGAAAAAAATTCTGGTTTGCAGAATCGGAAATTAAATTCCCAGTTTAAGTTTTGAATATGAGTTATTGATCCCGGTTTAAGTTTGCGGAATCGGAAATTAAATTCTCAGTTTAAGTTTTGAATCTGAGTTATTGATCCCAATTCAAAAGTCATTTCTAGATAAATACACAAAATATTGTAATTTTTCTATTTAAAAAAAAATTGAGAGAAAGGTTATCCAATTAATAAAGCTGTCATATTTTTGTCAGAGATGCAACCAATTTGATCTCAATTTGTTCTCCGGAGATGTAAAATAAAAAAAATTAAAAAAAACTTAGAACTTGAGATTTAATCTCTAATTCTTAGAACTAAAAATTTAATCTCTGATTTTGAACTTTTTATGACTGAAATTTTTTTGCAGAAAATTTGTATGAAATCGGGAATTTAATCTTCGAATTGAATAGATTTCGAAATCCAACACACCAAGTTGTAGATTTGTAAATTATTTATTAATTTTGAATATTAATAAAAATTTCGGATGTTTTTAGATGCATTTTTTTTATATGTTCTTTTTTTTTTTTGTTTGGAAAGAAGGAAACAAAACATCCACTGCTTATTACCATTACCATCAGGCATCAGCTGTAGCGGCACTCCACCCACGTCCTGTGGGACCCACCTGTCAACACCTAGTGGCAGGCTTGCAGCACACCAGAGACCAGACCCATAAAAGACAAATAAAAGTTATTCGATAATTCGCATTGAAATTTTAAAGTGGAGTATTATTAATTCTGTAGCGTAAATGATATATTTCCGTGATAATGGAATAAAGATTTTAGAAGACCTCAAGAGTACCGAGGCCATTGAGGAAATGAAATCCAAAAATTTGAAAACAAAAACTAAAATTTAAAAAGAAATAAAAAAATTGCTTTTATCATTAATAAGCCTCCACTATAAATGCTCTGTAATTCCAAGTTGGAAGATGACAGTGTCGGTTGGAAGAAAATAATATAACTCGTAATTGTTAATTTATTAAACATTATTTAATAGCATCGAAACTGTTAAATCGTTCGTAAATACAATACATTAACATTGAAAGCAAAAATTCAGAAAATTTTAACATAGTTAAACAACACAAGCGCCAAAATATCGCAATATTTGCATTTGCATTTGCATTTGGTTAACTAAAGCTGCTAATATATAGCAATTTATAAACTTTTCTTTATTTGAAATTTGCTAAAACTATAATTAGCCAACTGAAAAGAACTTTTTATACTAATTGATACAATTGAGATAAAATTTAGCCATGTTTGTGATCGTAATGAATTAATAGCTAAACCAGAAGTGTTATATATGTTAATAATTTTGTGGCCAAAATTTAGAATATTTACTTAAGCCGGGATAAGAAATTCTTGTGACAATTAATTAGACAAATCAGCACAACATATATTATAGTTGAGAAACCTAGAAAAGTACTTTGAGAACTCAATTTAGTAATCAACTTCATCTCATCGTTTCATAATTAGGGTTCTGATATCATAAGTTGTCCCTTTTTTTAAAAATTAAGATCTCAATCTGGGAAATAAAAAACATATATCTTGGCTACTTTCCGGATATGAATTCATTTAAATTTTCCTAATTATTTTTTAACACGTTTTGTAAAAAGATGAATAGATTGAAGTTTATTAAAAGATTTTTTATGAAGAATATCAACATCATACGAATTCAGGATTGGGTTGGTCAACTTAATTTTAGATTTAATATTAATATCAAAAATATACTAAAATATATGGAACTATAAGGTGTGCAACACCTAGGACGGAGCTAAGAAATCTGATATGGTGGACATAATTTTATAATTATATTTTGAATAGGTATAGTTTTCTAGTTTTGCTTCTAGATAAGACAAACTAACAAAATCACATTTGTAAAATAAACAATTCATGTATGAAGTCACATTCTATGCTCTTCGGTTATCTCATCTCATAGGATGTCAATTCTCGACCGAACCTGTAATGACCCGTTAGTAAATGGGTCCGTATGGGTTTAGGATTCTGACTTGTCAAGGATTGGATTGGTCGGATCGGGCCACGAGTGAACCCGACCCATTCTAAAAATTTCTAATATTTGTAATGATTTTTTTTTTTATTATTTCGATGAGTTCTAAGATTTGAGAAGTAATATATCACCATTGTGGCTGACACAACATTACAAGACTTCCTCAATACTGCGGACATAGCAGACCTATTCAGACCGACACTATCCATCGATGCTAAGCTGGAACTAACATTATCCATCAACAACAATCTAACAACAATGGGGTGTCGCGTGTGCAAATGGATTATGACGTATGGAAAGTGGAAACCAAACGGTCAAGGCCGGTTCTCAGTTAAGTCAGCGTATCTGACATTAAAGGGAGGTCCTGTGATAATGTCAAATATTCCAAGAATTTGGAATTTGACAGTGCCACCGAGATGCAAGGTCTTTGCTTGGCTACTACTACACAATAAAATTCTTACGGCCGATAACTTGCAAGTCTTCAATTTAGCGAGTATATGCTACATGTGTCGTGCTCAAGGCGAAACAATTGAACATCTCTTTACTGACTGCAATGTATCAGTTTCAGTACATCAGAGGGTAGGCAACAAATGTCGGACCATTTGCGGGGGCTGCCAGAAGAATCAAATGTGGACTTGATTGTGGATGGCAGATTAAGCAAGGAAGGAAAGGAATTGATCCTGCTATCTAATTTTATAATATGGAGAGAGATGCAGTTGGATTTATAATGAGAAATCAAAATCGATAGATCAGCTAGTGGGTGAGGTTTTGTGGCAATGGAGAATCCCAAAAGCATTTGGCAATAGTCAGACCAATGTCGCAGCTTAATCTAATTATAGGATGCTTTTAGTGGTTTTTTTTTTAGTTTATTTCAAAAAAATTCCATTTCGTTGCGTTTTATCTTTTCATTTTAGTTGGATTTTTCTTTCATCTGGATTCTCATCACTCGAGAACCCAACTTATATATGTAACCAATCAAAGTTAATATAAATGAGGACTTGACCCTCGTTGCTCTTTAAAAATAAAATATATCACCGTTGTGGCTTGAAATCGTGAATTACCTAATATATCACTTGTTATATCTAGTATATTCTGTAAACTTTAATGGGTCGGATCTAGTTGAACCGTGACTCATCCTTGTTGGGTAAGGGTCAAAACCTGGTCGACCCGTGTCAGGTCAGGTCAGATGATCACATTTAATGAATATAATAAAATAATATTGGTCTCTAAAATGACTTGTGTGCATGACTTTAATTAGTCTCCAGGAAAAGGAACTAATGTAGTGGTTCCAAATTCCAATATGTGTTACACAACACACAAGAAGCGATGCCTAAGCATGGAATCAATACTTTTCATATATCTGCTGGAATGTTAAAAGTGATATCCATTCAAACTCAAACATAATAACACCATGTTATCATGAATGGTATTTCTTGATATTACGTTCTCTTAAATTATAATCTTTTATGGAATAATCTATAGTGTGAAATCGTTAATGATGTGAATGATTAGCGGAGAAAAGAGAGGATAAAAAACAAATTATAAATTTCATTGGATATGAAATAGTAACAATGGATCAAAAAGTATACATTGCTCTGGAACTAAGCTTCTGGGCTCTGAACATTGCTCTGGAACTAAGCTTCTGGGCTCTGAACATTGCTCTCCACACAGGCCTATTTACTAATTCAATTCAGTCCAATAGAACCCTTTATTCTGCCTCTCTTCGTATTTACATAGAAACCCTATAATTCTTTCATTTCTTCAGACATTGGCTCCAGCAACAACAAGTGACAGCAAACTAGCAAAGTATCACCAGTGTGGCAGTGTGACATTCAGAATAAATGTACAACATGAATATACAAACTGAAACTGTAGTCCAAAATGTGTTAAGCGGGTCCTCTTGTATATATAGTAAGCAAGCAACTATTGTCATCTCCTTGTTGGTCCCATGAATGCACCTCCTACAGTAAAGAAACCAGATGAACAAAATTATGACTGTGTATACGGTTCAGGTATATCCAATTTTAGAAGCCACATTTGTATAAAATGTATATTTTAGGCTATTCCTTTCTTATGATTTTTTCTGTAATTAAAATATCCTCCGAGCATCTCCCATGTTCAGTGTCCAAATTACCCATGTTGTTAAGTAAACAAGATTCCATTTAACACAATTTATGCATGGTTTACAGTACTATTTTTTAGCAAGAGTGAGGCTATGGTAATATGCATATTACACAGTAGTCCACGCTATGGGCTCATATTTCCATTTTTAAAGTTTAAATAGTCAACCTAAACCGTTCAACATAATCTTCACATGAAAATATAGACCAAATTTTACGTTTTTAAGATTTTTTTTACTATTTTTCTAGATAGGTAGAAAATCACTTGATTTGAAAATTATGGACCATTCATAAGTTGCAATTTTATACCTATCTATAAAATAATAAAAAGATTCTAAAAAATGTAAAATTTGGTTTTCAAGTACATTTTCATTTGAAGATCATGTTTAACGGTTCAAATTCACTGTTTAGACTTTAAAAACGGAGATATGAATCCCTAGCACGGGTTGATCCATAGTATGCATATTATCATAGCCTCGCTCTTTTAACGATCATGTAAATGTCAGAACACAACTAACCGCTTCCAAGGGAAGGCCGCCTAACCCAGAATTACTCCTCATCCACAGGTCCCAATTCCTCCTCTATGTCAGCATCGGTAAAAGTTAGAGCTCGTTGTAGCTTTCTATGGTTAAAAATCTCTACTTCGGCCATGTACACTGCTCTAACAGGTCGGTGGTCTGACAGCTTTTCTTCTATTCTTTTATAACTTACTAGATGAATTCCTTGTCCATAAGAAAGTATTCGATCACACCTACAATTTTTGAGAAGCTAAAAATCAACGAAAAGGAGCAACACCAAGAAAAATGTGGAAACATAGCTACAAACATGAATTATCATACAATCCCCTAAAGCACTGAATTTTATGTGTGGCCCTGTATTCATGAAAATTATCTTGCATAGTATTTACTTTTCAAATACCCAAATCATCCTTCCTTGTTGTATATGTCTATGTGAAAGTCAAAAAGAAAGAGGGTTAACTTGGGCAATCAATTCAATTTGGAGAGTCCTAGAAGTGATAACTTTCATGCTTTAGAGAACCATCTGTGATACTTACTCTTTCGCTAATATTCATAGTATTATTATGTTTTTAGGTGCATACATGAGTTTATTCTATATGATCTTGACATAGTTACCCTCTGTTTTCCCTTTTGGAGAAAAAATGCCATAGTTGCTTGATTCCACAGTTTACCAAAACAAGTTTTCAAAAGTTGCTAAAACAACGTAACAATTTGTAGTAATGGTAACTTCCCTTAGGTTCCAAATGAAAACCAAGAAGTTGGCTACTTTACTGTTACTAGCAACAGAGAACCAGTTATCACACTGAAACTGGCCAGTATAAAGCAACTCTCATAGCTTAATGTTTGCAAACCGATGATACTGACAAAAGAACTTGAGCAAAACTAACTAATTAAATATCTTTTACCACCATAAAATAAAAATAAAAAAATATGAAAAGTAATACCAGGCAGGTGTTCTTGTCCCATCATGAGTATAATTGTCAGTGTTAAATTCGTATTTATAAGTAGGTGGAAAAGTAATTGTCCCTTCACTCCACCCGCCAAAGACACGCCCTTTCTTCAATTCAAACTTCAACTACATCATGAAACAGACAAAAGAAATATTCAACGCAAAATAGGAAGAGAAAAATCTAAAAAGAACTACTTTATTAGCATCATTGCAAATCCTCAAAATGTCATTCAAAAAATGCCAAGAAAGGAATGTCACTTGGCCCTTATGTAATAGGTAATTTACATGCGCACTAAGAAAGCTGTAAAAATATTCTTTATATTTTGAAATGGGAAAAAACGCTAATTGCATTCCATGTCACTATTCATCTCGAAGCAACTGAGAAAGAAAAAGAGATGCAGTCTCAGGTGTTTAAAGGAACTACAATTGGAGTATATAACATAACAAGGGTGATATCCCCCATGTCTACTAAATAAAGATCATTATTCCTTTTTGCATGTGTATCCATGACATTTTGAGGTTTGTGCAGCATGCATAAAATGTATCTTAAAACAATATTAGCTAACCTGATCCTGCTCGAACAATTTATCAAATTCGTTTCCGGCTATGAGTTGATGGGCTCTTTCATATGCTAGGTTGATTCGGTAATTTAAATCTCCCAACCATATAATCCTTCTGAAAAAGTAACAAAAGAATAATTAATGTCCATTTCTCAATATTAAAGGAAATTTTGCAAATATACAACAATTTTATATTGGTATCTGCCAAAACACCCATGATTTGTGTATTTGAAAAGAGGACATAAAATCGAGATAATGAACTTGGTTGCAGTGAATTTCACCAGAATTTACTGAATATCCATCAGAGTGTACCAGTGGAAATGCCTAATTTTCAAACAATGGCATTCACTTTTGCTGCATGATTTTTAAGTCCAAAACGACGATATAGCATTATTTTGATAGAAGTCTTACATCAAGCGCTGGACAATACAAAGAGCATAGTATTTAGATCTCATATTGTACCAATGATAAAATTCTCTTCTAAAATTGAATTCTTTATTCTATATTTCCTCCTTTTCCTCGTGTTGTTTTTGGCTGGCTACATTAACAATAACTAATTTTACCATTTAATGTATTCATGAAAAGATTATGGAAGGGTAAATTCGTCAAAGGAAAAAAAAAACTTCTTTTTCCATTTAAAGGAGTGGACCACAAATAACTAAATTACCATGAAGTAGTAGTTTGTTTGTTTTTTCCAAAAAAATAGAGCCATATTTGACTGTAACAAAAGAAATGCATAATACTATATTTGAAATGCTTACTCGTGATCAAATATAGTTCGAGGCATGCCAATTGTAGAAGAGAGAGGGTTAAAGTTAGTTCTTTTGTGAATCTCTTGCACATCAGCATTTCTCTTGAGTTCATCTCCTTCATTTTGCCCTGATGTGAGGTGTGTGCACACAAAACAAAATAGAGTTTGGTATATTGACATGCTCACAGATATTGACCCCTGCAGTGGGAATGGTACATATTTTAAGAAATTGACCAACATCCTGCTTGTTAACAAATACTTCAATCACATCTTTTAGAAACAATGAATTAGGAGTGTCTCCTTGTAAACAAGGACAGTGAAAATACGTAACAACATTTTTAGGTCAAAATGGGGCATTTCCTAAGATCTACTATTGCTGATACTGGTCTGAGCATTCCTTGAATGAAATTATAATCAATTTGCAGTAAAAAATGTTTCCAATACTTTCTCAATTGCTTAGTTCTAACTTGTTATTATAAAGGAAATAGTACTTGAAGAATCTACAAGATTACCTTGTTACCAATATAGCCCATGACCCCAACACCGACAGTCGAAACCCTTAGATTTTGAATATGTTTTCTTAAACTCCTCCTGACCCAGATTGATAGAAATACACCCACCATTTGTTTGCTTATTATTCGCACAAAACTTGACCTCTTCTTCTTCTTCCTACTTACTGCGCTCTCCAAATCAAGTTCCAAATTCCCATACTTTGAATTTGAATTCAAATTCAAATTATCATCTCCTTGCACTGATTTGAATGATGCCATACTTTTCAACACCTTAGCAGATGATACCATATCCAACTGCTGTTCTGGCCAAATCATACCAATCCTTTCAGAGTGGCTGAGTGATTTGGTTAACTTCTTCTCTTTATTCAGGTTTGTTACAGACTCGGGTTTAGGTTTGGCAAATGGGTTTTCTTCATCAGAATCAGTGTCTGATTCTGAGTTTAGTACAGATTCTAGAGGAATAGAATCATCAGAGGGTTTAAATCGAGAAGGAGAAGGTGGGTCACTATGGCACTTGTATTTCTCCTTGACGGGTTGGATCTTATTAAGGGTTTCACGGATCAGGTACTCCCACATGCGGATCGGACGGCTGTCTTCAGCTCCGAATATGTTTCCCGCATTTAGTGGCACTACTTCTTGAAAGCTGCATAAAGCATCATAAATTAAAATAACATATATAAGAACAGGCTAGTCTGTACCAGTACCATGACTGGCCATTATAATGGATATTACATCCAATTAGAAAATCCAAACAAAGTATTTAAAAGGAAAATCAATAAAAATGACAAAAAACTAAATGAATCTGGACATTCATGTCCCTTCACCTTACAATTAGTTCTTGAGTACCAGTACCATGTAATGCAGTGTGTACCTCTAAGGCTCTAACCTTGTTAGAACTTAAAACTCATCATGCATTAACTATTTTCCATAAAATGGAAGATTACGTTTTCTAAGAAAATAGGAGACATGAATAGAACAATAAGAAAAGAACAAATACCCGAGTACATAGATATCAGCGGCCTCAGACATGTGAAGCCAATCAGAGAGGTCCAGATCATCAGGTGGGACCCGCCCACCTACATTCCATGTTCCTACACAAATCCTGCAGCCAATTTTAATAAAATCAGCAATATCTTACAATTTTTCCATTTCATCTGCTAGATAATATTTTAGGAAACATAAATAAAGAAAAGGTTCATGCCTGAGTTCTTTGGTGTGAATGTACTGTGCACGAAATGTTTCTGACTTTCTTCTCCTCATCCTGCTTGGAATGCCTCCTATCCTATTGCCTAATTTAAAGCAGCAATGATATAAAACAGTTACGGCAATTAAATCAACCACTTGACAAGATTCATTGATTAATCGACATGAACATTTATTTTTAAGTACGTAGATAAATAAATACCAATTGTTCCAGCCCTTAACTCAGTCAATCTCCTCTCCTCATCATTTAATTGCCGCTCCCAAGCGCACATCTCTGAAATCATTTGGATAAATCAGGAAATTTTTCCAAACAAGATATAGCAATTATCAGAGAAACTATGTCTGTCTTTGCAAAAAAGCTCACTTTCAAGTACCAGGTGCATAAAATTTTCAGTTATCCAAAACATTAGCAATGAAAGTTAATGGAGATGTCTTAAATTAATGATCAAATAGTCAAAAGTATCCAAGCTCCTGCATTATAGGACAAGCACGAGTGGGAGTGTGGGAAACAGTAGATTTGTCCGAAAAAGGAAAAAGACCCACTAAAATTGAGTCAGCAAACAAAACAAACACCTAGCGTGCAAGAAAAATATACCAAAAAAAAAAAAAAAAAGAAAGGAAAAAAAAATAATAATAAAGGAAAGTCAATTCTACACGTACCTTCATACTCAAATTCGCTCTCGGTGGTTTCAGCCTCGTCAGCACTAAAGTCAGAATCTTTCGAGCTGATGTTAAGCCATTTGCGAAGCACGATCTTTGGCCAGAGCTGCACGCACTCGCAATCGAAACAACACAGTTTAGCCCAACTCCATTGCTGTATGTAGAGGGCTTGGCTCCATAAACGCAAAAGAGAGAGAAAAATTCCAAACCAGAAACAGAAATCGAGAGGAAAAAAATAAAGGAGAGAAAATTCACCTCTTTCTGCTTCTTTCTCGTCGCTCCTCGCCTTGAGAGAGAAGTGCTGGGTAAGAGAGTGTCAGTTAGTGACGCTTGTGTGGAGGAACCAGCGCGATAAACATTGTTGTTCATAGGTGGCATTATGATCACCTTGAACTTTGCTCGAATTGGTAGAATATTCGAAGAAATCTTTTTTGGAAGAAGAAGCAGGAGCGTCAGCAGCGGAGAAAGAAAGGAAAACAACGTCTCTGAAATCTACTGTACACAGAATGAGGCAGAAGGCTTCGGAAATAGAATAATTTCTCTCAATCAAATTATAAACGATCTGGATTGTGTGTGATGCCAATCTTCTAGTATTAAGTGTGGCGGATGTTGTTAAGACGAATATGACCTGTTACAGTCTTACAGATACTTTCACTAAATACAAGCACCGAGAAAGGGAGTAAATGTGTAGAGATCGGTGGACACGTGGGAATTAATGATATGTGGTGAGCGTACTTCTGAGTTCTGACCATGAGATAGGAATTTCTAAATTAAAAAATATTCATGGATTAGATTATCTCTTTCGGTAGGAATTCATATCACCTAAAATAACTCAATTTTTTTTTTAGTTACCTGGACCGTCAGATTTTTTTTTAGCAAGGATATTAAAGAAGCTCTATGCATTCTAAATAGGACTGAACTAGTTTTGACAAAACTTAAATACTTAGATAATCTATATCTAGTTTTATACCACTTTTATTTTCACTTACTTTTGATTGAGAATAAAATAATATAAAGATTTAACTGATGCTGCCATTTCCGTGCATTGTTTGTTTTTTCGCGCCACAAGCACCTCAAAAAGTTGAATCCCTATCCTAAGAGGTAACAGAATATTTTTGTTTAGATCACGGCCGTCGGATCGGAATCCAAATCAATCTGACTCAAGGTGGAATACACGGTACCGCTTTAATAGTTGTGCAGATTCAAATTGGATGATTCAGATTCAAACAGAAATATGGCGCGGTAATTTCAAATAGTTATCACCACTGATCCATATAGCGCGGTAATTTTTTTTTTTCCTTTCTTTACCTCGAACCTTTTGAAATTTAAGTTATAATAAGTTTTGTTCATATTGTCGGTATTGAAATGAATCATCATTGGCGGTTTCACGCGGAGGCAGAGAACCAGTTGACCTCCTACTAAATTAATTTTCAATTCTTTTTATTTCAAAACTATACTTCCAAATACTAAAATTTGTAATATGCTTAAAATTTTAAAATAATAACGAAATCATGACTTACCGAACAAAATATTATGTAAAAGATACCTTCAAAACAATACTTCTTTACATGAAAAGTTATATAAATATACTTGATTTATATTATAAAATTATGGTCTATCATTCTAAATTTATATTCCATCCTATTTTATATCCTGCCTCTGTTTCTAATATCATATTAACCGGATTGGGAATGATGTCTATCAGTATAAATTATTAAGATTTTATGAGATATATGTAATAAAGGATACATATTTATTATCTAAACACAATTTTCAGATTATAGATCAAATGTTTTAGATAACATATCATAAATAGAAACATGCATAAAATAAGTTAGTATAATTATTTCAAATTTCCTCAAAAATAATTATTTCAATTTTTAAATGTATAGTTTAAGAAAAAAAATGTTTTTAGCAATTTCTCTATTCAAAATTTTTGACATGTCCTTGTGAACCTTTAAAGATTATAACGAGACAACACTTGTATCATTTCAATATTCATTTGTAGCAATTTCAGAGCATGATTATCATACTCATTCAATTTTATTATTTTCATCGACTTCTTTTCCTTGTATTTAATTTGGGCATTAAAAATTATATTTATTTTTCTTAAGATCCATATACATATTTTCCATTTTGTACCATACTATTATGAGTCTTAGTAATTATGTATGATTCATAATCATAAATTATAACAATAATGCAAGCCTTTTTTTTTTTCCTGAAACCATTAGTCTAGTAATGTTAAAAATGTTTATTTGTCCCTTAATTCATAAATAACGCCGTCCTATAATTTAATTCAGCTAAATAAACTAACTAAATGTCACTTTCAACTTCCAATTTAAAAAAGGAAATGTAACCGAAGATGAACTGAACATGACTAAACGTGCAATAAAAAGGATAAATATATTTGTCAATTATATCACCAAACTTCTCTTCTAAGTCTTCTTTTTCAAACCATGCATTATGAGAGGTTGAGTATACATTGAAAATGATGTTTACAATTTGAGGAGAATATTTTTAAAAGGAAAAGTTATTATGGTCCATTGTTGATAACAGAAGAGTATTCATTGCGTAGCAAGTTGCAATCATATTGACACTAAAATTAAGGGCATCATATATTGCACCGTGAGCGGATCATATCATTATGTGTGCCACCATTACTATGGAAAATATATCAATAACAACACATGTATTTTAGCCGAATTTTTTGTTACCATTTTTAAAAAAATAATAAACAGAATTGATATGGAGTTTGAAATTAAAAAATATATATTTTTATCAGACACAAACAGCTAATTAATAGCTGCTCTCAATTAAACTAAAAGAATTGGAAAAAAAAAAAAAAGGAAAGATACTAAATTGGAAGCATAGCGAATAGTTGCGTCCTTGATAAAATTGAAAATTTTCTAAAGGTGTGACAACTTCGTTTTTTGATACTATCCAATATTCCAATGCTACAGAGATTGAAAAATTCTGTACCATCCAATGCTACAGAGATTGCATAATAATTAGGGCCTGTTCGGCCGAATCACTATTCACGTGGGAAAAAAAAAATTCAGTTCAACTGAATTTTTTTTTTCCCACGGGAACAGTGTTTTTCAGTTCAAATCCCGTGCCCGCGCCCATTTCTATTTGTCGGCCGAACAGGCCCTTAGAGTACCTCCACAAACTCCAAGTACGTGGGATCCGGATCCCCTAAAGTAACCCAACTTTTGGGTTTTGGATCGAGACCGTTCGATTTGAATCCATCGCTCGAGATCACATTGAGATTCGGATTCATTACTTGAGATTTGTGCGCTTCATTTCGGATGGATTATCACAAATTCGAATCGGACGGTGCAGATCTAAAACCCAACTTTTGAGTTACTTTACTGGATCCGAACTCGTTTTGCCGCTCTTCATCTACCAGACTACTGACTGAATTCATATCCTCTGAGATATCTCAAACTTTGTGTGACTTTATGGAAAATCCCAACCGTTTAACTACGTTCTGCACGAATCTCAAAGCAGAGATAATACTGACCCCCTTCATCACCCCCGAATAGGCACCGGACACGTCGGTCACGCAAAAGTTGAGATCTCTCAGAGGATACTCACTCCTACTGACTACCGCTAAAACCTCCTCTCCTAGTACCGGGAAATTTTTTATTTATAGAAATTATTATTAAATAATAAATAAAACAAAAAGGGTATCTTCATTTTTTGATACTATAGATAGATCCGAAAAGGAATTTGGATCCAAAGTGTGTTTTCTTTTTCTTTTGAAATGTAGCTGAGTATTTTTTGAAATAAAAAGTGTTGGATTTTTTTTTAAAAAAACAGAATAAACGAGTTTGGGTCTGAAATTTTTATAAGATCCATCTATATATAAAAAAAGAAGTGAAGATACTAGGACCTCCTCAGAATTAACTGTAGTTTAATAATAGTAATTTAAATGAAGATACTAGGACCCCCTCAGAATTTTTCTGTTTATATTTTTATTTAATAATAATTTCTATAAATAAAAAATTCCCCTAATACTGGGACCTCCTCAGAATTAACTGTAGTTTTAAGTAAAAAAAAAAAAAATCTACACTTGGATTTACACCAAAAAGAAGACAGACGATTTGAACCCTCCTCACTAATAATTTACATTGCGTACAAGAAATTAGTTATTTTTCAAGCAAAAAGATGTTTGTAAGATACCTGTTTTACATTGCAATTTTAGTTTATACTGTTATAACTATACTCTTTTAGTGTTAATAAACTTCACATCAGACATGGAGAGCATAATGCTTTAGTTGTTATCATGCGCTGACTCGTGCATTTCTCTGACCAACGATTGAGATCTCTTGTTGTTCTTATCTGATTTTGTTGATATATAGCCCAAACTTTTGACAAATGTTACGCTGTTATGAGTATTTGTTGATTGTTGTTCCTGAGATAACTTTTTTATTATCTTGTGTTGACATTTTGGCGCCGGTACAAGGGGGTTGGTATCTTGTAGGGGGGTGGTTGTCAGATATCAAGGGGTTGGACTACGGTAAGGCTAAGATACACAAATGACACACATTTCGTAAGGATAAAAAAGTGATTTTTTGCGACGGTATTTTTTGCGACGGACGACCGTCATAAAAGCGTTTTTTCCCTCACAAAAAGTGCCTACTTTGTTGTAGTGATACTTTGGATTTTAATAGTACTGTATGGCGTATATTTGGAGTAGAACTAGGGTGTTATATATAAAGCTTACTAAACTGTTGAAACTGATCTATTTCACGAGTGATGCATTTAAATATCAAATTTATAAAATTTTAAATTAATTTAGTATAAAGTCAAACATTGAAAAACATATGATTTATAAATCTTATTTTTTCTTAATGCTTAACTTTATACTAAAGTAATTTAAAAATTATAAATTTAATATATAAACACATCACTCATAAATTAGATTGGTTTTACCAATTTAAAACTTTGAATCCATTATTTAAAATGATTTTAATAGATTTTAAAATTAAACTATTTGTGAGCATAAAAATTTAACTCCATTTAAAATCATTTCAATAAAAAAAAAACTTCACTATTTAAAACAAAGAAAATTGCTTGGAAGCTAGCCTAAAATAGAAAAGGTTTGGGCACTACAGGACAAGCACTTAACAATTTCAATATATACACCATTTTAAGTTTTTAACCGGTAGTTGGCATTTTCCATCAATCAATCAATCTTTCACAATATGATGGGTACAATAACGCAATGTAGCGACTAGCGAGTGCACTCAAATCAATGGGCACTTTTGACTCGCTACACCGATGGATTTTTTATAATTCACAAATGATCCGAACTTTGAATAAGTGGTTTTAACTTTTAAGCCGGAGTTGGTCCAGTAATCCAGTTCAGTGCATCTGGGCATGTATCAATGTATCAATAGCACATGGTTTGTTGGCTTATTGGCTGTTGCTATTTTTATTCGACAGTCCAAAAGCTTTTTGCACCCTTTAGTCCTTTTCCTTTACCAACGAGTGGATGGAGTTGCTAGTTGCTAGTTGCTAGATGGATACAGTGATATATAATTGTCAGCACAAATGCACTCTCTATGTTTCCAGATTTATGCCCATCAGCCCATCATCCCCACAAGTATAGTACATATCACATAGAGTGGTATATAAAAGTTCAGATGCTTTAGCTTGTTAAAAAGTTGGAGCGAGCGGAGATTGTAGTCCATCAAAATTGTATTTGGATAGTTCGGATATCTGCTCTACTTTATTTGCATATTTTTTTTCTGTTTTCAAGCTACTACCGAATTCAAATCCGTATACATATTCGCATTTTATCTCTGTACTTAATTATTATCCGGCTCCGATTTGCAAAATTGATTACAAATATTGTTTGAAGCACGCTAATTTTGATAGAGAATGCACAGTGTTCATTTACATTGCTATACTTTTATTTAATTCGTAGACGAAGCAGACAAACTGCTCACTTATATTTCAATAAATAAAAGAGAAAACTGTACATAGTAGTTACATAGGTAGGCTGACCTTAAATTAATTTTTTTATTTTTAAATTTTGTGATATAATCATTCATTGTTTCTATGGTCAGAAATTCGGAATGATTCATAAGTTGAAAGAATCGGTTGCTTTCAAAAAATTAAAGACACTCAATGCACTTTCTCCAATTATTTAAAGAGGTCTATTTAGCCATACTTAGGACAGGGACCTACAAAAGTCATAGCGTGACCGGATATATTACAACAAGTGTGTTGTGACTCACGTGTTTCGTGTCGTGCTTATTCGCGTGATGTGGTCATTTTTTGAAAATTTGACATGTCACAACATGTCACGCGAAAGATCTTATCACAACATACTACAACACGTGATCACGCAAGTCACGTGTAATTAGAACTGTTAGATCTTGATTGAATGATGAATCTTGAATAAACTAACTTAAATTATGAAAAAAAATATTCACCTCTAGATTTTGAAAAATATTATTGAACTCACACTAATTTCGTTTAAATTTGAATTTTGTCTACCTCTGATGCTCTCAGCTTTCGATGAAATTCACCGAGTTGCAACATACTTTTCAAAGTTTTTCTTTAATCTGTTTCGAAAATAGAACAAAAGGAAGATGAAGGATTTAACCGTGGGATCTTAATGAATCTATTATTTTTTGTTTCAAAGGAATGAGTCTTTTTTTTTTTTTTTGCAAAAAGATAGGTCGAATTTTAATGTCAAGCATTAATTTCTTTTTCCGAGGATTTAACTGTTTAAAAATGAGTTGAACTTCAAAATAATAGTCTGATGGACTATGTTTTAAGGTAAAATTTATTACTTTAATGTTTAACGTCTAAATAATGTTTTACGGTAACTTTTTATTTTAACATAATTTTTTCAAGTTTTCAATCTAATTTGACCGATTACTATCGATTCTTCTGATTTTGATTTCATAATCAACTAACCGCTTCTTCCGATAAAATTAATAAAAATATTTAATAAAAAATATGTTTTTCATCTACTCCGGATAATATTTCTGACTACGTCACTAATGTCACGTGCATTGAGAGCCCTACTTAACAAGATAGTGTACTCAATTAAATATTTGCCTAGGAAAATTTTAAATAAAATCATTCTAGCTAGTAATGGTTGCTTAGTTGTCTAGTCAAGGGATGACCCATTTCACCTACATTGACGTTGTCTTCATATAAATTAAGAGTGATATTTATTATGTGGCAGAGGTGCTGCCACATTAATTATCAAGTAGTTCCATGCATATTGACTTTGCTTTGCTCTCAAATATGATATATACAAGAACCTTGTACTTTATATCTTATCCCATATTTTTAAAAAATGTAGCAAATCGACAAGATGAGTTATACATTATTAGGCTTTTGTTTGGAGCATTTGCTTGTTTATTTTGTTTATGGCGTTTGTTTTGAATTCATATCCTCTGCATTAACTAAAAAAAAAAGAAAATATTTTTTTGAGTTAATGAATCACGACTGTTAGATCCACTTTAAGATCTGTGCAGACTAAATCCACACATAATCTGTGGCCGAATTAGATTCCGTTTAAAATCAGATGATCGAGATGTAACTCAAAAAATGCTCTTTTGAGTTAATGCAGACAATGCGGACTCTTTGTTTTTATCTGTGTTGTATTTGTACGTATGTATATATGGTGTTGACAAGAAAGTCGCTAGGGACCTCAATTAGATTTAGAATAAAAAAATATATGATTTTTTGAATGTGGGGCCTTGCCTTTCTAACAAAAAATTTAGATCACAAAAAAAAATATACTTAATGTATTTATATCATATAGGATTACGAAATAATACCCAACCCAGTTAGTACAGAAAATGTATTGGTGATTGCTTGATAATATCATATTAAATTTGTAGAGCTTATTCTGAATTATCCTATTATGTGAAACACCTCTCGGCATGAAATGAGACAAAACATGTGTATTAGTTTTTGTGTTTTGCTTGATTTATATATCTTACAAAAAATAGCAAATTATTGACCACAGATGCCGGCTTGTTTAAAATAAGAAAGTTGAAGCTGAATATATTTAATAGGATACGTATTAATATAAAATAATTTCCTTACCATGAGGTGTAAGAGAATCACATATTAGGTGCCAACTGCCAACTAACAAGTAACAAATGTAGCTGGAGAATAATAACACGTTGTGACCAACTAGATTTGGCAAATATAGTACTGCACCAACACAATCTAATATTTGGTAATTCATGATGACATCTCATTTATTTGTTCATTCCTGCAATACCATGCATACTCATATAGTCATATTCTAAACTACTCAATATGACAATTTTTTTATTTTCAATTATTTTTCTCATAGCTTGTTATGATTTAATTCAATACCAGACTGGTTTTCCGAAAAGGAACAATTTATAGGCCCATTTCAATTTTCTGAAGCACATTACCTGTCATGGCCCAAATTAAATTCTAATTTATCCCTCGTTAACTTTTGAGTAGTATAAATGTTGTTTTTCCAGCGGTCAAGAAGATAATGTTCCTCCAATTATAATCATATTTTGTTGCTACAAAATTTTCCCCAAATTCTAAAATAATGCCAACATATTGAAAAACTAAACCTCACCTACTACATCACATTTATCTCACAAATACACTCACTATTTCCGCATCAATATATTTACAATATTCACGATATTTACTCCCACAATTCGATTATTTAGAACAGCCCAAAAAATTCATCAGACAAAGCTAACTCTTGAGAGGTATCTCCACAGACAAATCTTCTACAGAAGAGGGAGAACATAATGACTTTGATCTCATAGTTACTAATTAAGTGGTAGGATTAATATCCTACACACACAAAAAAAGAGAAGATTACTTTGACTAGCAAATCACCTGTCAAGGATCAGAAGTGTTTTGATGCGAGTTAAGCCGGATATGTTGATTTGAATCAAGGACATTCTTGTAAAATATGTCGGCTAATATGTTGTCCCATTCAATGTGTTCTTAGTTTGGCAACATGTGACATCAAACCTATGTGATTATCCAGACATACTTTGGCAAACATTTGGGACATTATTTTGTAAAACTTTCATATTTTTTTAATTCTGCAATTAATTTAAAAAATCATTGTCAGTAACTGTACCGTAATTTTGTAATAACATGGATCCATTTGTACCGATCACGCCAATCAAATGCATGTGGTAGGTAGACTAAATAAATGCTCAACTTTTGTAAATAAAAGCTTATTCAATTCAGAAGAAGTACCAAGTTTTGATTGGTACAAGCTATATTGGCCTCCCGAAACAGTCAACAAAATACTAATTTTACTGCATTGAGAAGGACAAATTCAATAAAAAAAAGTATAATATTCTAGTCTACTATTGGATGTAGCGAGAATAGCGAAAATAGCGAGAATAGTGAGAACAGTGAGAATAGTGTTGTTCCGATCCATCCAAACATATTCAGAAATAGCGAGAATAGCGCTGTTCTCGCTATTCCTACAAAAAGTTGGAATAACAAACGTACTCTCTCAAATGTTCAATCCAAACAACATTCTGAATAGCTCCGAATAGCGCTATTTTTAAATAGTAGCTATTCTAGCTATTCTTAACCTACTATTCTCAACAGTAGCTATTCTAGCTATTTTCTAGTGCATCCAAACATACTAGATGTTAAACCAGTTAGAAAATAGCGAAAATTTGGTGAAGCATAATGTACCCACAATGCACGAGTTCAAAACAAAGTTCAAATACCCAAGAGTATTTGTTCAATCACAGGTATTATCAATAGATTTGAGGATGGCAGATTAATTTATGTAAAACCAAGTAGATAAAAAATTAGCTAGCACGAGTCAACAACAATCACAATGTTGTGAAAGCAATTAATAATGCACTAAAACTACTGCATTTTAATAGCTATTCCAGATCGGTCTCGTATGACATACACATTGGCATGCTCCAAAAAATTTAGTAATTACTACTATATTGTACCATTACTAATTGTAACAAAACCATGACCAATGGACTGAAATGTAGCACAAACATTTACTACAAAATGGAACAACAATGCCACCGACTAATCATCCACCATCTCTTGGCCATCAGCTCCTCCTTCCTGGCATGCAATTAATCTCTTCGATCCACAACATCTTGGTCTTTGTCTCTAAATCCTTCAAGCGATGTGATTAAATACAAGTCAGTAGGTAAATTTGTAATACTGAAATAACTTTGCAAAATCACTGATCACCAAAAAGAGTTAAGAAGGCAGCATGATTAGAACAACTGAAATAATTTTTTAACAAATTAAACAAAAAACTAAATTAATAAACTTACTTGGCTCTTAATGCATAATTGATATCGGAGAATTATTCCAGACTAAGCACAAACCAAGTCTCCAATGAATTAAAAGGGCAAGGAAGCACCTCATTTGTACAACCTCCTATGTTGTATCTACAAAGATATTGCCCGTCTTTCACGAAGTAAATACAATTGCCTTTGAAACAAGAGAGGCTTGTTGTGTGGCTAATGCACGGACAATTTGGAGTACTTTTGCAGACGTGGTGATCAGTTGGACCTTTGATTTAATCAATTTTAATCCAGCAAAATTACTCGCATAGAAAGATAACCCATGATAATATTGTAGAAACAACATTTGGTCACCGGGATAAAAAAATTTGCTGGATATCGGTGACCAAATGTTGTTTCTACAATTTCGTGCTAAGTTTATTTAGTTAATGAGCGAGTTAATTCGAGTTGGGATGGTAATAACGAGTTATAAAGCCAATTCTAGTTCAGCTCATTACCAACTCGAGTTGGTTCACAACTCGTTTATAACTCTCATTTAATAAGTCAATTTTTCTTAGTTATAGTCATATATTAATAAGAGTTTATCTAAAAAAAATTCAAATGACTAAACACAAAAAATTCAAACATAATTAACAAGACAACTAACAAAACATAAAATCCAAACAATAGCTTAGGAGTCATTGAGAATGGCATATGATTTATTATGATGAATTTTGTATTACTTGAGTTATTAATGAGCAAGTTGGGGTATGCTTAAAGTCAACTTGTTCATTAAACGAATCAACCAACTCGAGTTGTAAATGAGCGAGTTAAAACGAGCAGTTAGAGAACGAGTTATGAGTAAGTTATGAGTTTGAGCAATTTTGTACGGATGTAATTTTGTCCCGAAATTTTTATTAGTATCCAAAAATAATAATAAATTTCAAATTCAACACCATGTTTGACAAGATTTCAAAAAACATCCAAACCGCAATTTTATTTCATGGTTTTGGACCAACTTTTCGCAAATTAAATCTACAATTGTAGCCCTCCAAAACCGCATAAAAAATTCACAGTTTCGAAAAACTTGATTAAAAGTTACGGTTTTAGAGTAAAACTGTAATTTAATTCACAGTTTTAAAAATCCCAATTTCAAGATAAAATTATTATTTTCAAAAAATAGAAGGTCCATAATATTTATGTATTTATCTAAAAATGACTTTTGAACATGAATCAATAACTCAAATTCAAAATATATATATTTTTAATAACACACAAAGAAATATTTTAATTTTTCTTAGAGCATCTACATCCCTAAAACTCTTGGAGTTTCTAAATAACTGTTAACTAATTTTTAGAAATTTTGTCTCTGAAAGTTTCTAAACCCTCACATTCCTGAAACTAAAATTAGAGTTTCTTAATTGCCACATCAGCAAATAAATTACAGGAGAAAAGAATTTTAACGAATTATTTAGCCACGTCAGAGTTTATAAACGATTTCTTATTAAGCAACTAAGAGCATCTACATCCCTGAAACTCTTTGAGTTTCTAATCTGATGTGGCAGTTTCTAAACTAGTTTCAGGGATGCAGATGGGTTTCTTATTTAACAACTTTGCTCCAAAGTTTCTTAATAACAAACAATTTATAAACTCTGACGTGGCCAAATAATTCGCTGAAATTATTTTCTCTTGTAATTTATTTGCTGATGTGGCAATTAAGAAACTCTAATTTTAGTTTTAGGGATGTGGGGCTTTAGAAACTTTTAGAGACAAAATTTCTAAAAATTAGTTAACAGTTATTTAGAAACTCCAAGAGTTTCACGGATGTAGATGCTCTAAGAGTAAAGTTGCTAAATAAGAAACACATCTGCATTCCTGAAAGTGGTTTAAAAACTACCACATCATATTAGAAACTCCAAGGGTTTTAGGGATGTATATGCTCTTACAGCCGCAAAAAATCTGGTTTGAAAATATTGATCCGAGTTATTTATCACAGTATTTCTAATAAGTCAAATTATATTGTATTCTCTCTATTTTCAAAAAAAAATATTAAATGTTTCTAATATTTCAATAGAAAAAATTATAAATTATAACATATTGAAATTAGGATTTTTTAAACTGTGAATTTAATTCACGGTTTAGCCTAAAATCTAAAACTGTGAATTTTTAGTCTAGAACCGCAATTTTAATTTTTGATTTTATGAAATCATAAATTTGTTTTGCGGTTTTGAGATGGCTAAAACCATAAATTAAATTTGCGGTTTTGGAACCTAAAACTGTAAAATAAAATTGCAATTTGGATATTTTTCGAAATCTGATCAAACAGAAATTAGAATTCAAAATTTATTATTTTTATTGAATATTAATTCTTATGCATGATCTTATATTTTTATTTTAGTTTATATTATAATATTTCCTTTGTATTTTTAATACAAAAAACTACGAAGTTATCCAGTAAGTCACAGTTTCTAACAATAAACTTGTGTGGTCTAGTTGTAACTTAATATAATTTAATTTCTTACAATAAACTAGTTTGATCTTCAATAAGTCACAGTTTTCACTTATAACATTATATAGTTACAACATCTTACAAGACAATTTCTCAAAGTCTAAATAGTTAATTTAAACCATTTACATAATCTTTATATTAAAATGTGCTTGGAGATTTAATTTTCATTCTTTTTTGAATTTTTTTACTATTTATTACGTATTTTACAAAAGTGTTGTTTTAGACCATTGAATTTTGTATCATCTTATGAAATAGTAAAAAAAATCAAAAAGAAAATATAATATTTGTTCTCCAAGCACATTTTAATATAAAAATCATGTTGAACGATTTGGATCGAATATTTAAATTTTAAAAAATTATCTTGTAAGATGTTGTAACTATATAATGTTGTAAATGGATGCTCCTCTTTATCAAATACCAAATATTATTTTAATTTATGTGAGATTCTATCCAGCTAACTGATTAGTTTTAAATGTTCATATATATATTTTTTTAAATCAGTTGGCTCCACGCACGCCCCTAACAATTATATTAATAATAACAAAAGTTATTACATATTCTTAGTTTTATCTAACGCTCGTACTAATTTACCTAAATAATTACAACGCCATTAAATCGTAAAGAGTACGTGAAGCTAGCAATATATATATGCTCGCGTGATCTCGAATCTCCTCTAAATCCTCCTCCTGAGTTGCGTGTCCCTCTTCTAGCGGTATCGGTACGCCAATTGTGTATTTTCATAACTGCCAATTGTTTGTATTTTATTTTTATTAGTCGATTATTTTAATATAAGAAGTGGTCTTAACATCACTTTTGAATTAATTATTTTTGCCCAATTTTTTCTTTTATTTTAATACAAGACAAGTTTTTTTTTCTTAAAAATTCCGAGTTTCTGATTTTTACTCGAATGATTATGACTGATTCCTCCGATTCCAATTTTATTATGGACTTATCAATTCCGGAATTTATTCCAATTTTCCGAACTACGAAGGTTATACATCCTGGAAAAAGGAGCATGGTATTAATGCTCATTCAAAGCCCGTTTAGTTTATAGGGATACAAGTACAACCTAATGATTTGTCAGTCATTAGGCGGAGATATATGAATTCTGATTTGAGTATTATGAGAATATGAGAAACCTATACTGAGAGCGAGATGTTTTCAATAAGTATCGAATCAAATTCTCTTTAATGCTCGATATAGTCCGTTCAATATATGCCGACTTTTAACGACTTATGCGGAGCTGAAAATCATTTTTCATATTTCATATTTCATTGGTACTACATAATAACGAGTTATATTTAAAAAAATAGGCAACAATTAGTTTTTTTTTTTATATTAAATGGTAAAAGGCCTTCTTATCCCACATCCATTTATATTGTTTATAAAGAATTCAATTAAGTTGGAGCAATGATTCATTCCAGATTTCAAAAAATTTATTTGGCATGTGATTCAATTAAGTTGGAGCAATTGCTTTCTATGGAATGTGATTATTGGCAATGACTCAGTAAAGATTGGTTAGCTTAAGAAATCAAGCTGGATTTGAAGGAATTAAAAATATGATGTCTCCCATGCAACTCAAAGAATATAAATACTCATTATTAATTTGATCAGATGGTTTTTATTTAATTAAAAGTTTTCTGACAAGAACATTATTGTATTGGTACAATGGTACGCATTCAATTCATTAGCTTTCTATTGTATCATGCAAAAAAATATTTATTATTATTTTTCTAAGCAAGTAGTCCAAAACGATCCAGCTTTCATTTACTAAAAACTCCAAAATATTCCTTACACTTATTTTAAGAAAAAAGGAACCAACAGAAAGGCCTTAATTCTACGGGAAAATAAGAAAATAATTCAAATGCATAAATTTATTTCATACATACTACGGATTCCAGTCTGCTAACCTATCTAACTTAAACCATCACAACGGTAAGTAAGCCCCTGGGTATCCTTTATGACTAGCAACTCACATCGCGGCATCATAAACTAACTAGTGAACCTAGTTAACTGACCCATTAATTTGTAACTAGTTCATATGAAATGACACAATGACGAGTTAAGGCTTGGGTCTTCCAACAAGCATGTATGCTAAATGAACCAACTTGCGACTCCCCGTCGAATCTCCCCATTCTCTCTTCATCTCCTTCAAAATCTCATCTGATAACAATTCCACCCCTTGCTCCTTCGCCTTGACAATCGGTGACGCCGTTTTAAGTGACTGAACAAATTCATCAAGTGTCATCTTGATCTCCATCTCAAGCTCCATTGGGCTGCCTTCGGACCCATATCCAAAACTCTCAAATGGGAACGGTAATGTCTTGTATTTCTCAAGGAGAAGATATGTTCTCGGATCCCTGTATGGCAACCATGCTTCATGCACCATTTTCATCGCATTTTTCAGATTGGGTATGTCATAGCTGTAAGTCCAAACTGCAATGATTCCATGGGGTTTTTTTAGTACACGATTCACGACTGAGTAGAAAAATGGCAGGTCGAACCAGTGAACTGCGGTAGCAGAGATGATAAGGTCGATGGAATTATCACCACCCAGCATAGCAACAAGTTCGTCTTCTGAGGTGGAGATGGGGGTGTGGAGGTAGCGTACTTTTGGGTGTGGGGCTGCGTGCTCGAGTTGGGCTGCGCTCACATCAGTTGCTATCACTTGGTCATAGTGTTCTGCAATCTGATACATGACATAATTAATTGAGAAATTTAGATATATACCCAATTGTAACTTCTTAATTTAGATATTTCCCCATCAAAAATTAAAAAATAGTTATTTCCCCATCTAAACTCACTTAATTTATCAATATCCCCATCTCTTAATTAAATAACTTAAAAATGAATATTAATATTAATAAAATATTAGAAGGACATTTACACCCTTCTTCTTTATCAATGCATTTAATAAAACATAAACGTCAGAATTGAATTGAAGGTCTTCTCTATTGCAATTGTCTCTCCGCTTCCAATTTATAACAAAGATCTGATCTCGAACCCGTTCTCTCCTCTCTCAACCCCATACCCCACCTCAGGAGACTCCCTCCATCACCGTTGCCTCCTCGCACCTTGTTACGGACGCGTCATTGTTACTGATTTTAATAGGAATTTGGAAATGAACCTAGGTATCAAAGCATCATTCTATTTTGTTTTCTCTCCGGTCAAAGGGAATTAAATACTCCAAGTCAACGCTACATTCAGCCATTCAGGCAAGGAAACAATTTTCATAAGGCCGGCAATAAGGTATCTAATAGGCTCAAAGTACTGCCTGTATTTCTCTGATTGTTCGAGTCTTCGAAAACATCACTAAAATCAAGCCCGGATAAAAGAAAATATATATATATATATATATAATTTGTGATTGTACAAAAATATCAAAAGGATTAGATGAATTGAACAAAACAAATAGTGGGATTTTTTTTTACCTGAACCTTGAGATTTAGTATTGTCAGCAAAAACAGTAAACATTATGGTGTAATTTCCATATTCCCTGATCTGATTATAGCATATATTTTTCTTTTGTTGATTGATTGCACTTTTGTTTATGTGGGTCTTAAGTATAGAGTTTCGGCTAATACTTTTGTATAAAAACCCTGAGACCATGTAGAATAATAGTCTGCAACAGTATCTAGATAAACTGCTATTCTTTTCCATTGCTTTTCACCCCATGACTAACCAAACAGCAAGAAATTTGGAAAGGAATAAAAATTTGGGGTCTGGAGTTGAGAGAGGAGAGAACATGTTTGAGATCATATCACTGTAATGAATTGAGAGTGAAGAAACAAGGGAGAAGACCTTCAATTCTGACATTGTTTTTATTCTTTCTGTTACAGAAGAATAAAGAAGAAGGGTACAATTGTCCTTCTAAAGATTTATTAATATTAATATTTATTTTTAAGTGATTTAATTAAGAGATGGGGATATTGATAAATTAAGTGAGTTTAGATGGGGAAATAACTAATTTTGAATTTTTGATGGGGAAATAACTAATTTTGAATTTTTGATGGGGAAATATCTAAATTTCTCTCATTAATTAAAGATAGGTACATTTTTTTAAGTATTGTTCCGGTACCAATACATTACAATACAAGCACCAGAACGGCAGCAAACATCATAATGCATGGACAATTGTGGAATGGCAGGTACCTTTTACCAGTACTTCTCTGTGGGTACTGCAGCGGCTGTATTGGTCATGACTGATATTTAAATGGCAGATGGAAATGCTTATTGAAAACCATTGGGTTCCATTCAAATCTTTTCTGTGTAATGAGATTTAGAGAAAGAAAAAAAGAATCAAATTTTTATTATCTTGCTCAGATCTTTACGAGCATCTGTACATGGGTATTTACAATTATAACTCAATTCTATTCTAGCTCTTTGGCTATATTCCGAAAATACTTGTTGCTGGATTGTTACTTAATTACAGAGATGCTAGGCACTAAATATGGCTTAACGGCTATATCATTTATAATTTTATACAAGCTGTTTTTTTTTCCCGTAAATGAACCTATGATAATTTTGGGAGACCAATTTCCTATTTGTCAACAGTGTACTTATCTACTGCTATATCAGAGGGAAGTTTCTACATAACCTATTGATACAAGCATGTATCATATGTCATCAGAAATTAAGAACCAGAGATGCTTAGATGGAGAAAGGGGAGGTAGCACAATTGGCTAGAAAAATGTTCTAGAGTTGTTATATCCAAAGGTCGAGAGTTCGATGCCCCTGCTACCAAGTTTTCAAAAAAAAAAAAATGCTTAGATGCACTTTCAACCTTTTATTAAAATAATGAACCGTTACTCGGAGATGGGGAGAGATCGGATTAAGAGATTACGCTGAGGGCAGCTTGGCCGCTGCCAGTGCCAGCGTCCCAAGCGACCTTGTGCTCGGGAGTGAGCGACGCCAGCATAGAGAACCATTCCTTGGGATAATTCGGCCGCATCTGCGCGTATTGCTCCGCTTTCTTGTCGTACACACCGGCCATCTCCCCTCTTCGCTCTTTTCCTCTTTTTAAAATTTACTCTCTCTATCTCTCAGAGTTGAGCTTGGTTTGATGAATTTGGATCAATTTCTTCGGGATAAATTTATATTGGCCGGATTTGATGAATTCAATTTGGATTTGGAGACTGATTACAGTGAAAAGAGTGCGGAGTCAAAGATAATTAGTCAAAAGATTCCTCAAAACTTAGCCGATTTTTGTTTGAATCTTTTTCTTCTTTGAAATGCTTCCGAGACAACAGATTTTTCACTGTATTCAATTGTAGGAGACATACACTGGTGATGCCCCGAACGGATAAGTTCTAATCCCTTTATAGCTGAAGTGCTGTCCCATTTGGAAACTAAGACGTGTAAAAATTATTAGATACTTGTTCTACAAATTTCTCAAACTGACGTGTTCTAATTTGAGTTCTTAAAATGCATGGAGTATCAGAAATAGAAAAATTGTCAAAAACGTATTTTTAGACTACCTGGCTCTTCACTGCGTCCGTACTGGCTCCCGAATTTTCTTTTTTAACTTTATGCATTTCTGTGTGCGTCCGTACTGTGTTCGGACTTTTTGTTTTCTGAAAATTCTAAAATTGGCTAAAATTTAGCTAAGTAGTGAGTGCGTATGCATTGATGGTTCCGTGCATCTAGGCTCGGACTTTTCGTCTATTCAGTGCTGGAGCCTTGGAAATTCTTCTAAGTGTTGAGTGTGTCCACGCTAAGGGAAATTTTCTTCAATTTCTTCATTTCCTGCAAATTAAGACTGAGCAAACGCAGTAACTTGATTCTAGGTGTATTATATTTTTTTTACGTGCAAAATAAAAGATATTTGGTGTTATTTCATGATAAAAACCAAATCGAATGTGTATATAATTTATGTCAATCAGTTGTATTTCATCTTCTTCATGTTGTATTTCATATTCTACTAATTATTTTTCATTTTCTATTGGTTTGACTTTCATGTTTGATTTGTTGTCTTTCATTTTTTTTCTAGTTGTTCTTCAGTTTCTACTGGTTGTTTTCATTTTTTACTGGTTGTCTTTCATTTTTTTCTATTTATTTTTCATTTTATACTGATTGTTTTTTTTTTTATATTCTACTGATTGTTTTTCATTTTCTACTGGTTGTTTTTCATCTTCTTCTAATGTGTTTTATATTGTACTGCTTGTCTTTCATGTTCTACTTATTGTCTTTCATGTTTAACTTTGTCTTTCTTCTACTACTGGTTGTACATCTTTTTCTAGTTGTATTTTGTCTTATACTAGTTGTCTTTCATCTTCTTTTATTTATTTTCATATTATTCTAATTATCTTTCATTTTTTTACTAATTATTTTTCATCTTCTACTTGATGTTTTTCATTTTGTTTTAGTTGTCTTTCATCTTCTATTGATTGTTTTTCAAGTTCTACTAATTGTTTTTTTATTTTCATTTGGTTGTCTTTCATCTTATATTGGTTGTCTTTCATGTTCTACTAGTTGGCTTTATTTTCTTCAGGTTGTTTTTCATTTTCTGTTAATTTTTTTTTCTCTTTTTATTGTCTTTTATCTTCGATCTCGTAATTGTGTTTAATCTTCTTCTAATT
The DNA here is from genome assembly GCF_964058835.1 of Carex rostrata. Classification (NCBI taxonomy): domain Eukaryota; kingdom Viridiplantae; phylum Streptophyta; class Magnoliopsida; order Poales; family Cyperaceae; genus Carex; species Carex rostrata. Next base: position 5,283,818 of record NC_135948.1, on the reverse strand, counting down.
GTAATTCATCTTTCAATGGTTGTCTTTCATAAAATATTAGTTGTTTTTCATATTCTACTTTTATGTCATATTCTTATAGTTGTCTTTCATATTATACTAGTGTCTTTTATTTCATTTTAGTTGTTTTTTTTATCTTGTACTATTTTTTTTTCATCAAACAATGATTTTCTTTCATTTTTTCTAATTATATTTCATCTTACTATGAACACATGTAATAAGTTGAGAAACAAATTTATAAAATTATGATTAATGTATTGGAGAAAGCCAACAAAAATAATATTATAAACATATAACACAAATACGAATAAACAATTTATAAAAAGGAACACTCACCTAAATATGTTTTTTGAAACTAAATATATATTTTTATTTAAAAAAAAATCACATGCAGTATATGGTTCCATAAAGTCCATAACTTCCGTGCAGCAAGTCTCAACATGACACCTGATGGTCTTGGTATGAGTTCTATTTGTTATACTTCTCTTGCCAATGATCATTCTCCAAAAATTTCATCAGGTTTGTTTTTGCATAAGTTTTGTTGGTCACTAAATTTTGTTCTTTGTTAGTAATTGATTACTCAAGTTTGTTTTATTTCTATAAATCTATTGAATTTTTTATTTGTTTCAGTCAAGTCATATATAACCTTTCTATCTAAAATAATAATAAATTATAACCTTTTTGTTAGTATTTTGAATGCAATGAGTATATTTCCGTTAGTATTTTGGATGAAATGAGAACAATTCGTTAATTTTTTTAGATGAAAAAATTAGAGAGTGACTTGATTGAAACAAATAAAAAATCCATTAGCTACGACAAATCAAACTTGAATGACTAATTCATAACAAAAGGTAAAATTTAGTAACCTCCAACAAAATTTACCATTATTTCTTTATATGGTATCATTCTCTAGCATGTACAGTGAAGCTAGTCTGTTTGTGCTACAAAACCAAACATTCGCTTATTTTTCAAATTTGGATTTTTATTGCTATGAATGGAGGAGCTGATTTGTTGATGTACCAAACAAAACATAAGTTCATTTAGTATTTTTCATTTTTTTTTTTAACTGAAATTGTTCTTGAGAGCAATATTTCGAAATTACATCTGTTCCGATTCAAATTTCCTGCTCTCCTCTCTATCTCTCTTCTCTCTCTCATTCTCATTCTAAAGAGAGAAAAAAAAGATAGCAGCATGCTGTAATCTCATTCTGATTCCAAGATTCCAACTTCCTTGGTCATTAGATGCTCTTTTATATATAAAGTATGATAAAATCATAACGTTTCTGATAAATGTAGAAGACCAGTAAATTGAGAGAGAAGTATTTCTTTTATTAATGATTTCTTAATCTCATCACATTTACAAGGAGGCTTTATATAGCCTTGTAGAATCTTGTAGAATCATCTACAGAAAGCCTAACAGCTGTCCTAACAACCTTGCTAAACAGAATTACTTAACAGCTGTCCTAACAATATTTCCTAACAACCTTTGACTGTGGTCAAACTTATGTTACATCTATCAGTTTCACGTAAAATTAAGTTGAGATATCTATTCTTTGTACTAGTTGTAGGCATAACCACTTAACCTGTCTTGCGAAAAGATAAATTTGATTCGCACGTGCACATGCGCCTGCAGGACAAAAACCAGGTTTTCACTTTTACTAGACCATATTTTATTGAGAGAGATTTGCAGTTTTGTTCCTTTAGAACTTTCATAACAGTACTGAACTTGCTGGTGATTGTAAAAAAAAAACATAATAAGAATTTTAGTTATTGTAATACTTAAAATTGTTTATAGATATGAATATCAAAAAATTACTTTATAATGAAATTCAATGCATTGTATAAAAAGTTAAACAAATAGAAATAAATAGCCAACATGATGAATGGTTACAAGACATCAAATTTCTACGTATTAAAATATTAGATTGAATCGTAATAAATACTAACATAATAACTCTTGAGTGAGAATAAAATTAACCCTAGTGGCAAAAGTGACAACCAATATTCAAGCGATCTCTTATCTTAATATGCTAAAAGACACCTCAAATCTAGCCTTGACTCTTGTGTACCTAAAACCAACATAAGTGAAAACATATGAGAGAAGATTTCTTGGTCCAGTATCCACCAATGTATTTGTAAAGTTCAAGTGGCAGTACTAAGTACTAGTCAGTAGACAAATTTGTAATACCAAAATAACTTTGCAGGAGCAAAGACAAGTAAAAGAGTTAAGAAGGTATTCCAATTAGAACAACTTAATTAAATTTCTAACAAATTAAACAAAAAGCCAAACTAATACTAAGTTAAACTTACTTGGCTTTTAATGCATGCGTAATTGATATCACAGAGCTATACTAGACTAGGCACAAACCAAGAGTCCACTGAATCAAAAGGGCAAGGCAGCACCACACTTGTACCATCTCCTATGTCGTATCTACAAAGATATCGCCCTTCTTTCAAGAAGTAAATACAATTTCCTTTGAATCCAGCAAAGTTACTAGCACAGAAAGATAACCCACGATAATATTGCAGAAACAACATTTGGTCACCGATATCAGTGATTTTCACCCAGCAAGGTTTCTCTTCTCCATCACCGAAATAAAGACAGTATATATCAAAGTGGCATTGCTCACCCACATAATACTGGAACAACCTTAGTATCTTTCCTCCTGACTCAACCAAAATTGTGCAACCCTCTAGAAGAGGGTTTGTGCCCTCTGGTGGTGCGACTTGATAAGCCAATTTTTTGGTGGCAATATCAATAACATTTGTAATGTCAGTATCTTCATTGTTACTAAAGTATTGTCCCATATAAATTGCATTAGCACTGCCGCCAACCCCTTCTACATAGACCCAATCGTCAGCCTTAGGTCGCCAAAAAGCCATCCTTGCAGGTGGGGTATTCCATTCCATGTCAAAACAATCCGCATATCCTGATATAACCACAATATCGCCGCCTTCTTTTGGATCTGGACCAATATAGTCTGGGCACCCACAGACTTTAACACAAGGAGTCCATATTTTATCATGAGTAAGAGGATTAAGGAGAAACAACTCGAAACTTGTTGAGTGACAGGCAAGTAGGTAGCGGCATGCGGGGCCCTTGAGCCAGGCACGACGAGATCCTGGACAGAAGATAGAATGAACTTTACCTGACGAGAGGCAGTAGAAGCGAATGATGGCGTTTTCATGGTGTTCTTCAGGGTCTTGACGGCACTCTAGAAGCCAGGGGAGTTGTGGGGGAGGATCGGTGACTGGGGCCGACAAATTCCACCTCTTGCACACAGCACGGAAGTGTATGAAATCAGAGATATCATGTAGCTTTTTGGAGAAGAGATGGAGAATGTCTTGTGGAAGTTCTGACCAGTTTCTCTCATGGCTTAGGACGCCATCGGTAGAGCTTCTTGCATTAGGCATTATCTCACTTCTGGAGGAAAAAAGTGTAATACGAAGATTTAATTTCCAAATTGCTTTTTCAGGGTATCTCCATTCACCTCACAAAACAAATAAATGAAGGAAAACCTACATTATAGAAAAGAAACGCAAGTAAACAATGGTCATTTAATTTCCTTTTTGGTTTGAGTACATACCATTAAGTTCATTCAAGGCCAGTTTAGGTTAGCAGAGAATATATTTCGAATTAATACATAATAAAGAGCTATATTTTAAAATTCAGTAACAATTAAGTTTCTTATTAAATGGAAAAGGGCTTGTTATTCCACATCCATTTATATTGTCCATCTATAAAGAATTCAATACATTGAACTTATGAAAGTGTTTAGTTGAAGCAATGTAATGATTCATTCCAGATTTCAAAAGATTTCCTTGGGCATTCTATGGAATGTGATTATTGGCAACGACTCATCACATTCTAGGGAATGTGATTGTGGGCAATGACTCAGTAAGATTAATTAGCTTAAAAAATCAACATAGATTTGAAGAAAGTAAATATAGGATGTCTCCTATAGACTGAAGCACACAATAACAGTAAGCTCTAAAACTGGTAAGTGGTACTGGTACTACACAAGTACTGAAGCACACAATAACAGTAAGCTCTAAAACTACTGATTACACAGTATTATTAATCTATTACAATTTACCAACATCCATTCCCAATAAATCGATAAATTAGAAAAATAACCATGGAGGCCGGACAGCCGCAGGGGACGGGAACGGCATCCGGCGGAGGGGCGGTCGGCGATCCACGCGGAGACGGGAGAGAAAGCGGGTTAGGGTTAGCGGATTGAGGCGCGCAGGAAAGAGGAAAAAGGGAGAAAAGTATTTTGGGGCAATCAAAAGAATATTAGTTAGGCCGTATCAATAGATTTTGGGCTACTAGAATAAAACAAAAATAAATTCTGAAAAATAAAATCTCACATAAGTTGCGTTTTTAATATTTAGATATCTATTTTTTAAACTTCAGAGATATTTCTAAAAACTATATATTTCATGCCATATATTTTTTACTTAACTTTGTGATTTTTTCCGTAAACTTTGCACAAGTTTACTTAAATTTGATAAAAAAAATATATGAATGTTTATTGGTATGAGATGGTTGTACTAGTACAAATAATTAAGATTGTGTTGGTGTTGTTTTTCATAGAAGTACATTTTTCTCTTTTCTTTTTGAGGAGTGAAATTGCCAAATAGGTCAAGACATTGTGAAAAACAGAGATCTAGGATTTGTGTTTTATGTAATTTCTTCTTTATTGTTTTTTCTAGAATCTGGAGGAATTTTCATAAGTTTTGCAGTAGTTATTCACTGATTGTTTCCATTTAAAACAAACTAAAATATACAGAAAGTAATTCATATGTTATTTAAATAATCTGTTGAGACTTGAGAAGGGCAAAATCGTCCAAATGAATTTAACTTTGGTTGTGCACTGTGTTTGCTGCAATGTGGTTTTGTCGCTCTTAATAGTGCCTCAGTTAAAATTGGGGTTGGCTGCCTCTCACCTGTTCTTTTCAAGCATTCAGATCCACATAATTAGTTTATAAGATTATTCTAGCATTGTGCAACCCACCCTATTTCACATAAAAAACAGGTTTTTGGTATGAAGATAATTGAACAGCTCTTGAATTTATGCGGTTCAAATACAAAATAGGTGTGCTGAACATAAATTAAATTTTCAAGACCTCATTTTATGCAAGAAATGGGTTAAATTAAAATAATGATACAAGAAATTAGGTCACAAATTGCGAGTAAGAAGAATTACACATTTATGATTAAGCAATCAACTAACCAATCAGTAAGGATCAACAACTAAAGTGTAAAACAAACTAAATCATTGCAAGTCCTGCCATCTATAAAGGCAGAGCACATTTGTCTTGTGTTGATACTGTTAACAACAAATTAAAACCAACATCAATTTTGTAGTATAATAACAGCTAGCAATAGGCTTTGAAAATAAATAGCACAGAAAAAATATATATATATATTGGGTGCATCACAGTGGCCAAAGAGAATTTTTTTTAGTGGTGATCAATTAAGCTTATTTGTAAAGGCTTTTGCGAAAAAAAAATGGGGGCATCACAGTAGCAAAAGAGAAATTTCTTAGTGGTGATCAATTAAGCTATTTGGATGCTGACCCCGCTTCTTGATCCAAATGAGCTTCCATTTCTAAGTCTTGTTTGCGTCAATTGATTTTTCTTGTAAAACAAACAATACGAGATATTTTCAATAAAAGCAAACACTGAGATTTGAACCAACTTCGTATCATTGTTTCCAGAGACATACTCTACAACCTTCCAGTACTTTTTGCAAACACTCCCTATCTATGTTATACTTCAAATTAACATTTGTATCCGTATCGGACACATGTCGGATATCAATACACGTCTGATATAGTACCGATACGTATTAAATACTTGAATATATATCACAAACCAAATCTTGGTGGAGTGGTTAATATTTATGAGAATAGTCTAATTAATAAATTATAACACGTCCGATACGGCACCGATACGTATCTGTTAAACATTTAATCTATTCTTATAAATTATAGCTTCATTTAGTAAATTAGACTTTTTTTTTTTGAAAACTTAATAGTAGCTACCAAGGTTCGTGAGGAGGAATCGAACTCTCGACCTTTGGGTATAACAACTCTAGGACATTTTCCTAGCCAATTGTGCTACCTCCCCTTTCTCAAGTAAATTAGACTTTTGCAATATATTTATTTATTAATCGGCCATTTTTATTAATATCCCTAAAAACAAAGAAAATTTTAAAAATGCCCATGTCCCCAAATTTTTATCAAATATGCCCTGACCGCCTGGACCCAGGGCGGCCCAAAACACACAGTGAGGCGCCCGTGGCTGGGGCGCCCCATGGTCTTTGCCTTTTTTTTTTATTATTTTTTTTTTTTATAGAGATGTTAGAATTTTGATTTGAATAATTTTGTGAAAAAAAAGTTTTCTTATTTAGAGTGTATGCCAAAAAGTAAAATATTTGATATATTTACGAAGTGATGTCGTAAATTTTTATAACTTTGATTTTTTTTATTTTTATTTTTTTTTGGTGAACTTTGATTTTATTTGTCAATTGGATATCACAAGTCTAAATATAACACTAATAAGGACTTGGCTTTTATTATGGTTTTTATAATATATGTATAATATACACATACACATACACATACACATACACACACATATACACATACATATACATATACATATACTAATAAGGACTTGGCCTTTATTATGGTTTTTATAATATATGTATAATATACACATATACATATACTAGTATTTTGATTTAAATAATTTTGTGAAGAAAAAGTTTTCTTGTTTAGAGTGTATGCCAAAAAATAAAACTTTTGGATATATTTATGAAGTGATGTGATGCACGAACGATCAAGAAATTGGAAAAAGTAATGGAAAGATAGATTTGGTTCTGAGATCACACATTAAAAACTCAATTCTTTGATAAAACTGAATACATTAAAAACTAACTTCTGCCAAAAGACATGACTTCTATTTAAATACAAACCCTAAAAACATAAAATACATAAAAAAAAAACATAAAAGACCCTGAAAAGTCTAAAATTATAAAGAAAGGTCCAAAAGTCCATGAAGGAAGGCTCGGATCGCGAATCTGAGCCCGAAAATGGGTGAAACGAATCTATAGATTTTTTTTTGATCCGGTTTTGGGCTGTGGAGTTCCTGCCAAAATTTTAGCCCGATCCGACGGACGGATCAAAAGTTACGCCCCTTTTCGTGAAGCATGCGCAGGACCATATTGCATCATGATGTCGTAAATTCATATAATATGCAATAAATTTTTTTGGCAGGACCATATTGCATCCGACGGACTAAAATAGTATGTGTATATATGTAGCTTTGTATATGTATATGTATATATGTATGTGTATGTGTATATGTGTGTGTATATGTATATGTGTGTGTATGTGTATATGTATGTGTATGTGTATGTGTATGTGTATGTGTATGTGTATGTGTATATTGAGGAGGGTTCAAATGCCTCCATGTTTTTGTGCCTTCATCATGCCTCCATCTCTCTCCATCATTTTCAAAGTTCAAACAGTCGATCCGAACCGTTCAATCTAACCTCCATACTAAAATATGTTTGGAGACCAAATTTTATATTTTTAGGAATTTTTTTACTATTTTTTTAGATAGGTAAAAAAATACTGTTTTTAGATGGTTCAGATTTACTGATTTTGTACCTATCTAAGAAAATAGTAAAAAAATTCCTAAAAATATAAAATTTGGTCTCCAAACATATTTTAGTATGAAGGTTAGATTGAACGGTTCGGATCAACTGTTTGAACTTTGAAAATGATGGAGAGAGATGGAGGCACAAAAACATGGAGGCATTTGAACCCTCCCCGTGTATATTATACATATATTATAAAAACCATAATAAAAGTCAAGTCCTTATTAGTGTTATATTTAGACTTGTGATATCCAACTGACAAATAAAATCAAAATTCACCAAAAAAAATAAAAATAAAAAAAATCAAAGTTATAAAAATTTACGACATCACTTCGTAAATATATCAAATATTTTACTTTTTGGCATACACTCTAAATAAGAAAACTTTTTTTTCACAAAATTATTCAAATCAAAATACTAACATCTCTATAAAAAAAAATAAAAATAAAAATAAAAAAAGGCAAAGGCCATGGGGCGCCCCAGCCACGGGCGCCTCACTGTGTGTTTTGGGCCGCCCTGGGCCCAGGCGGTCAGGGCATATTTGATAAAAATTTGGGGACGGGCGTTTTTAAAATTTTCTTTGTTTTTAGGGATATTAATAAAAATGGCCGCTTATTAATTAGACTTTTTATAATTATTTAAATGTAATATATAAATTAATAAAAAATAATATATATATATAAAAAAAATAGACGTATGTCACGTATCGTATCATATATTTTTAAAAATGATCGTATCACTATATCCGTATCGTATCCGATACGATACCCGTATCCGTATCCATACAACATAGCTCCCTATTAGTTTTTTTTTTTTTTTTTAGAATTTAATTGAAGTTTCCAATTTTCAAACTTGGCCTTTTAAATTTGGGTTTTTGTGTATGTACAAGTCCTATAATTAGAATAATCAAGTTTCTGGATTAAACTGTAAGTAGCAAATAAATAAGAACGAAAATAAAATTAAGAGAAATTGGTAAACAATAACAAAAAAAATAAAGAGATTTGACCGAAGTACCTGGTAATTCCTATTTGGGATGAGCGATTTCATCCACTTCCCAAATCCAGTAGAAGAAGGGGCATCGCAGGATGGAGGGGAAAAGTGGCGACACGGCAGTGGCGACGGAAACGGCAATAGCGGAGGAATGCAGGATGGAGGGGAAAAGTGGCGACGGAAACAGCAATAGGGGAGGAATGGGAACGACAAGGAGGAATTGATACGGCAGAGACAAAGACCCTGTGAGAGAGCGAATTTTATTGGTTGTTTTTGCAAGGTGGGTCCTACTCATGCATAGAAGTTGTAATTCGCTGGTATTATGTTGTTTATGATGAAACTTGGTAGTTGGTACCCCTCTGTAAATGGATTTCCGAAAAGCAGAAAAAAAAAGTCAAACTCGGAACCAATCACAAGCTTTGAGCATTGGAACGCATTAAGAAAAGAGAAATCTTTTGACTAATTATCTTTGACTCCTCACTCCTTTCACTGTAATCAGTCTCCAAATCCAAATTGAATTCATCCAAATTTATCCCGCAGAAATTGATCCAAATTCATCAAACCAAGCTCAACTCTGAGAGATAGAGAGGGTAAATTTTAAAAAGAGGAAAAGAGCGAAGAGGGGAGATGGCTGGGGTGTACGACAAGAAAGCGGAGCAATACGCGCAGAGGCGGCCAAAGTATCCCAAGGAATGGTTCTCTATGCTGGCGTCGCTCACTCCCGAGCACAAGGTCGCTTGGGACGCTGGCACTGGCAGCGGCCAAGCTGCTCTCGGCGTAATCTCTTAACCTATCTCCACCCCAATACCACCCGCACAATTTTAAAAAGAGGAAAAATGTACCTATGTTTAATTAATTATGTCATATACCAGATTGCAGAACTCTATGACCAAGTAATAGCAACCGACGTGAGCGCAGCTCAACTCGAGCACGCGGCCCCACACCCAAAAGTGTGCTACCTCCACACCCCTATCTCCACCTCAGAAGATGAATTTGTCGCCATGCTGGGTGGTGATAATTCCATCGACCTTATCATCTCCGCTACCGCAGTTCACTGGTTCGACCTGCCATTTTTCTACTCAGTTGTGAATCGTGTGCTCAAAAAACCCCATGGAATCATTGCAGTTTGGACTTACTGCTATGACATAGCCATTCTGAAAAATTCGATGAAAATGGTTTTTGAAGCAGTGTTGCCTTACAGGGATCCAAGAACATTTCATGCCTATGAGAAATACAAGAAATTGCCATTCCCGTTTGAGAGTGTTGGGTACGGGTCCGAAGGCAGCCCAATGGAGCTCGACATGGGGTTTGAGATGACATTTGATGAATTTATTGAGTCACTTAAAACAGGGTCGCCATTTGTCAAGGCGGAGGAGCAAGGGGTGGAACTATTATCAGATGAAATTTTGAAGGAGATGAAGAGAGAATGGGGAGATTCCACAAGGAGTCGCAAGTTGTTTTATTTAACATACATGCTTGTTGGAAAACCCAAGTCTTAAATGGTCATTATGTCATTTCATATCGACTAGTTACAAAATAAATTCATAATTGTTAATTACAGTTATGGATCGGATATTGACTTTTTAATAAATGTATCAGCATAAGAAATGAGAACCTTTGTATCAAACAATAAAATGAAAAGCACAATTACTGTTCTCTTGATATGATATATTGTCAGCTTTTTAATTTTTTTCACTATGATATTTAAGTTCATCCAAGTACTGGTAATCTGGTCAACGATCTACAAAAATTGCTTCAATATGTTACAGCTATTTTAGACACAACTCCCCTTTTGGTTTCCTTGTCTGAAAAAATAAAAAGCATCTTTATTGCTACAATATCAATTACAAAACTGATAACAGAAGCAATGGAGAATAAAACAACATGAACAAACAAAAATCTCATTAATTGTCTGTCAAAAGAGCAAGGTTTATTTATCATCCATGCAAAACGCTATAAAAAGGAAACTCCGACCATATTCCTTTTTGTGAATTTGAAACCTAAAAGGCGTTAGCATGATTAAAAGGCAAAACTCATTAAATAACTGTATCTGGGGAAGGAACAGCAGCGGCAACTCCAGGTTCTTTAGGTCCTTCTAGTTCAGCAATGCGTTTCTCCAGAGCACTATACCTTTCGTCTATAGAATTATATACATGACTTACCTGAAAAAAAAAAGTAATATAAAGAAATTGGAAACTGTCACTTGATATGAATCTGAAAAGAAACTGTTCTCAATTCAGTGTCAGTAGGTATGGCTTGGTCATTCCGTATTGTTAAGTACCAAGTTTTGCTAGAACAGTACAAATACAAAACCAAAGAAAGAAAATATAGTCTTTTGTCAATAACACCTAATTATACATTTCATGCTCAAATAACACTCTCGGTTCTCATTATCCTGATATATAAAATCAATGAAACAGGGAAATAACTGTACTGGAAAATTTACACATGTAGTTTAATATTAACACACTTGTCCTCACTTTTCTAAGCACCAACTGAACAATCAAAGAGTCATTAGCAGTTGTGAAATGACTTCTCTGAGCAAGTTCAAGTTGATAATTTCTTAAAAACAAGTTGACTAGCAAAGGATGCATCTAGTTATAAATTGATTTTCCTGAGCAATGTTCAACTTGGGTAAGGGAAGTCGGGAAAACTTTGCCTAACTCGACCTTGAGTCTAATAATTGGCCATCTTTGTAAATTACGCAAAAATGTCATGATCTTTTTTGCTCAAAAAAATTAAGAAAACGAGTGTACTTTGCATCAAGCAAATCAAATAGTCAGAACCCCACAATTGTCCACATTCTGCTACTGCTTTCAATTTTGTAAAACTAAAAATATTAAATATTTAGGCCACTAAGAAATCTCTAACTATTTACAAGAGGTGTAAAGGTTGCTATAATTTATAAGAATTTTTAACAAATTTCTTAATAAATGCAGCTTTAACCAAGTAGCTAAACAGGTAAAACTCTATGATTAGAAGCTTGCATTACATTTTTTAGAGATGCCCCTACATGCAGCGATAGAAGCAAGAGATTCTCAAATGCTCTTTGTAAACACAATCAATGTCACATGTGCCACTCTCCTAATTCTTTTAAAAAAAAATTACAGTCTTATCTTTCTCATTTTCAAGAAGGTAGATTGCTACAAATGACTAGAAGTTTGGGCATTTTTTCACATATATTTTTCAAAACAGAAAGGATATATTCTTGTCAAGATATTCTACTAGATTATGGAGATTTGGAAAGATCCTTACAGATCCTAGAGATTTGGCAAGATCCTTACAGATCTTTTATTCTTTGGAATATATAGCATATATGTAAATATATTATAGAATAGGTTTCCTTCCTTTATTGTGCATAATGTGCTTATAAGAGATGGTGTACACTGCATTGTGGACCTTGTGGTATACAGAAAACTTTTGATAATAACTATTTCTTCCGGTTTCAATTCTGCCTAAATCTTGTCAATTCTTTGGGGAGCACATGTTATGATGGGTACATTTGGTATGACCATTTGACAGGTGCATCTCAAATCACATTCTTTTTTCCTTGTATCAAGATACTTCTAATTAGGAATGGAAAACCATAATGTTGTTTATTCATTTAATATATAAAAATGCATCAAACTGTTGGAAGTTGAACATGTAATCAATTATGACTATGACACAAGGGACAGTTAGTATTCCCATTTATTACTATAAAGAAGAGCTCGGCCAAAATGCCCAACATCACTTAATTGGTAACAATTACCAACACTTCTCTCAATTGATCCTGATCTATATTTTTGAGACACAATTTGCAAATAAAACTGCATTATCAATTCCCTAGAATAAAAGAGATATACTCAGTTAATATTTGACAAATTATCCCCTTTCCACTAAAACTTCTTCGGTATGTTTGATCCGATTCAGACCAATTTGATAATTTCTCATTTGCCGTAGCCTTCTGTTAACAGTCGGCACAATTAACAAATAAACGAGACACAATATGCAGACTGATATGCAAATGCTGAAATTGTTGGATATTTTTGGAAAAAAAAAACAGTAGAATGGAGGGTACAACTGCAAAAAAGAACAAAAAAGGCAAAAACTTCTCTCATCCGAGCGGATTTACGATCTTCAAATTGGAAACAGGAAATGAAGACAGAGAAACAGTGGAAATAAGAGCAACTGCGAAGAGGGGGAGAGATGGAGATTACCTGACTATACAAGCTCTCTTGCGCCTGCTTGTAATCCTTGTAGAGGAAGAAGGCTCCGGCGACCGACGCGACGGTGGCGCCGGCGAAGAACGACGATAATCTCACGCGAAGCATAAATCCCATCTCTCTCTCTCTCCCCTCTCAGTATCTGTTCTTTTTTCTCTTTGCTGATGTATTCGCAAGCACGCCACGATCGGAACCTCGCCGCATACGCAATTCCTCGATCTCTTTCTAATTTTATTGGGTTGGGCCTTGGTCCCGGATTGGGCCTTGCTCATAGCAATATCATTATTCCTACTTTGAAAAAGTTGTACATCTTCCATGTTACTACATAAGGCCCCAATACACAGTCAGCAAGAAACAATTTGCTCGTCAACTAAATACTAATACGAAAATTATTTTATACCCTTCCAAAATGTTGTTAGAAAAAGCACCATTAATTCGCTAAAATGCCTTTGCATATTATAACTAAATTCAATGTGAAATCAGATAGAACTAGAAGCAACAAATAATTAGGGCATTTTGAAAGAACTTGATGTCTTTTGGGAGGGTTAAAATTGTTCATTTTTAAAGTACCATAGCCTCACTCTTTAGAAATCTAGAATATTATAAGATTTTATTTTTCTTCAAATTGTGCGGGTGGTATTGGGGTAGGCATATCGACACTACACACGTTTATATTAACACAACAATTTTATAAAAATTTAATGTATGGACAATTTTAACCCTCATTAAATGTTTCTCCAACTACCATTTTGTTCATAATGTAATTAATATAGTGATCATTAAATTATTTAGTTTCCATAATTACTAGATTTTTTCCCTTTTTTTATATTTTGCATTCATATAAAATCATAAGCTACATAAATTTATTGATCTTTCCTTTTCTCATGACTCATCACTCATGGTACATATTTAACTTTTTTTGTAATTTTTTTTTATATTAAGATACACTTGCTTTAATATATGATATATTCCATCTCAAATATTTTTTTTTAATTTTTTTATTTTTCTTCTTCTTTATTTTGATACTTATAATTTATTAGTCTATTTTAATTAAAATTGTTAGCAATTTTTTTATTGATGTTTTGTAATTAATTTATATTTGTTAATTGAATAGATCTATCAATCCCCTAACTTATAAGAAGAAAACCTTGAAAATCAATTTTTGAATTATGCAAATGAAAGCAATCAACTTCTTAATTTGAAGTTTCAAAATCGTGATGATGTACTTCTTGTTGTTCGTTATTTAATTATATGGTGCTAAAGGCTATGTATGCTAACAATTTGCGGATTGCGACCAAATAAATTTGTTAGTTTGTAGTCTTTTGCTGTACTTTTAATTTATTATTTTAATTATAAGTTGAATGTCAAATTATTAATGATAATTTGCATTCAATGTGATTTTTTTATATAAATAATAATGTTGTTTTCTTAGTGTTATTGCATAAAAAAGAAGATAAAATGTTAATAGACAATTTTTTTTATAGTAGATTGTTAAATATCTTTTTGTGAAGTTGTATAAAATAAATCGATATATACAATGTTGATAAATTTTAATAATATAATAAAATCAATTCACTGTATCGGTTCCGGTTCGGATCTAGGTCGGATATTAAATTATTAATTTTGTAACCATACCCATAATTTAATCGATTATATTTTTTAAACCATACCCTATCCAAATTAATCGGATCCAGGTCGGTTCCAGGTCGGATCCGGATAATCGGGTAAAAGTAGCACCTCTAATGAATACTTATTATACGATAACATAAAGTTTATAAACATATTTTATTGTAACTTTTAAGGAACATATTTTAAAATAATATATGATAAAAAAAACATATTTTTTTATGAAGTAACATACTTTATAAAACATAACTTTTAAGGAAAAACAATTATGTGCTAATATATGAGAGAGAATTGGTTTTTAAAGGAAACACTTAATGAAGGATAAAATTGTCTATATAGTACAATATTTTGATGATGTTGTGTTAATATAAAATTAAGTTGTTTTAATATCATCACCCGTGGTATTGGGGTTATCTGACATAGTGACATCTATTCTTTGAGTGCATGCACGAGGATACCGCAAGTCCATTTGTTTCAACGGACATAAATTATAAGGAATACAAGACATTCTTAATTTATCACCCCATAATTTATTCACTGAGATCCCATAAGGTCCCTGCTCTAGCTATCGCTCCAACATTGCCTGGTTCATGTTTTATACAAATATATATATCTTAAGGGTGTAGATATATGCATCATGTGAAAATTATCAGGTCTATAGTATGTAATTTTTTTTTTAAGTTATTCAAATGGTCATGGTAGTGGTACAACATTTACAAAATTGTAATACCGGCAAGTTTTCTTTTACTACAGGCGATTGATGAAGCAGAGAATGAGTGGGCCCAATTAGTATGCCCTTATTAGCGAGAACCCAATAATCATGGAGAGGAAAATATATGGTTTTCTAGTTTGCCCGACAGAGAGAAAAGAAAGGAAGATCCTTCCCTTATTTTTTTTGTTTAACGGAGGGAGGCTAACGTCAAAGAAATTTCTTTTACCATTAATTTAATCAATCTTGATGAAATATGATCGTGCGGTTTGGAGAAGCTTTGGAAAGAATCCTGTCCAAATGACATCGGACAGGTTCCCAACCCTTGTTCTATGGAATATACAAGGAATTATGCAAATTGTAATTGACGTCACAATAGTCGGGAAAAATAAAACTTATATTTAAATTATAAAAAAAAAATTGAGTATAAGAATCTCTTTTGCTTTTTATTAATATCTTAGTCGGGGAAAATAATAAAATTAGTAACATATTCTTTGTTGGGGAAAGTAACTTATTTTAAACATGGGCATATTTACTAAAGATGTCACTTGTGTCTTAAACTCTCAATTGTGACTAGACTACATCCTATGATATATCCTCCAATTTGGTTGTGTTTAATTTTCATTTCTTTTTTGTTTCTACTGAATTTAAATTTTGTGCTTTCAAGTGTACTCGTGTATCTTTTTGTTTTTCCAACGAGAAATCTAATTTGAAGTGAGTGCCAACAAAAACTCTAACAAGAAAAAAAAAATTAAAAAAAAAAATACTGCTCCCTAACTAGTGGAATCTGTGCATGAACAAGCTAGGATAGTAGGATGCAAAGAAATAATTACATCAAGCAAAGTTGATTTACAAACACATAGGAAGTGTAAGGATGTATACCTAATCGATTCGCCTTGACATCCATTTAAAGGAAACAACTTCAGTTCAGAAACCTGTTCTCTATGAAAAAATAAAATACATACATTCTAAAGTTCCTACTTGTTACATGTTACAGAAAAAACCACTTGCCATATGCATATTTTTATAGTTATAAAATTAAAAAAAACATTCAGACAGCAATTGTTGCATGCAACCTTGAACCTTCTGGAAGCCCTAAAGGCACTCCCTCGCAAGAGCAATTATCCACATTATAAAGCTCCCAGTTCTTTATACCACATTTTTCTAAAGCCGTCTCAATCCTCTTCTCTGCACCAGCCGTACCAGGATACCTCCCATCAGGACTAACCAGCACAGATCCAGTGTACGATTGACCCGCTGCGCGAGCGGCCCCACTATAGTGAAACAAACCCCAGCTCAAGTCATCAGCCACATCCACTATAGTCCAAAACTCCTTTGACACCACACCATTGTCTAGAACTGTGAAGTAAAATGTACCGGGTATAACTGACCGCTTGACCCGGTACCGCCTCCTTCTCCATACCAAGTTTCCATCTAATGTCCGTACCTGAAAGACCGGCTCGTACCAGAAAGAGCCTTGCGCCTTGCCTCTGTAGAACAACTGGTACTGACATGGGAACTGGTCATAAGCAGGATTTTGACCAGCTATAACCCGCCAGCTCCATTCCAAATCACCTAACCAACCAATGAATAAGTCTTCGGCTGTTTCATGGCTCAAACTTTGTCCCCGAAATGTTAGTAATGGAGGTACAATCGGCTTGGTGGGAATTTCAGCGTCTAATTCTAAACAGTTGTGCTTTTGTAAGACACAAAGAGAGAATGCCTCGAGATTTGGGCTCTCATAAGATGCAATGCATCTGTAGTTGCACACTTGATCAACAGGGGAACAGGAGTTCAGGCACTGCAGTGCCTTTCTACAATTAGAGTCCAACAAACAATTTAGAATTTGGGGCCCACAATTTTTTACCATGCATGTGAGAGTAGATAGCCCCTTGGCTCGTAAATTTTTCAGTATTGAGACGGGGCGAATATAAGAATTTATGAGGACTAAAATGCAAAACCGGATGTCATCAGAGTTGTATCTCTCCCAAGCCTCCGCCACGGTTTTAACCACTTCTGATGAGTTCCTTTTACCATTTGAGATTATTTGACCACCAAGTTTATGTACAAGAAAGGGAGATGATTCAAAGGAGATGATGTTAGGTACATTCTTGCAGTTGTTTAGGAGCCAGTCGACTGAGTCTTTATTTTGAACTGCCACATTTACTAGCATATCGCATTGGGAAAGTTGGTTTCTGAAATTTTCATGGTTTTTGCCTTGAGATTCGATTGATTTATCAGTGAAAACATGCATTTCAAATCCTTCGTCTACCCATTTTAGACGATTTGCCTAGTACAAGAAATAAAAGGTTGGTTAGAGACTAAATAACTTATAACATTCTCTAATAAAGTGGTAATGGTTGCTAATAGAATCGTACTGCTTTGACCCAGTACCAAGATTGTAGAATAGGAATGACCCAATTTTGTGCTTTTAGGACTTTTATTATTTTTATTCATTTTTGTTGCCATAAAAAAATTAATAAAACAGCTGAAATTCAACGAAGAAAACATAGGCAAAAGCTATAAAGGAAAAAAAAAGGCAATTAATAGCACCACCCCCCAGTAGGCTATGATATAGGTATCGTGTATTTGATCACTGAAAATTATGACCATAAGAAATATAGCTAAGTCCTGTGATGATTGAATTGAAAATAGAAAACTCGGGTCAACAACCAAGACTAGTGAGACAGCTCAATTGGAAAGCTGCGCAATTTTCAACAAAATGTATCAAGAAAATGCACAAATTTACAAAACAGCCTGCTCAGCTACTACCGAATACTCTACATGGCCCGTTGTCAGAATTGTTCCTAGGAATGACCAGAATTAAATTTTAGTTTCTGGGTAATACTGGTATTGAAATTTGGGTGGTTTGACTTGGTATTGCAAAAACATTTAGCTGTGTGCCAGTTCCTTCTCTATCATGCAGACATGTAGGTTTTCTCATAGTTCAATACAAGAAGCAACAGACATCCAGTATACATACAAGAAGCAACAGACATGTAGGTTTTCTCATGTAGACATGTAGGCTTTCTGATTTTAAATTAAATCTCGTACAGTGAACCATTAGGCTATATTTAAGATGTCTATAATAGAAGACCACACCTGCAGTATATATACCAACTAGCCAACATTGATTTTTACCGACATTTTAAAAATGCATAGCTAAGAAATAATGTATGTAAAATTAAGATATCATTTTAAGACGAAGCTGTAACCTACTTTTTCTAATCACTAGAACATTAAGTTAAATTTATTCTAAAATTAAATCCTAGTGAGGTTCCCAGGGACTGGACATCTCCTGTAATCCCATAATACCTTTTTTTTAATGAAATTTGCAAGAAGGGCTGCTTCAGAACAAAACCAAACTAGGAGGGTTATTTTGTAAATTTCCTTCACCTAAGAGATAAAAGGAATGTAATAATCACTCACGGTGTGTTGCATGACTTCCTCCCATGGAGTATTTTTCAAGGGGCTGCTGCTACCTTCTCCTACTACTGTCAAAATGCTCACCGGCCGGGTCAGATCGGTCGATTCTCCTCGAACAACGACACACTTGACCCGGGTTCGAACTGGAACCAGGACCCGGACCAATGGCTGAGCATGGGCCCAACCTCTGAGAGAAAAGGAACTACGACTGGAGGATTGCATATCTATGGCACTCCGGCTAGAGAAGTGCAAAGTTGGTTGTAGGAGGCGGAATCGGGAAGGGTTGTAAATTGCGGTCTCCATGAGATAACTCGGGGAAAAGGAGCGAAGGTAGTAGAACTAGCGAGAGCAATTTTGATCCTTGAACCTTTCAAAATTGTGGGAGTAATAACAGAGTAACTTTGACTTTATGCAGTGCACGAACCATATGCAAGTGCAACGCTGTTTTGTTTCTACAGTCCGTGCGCTGCAAGCCAAAACTGCTCTGTTAAGATCTTTATCCAAATTGTACCATTTAATCGCATCCTTGTGAACTTGCGAGTTACGAGAGTAGTTGGGGTGGTTATCCAGTGAGCTGCTTTTGAGATCGTGTTAGAACTGCGCAAAACACGCTTAATGGGCTGTATCGTGATAGCCCAAAATCTGATCAGGCTTAGAGAATTCAAATTGGACCTATTTGGTTTTTTCTCAATTTTGAAAAAAGCCTAGAAATAAAACCTATTAACTGCTCTTTCTCCAACTTTGAATCAACCATGCCACTTCAATTCTTCTCATCTCCCCTATCCATTCCCTGTTCTCCTTGCCTCCATACGACAGCCATTAGAACCCGTCTTTTCCTGCTTCCTAAACGGGTCAATACACAACTCGGCTGCTCCTCTCAACCTGACCCGTCACTACCCTCCTCGGACCCGGTTGAGCTCCTCGAAAAACCGAATCCCATACCATTACCCGAGGATGAAACCAAACCCGAAACCCGACAATCAAAAGCGGACCTGACCACCTTTCTCAACCTTTTCTCGAACGGCCTCAGCAATGAAGAAAGCCCTTACAATGAACAAGCCTCTGATGAGAGGCCACAAGATGTGGAAACGAATTCGGGTAATTTATATTATGATCCCAAAGCAGGCGACTTTGTGATGGGCGTGGTTGTTTCTGGAGATGAGAATAAAGTTGAAGTGGATATAGGTGCAGATAAGCTAGCAATTATGCTAAAAAAGGAGGCCATGCCACTTTATGACGAAGAGATGGAACATCTGGCCTGTAATTTGGATGGAGATGGGATGAAGGGGTATTTTGGAAAAATGGGGATTGTGAGAGATGAGGTGGGGATGGGTGGTGGGGCAGGGAAATCAGTGGTGGAAATTGGTACAGTAGTTTATGCGGAGGTATTAGGTCGAACACTTGGTGCGCGACCCTTGGTTTCTTGTAGAAGGTTGTTTAGGAGGCTTGCGTTGCACCGAGTGAGGCAGGTTCTCTCTCTCTCCCCCCCAATCTTTATGATTTATATTGCATTTCTGTTTAATTTATATATTGAGAATTTGCCAAACCACGAATTACTGTTGCCGTACCAGTATGACACCAGAATTCTCTTCTTTTACATTCTCTCTTCTTTTTCAAAATAGTGGGACAGATGCACCACCATCCTTTCATGTAAAAGAAAAAAGAATCACACAGTCTTAGCTTGGAATCAAGTTTTATTTAACATAAGTTAACCTAAACCTGAAAATAACAGAATAGAGTGGTCGTTCCAGTTGGTTATATACAACCAAGTCTTTTGGTCAACGCACTGTACAGTGCCGTACAGTGCCAACATTAAAGTGAGGTATTTCATGGCAATCTATTCCGTTGAGGATTTTTATGAAGACGCATTTAGCCCCAATCAGATCATCTGACGTACTTTTTAAGTATTTAGTTCTTGACATTACCTTCTTTTACTTTTCAAGCATTTTAGTTCTTGCTACTTTTTTCTTGATTATATTGGAGAAATTGAATTTTATATGTAGATGATGCACCAAGACGAGCCCATTGAAGTTAAATTATATGAATGGAACACTGGTGGACTTCTTACAAGAATAGAGGTTAAATCCATACTGATATATCTATTTTATGTTTTTATTATTTATAACCCTTATGTTATAATCTTATTTTTGGACATTTTTGCTATTAGAATTTCTTGTATGCATGGTACTAATAGTTCTTATTCGTGTACTTAGGGGCTCCGAGCATTTCTTCCTAAAGCTGAAATGATGACAAAAATTAACAATTTTACTGACTACAACAGTAATGTAAGTTGCTGAACAATTACCTTGTCTTTCTCTATCTTAAGAACATATTCAGATTATATCATTTTTTGAATTATTTCTTAGGTTGGAAGGTGTATAAAAGTGTGCATTGAGAAGATGGATGAAGCAAATAACCTTATAATAAGCGAAAAAGTAGCATGGGTTAGTTTTTCTTTTACTTGAATCATTAGACTTGAGATAAGAAATTTCATGAAATTTTCAGCTAATTTTTACCTCCTTTTGTTTTGAAACTATCTTTTCACTTGATATATTCATTCTGTTCTGCTTGGATTTTTACAGGAAAAGATTTACCTTAAAGAGGGGACACTTTTACAAGGATCAGTTTTTAAAATGTTTCCTTTTGGTGTTCAGATAAAGATTGGGCAGACAAACAGAACGTAAGTTCTTAGCATCAGTTTAGAGTAATTTCTGATAGTATGATCATTTATTTATTTTTTTGGCAAGAAGCTACATAGAGTCTAATTTGGCATAAAAAGTAATTACTTAATGCTGTTTTGGTACAGTGGATTGCTACATATATCAAACATATCAAAAGGAAGAATTAGGTCTATAAATGAAGTATTGAAAATAGGTGAAGAGGTCAAAGTGCTGGTGGTTAAATCAATTATTCCTGACAGAATTGCCCTTAGGTTTGTATTATCTTCCCTATTTTACTATTTTCTTTTTGTTCTTCTACTAATTGTTGTCTTGCTTGCTTAATTTCCTTATCTTACTATTACTCAATTTGTTGAACAGCATTTCAGAGCTAGAAAGTGAGCCTGGATTATTTCTATCTAACAAAGAGGTCATTCTTTCTTTACCATATTTATTTACTCTACCACTTCTAAGGTTTTGCACTGTGTTATATATCCATATATATACACCTAACCCATGTGATCTCAAACAATATGAAACAATAATAAAGAAAGATAGCTTGCTCTTAACTGAAATTTGTTTATATAACAGAAGGTATTTTCTGAGGCTGAAGAGATGGCAAAAGAGTATAGAAAAAAGCTACCAATTATTCTTCCAAAACAAGAACCACCTCCCACAAGTGATCTCGCCTTTGATGATGAGACAAAACTGTACGCTAACTGGAATTGGTTAAGGTTTGAAAGGCCTGTTGAAAATGAGAACAATCAAAATGATGATTCCTGTTAAATAGTAGAAATGAAATTTTGCAGTAGATCTTGTTTTATTGATATAGATAACGCGAATTTACTAATTTTAACATTTCAAGATGAGTATGGTTTTCCATTCCATTTTCTTCTTTAGTGTAGATTACACATGAAGTTTAACAAAATCAAAAGAATTATTCCCAGGAAATGGAGATAACCTGTTTTGCACATGGGACCTTTGCTGAACTCAAACCTACAGAAGACAAATCAAAATGGGATAACCAAAGAACAAGTAATCAGACATGACATGACAGTTGCCAGTTGGCACTAGTAGCCTGGAAATGGAACACTAATGAACTAATTTAGTCGCATAGGCATGGACTTTCTTCTTTTTTTCCTAACAAACAACTTAAAGCGCCTCCTCGTATTTCTCATGAGAAACAAGACTTCCCACTACAAGTGTACAACACACCAAGACACAGAATTTTAAATCAAAATATGAATTAAGTTAATCAAGGCCCAAGAGCAGTGTTCAAGTTGTCTCAATGTATGCTTTAACCGTCGCTGTGCACTCACTTTGTGCACCAGCATTTGGTCGAACACTTGGTGCGCATCTCCTATCAGACGGTTAAAGCGCAAACCCTGATATATGGCATTCCATGAAGCAATAATAGGATTTTGTATACCTTGGAATATCAGGTTAAATATTTATATATATTGCAATTTGTATACAGTTTAAGAATTGAAATGACAACAAAAACATCTCTTGTGGACCCCATTTTGTTGACCTGGCTTTAATGTTTTGAAATCGGAACAACCTGAAGTATAGGGAAAAAAAGAGTGTAATTTGACTTAAATCCATGCAGCCTCATGCCTGAAAATAATTTCCTAAAATGATTGTCCAAGAAATTGTGAGAATAAGCGGCCATTAGTGAATTCCATGAAACCACTCCTCTTCCAAGCTTTTAATCAAACAGCTTCTGAGCAGGGGCCAAATTGTCTTAGCTTGAAGCCTTGAACCCTGCAATTTGATGATTCGCTGAAGTATATCTAGGTATTCTGGAGCATCTATGACACTGTATTTTTCTGAAAGCGTTAGAAAATATAGATAAATCAAGAGATATGAAGGTTTGAGATGTTTATCTTAGCTCTTTGTTTAATATGATAATTGTCACTATCTGATTTTTTTTTTTTATTTACTGCTTCGTATATATGAAAATAACCTAGTTCCCGCCAACTAGAACATTACATAGGAAAGGTTTCCGAATTCTGACTACAAAAGTTAACCTGTTCCAACGATATCGCTACCCTAGCAGTGTATGCGCCCAGTTGTCAGTGAAAATATCGGGCTGCTGTACAGAATATACATGTTTAGATTCAGTCCGTCAGATTACAATCCGCACGAATATTAAAGAGACCGGTGAATTTCATCTTGGGCCGGATTGATCCGGATTCTGATCGGACGGTCCAGATCTGAACATAAATATTCTGTTACCTCAGAGAATATGGATTCTGAATTCTGAGCGGGGAACTAGGGAGGTGTGCATATCCTCTGAGATATCTCATGTTTTGCGTGAGCAACGTGTCCGGTGGCGGTGCCTATTCGGGAATAGCGCAGGGGCAGTATTATTATTCTTCGAGATTTGTGTAAAACGTGTTTGAACGGTTGGGATTTTCCGAAAAGTCACGCAAAATATGAGATATCTCAGAGGATGCGAATTCACTAGGGAGTAGGGATGGTGCGAAAGCTGCGAAACAATCTAAAAATGCTCGCGTCTACACAATATTTCCCTCTTAAACATCAACTGCCTCATTTGAAATCCGATCTCTCTCTCTCAAGTGAGATGGCGACGATGTTTCTTGCGCTGCAGTGCTCTCAATGCTCTACTATGCAGGTTCCACTACCATCTTTTGTGTGCGCGTCTGTTTGTGTGCGAGTGGGTTCGTGGTTGCTGTGTTAGAGGAAATCTATCTTGGTGTTTTAGTAAGAACAAACTGTCATTGTATATTCTGTCAAAAAATGATTTAATCAATGATCTATCTATATCATGATTTAAGTAAAATCCTCGAGGCTAGGTTCTAGTTGGTATGCCTTTACTTGTTTGTTGAATTGCATTGTGTGGCGATGAAACCTCATTTTTTCATTTGCGGATTTCTTCAATTATTCATCGAAGGATTGTACACATTTAGTATGTACGAAATATCAGTGTATGTCTCTCTAAATCTTGATTTAAACAATCAATTTTCGCATTGTTCTCTCTATGTTATGATTCAAGTAAAATCCTCTAGGTGTAACACTAACTGATATGCCTCTACTTGTTAGTTGAGTTACATTGTGTGGAAATGAAATATACAATTTTGCATTGTGTGAACTTCTTCAATTCTTCATCCAAGGATTATACACCAATACCTTTTTCCAATATGTTAAATCAAGCACAATTCCATCCTGACTATTCCCGAGTTCCCAATTAACCATTTGTTACCTCATGCTGTGCAATAATATTCAATTTATTCCTTGACTGCTATTGCACTTCTAAGCCACAGCACCATGAAATTTAGCCTTAATTATAAGTTCAACCCGAAAAGCACAATGAAAGAAAATCCAAGGGCAAAAGTTCAAACTGTTTTTTATGATACGGCGTGATTAGCACTGAACCAAATCTGGCATGTCAATCTCGGGCATAAGGTATTCCACCTTGCGATATATCCACTTATACACAGAGTGTTGTTGAAGTGCCTTAATAATGTGCTTTCTTCACCCATTATACTCATAGAGCTATTTGTTCAAACGCATGTGTCAGGTGAAACAACAGAAGAAGAGCAGCAACAAGTGGGTGTGTGCCGTGTGCAACCTTCGTCAGTCTGTATGCTGTGTCTATGCACGTGGGCCCAAAGCACGTGATCTTCGCAAGTTTGTCCAGGAGTGCAACATGGCGCGCATGGAAATTGGTCGATCTGACAGCATAGATTTGTCACTGCCTGCATCTGACGTGCTGGGAGAGGCATGTCAGCCAAAGAAGAGGATGGATTGGAGTGAGTTTATGGATCCTGTAGAGGAAACTGAAGATGGAAAAAATAAACAAAACGGTTTGAGCTTGCTGTATTACTTAATTTGCTTACATCTTTATCTTGGGTTTATTAGGGCAGGCTAGTTGAGAAACTAAGGCATCTTTAAGCATTTATGGGTTACTTGAGGCCAACATGGAATATGGGTCAGTTTTGGGTATATTGAGTACTGATTTAGTCATTGAAGGTAAAATGAGGATCGACTAGGTCTTAATTGAGACATGGTTTCAGCAATTTAGCATTAATTTAGTTGAGAATTTTTTTAATATGGTGTGGATTAATTGTGCATAATAAGAGTATTGATTCAGCCATTGAGGATCAATGAGGATAGACTTGGTCTTGGACATGATACAGGGTTTTTAGGCAAAATTGGAACATGTTGAGCCTTCAGTGTGCAATTGGAACTTATTTGAGAGTTAGTTTCAAAACTGAGAGTTTAGGTTGGGGATTTGGGATTACTTAGGCAACAATGCACAATCAGATAATACAGTACTTTTTAGTATTAATAATTGAAAATGAGTCATGCGTACTATTTCAAATGAGTGACTAACACTGAAGCACTACATTGTTAACCAAGTCCTACAGTACTATTTCAAATGAGGGACTAACACAAAGCACTATATTGTTAACCAAATCCTACAGTACTATTTCAAGTGAGTAAATTATTAATTGAAATTGTATACCAAATAAGCTTTTCTCTTGTTTTAGAGCTTGATGTGGAGATAGTGACTGAAATGTCCCTGCAAAAACCCAAATATACTTCTTCAAGATATCAACGGCAGACTAATGATATATTTCGTAAAAATGCATCCAAAAGGAAGAGGGGCCATGAAGGAAATAACAATCAGGACAATAGCTGCTCAAGTGGTATTTCTTAAAACCCTTGTTATGAGTCAACCAAGGATTCAGTACCGGTACGGTTGTCAGGTTCCAAGGATTTCAATGCCAGTACTATACCTGTCAGACCTATTTTAGTACACTACCAGCTACCAGATTTCCAGTATCAGTTACCAGATTGTAAGCTATCTACTTACATAGGTACAGATGCAAATTCGCTAGAACAGTACAAACCAACTGGTATGGCACATCTTGCAAAAGACTACACATACTCAGAACTCCTTAAATTAAGTTTCTTTTTAGGTGGAAAGGATGGTAAGTTGCGCATGCTGTCAAATCAACAGTCAAGATGGAGCGACTACTTGGATGATATAAATGATGAAGAAGAAATTGGGGATGAAACTCTGAAAGGGGATAGTTACAGCCACAGTTACAGTTTAACTCCTGGTGCAAAAGAGGAAATTGCAACTGAGCACTTGGTAGAGGATGAGGTGCATCCTGATTTCATCTAATTTATTGGCAAAGGGTAAAATATAATGAAAATACTCAAAGAGTACAAATACTATGTTGTCCATTACTGATATATACCTATAATTGGTACGATGGTGGTCCATTCAACTTAACATGTTGGTATTTTTGTGAGCAGACAATTTATACTTTTTTTTAGCTATGTTCCTAACCAGGCATTGCAAGATTATCGATAACTATATGATCTTATCTCCTTGAATAGTAAAATTTTTGATGTTATCTAATGATTTCATTACATAGACCCTAGAAAGATATTACTGTGATTCTCTCTTTCAAGAAAGGAGATATATATATCAAAGATATACCTTTTGGGTTTATGGCAATTACATTCCATTATCATTGGTAATGAGATAATGAGGGGCAAATAAAGGGGGGTTCAGGTCCAATCCAACTTTTGAAAATTCATATAGTTGTCCCAAGTAGATCTAAAATGTCCATTTTGATTTAGAATGATCCAGCCTTGATCTGATCGAATCACACTTCTTTCTAGCATTACAGCTCACACGGTGACCTTCTTGCTTTATCATTCTCTCTGCTTTATTCAAATAGACGAGGTCGTTTCTAGAACTGATAGCTTTTTCTACCACGCTGGCCACTTGGGCCGCTTGGCCCGTTTGGTTTGGGTCTGTTTCTATGTGGTCCTTGGATGTGACATGTCGGCATTTTGTAAATTACTTTACAAATATGCTTCCTTTTTGTTTCTGTTGGCCTTTTGTTGTTTTGTGAGCAAATTAGGTTGTTGGAAGTGGAAGTGATTATTCCCAAAACAAGGTTTCAGAGCTGTCTTTAATTCAGCAATTGAAATTAATTGCTAAATAACGGTTATAAAAATTTTAAAAATAATCTACTGCATGGTGCAATCAAATTAAATTGTTTTCTATGTCCATATCAACGCATCTTTCTTTTTAACTGGAGGGAGAGCATTAAGAAAGATTTTGAGCCAATCAATTAGACAAATATCATTAAATAAATATTTTCTTATAAAGCAAATTTGCTAATTTAACAATTATAATACATCTGAGCAATTATATTAGCAATTGACACATCAGATTAACAAATGTATTCATGCCGGGCTTTTTTTAATAATCAAAATTAAATTTTGGAGAATCTATAGGCAAGTTCCGTAAAATGAGATGATGGACTTGGTATCACACAATCTTAATTTTGGTTATATAAAAAAGTTTGGAACCTTGGGCCCGAGCCCTGAGGTCGCCTAGAACTTTTTTAATCATTTGCTGTCGATTATTAGAAGCATTATGTGTAGCAGGTAACTTCTGATGGCTGCTTTATGTTTAAAACAACTTGCTACTGATTTAATTATGGATTTATTTCACAGAAGATCAGAAGGACTTAAATAAAAGGAACCAAAGGAAAGCACTTTAATTTGACAGCTCGTGAGATCTTTGCTTTACCTATTTTATTTAATGTTCTTTAATTTTCATAATAAAGCAATCCATTTTGTGAAAGTAATTGCATCAAAAGTAGAAAGCACATCTCCGTTTCTTAAATAAAGTGGCATTACTGGTGTGAATATTAGGGGACTTTTTAATATGCCCAAATCCGAATTTTGTTAATTAATCAAAATATGTTCCGAAATGAGAATTTTAGGAATTTTCGTCAATGATAGCAGCCCCTCAGCCCCTGATATCATAATCCAAACTGTCTTGTCTGAGATAAAATTTTAATGAAGAACTTAATATGATTAGGTTGTTGAAATGGACTTCGCATCCGCTGTTATATATACGGCTGTGTGGCATACTTTGTATGTGGACCGTCTGATTAAAAATTTACGGTTCAGATTAAATATGTTTTTCGTAAAAAAATTAAGATGCAATTATCCAAATAGGACGAAACACGAGACTGTTTTGAGTTCAATTTGATTGTAAATTTTCTGCGTTCGTCTTCTCATTTTGACTTTTAAATTTTAATGCCTACCTAATGTAACGACAATTTAAATTTTTAATGCTTCGTGTGACGATACTTTTCTTCTAAGAAGGTCCAAATATTGCATGTATCCCGATGTATAAATCATAAAATCTTGCGTTTCTTTTTCTTTTTGCCTAACAGACCCATCTTGTCTTTCTAATTAATCTGAAGTCCTTCAAAATTATTTTACCATTAATCTTAGACAATGTCATATTTGCTCATATTTAGAAATCTGCATAATTTCAGCTATTTTAGTATTTATGTATTTCGGATAATATTTGAACTATCTTATCCACATACAATTTTTATTTATAATCAGTTAATTTTAAAATTCGAAATAATTCTTATTTTTATTTTTAATATTGTTCGGAATACTCAGATATTTTCAGGAATGTGAAATTGTGAAGTGGCATATCCAACCTTTGACATCCACATTATAATGTCAAAATGATAGATAAAAAAGATATAATTAATTTTAAAAAATATATATCTGACTGGGACCCATGGGCGTAATTAACAAGTTAGATTATTAGCACTTACAATAATAAAAGTCATACAGCATGTGCGATCCCCAAACTTCTGCATCCGATAAAAATAATTAATAAAACCTAGAAGAACTTAAAACGGAATTATTAATGCATGGATTAATACTGTTGCTAGCTAACTAATTAAGCTAGATTACCACCACTTAACATATACTAAATGCTGTACAACGAAGGGACTTCTGACCAAACCCTTTTTTGTCATGTTTCAGCGTCAATCAGACGGAATTGATGACTTAACTGTTCGCATAATGGTGTCATATTCAGTGTATTAAATGAAAGGTCAAGCAAACTATTCAGATTATATTAATTAAATACAGACATTATACAAAATTAAATAAGGAATTGCACATGCAACGATTGATGGTCTCTCAGTGATGCGTTGCTTGAGCCATTCTTTTGCTGTCAATATCCGAACCCATACAAATACCGCAAGGTCCCAACCAAGTCTCTCTCATGCTAAAAAGAAAACAAATTTTACATCTTATAGTTTTCGTTCTCCTTTCTTTTCATCAAGTATACGGAAAAAGGAAGGTTGTTGAAGGGTCTAAATGAATGATCAAACGCGTGGAACTTTATATTTTAAAACATATTTGTATGTGAGGAGGGTTTTAATGCCTCATTTTTTTTTCATACCTCATCATATCTCATATTTTATATTTTCATTTTTAAAATTCAAATTGTCGATCCAAACCATTCAACAAAATATTTATACTAAAATGTGCATGAAGATGAAATTTTATATTTTTTGGAATTTTTTTGCTACTTTTCAAGATAGGTACAAAATCACTGTTTTTGAACCGTTCAAAAAACATTGATTTTTCTACCCATCTTAAATAATAGCAAAAAAATTTCAAAAAATATAAAATTTCATCCCTAACCATATTTTAGTATGGATATCATGTTGAACGGTTCGGATCGACAATTTAGACTTTGAATATAAAGAAAATGAAGATATAAAATATAAGGTATGATCAGGTATAAAAAAAAATGAGGTATTGAAAACCCTCCTCTTTGTATATATATATATATATATCAATATATGTAACTCAAGTTTTATGCAACAACATGACATCGTAACAACATGTTACGAAAACTTAAATCTTGCAAGAAAAGTTTCAAGACTCAAATGTAAGTTATAAGCGCATTATCAAACAAATATAGATAGTCCATTTACAAAATTTTATTTAAACTCGAGCATAATTTAATATCACATCATGATTCATGAGTTATATAATTTAGATGGCTATTTGAACTTGAATTGTTTAATGAAATAAAGCAAGAACCGAATCCACACACACATATTCGATTATATGTCAAAAATAATGAATTTAAAATCAAAACTTAATTATCAGTCATCACGGTTGTCTAAACTATCCAATTAAACAATTTTCAAATGATTTAATCCATAACCAATTATCCACTAGTAATGAAATTTACATATAACATATGTTTTTTAGAAACTAATCTTCAAAGGTAAAATTTCATTAGTAGTAAAATCCGAATATTTTTTAGTTAGCACCTAAAAAAATCAAAATTAAATGATTACCATCTAATTAGTCATATTTAAAATCATACCACCCATGCATATCCAGTCGGCGCACCAAATTGAAATGATGCGCAGACTGGGATGTGCACCAATTCGGTGCGCCAACTGGGTATGCGCGCCAATTTTTTTTCCTGTTTTGCAATAAATTCATATACAATTCATTTATTTTTTGGAAGTATACACGATAGGGTTTTTTTTATTTTGTTATGATTACCGAGGTGCACGTGTTCACACCGAATTGTATATCATTTATTTGGCAGATATGATGTGCACCATTACTGAGGTTCGCAATTCATTTATACGATTCATTTGTACTGAATTTATTACAAAACAGAAGAAAAACAAAAAAACAAAAATTCGTCCGCATATTCAGTCTGCGCACCAATCCAACTTGATGCACCGACTGAATCCGTGTGGGTAGTAGGTTTTGAAATATGACTTGAAGAGTGGGATTCATTTAATTACGATTTTCTGATTTTCTGAGATGCTAACTAAAAAAATTCGGCAGTAAAATATAATGTCGGGTCGGGTTTAAAGTAAATATCGACCCGTTTCCCCACCACATCCGCAATAGCGTCATCTTTGTCGGAAGATTGGTTGAACAGTCAAGTTTTCTTGTTTGTTACTCTTTCTCTTTCCTAACCATCTTTAATTTGTTCGCAAAAGGAGAATAAGTCTGATTAGTTTCTACTATTTTATGGTCGCTTTGCTTAGCGAATTTAATATACTGGTCCCCTGGTTCTTCCCCTTTCAAGTTTCAAGTCCAGCATTTCTTCCTCTCCAGTTCATTTTTGAACTGGCAAAATTGGGAGTATTATACATTCAATCCTCTGCAGTACTACTCGGCACTATATTTCAATGGACAGAAATTGTGACTTGAAATTATTGTAGAGGATTAACGCTCAATAGCATCTGCACTTCGGTCCATAATGGGCTAAACACGTAGAAGAGTTAGGTCGGACAGAACGCTTTTTATAAGTTAAAAAAAATATCTCGTGGTCATTAAAATTATTAGAACACAAAAGATGTTTTGGAAGTGTTTGATTAGTTGAAATCAGTAGTTAAAATAGATAAGTTAAATATTGAAACTATAATATTATAATCACTTTTTCTTTGAACTACTCTACAGGCATATAAACGACTCTTTATACAATTTAGGAAGTACGGAACATGATGAATGATCATGTATTAAAAAGGATAAGAAAATTTTCATTTGTTTTCTTTTTTTCATTTGTCTTTTTGTTGAATTGTGTTCTTCGTCTTTGTCATTGCACGTGAGATAAGACCAAAAGATAGAGTTCTCAGTTGTGATAAGCCAAAATTATAGTTTTTGAGTTGTGTGGTGAATGAAGTGAGCTGTATCGAGCAAAATCAGATAATTGTGTTAAAAATCGGATAAGTAAGTATTATGTAATTTTATTTTATGAAGATAGCTAATAGTATAATAAAATAATTTTGTAAAGTTAATTTTTTTAAAGAACAAAATGGAATAAAAAATATTATCGGAGGTAGTTAGTGCCCATTTCCTTCTATTTATTTTTATTTTCGAGCTATACAAATTTATAGAGCGGAGTAGGTTTGATGCTCATTATCCAACTCAAGCATATTCCTATCACACAACCCAACTTTAAAAAAAGATGAAAAGAGTTGTAAAAAAACTATCAGACTTGTATATTTAGGTTCGATGAACTCTAAGACCATCTGATTTGCGCACTCCGCTTTACTTCGTGCGAGTCCACTTCAATTTTGTGCATACATATTTTAAAGTGGATTGAAGGGCTTTGGAGCCCATCAAACTCAAAATAGATTCGATGTTCATCAAACTTACTCTGCTCTAATAAATCTATACTAAGATTTTGAAGTTTCTTATTCTTTTTCATTCATTTTCCTTTGGAAAAACGTAGAATTTCTTAATTTGTAGAGATGCTTAATTAATGTTTCTAACAAATAAGGACAAATGTGTCAAATACACTCTCCAGAGGTAAATGCATCATGGAATTTTCTCAAGTTGCCACTTGGTTACTTAGGGCGTGTTCGGCAGACGGACGAGAATAGAAATAGGAATGAGATTGCAAAATTTTTGAACTAAATTTTACTGTTCACGTGGAAAAAAAAAATTCAGTCTGAGTGAATTTTTTTTTCCACGTGAACAGTAAAATCCGAACACGCCCTTAATGAGCTTGCCAGGGGCGAACAGACTGTTGTTTTTCTTATAGAAAAGCAGGGTTCTGCTTTTCCGATCCTAACTATTCAAAGCGGGGTGAGTACACCGGTTCGAATTCATATCACCCAAAATATGAAAGTAACTCAAATTTTGAGTTTAGATGCGGACCGTTAGGTCTGTTTTGACAAGAATATTAAATAAGTTGTGTGTTTTTTTATTTTATTTTTATTTTGGGGTAGATTCAGAGACGAATGTAAGGAATTCTTATCACCTCAGGTAACAGAATATTTTTGTTTGGATGTGGATCGTCCAATTAGAATTTGCACGATTATTAAAGTGGTTCCGTGTGTTCTATCTCGTGCTAAATTGGTCCGGATTTTAATTAGACATCTGTGATTTAAACATAAATATTTTGTTACCTCGGAAGATATGCATCATATATATGAAGAGTGAACAAGGAACAATTAACCCTCATTTTTAAAAATTTTATATATTTGTATATAATTTTTTATATAATTTAGGGTAAAATGTTATAGTACTATAAAATTAATTTTTATTATCCATAAATAAACTTAATATGATTGACTGGTTAACTCCATATGTGTTTGATCCTTATAGTTCAAAAATTTGACTCTGTCCCTGTCGGATCTGATTGAACGATCAAAATCTACTAAGGGCTTGTTCGTTTGCCACGGGATTGTTCGGGATGAGATTTGATGGAGATGGGAACTCACAATTTAATTTGCGGGAACCCATACTCATAGACACACACGGGATTGATTATGAGATTATGTTCAAATGAGTGTTTGGTTGTACCGTTGGATTCGTTATGGGAAATTTTATTTTTCTTTATGAGAAATTTTATTTTTCTTTCTTAAATATTTAATCTTATACAATTATTATCATAAATAAAATTATTAGATGCAACTAAATAAACTGAATAAACAACAACATGACAATATTAATTAATTATTATTATTATTATTATATAAAATACAAATATTTATTATTTTATAATTATGTAAGATGTATTTAATGAGATTGGTCTATTTTTCTATCTCATGTTTGTAATTTCTCTTTTTTTTTATGAAAATTATATTGGTATATCCATCTTAACTTAATTCGTAAATAGAAAGAAAGAATAAATAATAATAATAATAAATGGCGTATTCTTTTATTTCTTAGCATTAATTTTTATTAATATACAATTTTAAATTTTTACTTGATTGTCAAATGATTATTTGACCATTGAAATTAATGTTTTTATGCTGCATTAAATATAAAAAGCAGTTTTCAAACCGAACAAAAGAAAACAAAGAGGAAGATGTTGTCCGGATCTAAATTTCAATTAGTCCCACATGAGCCAATTTAACTAAAAAAAGCCGTCCGATGGTGTACGCATTGAAAAAAAGAGACTATTATTAAATGCTGAGCATTGAGATTTGAAAGCTTGAAACGATGGAAACAATTCTGAATGCTGAACTGGGATTTGATGCGGACAGCATAATAAATGGATAAAACTTTTAAATGTTTTTCAAGTGTTAAATGAATATTAAAGGTAATGCTTGTAGAAATATAATATTTTTTCTTATTGTTATTTTATTTTTTACTTATGGTTATGGAAATTTGTAATAACCTTCAATATATCTTGTCGCCGACTGTTATTTTTTTTTTATATTTAATATAATCTAACTTGTTCATAAATTAAGAGAAAATATGACATGTTCATTGACATCCGAACTCAATTCATTTTAAATAGTTGATTTTATTTATTATAATACTTAAATGTAAAAGGTAACCGCATTAAAATAAAACATAAATGATAATTTTATAAATATTACTTTGATTATTATGCGAAACAAACCTTAAAGACTGAAATCCTCAATATATTTACATAGATAGCTGCACTTCCATATAAAATCCCAATGCCCATGAAGAAGTACATTTATAAATGCAAATGCTCCTATTCCACGTCAGACATTTATTCCGAGTCTTAATGAAAAATTTGATCGGACGGTCTAGAATTTGCGTGGAAAGATACAAAGCAATTTTGGAATCATTCGGTAACAAAGAATTAAGGGTTTAAGGAGCGCTAATGAACCAATGTTTAATTGTCTTAAATCTTAATCCGTGGATAAAAATTAAGAAAGCTAAAGGAAGGGGTATGTGTGCCTTAAAGTCTGGACAGAGGATTAAGATTCGGACAAAAGGAAGCTAAATGAGGTATTCTTAATCCGCGCTAAGAAACCGATGTTCGGTAGGATTAAGCGACTAAGAAAGCTAAAGAAAATGAATTAAGTCTTAAGAAGACTTAATTCTTTGTTGTCGAACGGCTCTTTATGCAGAGCACAAAATCACACGCAGAGCTATTTTAATTCTATAGTCAATGACCTCCATGAAGCCAAAACTGCTCTGT
Source organism: Carex rostrata (assembly GCF_964058835.1). Classification (NCBI taxonomy): domain Eukaryota; kingdom Viridiplantae; phylum Streptophyta; class Magnoliopsida; order Poales; family Cyperaceae; genus Carex; species Carex rostrata. The sequence goes on along the minus strand of NC_135948.1, from coordinate 5,248,763 downwards.
TAAAATTCTTTCCCCAAAGGTGCTTAGCTTAAGGGCTTGTTCGGTAGAGGCTTGGGAATAGGAATAGGAATAGGAACGGGAAATTTTGAACTGAAAAATTACTGTTCTCGTGGGAAAAAAAAATTCAGTCTGAGTGAATTTGTTTTTTTCCCACGTGAACAGTAAATGCCGAACAGACCCTAAAAAAGAATTTCAGATAAGATCACCACCACCCAGTCCGGAGCATAATTATTGTATGTCAAATGCAAAAAAATAAAAATAGAACATTGGCGTATAATTAATTAATTAATGTCTCTGTGTAAGCCTTGGTTTAAGCCACTAATAGAGGGACTATTTAATTTAGTGGATACAGTAAAGCCACTAATCTGCTACGATCCTTAGGGAATTGTAGGGTCCTAAAATTTCAAATCCAATCTTTCATTTTTTGAGTTATACGAATCTCTATAGAAGTTATTTTTTTATGCATGAATCTCAAAACCAATGAAAGATTGGATTTGAAATTTTAGGACCCTACAATTCCCTAAGGATCGTAGAAGATTTATTTCCGTTTTACCAAATGGAGCACAGAGCACAAAACAGCGCCAACAAGGATGAGTTGTAATCTTGGGTCTACTACTGTGTCTCCATAGCATTTGATCCCCTCTTTTAGTTTTTCTTTGTTCTCTCCTCTTCATTTTTTTTTATAATGGAGAGGGTCTTTGCCTTACATATTTATTTTTATTTTTATCTTGCTGTTTCAAGTGATTGTTTAAATACTCAATAAAAAAAAAAATCATATTTTTAACGATTTAAATTTTTTCAAACAATTATTATTATTATTATTATTATTATTATTATAATTTTTTGCAAATGTTAGAAAAAAAATGTAATTTGATCTCAAAGTAGCACAACAACACTGTTTTTATAGATATAAAGATTAATAACTATATTTTTTGTGAAGTTCTTTTCGTAAATAATAAAATGCAAATAAATTTTTGAATAAAGTCAAGCTGTAATGTTGTATATTATATTCAGGTGGATTTTTTTTTAACCAAAAACTAAAAATATACAAATCCCGGTTTCATTTCCCAATTTGTGAATTTCTTCAAAAAAAAGTAGGAGACAGGTCTCTCCATTTCAGAATGAAATGGTCGGCTTAGAAAAAAGAAACGGCGAAAATTGTTTGATTTAATTCTAGCATTATATGTGGGCCCCGGGCTGTCCTCCCAGCGCATGCTTTTCTGCAACTCTCTCCCAGTCTCTCAGCCACTCTCTCTGTCTCTGCTTTCTTCCTTTCTCCGCCTCCTCTTTCTCAATTTTTTTTTTTCTTTTCAAATTTTCTATCTCCTCTCTAGATTTCTTTTATCCGTGTTTCCAGATCTCTGTGCTTTACGCTCTCTTTCTCTCTCACAGTCTCACTACTTGGTAGTTTGAGCTTGTGAGAATGGAGTAGAGTGGCGAACTAGGGTTCGGAACCTCACTGCTTCGTCTGGTGGGCTCTCAGATCTAAGGTATCTCTTGTCATTTTAGCAAGATTTTTCGTTTTTACTACCCACATTTGCTTTTTATCGGACAACGGAGCTAGTTTTACTTGGATCTGAATTTTCGTTCTGCTTTGAACTACTATTTCTTCGTTTGGGTAATAAAAAGGAACCTGCTCTTGTATTTGTTGTAAGGATAGTAATACAGCGCCCTGCTGGTTTTTATACCAATTTAACTTGAGAAAAATATCTCTTCAGTTCTATTAAATAACGCTCGTCTCAGGCCATTTTTAAATAAAGTATTTCAGCAATTTGACTTACGTGTAGTACCACTTAGATGTAAAACATGCTTCAAGATTATGTTAGACACATTAATTAGTTTTTTTTTTCTCAAAAGAGTCTGCTTTAGTCATAAAACTATATTAATTTGTTCTTTTCTGGTTGTTTAAAGTTTAGTTTCCAGAATGGGAAAGTCACCAGCTAAGTGGATTAAGACAGTTCTATTTGGGAAGAAATCATCTCGATCCAATTCTACAAAGGTCAGACTTTTTCTTTGATTGAATTAATTATTTGTTGAATTTGCCGGTTTAATGGATCATGTGAAGCTTCTCTTGTATAAAGCTAACTTTGAACCCTGAAAAACCTCAAAATTTCTTGCATACCACTTCTGGGACAAGAATATCTCATATAGGCATGTGAGGATTGGGAATTTGGCATGCATCCTCCCTTGTGATTTGTAGCTGAAATGCCAAAAGAGGAGGGGTAATTAATTATCTTTGGAAAGAGAAAGATAACGGTGGACATATCGAAAGTACTCGTGAGGAAGGGGTGTATGTGATATTTTTTTTTTTTTAAAAAAAAAGGGTTCACACATGGAATTGTTGGTTTTGCATGTTGTGTGATATTACTTCTAAGTTCTTGGGTAAGACATGAAACTAACCCTTAAGTCCAATTCATTTGTAGGGATCAATTTAGAAAGAATTATGTTTTAATAATTAAGTTATTCATTATATGGCAAGCGGCAAGCACATTGACCATAATTTCAAAATCAAATTCTTTTTTTTTCTTTTACTTGAAATATTGAGCTACTATCACCAACCTTATCTTTCACTTTATTCTTTCTAAATGTAGAAAGGTGCAAATGAGAAAGTCAATACTGGAGGGAAGGGGCCTGCTTTTACTGAGACCTCTCCAGTTATATCTGATCCAGTTCTTGTGACAACTCGTAGCAATGAAGCTACTATTCCCGCAGGGGTACAGGAGGAGAACTCTAGAACTCAGGCAGATACTCCTGTCACGCTTCCTGTTACAAATCAAGAAATTGACACACAAAGGGTTGTAGAGCTGGATGCATCAGAGAATCATGAGGAGAAAATCAGAGAAGAGATGGCTGCAGTACGGGCCCAAGCTGCCTTCAGGGGTTATTTGGTAATTATTTAAGTTACTTGGTTTAACATAAAAAACTTTAGTTTGATTTTGAAAATTACAATTAGAGCATATACTCTGAGAGATTTGACTAGATCTTACTTGTAATCTTTTGGTTTGCAGTTTTTGGGTTTCAAATTGCATCATTGAATATTTAACTATGAAAATATTGTACTTGTTTTTGTTCTCTGTAATTTCTTTTTGTAGCTTTGTTTAGACGAATGAAATTGCGATCTCAACTGAGGCTCAATTGAGGTCCATTGCATAATCAACTGTGGTATAGTCCTTAATTCTAGATCATAATATTGGAGTTCTATTATATTGGATTAGGCACGGAGGGCGTTTAAGGCATTAAAGGGGATTATAAGGCTGCAAGCCCTGATTCGAGGCCATCTTGTGAGGAGGCAAGCTGTTGTATCTCTCCGTGCTATATATGCTATTGTCAAGATTCAAGCCCTAGCTCGTGGGAACAGTGTCAGAAGCACAAATAATGGCCTTAATATGCTTACCAAGCTCCAGGTAAACATATAATATGGTTTTTAATGTCATATGAGATCATTCAATATGAATTGCACAACTGATGCCTTTGTACGCTTATATGTCTTTGCACTAATATGGTTTGACTTCGTTTATTTGTTCAAGTGAAGTTATCTACGAACTTCAATAATACAATATTTATTGCTCCTTTTGCTTTTCAGTTTAATAAGAGCTGCTCTGATACGTGGAAGGAGTATGCATCTGGTAATGCATTTGCTCGCAAGGTATACATTTAATGCATCTGTACCCTTGTTCAATTGCATGATAGTCAGATAAAAGGTACCAGTATACTTGTCCGGTTTAGAATGTTTTCTGCGTAATTGAATGGTTAATTGAGGTCTCGTTATCTACTTCTGCACCGGAAAAAAAAACAATGACAGATATCTTTATTCAAGTATTGGCATATACTGCCAGTTGGTGCCTTAAACCGAACTGTATGGTTTAGCTTGCTAGTTAAATTAAGTTGACTAATATAAAATCAATGAAATAACTGATACATTCCTCATATTTGTTCCAGCTTATCTCTTTCCATATGAAGGTCGAGCCTCTACATTTCCAGTATGACGAACGAGACCCGAACTCAGTCTTATCTTGGCTGTCTATGTGGACAGCTGTTAAACCCTGGAAACCATTTTGTCAGCCCAAGAAAACCACTTGCGATGCAAAACCAGTTACCCGCAGGTCCAGCTACGCCATGGAGACCGAATCCGGCAAGCTCAAGCGCAATACCCGCAAAACCCCAGCCAATGTGATTAGTGAATCCTCTCAGACAGGCACTGGTATGAACTCAACTAGGAACCCTAAGAAGTTTTCGGCCCCACCTTCAGAGCCAGCTCAGGAGAGCAGCCCATTGACTGAGCTTGAAAAAGTTAAGCGTAGCCTGAGAAAGGTCTCGAGTTCAGTACAAGATTCATCTGCTGAGATTGAAGCTGAGAGGAATTCCATTTCTGTCCCCGGATCTAATAGCTCTGATATTTCTAATGGGAGTTTAATAGAGAAGGCCAAAAAATACAGCACAGGTGCATTGACTGGTACACTGCCTGAAATCAAACCAAAAAAAGACAGTTCTGTACCAACAGAGTTACAAACTAAGAGAGAGAGAGAAACAGCTGAAATTGTTCAAAATGAGGAAAAAACTGAAATTGAGGGGCAGATTACTAATTTCACAGAGGCCACTGTCTCTTCAGTTGAAGAGAAGCCACTGGAGGAGGTAATTGTATCAAAGGACGAGTCAGAGTCTCCATTTTCTAATGAGAACTACAAAACTACCAAGAGAAGGTCTTCTCTCTCAACAAAACCAGAGTACACTGAGAATAACAACATTTTGGTACAGAATAATTCACCATCTGTTCCAAGTTACATGCAAATGACCGCATCAGCTAAGACGAAGCTCAGGGGCCAGGCTTCACCTCGATTTGGGTCAGATCAGAGCTCAGGTGAGAAGAACGGATCGACCCGGCGCCATTCCCTCCCTACTAGCACCAATAATGGTAAGCTGAGTTCTCATTCACCGCGCACTCAAAGACCGGTACATGCTAAAGGTGGAGCAAAGAATGACAAGTCTATGCACTCTTCTAGAGATGGTGCTGGTAAGTTAGATAATTTAGTTACACAATTATAATATATAGTTAGATTACATGGTGTTATGTGATGTTTACAACTTGGGGAAATTTTTGGGTGTAGTTTCCTGAAAAAAAAAATAGAACTTGCCTCTAATGCTTTTTTGTTAATTTTGTAAATAAGCAGATAAGCCTATTGTGGAATGGAGGCGTTGACTTTTCTCTAAGCAGAAAGAGGAGTTGAAGTTTATCTTTTGATGGTTTATTGCTGTGTTTGTGATGGAAAAAAGATCTATTTATTTCTCTCTTCTTTGTAACTGAGTAGATTGTCTACTTTGTTGTTTTTGATTGGTTGTCTTAATAGATGCTATTTACATCTCTCCCCTAATAGGATTTGTTATGAGCTTTTGTATAGCCCTTTTTGGTTAGTTCGTTTGGTTTTCATTAAAACCCTAGATTAATACCTTTCGGCCAGGATTGCTTGATTGAACTCTTCTAATCTTTATTTAAAACTCATGTTTTGTTTATTAGTGTGCTTTTTTTGTGTTGCGTTAATTCATGTGTTCCTTTTTTGGTATGTAGAAATAGCTGTATTCAAGTAATTTTCTAAGAACTAGTTAAATAAGAAAATAATACTTTTAAAGCTGCTTTCACACAAGCATGTTATATTATTCTTCTGCAAACACACCGATTGAAGGGAATTTCAGTTGTTTAATCAGCTGACCCTTGGTGATGCACAAAAAAATGAAAAAGAAATCAGTGTATGATGTATTTGTGTGTACATCCATTAGGGATGCTTGCTATCCATTTTGTGGGCACAGCATATACGGTAATTATCACATATCAATTGAAAGACAGGTGAAAACTGAAAACTGACTGAAAGTGACCCAAAAGAGATTTCCAAATTGTTCCTTCAAAATTCTTTATTGTTCTCTCTTTGTGAGAAATTACCACAGGATGGATCCAACAAGCAGTCGGATCGGGCCTCCTGAGCAACATAGGCCCATTTAACTACCAGCTTATCTCGCGAATCATGTGTAAAACAGACTTGGCGACTTGGCATTTTTCAACAGAGAACCCCTGCTTTTCAAAAACAGATTGGGAAGATAAAAGATTATAGATCCTCTATTTGCATTTTTCTTGAACGAGAATACTGCGTTCCCTACTCTAACAACCTTGGAGAATTGATGATATTGCAGTTCTCAGGGTCAACTTTTTCTTTGGATTTGGTCTGGAACAAATTTTGTATAGTGTAGTGACAGTGAGTTTGGCATAACCGATCTTGCATAGATCAAACCCGGCAGTTCATAATAATTGGTTTTAAAAGAACTTCCTTTATTTCTTTGCCTCCGAATGATTTTTCATTTGAAATTTAAATTCCGAATACCTAAAATAACAAATGGAGGCTCGTTTGTTCTCTCTCCTCCAATCCACCGTCAAAACAAACCAACTGAAGCAAATCTACGCCGTTCACCTCAAACATAATCTCGACCCAACCCGTCTATTTATGCATCTTGTATCCAACTCCTCTACAATTAGGTACGCACGCCACCTGTTCGACACAATTCCCCAATTAGACCCTGTACTACGTAGCACATTTATTTTATCCTGCTCAAAGCTCTCTTTGCATAGAGAGGTGATTACAACTTTCTTCTCGGCACACAAAAGGAAAACTGAGATATCACATGGCATGATACCTCCTGTTTTAAAAGCGTGTACATCAGTAAATGCAGCAATTGAAGGAAGACAGCTGCATTCGTACATTTTGGTTAATGGGTTTAGTTCACCTGTGTATATTCAAACCTCTCTGATAGATTTCTACGTGAAAAGTGGCGACATGTTATCTGCCCAAAAGTTATTTGATGAATTACCTCAGAAAGACCCGGTATGTACCAACTGCTTGATAAGTGGTTACTCTAGATCAGGCAATTTATTCAAAGCACGAAAACTGTTCGATAAAATGCCTAGGAGAACTGCCTCGACATGGAATTCTATAATTGCGTGTTATGCCCGTATTGGAAACTTTAGAGAGGCTTTTATATTATTCGAACAAATGCAAGTCGAGAAATTTACACCAACCGCCATTACAGTTGTAACGGTTTTGTCATTGTGTGCCAAAGCTGGTGATCTCCAAAATGGATTGCGGATCAGGGACTTAATTGAAACTAATAATGTGCGAAAGGACGTCATTGTAAGAACGGCTTTGATGGAAATGTACATGAAGTGTGGTGCAGTTGTTGAGGCAAGAAACGAGTTTGATCAAATCGAGAATAAAGATGTAGTTGCATGGAGTGCCATGATAGCTGGTTATGCCCAAAATGGGAGGCCCAACAAAGCATTAGAGCTTTTTCAAAGGATGAAAATGCAATATTGCAAGCCTAATGATGTAACTCTTGTAAGTATTTTGTCAGCTTGTGGACAGATTGGTTCAATTGAAATTGGAGAAACCATTGGAAAATATGTGGAAAATCAAAGGAATGCATTTAGTGTGCATGTTGGTTCTGCGCTAATAAATATGTACGCAAAATGCGGGATAATTAACAGAGCACATATGGTGTTTGATAAAATGCCTCACAAAGATGTTGTCACTTGGAACTCCATGATAAGGGCACTTGCACTGAATGGGTTTGCAAAGGATGCAATTCGTTTGTTCGAAAGGATGAAAGAGCAAAATTTCCAGCCGAATGATGTAACCTTTCTTGCAGTGCTAACTGCATGTACCCATGCAGGATTAGTTGACCTAGGGTTGAGAATTTTCAATAGTATCAAATTGGAACATGGTACTGACCCCAAAATCGAGCACTGTTCTTGCGTAGCTGACCTATTTTGTAAGGCGGGGAGACTAGAAGATGCCTATAAAATCATCTCTGAGATGGAAATTGAACCAAATGTAATGATCTGGGGCACACTGTTAAATGCATCTAGGGCTTGTTCTAACATAGAATTAGCTGAAATAGCAGCCAAAAAGTTGTTTATTCTGGAGCCAGAAAATTCTTCTAATTATGTTCTTCTTGCAAATATTTATGCTGATGCTGGAAAGTGGGACAAGGCACATGGAATAAGGGATCTTATGAAGGATAGAAATGTGCAAAAATTGGCTGCTTACAGTTGGATTGAATTGGATGGGGTGGTACACAAGTTTCTAGTGGGAGACGCTAATCATTCCGAGAAAGACGAGATATATGATGTGGCTGATTTGCTGGGCTTACATTTGGAGTGGGATAGCTTTGATCCCTGTCTTGATTTAGAGATGTTCTGATGATTAGTAAGAAAACAATTTCATATTTTGGTAGGATTAGTAAAAAATCAAGAATAGCTCACTAACTCAGGTTAGCATTGTCCATTCAAACGTGTAACAGAGAAAATAATAGCTGCTAACTTGAGTTAGCGTGCTATTCTCACTTCATCCAAACATACCATGGGTTAATTTTTTTTAATAAGGTTAGCTTTCTGTTAAGTTATTGCTTAAAGTATTAGAGCAGGGGATCTTTTGCTCCATCTGTTTTCTGTAGATAAATAGCGGGTATTGCTGTTGTTGTTTTTTCACAAATTTTTTTGCGCCAATTTATCTATATGTATGTTGGAAAAAAAAAAGTAAATAATTTATGTTTGTTTTGAATTAGTTTTAGGTATCACGCACCAAAATAAAGGAGAATTATTTATTTTTAAACGTGCCTGAAACTAGACCAAAACAAAGCATTCGCTCTCCTAGGTCCTCTTTTCTCAGGCTTGGTTTTAATAATATAACAGATATCAGATTTAATCAAATAAACATTGATTATTTAATTTATTCCTGATATCAAATATTGTATAATCTTTTTACATCATAACCAAGGCCGGCCCTGGTGCTGGGCAGCCAGGGCGACCGCCCCGGGCCCCAAAATTTATGGGGCCCCAAAAGAAACAAAAATATATTAAATATATTAAAAAAAATTAATCTCTATATATTAAAAATAAATAAAATATTAGGGTCCAAACTTTGAATATTCAAAGGGTTCAAACTTTTCTATAAATAGGTATGATCTATTGCATATCAATAAAAGTGTATATCAGTATTGTAAATAATGGTATGCGCTTGTTGAACGAACGAGATAATGTCAAGCAATTAATAGGTATGCGGTCGATTAATCAGAATTATGCGGATAATTTTATATTTTCATTAAAATTATGTGTATATATTGATAATTTATTTAAAAAATAATTTATTTAACTCATCAAACTTATCAAATAAACTTAACTTAGTTCTATTATTATAACATAAAACTATGCTTAACAATACACATGCACTTTACATGTGTAAGTAACACATTTATTTAATTAAAAAATAAATTCGAGAATTAAGCATTTTCAAACACTAACAATATATTATTTGAAAGACATGAAACATTTCAACATAAAATCACTAAAGTTAGTTTGTAATAACAACTTAATTTAATATATGAACAAGATGTACTAATTGAAAAAAATTACATCAGTAAGTAAGAAAAATATACGATATATATATAATAGAGGAATTAATCAATTAATTCAAAATAAGTAAGAAGAAAAAACATATATAAAAAAAATTGAATTTTTGAAGAAAAAATATATATAAAAAAATTGAATGTATAGTCAAGCACAAATAAAATTGCAATACATGTTTATAAAACTTATTATCACACAGTTACAGAAAAAAAAACAATGTAAAAATAAATAATCACTGGAATAAACGAAAATAAATGGGAATAAACGGAAAAAAATGGACGATCAAACGAGAATAAACGAAATAATTGGGAATAATCGAGAATAATCGGCCAATTAATCGGAAAAATTCACTAATAGACCTCCGATAAGTGTATTCATAAATGTTTGACAGCCATTAACAATTAAACAGTTATATAATAGGCTGTTAAGCCATTTTTTACAACACAGGTATATATAAATGTTACGTTACGAAACTTTTACAATTAATTTTTAATGATTTAAAGGCAAGAATCGAAAATCGTGCTAACAAAATGGAAGTTTAAACCTTAATTAAGGTTCCCCTAAATAAGTAAATTAAGTATGAATCGAAACCGCGTCGGAATTTTGAAGTTCTGAACCTTTATAGGTCCAGTGCGTCCGCACTGGTGGTGAGTGCGGGTGACTGACCCGCACTGGATTCTGTTTTCCTTGAGTTGTTTTCTGAATTTCTTCTCAGTGCGTCCGCACTGAGAAATTCTGTATTGACTGAATTTTCCAGAATGTGACTAAGTCCTGAGTGCGTCCGCACTGGAGTATTCTTCTGTGTTGATTGAATTTCTTTACAAAATCCGTCTAAGTACTGAGTGCGGGTGACTGACCCGCACTGAAATTGAGTGCGTCCGCATTACGCTCAGACATTTCCCTTGTTCAGTGCCGTTTTCATGAAAATTTGACTAAGTACTGAGTGCGTCCGCACTGGAGTATTCTTTTCTGTGTTTTTCAAGCTGTCAAAATTATGCTAAGTGTTGAGTGCGGGTGATCGACCCGCATTGAAAATGAGTGCGTCCGCACTCGTGTATATTTCTGTGTATTTCAACTGCTGAAAATCTGTTCTAAGTGCTGAGTGCGGGTGGCCGACCCGCACTGAATTGAGTGCGTCCGCACTCAGGGTATCTTTTCATAAAAGCCCAAAATTTCTTTCTTTCTCTCTCTTCCCCTCCGCCCCTTTCCCCATTATTTTGTGATTTTCGCCAAGAGAGAAAAAAGAGAGTGAGAGAGCTTCCCTTTCCTCTCAAACCCCCGATTGTTGCGAGAAATCGAAACTGGAACCGAGTAAGCGCCCGTGAATCTCTCCCAACTCCCTGATTCGGTATTCTTTTATCTCCTTTTCTCTTTCTAAACCTCGAATTTTCTCGATTTATCAGATGCTCGTTTTAAACTTGAGATTTGTGTTCGAATTGCTCGAGGATTAGTTCCTCTACACTCCTTTCTTGTTTATTTGTCAATCTTTTTCCCGATTTCTTCCGATTTGTGGATTTTGAATTTCTAGGGTTTCGTGCCAAAACTGAAATTGGGCATAATCGTGAATTGATTTGCTTAACCCAACCAATTAGACTTGAAATCGGTAGGGTTGCCTCCTGATCTTGAATTTCTAGAACATTTAACGACTGATTTGAGATTCGACCAAATTAGGGTTTAACCAAACGGTAAATCGAACTGTTACGAGAACCAAAATAGAGAACTGGTACCTAAATTGTTACCAAATGGAGAGTTTGTATCGTCCAGAGGACCTAGAGGAGATTGTGTGCGGTTTTAGAGGATTTTGGTAAGAAATAATGAACCGAACAAATTGATACAAAAAGCATAGGAATTGATTAAAGAAGGTATAAGCCCGAGAATTAACTCGAGTAAACCTCTCGACCGTGAACCAATGTTAACCTAGTATACGTGCAATATAGGTGTAGGCTCGGTCGAGCAAGACGTTGCGAGGCATTTCGAGACGCCTGAACCATAATTTAAGCGGTACGCTCGTCGTATTCAGGTGCGGGATTCTTGGACTTGTTTGATACTTTATTTTCAGGAATTAAACTATGTATTCATTTGTCATGTTGAATATCATTGATTGCATCATTGAATTGTGTAAAACATTTGCATAGCCCAATCAAATTAAACTCGAATTGATGTGACTTGAGTGATTTGCATGCTGGTATGGTTGTAGGTTATGTCGATCTATTATGATCTGATTTGATTGAAAGTCACCACGATTTGATATGTATGTGAATGGATTTACGAAGTTAAGCACTTGGATCCAATGAATTTGCAAAGTCGGGCTGTATGCTGGCTTTGATTCCCAGGATCCTAGTGGCCTTAGGTGAATGGCCCTCAATGTTTCCCAGTACCGGTTGGGACGAGGGAGAGTGATTATGTTATGATATGTGAATTGGGAATCGTGGGTGACATGTGTAACGTCTATGGCTCGGTGGCATTCTCCTACGTGTTAATGCATTTGGAAGGTCAATTGAATATTACGAATATTGGAACCGATTCTAAAGAAGATTTTCTTTATGTGACTTGAACCAGACCTTAATAATTGTTAAGCCAAGCGATTGCAGATGGGTGTCAGATAAAGGGTCCAGCTCGGTTGGCCATCTGTAGGTGTCAGTAACCCTACAGATGTGGGTTTGATAAAGGGTCCAGCTCGAAAGAATATCTGTAATTGCTACAAGCCCTAATGAATCGAGTTAAGCCAAAATATGTATTGTGTTTGAAATTCATCTTGGAAATTCTGTAAACTGTGATTCATCTGATTAATTGTTGTCGAGTATTGGCATTCTGTTAATTATGAATATATATCTGTTTGCATTGTTATTGTTTGGGTTTCATTTTTGAATATGGAGTTTGATTGCAAGTCCAATAATCTAAACTGTGGCAAATTTCGCACTGAGAATTTATTCTCACCCCCACCCTTTGGGTTACTTTACAGTTACTGGTGCGACTGATTCTGGAGAGGCACGAGAGTAGTAGGCCTTAGTAGCTTACCACTTGATAACCCTAGATATGTTTTGTTATATAGGTTTAGGGTAGGCCTCATGGTTGGTATCCGGATGTGATACTTTTGTTGTATTATTTACTGTCCAGACTGTGTACTCTGATTTGTGTATATATAAACTTGGTTTATATTATTTAGTTTTGAATTGTTAAGTATAAATTGAATAGCCTTGTAAGTATACACGACGTTGTATGCTTACGGCGGGAGACTGTCGTATCCCGTGGCCGCGGGGTGTGACAATAAAGGGTCCAAAAATTTCTTCCGCCCCGGGCCCCAAAATCTTCAGAACCAGCCCTGATCATAACAATTAAAATTATAGGGTAATTTTAGCATAAATTAAATGTAAATGGTATATCTTGAAAAAATTTGGAGACGTGCTGTCCATCATTTAGATATGATGTATATCCAATTTGAGTTAATGTGAAATTTGATTAGTTATCCGTCAAAAAATTGTTAAAACTAAATTGTCAATTGATTTTAAATTATTTGATAAAATAAATTGAGTTTTGAATTGATCCAAATCTAATACACGTTATGTTTAAGCAATGGAGATCTTAATTATTTTTTTGTTTGAATAATATTTTCTATAAGATGAAATTAATGTATCTATTCACACTAAAATTACCCAAAATGGAACTGATCAATTGCGATGGGATACGTTTCTCCAGACAATACAACTCACTAATATTTTTTGTTTCTGAATGAGGGAAATAAATCTGCTGTTATTCCAAAGAAATATCAGGAACTGTTATTGATCCCAACCGTTGATTGTTGTTGAAATTTGCGCATGAAAAACTTGCTTCATTGAGTTGCGCATGAAAAATTTACTTCATTGATTCGTGCATGAAAAAGTTTGAAAAGTTGAGATAAGTATAACAGAGTCGTGTTATTCTTTTGAAATAACAGCATATTTATTTCCTTTGAATGAGAGAGTTGAGATCAAACCACTCAACATCTTTTTTTAAACTCATACTATTACAGCAAAGAATTGTTGGAAATATTCTTCATGCCAGAATATTTTGGGCAAAGTTAGTAATTAATTTCTGAAATTAATATGGAATAAACAAATTGGGATGCATAATTATGAGCCGTAAGATACGCTCTCTCTTTCTGGATAGATGTCTCGGATTAGATGCATCTGGATAGATGCAGTCAAATGGTGCAAAGTATTCTATATATACATGCAGCAGTTCATTTTATGTTATCCATTCTGCTCACTTCTTCATAAAACCAAGATAGAGAGTAAGAGATAAAATATATGGATGTTAGTCGGTGCTAGCACTTCGATTCGCAATTGGTTTTTAACTTGTTCGTATGAATATCAATAGAGATGTGTTGTTGTTGTCGCATACATTTGACAAGAGAATGAGAAAGAAAGTCATTGCTCCTACGACTAGACAAAGATCTCCGCTGCGCATCTAATGGTAAACTTTATCTTGCATTTAATTTTTACACTTGAATTCTATTTCGGAATATATTGAACTAAAATGAATTGTTGCACCAATAATTCACCTGATTTTTCAACAAGGATTTCTTCATCTAAATTTCGAACTCACAACCTCCCATATTAGAGGACATGTGTCTTTGCCACTAAATCAAAGACTGATTTTCTACAACTCACTAATATATATTTCATTAGTTTGGAGAAATATCGAAGGTAGGGAAATAGTTCTCTCTTAAAATGTGCTTTAGAAGGGGTACATTGAAGGAAAAGAAGGCAGGGGGAAAGAAATGGTGGGATAACCAATCCTGACTGAGTGATTGGAGGAGTTTACTTGCTCCAAAAGTGAAAATTATTATATTAGGGTGATCAAAGCGGAACGAGAGGGAGAGAATGTGAACTGATTTTAGAAACTTTCTGATTTTATTCATCTTCAATTTGAAGTGTAGAGAAGATGAACTCGCTTCCTTCTCTTCCTTTTCCTTTCCATTACACAACCGGTCTTTGAAGCACATCCTAAGAGTTTAGAATTTATTTTTTATTTTTTATTTTATTTTTAAAGAGGGAGAGTTACCCTTGAGATATATAATACTAGGCAAACATACTCCCCATTTATTTTAAATTTGAGAGGATCCAAGCTTCTTTAATTATACGACCGAGACTTCATTATTTTATTTTTTTATTTTATTTTTTTTACAAGACCGAGACTTTATGATTGTGTTTCAGATAAAATTTGTAGCATCAAGCATAACAGTATTCAATTTTTATATACTATTAAAGCGCAAGGTCCCTAGACGTCCATTTTTTATATGGTTTAAAATAGAATGCTTGCAGGAAAAAATTTGAATGGGTCAAGAAAATTTATTGGCAATTAACAATAAATATGTAAGACCCCTTGTGAACATCATTCGTTGAAAGTGAGAATAAATAAATACTTCAGGTTACATCAAAGTAATATTGTGGACAAGAATTGGGGAAATAATTCAAATCAATCTTGGGAAGCACTAAAATAGTACGAAATATTTGAAAATCAAGAAGTCAAATCACGTTTTTTTTCATCGTTTTAAATAATTAGGGTTCGATCATGGGATTTCTTAAATGTGCATCATCTCTTTTTAAATTGGTGAAATGACCACGTATTATTAAAATATCTGACATTGCAATTCTGCGATACAAGGAACGGTATAATCGTGTAAGACAATTTTTTTCAGAGAAAAATGAGGAACTAAACCTTTTAAATTTCGATATTCTTTTGAGAAAAAAATGGGGTTTATGCCCCCATTTGATTTTATTGATTGGCAGTTCCATGGTAACAGTCTGAAAATTAAAAAGATGCAAGCACAGTCGCGTACCAGTGCCTGGTAGTACTGGTAAAACAACAACAACAAAATACCAAATTTTTTTTTTTTTTTGAAAATAAATGATTTTGTTTCTAATGTCGTTGGTAAAGATGCTGATGATGTAGTTTTGTACACCTTTTTCCGTGCGCTTGTTTAAGCAATATGTCTTACCAGTTGCCGTACAAGTGGTACCTGGACATGTACCGGTACAGGTACTTGATCCCTCATGTAAATATCGATATTCTTAGAAGATTCTATTTGAATTTCGAATTCACGGCATCTTACACTGAAAATATTTTTCATTTTCCTCTAAACTAAAATTTGATTGTCCTATAAAATAGTAATTAAAGCTCGAGTAAAGCTTGGGTGCTATGGATTGCATAAGGTCATCCATGCTACGACTTCAAAAACTTATTGTATAAACTTTGATTTAAGTAGCTCAATAAATTGATTATATAATAAAGGGTAAATTTCTCCGTAGGTCACTAAACTTTGTTATTTGTCACGAATTGGTCACTCAAATTTGATTTGTCCATTTTAAGTCACTCAACTTTGTTATTTGTCCCAATTAAGTCCCTCTATACTTTTCCATTCAAAATACTAACAGAATATGCTCATTCTGTTAGTATTTTGGATGAAATATGCTCATTATGTTATTATTTTGGATGAAATGAGTATATTCCGTTAATATTTTGAATGGTAAAGTATAGAGTAACTTGATTGAGACAAATAACAAAGTTGAGTAACTAAAAATGGACAAATCAAACTTTAATGACCAATTTGTGACAAACAATAAGATTTAGTGACCTCTAGCGAAATTTACCCTATAACAAAATTGTAGAATACTAATTTTTACTATTTGTGGAATTTTTTCACTATTTTTATGATTTATGAAATATGGCAAAAAATGGCTTAAAATATTGACAACTTTTTATTATTTTTAAATCATTCTTTGTCATCTTTCATAAATCATAAAAAATAGTAAAAATTAGTATTCTATAAGTCCATTATATAACAAATTTACTGAGCTACTTAAATCGAAGTTTGAAATTTATTCAATAGATTTTTAAGACCGTAACAAAAATAGCCTTACTTTCCAAGCTATTCGATAGGTTTCTTAAACGTGCATATATTTATTTATTTTTATAAGTATATCGGGTATAAAGTTGGGGCTATCTTTTAAAAATCCCAATCGTTTTGTGCAACAGTGTAAAGATAGTTTTCTTCTATAATTCCATTTCAGAAAAGGTAAAAGTGATTGGTACAAAAAATGGAGCATTAGCGCTTAAGTGGAATATTAATCCGCACTAAGCCTCTAAAAAATTGTGCCAAATCCAAATGCAATCAATTCCACCGTATAGAATGCATATTCTTGCAATAATAAACATTCACTAAAGCAGAGGCCATGATCATGGTATGAAAATTAGTTCAGTCTCCACCATGTATTCTGCTGAGTAGTTTGCTTTTCCCAAGACAGCGTGAGCGTGCAGAGGTCCAAGCCAAAATATTGTACCAAAAGCATATTTTGCAGGGAAAAGTAGCTTTTGTGAGAATATAGAATTTGAATCCACTTTTAGTAAAGAGACAGAGAGGAAGACAATGTCAACCAATTCAGATTTTAGAACACATCTTCAATATGGTAAGATGAAATTTTGAAACTTCATTTCATAGTTTTATATGGGACTGACTTTTTATAGTTTCTTTTTCCTGATAAAAGAATTTAAGGTAGAAAGTAGAGTTATACACTAACCTTTTTACATGAGTAAATTCTCAATTCATAGTGGAGCACTACTTAGAAGTACATCACATTATCCCTGCATAAAATGTGTTTTATGTTTTGTTGGCTCAGCAAGCATTTGCATTTTTTTTTTTTTTGAGAAAGTAGCCCGTAGGCATTCATTAAATACTTAGTAGTAACAAGTACCAACCTGTAACCCAACCAGCAGTATTAGCACTCAGTGCTTTTGATGCCCTTTACATCTGTACCTCTTCATAAGCTAACCCTTGCCATCCCATGGAGTTCAGCACAGCCTTGAAAGTTGAAACTATGGTAACTCCCTAAGAAATGAAATTAACCTTACAGTACATCTAGTATGTTACAGGCTTACAGCTACCTTAAACATGATACATACATATATGTTATAAAAATTAAAAAAAACTTGAAAAAAAGCAGTACCAGCATATATGTTATAAATTACAAAAATATTCATATATAAAAGCGAACCACCCATAAAACCCAAGAAAAAGGAAATGAAGTTAAAACAGTAGATATTGTACATAAGGTACCAACCCATACTTTACAGCATTAGAAAAAAATGTACAACCCAGAGGGAAACCAGTGCATGGCCAAAACAGTATCAGTAAGGGAAGTGCATCAGTGAGGCACAATCCAGTACCAGTCAGATCCAAAATCAAGTACCCGTACCAGTGGCAGTGAAAACAAGATCCAGTAGCCGTACCATAGACAGTGTGAAACCAAAACAATACCAGTGGGTAGAGGATAACTGTACAAGAGAACGAGTGAACGCAGTACCATTATTTAAAGAGCAAAATGGGAAAAAACGTACCAGAAAACCACTGAAACCAGTACCATTATGGAAAGGGCAAAAGTGGAAATTGGGTAGGCTATATAAAAAGTGAAACTGAACAGTTTATCAAAATAGTAGGTACTGGTATCAGTGTTGGTACGTATTACCTTGACAGACCCATGTATTCGTGCAGCCTTTGCCAATTCGTCCCCCTCCATATTCAGATCCCCGAGTAAATAGACACAACTAAAATTGGGATTTAGTGCTAGAAGAGCCCAAATATGCATTATTTCCATGTAGGCCCTCCAATCCTCACTAATCAGCAACTTTGTTGATGCCAGAGAGTGTAATAACTGCCTTAAATCCGTGTGAAAAATACACGAGGTATGGTTTAAATGCACGACTGGCATGATGCCAGTGAGCAGTGCCAGGCCTCCATATGATATGCCGAAAATGCCTGATTGAAGGCTGCACCAAAGTGGAGCAATGTTGAACCCTTTTAAATTAAGTATCCAACTCCTCCCTTGTCTGATAGGAGAAAGAAACATCTAAACTTTTTTTTATTATTAGTGAATTTTGCACAATTAATGAAAAATCGCACGAATCAAAACAGCTATTTTTTCTTTATTCCACATAATCAAAACATTTAAACGTGCAAAATCTTGCACAAAAACAGAAAATGATAAATAAAGAAGAGAGATAAAACTTAGCTAACAGCATACAAAAATATGGGGCAATGATTAAATAAAATAATCTCTTATACATGATCTAACACTAATAAAATTTCCTCCACAGGTTATCAACTTATTCCTCTATGTTACATTCCTTCCCCACCATAAACTAAAATCAAACCCACCGGGTTTCTATAACCCAACCTCTGACTTAACCCTCCTATATATATGTAATAATACATGGGAATATGAATTAAAAAGAATTAAGAACAGCAAAGCCGTCGCTCATCCACTCAAGAATTCCCTTGGGGACTCTTTCCAATTCTCTTGAGATGAGCTATCACAGCCTTTCTTTGATTCCTATAAATAATTGACTTTTGTAAAATTAAATAAAAAAAAAAGAAAGAATACAAACAAATGAAGGAAAGAACCGGTTAGCTTATTAAAAACAAATGACTCAAGTGACCGGCCCAGTTTAAGCGGCTGTTGCCTCTTGCTCGGGCTAGGGGCCAAACAGGTCGGTATTATAAAGACCCGACCCATGAGCAGCCCATGCAAGATCCGGCTCCTCTCGTGCCAATTGCTTAATGGGTGTGGCTTGGTTGCTCCTAATTCCAAAAGAGGCCGACTTTCTCAACTTCTGGAGCTCCTCTCCTTGAAATCCCCAGTCCAGTTTACCATTCGGTGATGCCCAATCGGAGAGAACAGATGGGGTAACAGTTACTGATGTGGCAGCTGAGGTCATGACAGAAAGGGAGGATGGCCGTGCTACTGGGCTTGACTGGCGGTCACAAAAGCTCTGACTCCGCTTTGCAAAGGCATTTGCTCGTGAGTTCATGATGGCCCTTGCCATTGAGTGGTCCAGACTAGAATCATTAAGCTGGCTTGTCATTGGAGAAGAGGGGAGGTTAGATTCATAGCCTGGGAACAATTGTGACGGGTGCAATTCAGATTCGGGTAAACTCTGCTTGAGAGATATGGCTTGGAGCTGAGATAATAAACCTGCATCAACAGAAGAAAATGAGCCGAGACCAGGACTCAGGTTACCAGTTGGTGCACCCCAGTTTCCACGTTGAGGTGGAGTATTGGGCATTTTGTCGAACAGCTTCAGGGCCTGGGCATACTGATCTAAACTGAGCAAATCCATATCAAGATCAAAATCCCTTGCCCCAATTGGAGTATTCAGCCTTGTGGGCATAGGAGAAGAAGCAATTGGGGAGCCGGGCCCATTCTGTTGCATCATTAGCATAGCACTAGCAGTTGCCATGTCAAGGGCGGACCCAGCCCGCGGTGACCCAAATGACCCGACAGAAATTGCTGAAGGGTTTACTGATCGGAGCTCTTCTGGCTTGTGTGCGAAGAAACAAATCCGACGCTTGCAGCCGACCTCATCTTTACACAATCTAGTGCGGTATTGCGCCGGGTGGAGCCATGACTCAAACACTCCATGTGCATACTCACAGTTATCAGCCTTGTGACAAGTGCCTTTACGGAAGTCGGGGCAAGGCACACAACTGTAAAAGAACTTGCGTGGGTCTCTTCGGCGTGCGTTCTCTCCAGGGTGGACGAAGGGGCACTCTGTCCAGTCGTGAGAGTAGGCACGAGAGCAAGGCTTAATCTTGAAAGCATACATGCGAAATTCGTCGGAACTATATATCCCAGTTTTTATGTCTGGCAAGGTAAGATCAGGCGGGTATTCCTTTTTCGAGTCTTCCCTTGTGAGAACTTTCTTGGGCGGGGTCGAGGGAGGAGAGGCGGATGCTGCTTTGAGAAGTGAGCGAAGTGACTTATCAAGGGTGTGAGGTAGGATTCTTGGGATTAGGTCGCCTGGTCGGCGTCCAGAGGAGTCTAGAGATTCCACGTCAGCGCCAGCAGAGATCAAGAGAGAGACGACGTCGGCGGCCGCGGCAGCGCCGCCGCAGGCTGCGAGGTGAAGCGCTGTGATGCCATCGGAAGAGGAAGCACGCGTAGCTTCGGACGGAAAGGAGGCAACAATAAAGCTTACTACAGAGGTGCTTCCGTACAAAGATGCAATCATGAGAGGAGTACGCTGCTCCATGGCGACGTGGTAGGTGGGAGAGGCGGAGGAAGGCCCATACCATAGGGAAGAAAAAGAGAGCGAGGGGAGGTGGTTGTCTGACAATCGCCGGAGTGAGGAGAGATCATCGGAGGCTGCAAATTCGAGTAGGAGTGATGGATCGGAGAGTGAAGGCGGTGTGGGGGAGTGTTTTTTTGGACCGCTGCACATGGTGGGAATAGGAATGAATAAGGTTGGATGGGGAGGGTTAAAGAGAAAGGTATGGCGCACGGGGTCTTTTAGTAGTTGAGAAAAGGAGATGGGAATAAAAGGGTGGAGACTGTGGGAGAGGGATAGAGATAAGGGAAGATGGGAGTGAAAGTCGAAATGGGGCAGGTAGATGGCGACGAGTGCATATCCTCTGAGATATCTCAACTTTTGCGTGACCGACGTGTCCGGTGCCTATTCGGGGTGATGTAGGGGGTCGGTATTATGTGTGCTTTGAGATTCGTGCAGAACGTATTTAAACGGTTGGGATTTTCCATAAAGTCAGGCAAAGTTTGAGATATCGCAGAGTATACGAATTCGATGGGGACCGCCACAATGGATGAATGAAATTCGTGTCACTAAGGTAACAGAATATTTCTTTTTGGATCCATACCGTGCAATCAGAATGTACACGATCGGACGGTTAAAATCTAAACATAAATATTATGTTACATGATATGGATTCGCCACGATTTCATTCAAAGGAACGGAGAAAAAAAAAATGTTTTGCTACATTAAATAAATTCGGATCCTCTGCATTAACTCAAGAAGGGATTTTCTGAGTTAATATATCTCAATCGTAGGATAAGCTTTAAAATTTATGCGAATTAGATCTGCACAAATATTAAAGATTCCTACGTTACATTATAGGTGGATCCAAATGAATTCCGTTTATAATAAGACGACTCGAGATCTATTAACTTAAAAGATTCCCTTTTGAGTTAATGCTGACGATGCGGGCTCACATTAAATCGGCTGGAGACCATCAGTACATTTAAATCGGCTGTTCAATTGATTTCTTGCAAAGCAAATTTTCCCTTTGTGGGTCCTTTTGACATTCATGTGCATCAGTAACCTTTATTTACGGAAAGATATTATTTACCCACTAAAAATTTCTTGTACTGGATTTAGACAGTGCTCTTCATGAAACCGTCTCTCCTGCTAACCAATAATTTAATTTGTGACTGTAGAATACATACCTTTTTTTTTTTTTCTGGTTTACTTTTATTATTTAGATTTTCTGCTTCAATATTCCAGATGGTACAAATTCTTGTCAATATTCGAGAATACTTTTCATTTTATCCTGTTTCAAAGCAAATCTACGGAGATTTCAATCGGGAAAATTAGAATGACAAGGTACAAAATTTGGGAAATTTGAATTCTGTGATAAGCTTTTGAACCACAAAATATAAGTCAAAGCAAAAGACAAACACACTGTTGTTATCAGTTAAATAATTAATGCTAGAAAAAAAGATTCCTTTGCAGCAGAGAATGTTAGTGTCAAAGTTTTTTTCATTTTCATTCCGTACAACAAGTTGAAGTTTTTTCTTTTCTAAAAGATAGATTTTGTACTCTATTTTACTGAGTCACAGATAAAACGACAGCAAAACAAGAGAGATTAATTAGATATAAAATAGTTTGATTGTACTTGATTATAACTTATTTCCAGCTTTTGTGGGACAAGCAACTTATTTAAAATTTTTTTTTGAAAGGAAATAGAAAGAGAAAAAAAATATCAGTTTAAATATTTTATTTTCCATTCTTTTGTAGGGATTAGTGCTGCAAACGAATCGAACTGATTTGAACTTACCATAGTTTGAGTTTGGTATGAATTAATTTTGAATCGAATTTTTTACGAACTCAATTTCAAATCTTTTAGGAACTTTTTTACAACAAGGAATAGTGATTATAGTCGCTGAAAGCGAGAGGTAAAAGTCGTCTAGGGTTTTAGAACTGAAAGCGAGAATTATGACTTACGAATTCAGACTTATGTATGGATGGCCTTATGTTTTAATTTTTAAGTCATTAACGAACATAAGTCATCAACGAAAATCAACGATTCACGTTACTTTAAGATTCGAATTATAATAGTTCGCGAACCTATTTTGAACAAACCAAATCTAGTTTGAATTTGATTTGAATTAATTTCAAACTATTTCGAATCGAATTTTTTACGAACTTTTTTGAATCAAACTCGAATCGAATCACGAACTACGAATTTTTTTATGCAACCCCAGTAGGGATAAATGATATAAAATTGGGCCTTGTAGAAAAATTGCGTAATTAATAAAATATAAATTTTATATGCATCTGGATTCATATTTGGCAAAAATCTAGATGCTATAGATACAATATTATTTATTATGATTTTATTTTTATTTTTTTCTTTTTCGTTTTGAATAAAATAAGATCCCTCCTGTCAGTTCACATAATGGAGAGATGTTAAAATGAAGTTTCAGAAAAAATAAATATTGAACCCAAAATGAGTGTAAAAAGGTTTTATGCTTACCGATGAAGAAAGCAAAATTACGCGTATTTATTCTATGTGCAAATTTGTGGTTTCTGATAAATTCAGAATATGGTTAGCGTAAGCAAATTTTGTCGTTGGTTTCGCTTTATTTTAACGAAATTCGGTTCCTGGAAAGAACAATTATCTTCCATTAAATAAATAAAAAATAAAATATAATTTAAAAGCATGAAAAAAATAGTATATTAAATATGAATACTTAATATATTATATATTAGCGAAATATACTTTTCATTTATTTGAAAATTGAGAGGATTCAAGCTTCTTTATATGACCAAGACTTTTATTATTATGTAGTTTCAGATAAGATTTGTAGCATCAGGTGAAATAAATATAGAAACCAGTTATTTTAATTGTTGATTTTTGTTAACACTTATCGCATGAAAAAAAAAAAATTTCTTTATTGAGATCCGCATACAAAAAAAAAAAAAATTAAATAATTGGGATCGGAATAACATTTTTTTTTTTTTGAAATAACAACAGATTTATATATCCAGCATCAAGCACTGCGGTATAATGTTTATATACTATTAAAACGCAAGATCGCTAGTTTGGCCTAGAAAATTTATTGGAAATTAACAATAATTATATACGATCCCTTCTGAACAACATTCGTTGAAAGTGTGAATAAATAAATACTTCAGGTTACATCAAAGTAATATTGCGGATAAGAATTGGGAACTAATTCAAGTCAATCTTGGGAAGCACTAAAATACTAAGAAATATTTGAAAATGTAGAAGGCAATTCAAGTTTTTTCATCTCTTAAAATAATAAGGGTTCATAGTTGGCAATGATATTAACACAACATTATCAAAATATTTTTTTTAAAACTGATTCTCTCGCATATTTGTATAATTTTTATTATTGAAAGCAATGTTTTGTAAAGTATGCTATTTTTTAAAATATGTTTCTCTTGCATACATTAAATTCTTTTTAATATGGTGTCAATGTGCTTACTTGTCATAGTTATGTTTCTTTTGCTTTTACCCATCTGAAAAAAAATTATTCTAATTTTACGTCCTCATTATTAAATTAATATTTTCAATCTTCGCATTATTTGGTTCATTTACAAAATTGAATTAATAAACTTAGGCACACATTAAATATTGATAATGAATGAATTAGAAGCGGACGGTTGATTGCATGGTTTTATATTATATTTCACAAGAAATTAAAATCAAGTTGCAGTTTCCAAAACATTCATCCCAACCTTTATTTGTATTTGCATGCAAGCACTGTTGATTTGTTTTCTAATTCAACCGGATAAAGATTGAAATTTTAGCTGGTTTAAATCCGTTTATGTCAAGCCATGCTTATCCACAACAAAATAATCTATGGTTCTTTTCACCAAATACAAATTTTTAAGAGGGCACATACGAAAAAAATTTAGATTCAGACTCCAAGTGGAAGTCCAAATTAAAATAAATGTTTTTTGGAGTCCGACGTTTATTCGGTCGCTTCTTTTTATTTTTTCTCCCAACGTGTGATTCTTTGCACTGGTTGGGAATTGGGAATTGGGATGGTGGGTCCGCGTGCGAAACTGCAAACGAACAACCAAGTGGTATAGACGGATTAATCTTGTGTTCTGAATTTTTTTTAAAATCATAAATAAAAAATAAATTTTATCAAACCAATTTAATAATTTTGTTTAAAACAAAAAATCATAAGAATCGAGATGTCATTTCAGTCTTTTTTTTTTTTAATCGAATTGTTATTTTGATCCCAGTCATTTTCACAAATTTCGAGAAAAAAATACGTTGAAAAATTATAAAAATATCTGAAATCGAATTGTCATTTCGATCTCAAAAAAAAAATGAAACCGAAATAACATTTTGGTTCTTATAGTTTTTTATAAAAAAAATAAAATCAATTTTCTAATTATGATTTATAAAAAAAAATCTTTTGTTCCTGCTAATCCAAAACCACCGGCTCCTTGGGTCAGTGCCAACACGTGTCAGTAGCGACGACTTGGTTTGACTGAAAAATGCTATCAGTAGCGATCAAGTGTTTTATTATATGAAATAGGTCCCACACGGTGCAACCAAGTCTTACTTAGAATCCGAAGCATGAATATATCAGATCTTGTAACCCTTGTTTTAGGGGACCGGTGTTTTGTTATATTGTAGTTTTTATTTTTTATTTTCAATATCATGATTGTTTAGGGGAACAATTGTGTGAATATATGTATGTTGAGCGCTGTTAATGATCTCCAACATGAACCTATTTTAGTGTTTGATTACGATTATATCATTTTAAGAGTAAACGAAGCGATTGACTTCCAAAATTATCTTATCATTTTGTTATATTTTGATATTATCAGTTTATCGTTTCCGGGTCTTCCAATTATCTTGTCAATATAATTAATTAAGTTGTTCTAAGGGTATGTCCAAAGAAAATCACTTTGTTCATTTTAAAACTAAAATTTTAAAAACAAATATTAAGTCGTCAAAGAATGGTTGTTGTCTTTAATTACATAATGTCATTAGTCATTACTTGTAATTTTTTTTCCTTGTTATATAGATAAGTATATTCGATTATGTGCGAAAGAAAAAAAATACCAAAAATTGCGGAAGTGTGCATTTTTTTTAGTACCTTGTTGGAGTTTCACACACACACACACATGATTCCATGAACAATTTATGTTTTAAACTCACATCTGATTCATGTATAGAATTATTAAGTCTTGTTAAGTTGTAAGTCCTGTTTTTGTTATTTTTTGCCAAATAACATATAATTTTAAAAATTATTAAAGGAGTGAAATTTAATTTCAGTCTTTATATTTTCACATTATCGGATTATTGGAAAACTAAATTTTGATCTGTAGCTCATCTCCTTTTAGCCAGGGGCAGATCTACTGTAGCATGGGGGGGGGGGGGGGGGGGTTGCCTCCCCTGGAGGATCATAAATTGTAAGTCAAGGTATTGGAAAATATAAGTCAAAATATTGTTTTTTTATCGAGTGCTCAATTAGTTAATGGGTTTAAATCCGATAAGCTATTTAAACCAAATTCGATATTTTTTGCCCCACCTGACGAAAATTCTGGATCCACCCTGCTTTCAGTAGGAGGTTGCATCTAATTAAAAATTTCTTATGAATATTTAAAATTGGATAGCTTAAAACTATTTTTATCTAAAAAAACGTCATACGATTATTGTTCTCACGAACTGTGATATATGTCAATCACAATCA
The DNA here is from genome assembly GCF_964058835.1 of Carex rostrata. NCBI lineage: Eukaryota > Viridiplantae > Streptophyta > Magnoliopsida > Poales > Cyperaceae > Carex > Carex rostrata. Next base: position 5,222,528 of record NC_135948.1, on the reverse strand, counting down.
ATATTGTCTGTCTCACAATTTGTTTTGTCTTTATTTAAATAAAATAAAATGTCATGCAAAATCAAATATGTGTTTGAAAATTAAATATATTAATGTATGAATATGTAATTGTGTAATAAGTGAGGGAATGACAAATGGTACAAAATGTGCACCTAAGATATAATTGATGTATATATTTTCATTTGTTTTTGTCTTTTTTCATGTATTGGTCCCAAGACATAAAAACTTGTACAAATCGCATATGATTTTTGAAGCTTTATACATAATAAAACCACATACTATTTTGAAAAGCCACATTGGTAGAAAAATGAGCAAAATTGATAATTTTTAAGAAAAGTAAAAAAATTGAATCTTCATTTCTTGAAGCTTAATACATAAAACCACATGCTATTTTGAAAAGTCACATTGGTAGAAAAACGAGCAAAATTGATAATTTTTAAGAAAAGTTAAAAATTGAATCTTCATTTCTGAGAAATAAATTTATATATAATCACCATATTAATTTTTTTTTCTAATAAAAGAGGGTGCAAGTTTTTACTAATAAATAAAGGTGGTGGCAATTTTTTTCATGTGAACTCTGAACTTGTTATCTCTTACACAAATAATATTGTATTTAACTACTAGTTCAAAAATTGATTTTGAGCAAACCAAATAATCTAAGAACAATCGAAGAGTGTTTCGGATGATAAAAAACAACTTCCTCCTATTCAATTGAGAATAAAACACACTCTTCAAAAGTGAAATAGAAAGAACTAGTACATACAAAAAAAATGTTAATTAAATTTTAATATGAATGATTAAAATTTCAAAAATCATATGGGTGACTCGCACTGAATCTGCCTTAAATACCTTCAAAACGATTCATAATATAATCTCTACACTAAGAAATTATAAAATGCATCAGATAATAGAAGAGAGGAACAATGATGTATATATATATTTTTTTGATTTTATTGTTCATCATGCACTATTTTCTAGTAATATATAGTGCTGTAAATTTATATGTTCCTAGAGGCCGTTACTTTAGCTAAATTGAATTTAAATTGTGCAATTAAGATATAATTAAAACAACAAATCTTTTACTTTACAGTGGCATTCAATGAGAATGGCTGGTTATTCAAATTAGGAAAGTTATAAATATACAATTTCGCTCTTGTTATGTAAGGGAAATATGTTGGGTTTCGGGTAACCAAAACTCGTTTAGGCTTAAGCTGCGGAAAGAACGTAAAACAAAAATTTTACTTCTAACTTAAGCCAAGGATTAAACGGGGTATGTCAGGAAACTTTCCAAAGCGGTCCACCTTCAGTATTCCTTTGGCATCAAAATCCAATTTAATCCTTTTACAGATCTACTCCATGATTGATTTCTAAAACTTTAATCTACTTACCAATTAAATAGATTAATATAACATATTTATACCTTGTTTCCAAATCACAGTTGGAATGCAGACCGAGCGAGTAGAGCTTCATCACGGGAATGATTCTCCTCGGAGCACCAAACATATGGTGCCTCTATAGGTTATCTACCAGGACTAGCCAGAGAGCGGTTTATTTTTTTTGCCAGAAATACTATAAACCGCGAAATTCTGCAAAAATACTATTCACGGAGAAATGACGAAAACCCGTAAACACAAATTTTCAGCTACTCAGTTTCACAAATAAGCAAAACTGACATACCGCGAAATTCGAGAAAACACTATTCATCAATCCCGTAAATATACTTCACAACAACCCGCAAGATTATACGTCAACTACGTATAACTTTTTTTTCTCAACCGAAACACTATTTGGGAGAGAAACCGAGAAAGAGAGAAAATACCGATTCGTTTCGACACGAAACAATACGAGTGAATTAGTGGTTTTTCTCTCTACATGCACCCCTCTATTTATAGGTTTTTGAGGAGGTTCGCAAAAGACCGAAATACCCCTCAACATATGCCTATTTACAAGATATGTCATTGAATGGATAAGGATGATGACATGTCATGTGGATAAGATCGATGACGTGTCATGTGGATAAGATCGATAACGTGTCATGTGGATAAGGATGACATGTGAAAAGACCAAAATGCCCTCGGCCCGAATACAAATAATATTCGTATAATTATTCTGAACAATTATATTTCTTGCGGTTGTTGTTTCGGTAATTTATACAATGTGTCATGCACATTTATAAATTAACCGGTTAACTTTTATACAACGTGTCACACACGTTTATAAATTAACCAATGTTTTTGCTTGTTATTTTTACATAACATTTATAATTTAATTATAACACGTATAATTAATTATAACCATCTTACTATTGATCATAACCAATTTATAATCAATCACAATAAGATTCTCCGATTAACTCCTATATGGCGTGACCCAATAGGATCTGTGTTATGTTGGTAAATAGAGTTAAAACTGTTTTAACTTCTATAATCATGAGCGGTATTTGGCAGTATACATCATGACCATCCAATTACACAGATGATGCTGTACAGTACAATATCATGATCCAGTAAACAATTTACTTGTGTCTGTTCTTCTATCTTATAGCTATCAGATTAGTTTCAAGGTAGGTGTGTGTCATCCTTGTAAACTTAATCTTTTCTTGATCTTGAGCAGATTATCAAATATGATTACTCTTGTAATCATACCGCGCGCTGATAATCTTACTCTATCAAGGGGCCCAGTGATGCTATAGCTCGTATAGAGATACGAGGGACAATAGTACTTTTGGTAAACTATCACTACCTCAGCTAAGCCATGTATACCGAAGAGCTACCGTTATAACTGCATTTTACCGACAGCGTTTGATAACAATCACACATATACATTTCTTAGTAGGAAAGATGAATACCTCATACTTTAGAACTTAACACTGAATGAAAACATTAATGACACGAACACAATTCCGTATAATGTTTCATTCGGGGTCTGTCAAATATCATGTTCTTGGAACATATATCTATGTGATTAAAATGACAACTCCTTGTCTATGGTCTGTAAAACTTGACTATCATTTAATCCACATACTAACCTTACAGCGGTAATTAGTGTTCCTGCTAATTACCTTGGTCAGTGACCTTTTAAGAGTATATATCATCTATATTATGAAGTTTCACAATTTCAGTCATGAACTCGAAATGATCCATAAATGCAATAATACTCAAGGCAACAAAATGATATTAATCATCCAATTCATGGACAAAGCTTTATATATAATCAATTATCGTATTATTGACTTCTAGATTATTACACTAACAAAATATTTATCCTTTAAAACATCTTGTTTGGATGGAGAGTAGAGGACGGGAGGAAATAAAAAGAAAAGAAAACTTTATATCGAATCATATTTGGTTGATAAAATTATGTTGGAAGTAAATAGTGCATGAGGTGAAACCTTGTATCATTGGAATCAATAGAATCAGTTTTCCTCTTAATTTAGAATATAACGGATGGAAAGAAATTAACAACAATCACCAATTTTTCATTAACATTCTAAATTTTAATCAAACAAAATAAGAAATAAGACATAAATGAAAGTTAATTTTTTTTTCCTCATTAATCATTCAAACACAAAAACGTTAAATATATTAATCTTTTTTTTTTCTATTCCATTCCATTCCCTTGTATTCTTCACCTCCCCTTCCTTCCTCTACTCTCCATCCAAACAAGATGGAAAAGTTTTAATCACACATATTTAATTGACACATTGTACTATTTTGGGAGGCAATCTTTTTTCATGTTTTCTTGTTCGCATTATTTAAGAGAATTAAACCAAAATTCTAATAAGATACAGAAAGATTGCTTGCTCAAAGCAATTGTTTGTATGTTTGGTGATAATTTGCGGAGTTATTATTTGTTGCTTTCATTAGCAGCTCTGCCCCATAATAATAAAATAACGAAAAGCACAAACAACGTGACGAATAAAAGGTTTACCGATTCTCCATTGGTTGCCTTGATGCCTATTTCTATACGATTTCCGTGACGAATAAAAGGTTGACCGAACAAATAAAAAATCATGTGTATATATTCATAATTGACAGACGACCGTTGATTTGGATTGCATCATTTCTCGGTTCCTTCCTTGACCCATTATTACCCAAATAGGCAAATACTGTCCCAACGAGAAGTCAAACTTCTATCAATTTTTGGATAATTCAACGCTGCAACTTTATTAGACATGCAATTGGTAAGAAACAACACGGCAATGATTGTTTTAATTATTTCGTGAGACATGGATAAGAAATAATAAGTGTAGTTTGCTGGGACATAAATTACAGTTAATCATTTAATTTTGAACGAAATCGAAAACGATTGGAAAAGGTTTATTTAATGATTCTTCTTGAAGTGTTTCAATAAATATCTATGCTATCAAATTGTCAATCAAAACGAAATTCCCAAAATATATATGTATTTTTGCATCTGTACTGAGAACTTAAAACACCAAATGGACGATGTATTGTTGTTACCTTCTTCTGCTTCAAATTATTTGTGTTATTAAATTTAGAAGAAAAAAAATACATTATTGCCCCAACATTATTTGTACATTCAAACTTGGCAAAAAGTACGGGCAATTGAGGTTTACAATATTAAAAATTGCTCTGTACTAAAACCGCAGAATTACAAAGCAAATTCCAATTTAAAATTGCAAGGAAAATTATTTGACTCGTCGAAAGAAATTTCGTTATCAGTTTGCAAGCTTATAACGTTGCACCACATTAGTACACAACACACATTGAAAAAGAAAAATGAAACATATACAAAGAATAAATGTACATAAATCCATACTATCTGAATAATTTATACATGATTCTCGTGTTGGCTAAAGGCGAGTAAGAACTAAAACTTATCTTAACAATAGTTAGTAAGTCATAAATTGCAATCAGCACTAAGTTAATAACCTGAGAGAAATGGGGTCCTATTAATCTATTCCAAACAGACTGTTTAGAAGAGAGAGAGAGAGGGAGAAGAGAAATGGGCCTAATATTGAGTGGGCCTAATATTTAATCTTGATAATCATCACAAGCATCAATTCTCATCATTCTCATAGACATGATATGTGCACTATAAAGATCATGCTAATAACATTGAACTTAATTGTGATGATTATCAAGATTAAATAATAAATAATTATTATATGATCCCCTTTTTAAGGCACAAAAGTGGGAACTATCAAAACATATCATTGTTATGTTTCCTGGTGTGGTCATTATTCTTAAAAAAACAAGATAAAAATCAGAATGACTATTTTACATTGCTTCTCTCGGAAAAAAGAATCTATTTATTTTTTACTACTACACGGAAAACAAAAGTTCTCTCATTTTTTCTAATTAACATAAGTTTGTTGAAATGAACCTAATTCTTTCTTAATTTCTTCTCCTAGAAAGAATCTAATTTCATAAAGCAGCCGCCGCACCTAACTGCATCTATTAAATCATTCAGTGTCCATTAGGCCTCAAAAGTTTAGGAACAGCAGAAACTCACAGATTTTGTCACCAACAAATTGAGGACAGAAACAAATCAACAGGTACAGATATCACCTCAACATCCATGTCTCACACATAATGAAAACACCAAACTCACATAAAAAAAATATTGAAACATCAGATAATAATTTCTTCTCCAATTGTCTTGATGTGAGTGCGCAAATTGTTGATCAGTCTATCAACCACCATATCAGGCCGTCGTTTTGGTCTTATAATCCTAACTGTCTTAAGGTACTCCCTCTGGAATAACACATTTCTTCTATTTCCCAATTCCTCCTGGCTTAGCTCTTCTTTTGGATCACCTTCCTCCAGCTTCTATAATTGTTAAAAAAAAATCATATTAGTCTAATAAGATAGGTGATCGTCATATAGGTACCAGTCACCACTCACCAGCCAGTTCATAACAGCTCCGGCCTTGCTTAATATATAAAGAGTTTATAAATAAATTGTTATTAACCCAGAGTGATGAGTCAAGGTTGGCTTTGGCCACAATTTACTCATCAGCCGAAACAGAGAAGCAAATCATTACATAACCAGATTATAACGATGTGGATGTCATCAGACGCACCAATCATTAGTCATTCTTTGATTAGTAAAGTACACATAGGTTGTTTAGCAACGCCTTCTTTAAGGTTTCTTAATGATGTTTGGCGCCTTAATTCATGCTAAGCATTAAAAAAAATGTTCATACGGAGGATTAAAAGATTGCTTAGTTAAGAAATCATGGAGTAATTAAGGAGAATCCTGATGGCTCTTTATTGACCAAATTACCATCACCTCCTTAGCATTTAACATGTAAAAATGATTATATATTTTTAATGCAATTGATATACTTGCTAAAAATATAACTAATACAATTAATTATAATGCAATTGAAATATTTCTAAAATATAATTAATCAAATTACTTCAGAACTATAATTATTTTGCTTATTGAAAGTGTGATAATTAATATAGTAATGCAAATGCAATTGATTTACTTATTATTACAGTATCTGAAATTACAAATAAAACATTATATCAGTGACAAAACGCTTGGTTCAAAAGAATCAATCGTAATATACAAATGTTAATTAAATTGATATTTATTTATTTGAACATTTTATAAAGAACTATAGTACAACAAATTATGCTCCCCCTTTCTCCAGAGATCATTGGGAGGTATGCTCTAAATGATGTGGGATGATCGCTCCTTGAGTTATTCTTGACAGTGTGTTTTGTTCATTTCCTGTGTTTGAACTAGGGCTATAGCGAAAATGTTCTTTTTTGTTTTTGCTCTATTGGCTGGTAAATGGTTTAACTTTGACAACAATACACAACAGCCTCTTATTAATTTTCAAAAAAAAAAGAGAGGGAGGGACGGAGGTGGAGAGATTACTTCACAGAAGCGTAAAGTGAGCTTTTCTAGAGAAGAAGAATGCTCCAGAGAACAAGCCACATCGATTACTGCAGAGAGGCACAAAGTGAGATCTCCTAGAGAAGGAGAATGCTTGAGAAAACAAACCACTAAATCAATGTCATAACTCAAATCCCAGTAAAAAATTTCCAAAGTCCGCAAGTTTCTGAAGGTTCTGCACTTAGAAATGTCCTCCTCCAATTTTACCTTTATATTGAGAAAGAAACATCAATAAGCAAAAATCAAAATTTAAACTGTCATTTATAACACAGAATATGTCAACAAATAGATCAACATGATTAGCATACAACAAAATAAAATTTTGAATATGGAAGCAAGAATTTCCTTAGTTTATTTTGTTCATGATTTATCCAGCTGGCAACAGCTAGCAAAATATGGTACAGTAACAAACCGCACATGGAAACAAACTAAATTATAATTTGTAGTAAGAGATATGTATAACGACTAGCTGCACGCATCTGTATTGCACACTGTTTAATTCATGGGCACACGGCGGATGAACACCAAAAGTTTACATCATCATACAAGAAATGTATTTCTGTTTGAGAGGACAGTGTTGTGATCCCAATAAATTTATGCAAGAAACTAATTTTTTTTAGTATTATTTTGAGAAGAGAAATATACCTTGAACTGAGAACCCCACAAACCAAGACTCAGATGTGAAACATTTGAAAGGCTGCTGAGGAGGTCCAGATCACCATGATCATCATCCAGATCAAAACAGATCTTAGCATATTTAAGGGATGTCATGTTCTTAAGTTCAAAGCCTTCCATTTCTTCATATGATTGAATGACAAGAGAAGCAAGAGAGGGACAAGAAATTCGAGTTCGTCTTGTTTGAGAGCACTTATAGATAGTCAATTCCTTCAACACTTTAGACGAGATTTCAGTAGTATCTAAATCACACTGTCGTAAAACCATAGTTTCAAGGACAGGACATTTAGAGCAAAGATTTTGTATTGATCTATCATTATCCACGAGAGCTATGCCCGTCAGATCTACAATTTTCAGAGCAGGCACGTTCACTGATACCGGCAAAATAATAGGCTTTCCATTAGCAGTGTAGATACGCAACTCCAGATTTTCTAGTCTTGTACAAGAGAAAATAAAATCAGGCAACTCCAGCTGATCCACTCTATCTCTACTAATACCGACAAAAGCCTTCCGAGACTCTAGCTCTACTTGGTCAATAAGTTCGAATGAAATTTCCGAATCATACATCAAAATATAATTCTTGTATTCAAACATGTCCAACTCTACTGGCTTTCGATTTTTCAATACGCCAGACAGAAAATTCTTGAACTTATGTTCGCCCTCTCTCCATCTTTCCTTAGCCTCGACACTCTCACCCCCCCAATCAGTAATATCAAATTTTAGAACCGGCACATAAGTCCATGCATGTCTCCACTGTTTAGAAAGGATGCATGCCTTAACAGCCTCTTTTGTACTCAGGAAGGATAGTATGTGGGGCAATATATCATCGGGCAAGCTATAAAACCAGTCCATGGCGTCGTTCTTAAAAGCACCTCAAAAGAACAACTCCTCTGTTTAAAAAAAAAAAAAAAAAGCCTGCAATTTTTCAATGATTTACTCAAATTAAAGAAAAGGGTTCAGACAACATGTTGCTGCCAGCAACAAAACTCCAGTACCCTGACCATTATGTATAACAAAACTTTAGTCAACCTCTAAGCAGCCAGATCAGTAAAAGCAAACAGTATTTCTCTGTTGGGACTATAACAGACAGGAAATGGATCGATTGAAGTAATCATATAAAAGTGAACTACATATTTGGTCTTGAAAAGAGAATGATGACAAGGTTGCAAACCATATTCTTTAATTTCATTATCCATCACAAAATTTAGCTCAAAAATATGGATATTCTGCGTTGAAACAAAACAGGAGAGAAACATCTACAAAATAAAGGATGTTGCCCCACTGTGATTAGAGAGAAGCATTCAACACATGGAAGATTATAGTTATTTATAAAATAGGAATTTGATGAGAAGTTACATGTCATCCATTTTATTAAACTTCATAGCTAACTAAAAAATAATATATAATTTGTATATAAAGGAATATGCATGTAAAATTAAGAAAATGCATAATTTTACATGCGTACTGAATCGGGACACGTATTATAAATATATTATTAGTGTACTCAAAATAGAATAATAAAATGTAAATTTTAGAATAATACCACAACAGCTTCTAAATTTTAAGTTTCTGATAAACACCAACCAAATCTTTAGTTTCAATAATCAATCACTCAAAATATCAACTAATTCAACCAAATTTTAAGTTTCTGATAAACACCATACCTAATTTCATTTGAGTTCAAATTTGTTCACTAAGTTGAAAAAAACAGACAAAGCATCCTAATCTAATTTTCTGCAGATTTGTTCTTTGAACTCTAGTATGTTATAAATGCCTGTACAAATGATTACTTGAGGACAGATATCTTAATTGAATAAATGAAACGCTCAATCTTAATTAACATTTGAAGTTAAATCAACAATAGGCAATGCTTGGTTGCAAGATCAAGAAATTTATGCAAGCTTGTTAAACCGAGGTCAATCTAATAATTGCACAGCTGAGAAATTATTTGACATTAAATGAACATTTTTCTTTCATTCTTGGCCGACAATCCAATACAAACTCCTCGTGAAAAAAAAAAAATGAAATGTTGCAAATACCTATACAGATGATTAATTGAGGCTACATATTGTAATTGAATAAATGAAATGCTCAATCTTAATTAATAATTGAAGTTAAATAAGCAATAGACAATGTTTGGTTGCAAGGTCAAGAAATTATGCAAATTTGCAAACCAAGGTCAATCTAATAATTGCACAGCTGAGGAACTATTTGACCTTAAATTAACATTTCTTTCATTCTTGGCCGACAATCCAATACAAACTCTTCATGGAAAAAGATAAATTAAAAATCTGTGATTAAGCTATGTCAAATAGGAGACAACTCCTTGGGGCAAACAAGGTTCTTAACCAAGGCTAATTTAACTAAACTAATATTGAGTGGACGAGGCAAGTATCGAGAGGGAGTCGGACTCAATTTCAACAAGAAACTATTTTCAGGGATGAAGGAACTGAGAAAAACCTGAAGTGGTGGTGCACGGCCCGGCGAGATGGCTGCTACTCGAAGATAGGCGAGGCCTGAGTAAGAGAGATGCGCGAAGATTCAAGATGCTCAGAAGAATCGGATTGAACTGAGATTCTAGAGAAATTTCTCAAGAATCAGTGGAACTGTGGTAACGACAGAGAAGAGATGGAAGTGTAAAATTGAAACAAATTATTATTTCCTTTTTCGTAATGTCTTTCCAAGATTCCATACAAGGGTCTGCCTTGCGCCCTTGCCTTATATAGACGATACTGTTACAAAAGAAATAATCTTATATTAATTCGCTAATTAAAACTCGAGAATTAACTTACGACGTGACACGTAAGTGATGTGTTGGACAAACTCCGCTGATCTGGCCAAACAATGTTCTTACCATCTAACACTTTCTCCTCTCCATTTCCGCACTTTCTTCTATTCTCCATTTCTGACTGTTGCCCCCCTTTCTTGGAATGCATATCCTCTGCATTAACTCTAAAAAGAATATTTTTAGTTAATGAATCTCAACCGTCCGACTTTAAACGGAGTCAAGCTGGCTCCTGCTTATGATTTAGGGGCCCTTTAATATTAGTGTAGATTTAGGCTGCACGAATCTTAAAGCAGATAGGATGGTCAATATTAATTAACTCAAAAGATTCCCTTTTGAGTTAATGCAGAGGATACGAATTCCCTTTCTTGTGTAACCTTGGTATTAAATTCTCGGTCAGTTTTATTAATGCATGGCTCCTTCTTTAGACTTGCTTGTTTTTAACATTTCGCTGCCCGTTCTCCTGACCGATAAGCATAATATCTGTACAGAAATTAAAGAAAACAATTTTATTTCTCTCAATCTGATTTCTATTAAAATGAAAATAGCATATCCTAAAACTAAAATGAAAAATCGACAAAGAAAATTGTGGGACCGATGAGAAGGGATGATTCCAGTAAAAAAAATGATTCTCAATTAAGAGACACTGATCGTGGTTATAAACAGTTCTCAACAAGGAAGCTTACAAAAATTTAAAACAATATTGCCTATTGCATGGTTTGTGAAGAATAGCAGACGAGAAGAGAAACCAACCAAGAATCCAAGAAAGTTCAAAGAAATTACATTTCTGATTCTGGGAACCAAACTATTATCTAGATATTTTTATCAAATAAGACCAGTCTGCTAATCTGATATTGCTACACCATCACCATGACATGGTACCAAACTAAATCTTAGAATACCACAAAAAAGAAAAATGTGAGAAGGTGAAGTATTAGCAAGGTTCTAAATAGCGTTTATCGCGTCATAGAGGGAAGCCTACAAAAAAAGCTATAGAGAAAATTATGCTACATAGCGTTTTTTATTTTTATAAAAATTATATCATATATTTGTACTAATTATCAACATTATCTAAGTCTCATAGAACAATAAATAACATCAAATTGATTGAAAAAGTATAATATTCATATTGAACCAATACAAAGTCCAAATTGCGACTCAAAATATCCATAGTAATACTAATATCATAAACTATCGATCTTTATCTATTCAAAATATATTCAGCATCATGAAATAATCTATCTTTTTTTTCTATTTAAATTTCAAAATAACCTAGACATCATGGCATAATTAATTATCTTAATCTATTCAAAATATTCAAACTACCATATAGTAAGTATCATTTTGTTACTTCAAGAAATATCTTAATATATTCAATCTGAGCCTTTATTTAAAGTCCATATAAATTGAAAAGAAAAAAAAACAACTCGTATTACATAGCGCACTGTAGCTTCCTTATTTGATTTCGTTTGATGGATCTCTCATTTAATAATTAATAGTTTAATATAAAGCTTAGTACGTCAATTGCAAAAAAAAAATCACGGTTAAAATTCAATCTGAGTCTTTATTTAAAGCCCATATAAATTGAAAAGAAAAAAAAAACAGCTCATGTTGCATAGCGCGTTGTAGCTTCCTTATTTGATTTCGTGATCGTTCTCTCATTTAATAATTAATAGTTTAATATAAAGCTTAGTACGTCAATTGCAAAAAAAATCACGGTTTAAATCCAATCTAAGCTTTTATTTAAAGCCCGTATAAATTGAAAAGAAAAAAAAAAACTCATGTTGCATAGTGCGCGCTATTTGTGCTACACGCTATGCGCTACAGCGTCCGTAGCTATTTGCATAGATTGTGCATCACAGTGCATGCCATAACCTCCTGAGCCAAGCTTATTGGTTTCTGCAAATGAGTTAGTGGCGCGCTCTATTTCGTTGTATGAGTAGATTAAATAATGTGCATGAGACCTCTGACAGAAGTCTCTGAGTTAGTGAACATGATTTCCTGAACCGCAGGTCCGCAGCCAATACATTATGCACAAGGAAAGAGCAGCTATTCCTGGAAATTCCACCCGTGACGCTTGTTTAGTTATTTGAAATTATTTTATGCAGGGCTGTTTACTGCACAGATTTGTTACAAATTCAATTTTGTTTAGTTAGCTGATTAAACAGAAAACCAAAAATCCTGTACTAAAATTTTTTAGTAAAAAACACAGATAAAGAAAACAAAAAAATTTGGTGGAAAACCAATTTTGAAAGCCATTGTGCATTATTTATCATAGATCTGATCTTTCAACCGAGCCTATCCTGCGCTGGATCTTGCAAGCAATAGAGGATACTGGGTACCTAAGGGATCTGCTGTTTTTCTTTTGGAGAGCAGGAATCTTTTTTCCTCATCCAACCGTTCAATATTTTTCATACGCAAATTTCGACTAAATTGAATGGTTGGGTGAGCCTGCTTTTCCCAAAAAAAAAAAGCAGCAGACTTCATTCCACCTAAGGTGTAAAATTATTTGCTTTAAATTTGTGATTAAACAGAAAAAGGCAAAAATCCCACACATACCGAGGAATGTTTATGAGCCTTCTTTAATTTTAGAGGCAATACTCTCCAACCAAATTCATACCAGTTGTATTTTAACTAAATCCAACTATGAAGCTCATCAGAGAATAGCCACATCAGCATAATCAACCAACAATATTTAAATCACAACAAAAGAAAAAAAAATCCCTCGAAGTTCTTGCAAAAACTTTCTTTTTAAGTTATCATAAAATAAACAAATCCAGAAGTTACTCCAGCAAATTTCTACAATAGCATATATCAGAACTCCTTCCAATTCCAATACCTTGCAAATAAAAAGTTACATGATAACCAATGAGTGAAACAACTCTCATTCTGCTAAAAACAAGGTGCTGTAGAAACCAAAATTTCTCTTGCATTTTTTTTTAATTTGCAAATCAAAAGGTTAAAGCAGCAGCTGGCTTTTTATGAATCAACACATTTCAATACTTCCTCTCCAATCCTTTTGCAACCAACCAATGTCTGGAGTAAAAAAAATAGGACCAAAAGCAGCAGTAATATTAGTGCCAGTATTATCAACAGAAAGAAAATAAAATTATGGGTGGATAATCATTAACGGATTAACTTGACAAATTGACAACTGTAAAAATAACTTATAATTCCGAAACCCAGCAGTTAGTATTTTATCTGTACTTTAGACTCAAGTACATGAAAAATGATAGAATTTCACTGTTCATCAAAGAACTTGAAATTTACAAACGGGCACGGTTCATACTTAACGACATTTGATAGAACATCAAATGATATTATCCTAACCCTAACATATTTTTGTAGTATTTAAAACAAATAAATACAAGGATTATAGGATAGGCCATGCCAAAGTTTCTGCTGTAATCATATCATAAATAGAACTGGTTGTACTGGACTTAAATTTGTCTTTGTAATTCTGTTTGTGAGCTTCATGAAAAAATGCTAATTAGAAGAATCTGTAAGGCATGAATTAACACTCCCATAAAATGGTGCTTCACTACCTACATGTCAAAATGAACAGGTGCACATCCCATAAATGAAGCATTTGGAAAACCTGTGCTACATTCATGAGGTAACAACACAAAGATTGAAAAAGAAAAATAAAATAAAATACCGTTCCAGAGGAGAAGATATCGCCTGTTCGGAACCCTCTATTTAAAGTCTCTATAACAGCAGTCTCAATCCTTTTTGCTGCACTTTCTTCACCAAGGCCATATTTTAATAGCATAGCAGCACTTAGCACTGTTGCCAACGGATTTGCCTTATCCTACATGTCATAATTTATTAACAAAAATAAATAGAACAGTCAATGTATTTCATGGTACTATACAAAATAAACAAAGCATCTTAAAACTAACCTGCCCAGCAATATCAGGTGCGGATCCATGGATAGGTTCAAAAAGACCAGGTCCCTGAATAAAAAGGATAAAATGACATATGAAGATGCATGCTTACCTCATTGTTAAAAAAAATTCGGGCAATGAATTGCAGTCATTTTTTACATACTGATTCACCAATGCTTGCTGAAGGAAGCATGCCGATACTTCCAGTAAGCATCGATGCCTCGTCAGACAGTATGTCACCAAAAATGTTATTTGTCACAATTGTATCAAACTGTAAAAAGTACAAGCTTTATTTGTTAATAGACAATTGAAATACAAAACTCGTAAGTCATAATAATAACAAAAAACATATCAGAAATAGAAATATGACCTGTTTTGGATCTCTAATGAGTTGCATAGCCGCATTATCTACATACATATGTGATAACTCTACATCAGGATACTCTGATGCAAGTATAGTAACTCTTTTTCTCCATAGCATCGATGCCTATTAATTTCAAAATTAGAAAGAAAACACTAAGATTAACCACAGTAATTTTTAACAAGATTCAAGGAATGCAAAAATGAATACACACCCACCTCAAGCACATTTGCCTTATCAACTGAACAAAGCTTGCCATTACGTTTTCTCGCAACTTCAAATGCCACACGTGCAATTCGGTCAATCTGAGCAATTGATTAGATTCAATCAAATAAGAGACAAATATTAACAGAAACAAATAATACAGTTGGACAAAAACAACCCAAACAGGAGGAATTTTTATTAGTAATTTAATACTGTAGTTACCTCAGAAACAGAATACACTTCAGTGTTAAAACCAATATCTTCATTATTATCATTGGTTCCAAAACCTCTTGGTTTACCGAAGTATATCCCTATAAATTAGATGACTTAAGATTAAATAAAATTTAGCAATCATAGCAAAAACATCCCAATATCAATTGTAAGATGCA
The DNA here is from genome assembly GCF_964058835.1 of Carex rostrata. NCBI lineage: Eukaryota > Viridiplantae > Streptophyta > Magnoliopsida > Poales > Cyperaceae > Carex > Carex rostrata. The sequence goes on along the minus strand of NC_135948.1, from coordinate 5,207,352 downwards.
CTAACCTCCAGTAAGTTCTCTTACAACCATGAGATCAACTCCTTCAGCTACCTCCTTCTTCAAAGTTGATGCATCTACCAGCTAAATAAGAACATTCAAATAATTGAAAACCAGTATGATTGAAATGTTCTTAAGAAAATAATGAATGAAACACACATTATAGTAGAACATAAAAAAACCTGTGGCAAGACAGCAGCTGGGCGGAGGTTAGCAAATACACCAAGTCCGGCCCGTATCTGGAGAAGTCCAGTTTCAGGCTTGAGATGCTTCTCATTATTGTCCCACTTATATCTAAAATTATTCAATCATCACAAAAATGCGTTCCAAGGTTCCGATTTGCTAAATTAAGTTAATGAACAAAACCAACCCTCCAATGGCTCCTAAAAGGACTGCATCTGAACCCTTTGCAGTATCCAGTGTCTCATCAGGAAGTGGGACCCCCACTGCATCCAGTGCTGAACCACCAATTGGCATTTCCTTGAATTGAAACTTTATCCCTATATTTATAAAAAAAAAAATGCAAATGACAATGGAAATTGCTTAGATAGTCCCCACGGTTTTCATGGCAATGCAGCTCAACTAGAAAGGCTTGCCTTAGATCTATTGTGAGGGAGTATATTCTTGATGCATTACATAAATCCTCTCCGCATAGTATCAAGATAATGATACAAAAAGAAGTTACTTTGTTGATTCCCACATTGAGAACCATTTCTAGTATGGATACCCAAAACAAAATTAAGGAAAAATCACCTGATGAGAGCAGCTAAGTTGCATAAACTGTTAAGTTTTTAAAATCAATCATTGAAGTACCAGTGGCATTCACTTTTAGCTATAGCAGTTCAATTTCTGCGTCCCCTCACATTATCCCACAAACAATGTACACACTGAATTTGTCCTTTTACCAATCCATTGAATCATTTTTCGTTACATTGACCCCCTTTAACCAAAAAAAACCACGAAAGAATGTGAATCTTCAGAGATAGAGACTTGCCTTCGAGAGAACCAGCGAGAGAGAGCACATCCTTGGCGACCGCCACAACCTCCGGTCCTATCCCATCGCCGGGGAGAAGAGTTACGCTGTAGCTCCTCTCTCCCGATTTTCCAAAGGCCGAACACCTCAATCTCGTCCGATTCAGCGCCGGACAAGGTCTCCTGCGACCATTGGCTAGGGATTTGACTGGGTGTGGACTTGCGTGTAAAGACGCCATGCTTTGAGCGCGCAAAAGTGAGCGAAAAACCCGAGAAGCAGAGCCAAGCAGCGGAGGGAGATCGTGATAGGCGAGAGGAGAGCCGGCTCTTGGCGGCTGGACATTGAGAGAGAGAAGACAGGAGACGAGTAATTCATATCGTCTAAGGTAACGGAATATTTTGATTTAGGGAAAATTGGTTATTTGCCGCTCTCAAAATTTTTAAATTTAAAAAATATTATCTCAAACTTTAAAATTGTAAAAATATCACTCTAAACTTCATTAATTTATAATTTTACCACTCCAAATAATTAATAACGAAAATACCTTCCCCTCTCCTTCTCCTGCCCTATTCGATCTTCTTAATTTGAATTTGAATTTGAATTTTAATATGAAGTTTTGAAGTCGGTCATAGGTACTGGCCTTCCCCCACCCAACAAGATCCATGAGCCCTTGATATTTGCTAAGCCCAGTAGACCATAAGGCCTAGTTATCATACCTCTTATTTTATTAAGACTATGTGATTTGATTACTTCACTATGTTAGAATCCGTATCTTCATACTAGTATCATACCCGTGCGTTGCAACGGAGACATATTATAAGAAACAAATATATTAATAAAAAATAATAATTACTAAAAATCAAGACACATGTTAATAAAAAATTTATATGATTTTGTATTTTTAATTAACTTTAATCGTGATATCTGATAACAATTTGATGATGTGATGATTCTTTATTTTTAAGTACCAATGATATTAAATAATAGCTCGATTCGAATCTAATATCAAATATCATACAAACAATTCAATATCGACATATAATATGATATAAAAAAACATAAATAAAAAATGTTATCGTGTGTATGTATATGATATATAGAGATGAGCTACGGTGAGTTGCGAAGTAAAACACGTTTCTACTTCACGCTGTATTTTAATTTTGAAAGTCCAAACGACCGATCTGAACCATTAGATGCGATCTCCATATTGAAATATGATTAGAGACCAAATTTTATATTTTTTTGAAATTTTTTTACTATTTATTAAGCAATTTTGAAAACTGTTGTTTTGCTGTGAACAGTAAAAAACAGTAAAAATTTCTAGACCAGATCAATGATTTTCAAAATTGCTTAATAAATAGTAAAAAAATTCCAAAAAATGTAAAATTTGGTCTCCAAGCACATTTCAATATGGAGATCATGTTGAGCTGTTCGGATCGGTCGTTTGAATTTTCAAATCGCAAAATATGAGTGTGAAGTAAAATAGTCACTTTACTTCGCAACTCACCGTAGCCCATCTCATGATATATATATATATACACACACATATTATAAGAGAAATATATATTCACACACACGTTCCAATTTATATTATTCTTTGTTTCCAATTTATATTATTCTTCTTCTTTGTTTCCAATTTAGAATATATACACACACACACACATTGATATATTCTATATTGAAAATATATTCTAAATTGCCCACACCAATATGTATAGAAACAAAGAAAGAGAAATAAGAAAATAAAAATAAAAAAAAGATTTCCATTGTGATCCGTATAGAAATGAATAAGAAGTAAGGAAACAAATAAATAAGAAAATGGAAGGTGGAGTCTTCTCAATTAAAGAAGAGATATATAAAAACAAAGAAATAAGGAAACAGATAAATATATCGCTAAATTTCAGAATTTGTTCAATTTTAATTGTAACGTAGCGTGTGGCAGCACATGTAGTGAGTATGTTTTTAATTAAATTTAGACTTCTATACATAAAACATATGCATTTAATCAAAAGAATACAAATTATGTAATTGGAGGGTTGAGATCAAATCCGAAGTTTCATCTTTCAATCGTGACCGTTGGCGGATCGGACACCCAACATGCTTAATAATAGAATGGAGATTACCTAAGGTAGAATTACTAAATTTAGTATGTTCTTTAACTTGGCATGAAATTTAAAGCAGACTCCGAATTTCTTTTAGTCCGGCTGAAATTAAATCCAGACAATTATTTATATATCGTAAGGTATGATACCTGAGGGGATACGTTTCTGCACTGCTGGGCCTCTCCTCTCTTGAATGCTTAATACTGGGAATATAATTGGGTGATGAAATAATTATATTCCTCCTGGAATATAATTATGTTCTTTGATGTTAACGTAATAAAAAAGTTAATTTAGTGTTACATAGTCTTAATAATAACTTTCACCATGGCAGGAGAAGAAGAAGAGGAGAAGGATATTTTCATCATTAATTATTTGGAGTAGCAAAATTATGAATTAATGAAGTTTAGAGTGATATTTTTACAATTTCAAAGTTTGGGATGACATTTTTCAAATTTGAAGGTTTTGGAGTGGCAAATAACCAATTTTCCCTTTGATTTATATGCTAAGGGTCTGTTCGGCCGACAAATGGGATTGGGCACGGGCACGGGAATTGAACTGAAAAACACTGTTCCCGTGGGAAAAAAAAAATTCAGTTGAATTGAATTTTTTTTTTCCCACGTGAACAGTGAATCGGCCGAACACGCCCTGATTGTTCGATCAAAATCCGCACGAATATTATAGGTGCCCGTGCATTCAACTTCGAACAGGATTTGCCCTAATTCTGATTAGACGGTGCTGATATAAATAAAAGATTCTGTTACCTCAGAGGATATGGACTTACACAAGGACAAGAAGAGAGGTCAGAGGAGACGGAAAATAGCAACGTTAGATCCGTTATCTTATTTTTTTTTATTCTCTCTCATGAATCGGAATCGGGAATTCGTATCCTCTGCATTAACTCAAAAAGAATCTTTTGAGTTAATACATCTGAACCGTCCAATAATTTTTAAGATTCGTGTAAATTAAATCCTCACTAATAATGAAGAGACATCTATGTTTTAGACGGGGGCTGGATGGGCTCCGTTTACAATCGAATGACCAATATCTATTAACTCAAAAGATACTCTGTTAATGCAGACGTTGCGGTCTCACGAATCGGAGGCAAATCGGGCGGTGGATTGGCAGCATTCTGCTAAAATGCTTAAACTTAATTATAATTTGAAATAATAGACCTAAATTTAATTGTAATTTGATTACTAAATATGTAAAGAAAATGCATTTCAATTCTCTATTTTTGCCTTTGTTCTTCTTATTTCAAAATTCTTCTAGTCCAAATATCAGCTCCAGTGACATACTAAATATAAAGCTCAATCTCTACAAAAAAAAAAGTTTTCTCTAATTTTGCTAATTGTTTTGATCCATTCAGATATCTGGTGATGTTGAGAATAAAAGCTTAACCTAAATAATTTACATAATTATATAAAATTTTTGATTTCTTCTAAAATCTCAGATAATATGAAATATTTTATTAGTAATTGTATCTCTCAGAAAAATGTTTATGTTAACATTCTTTTAAAAAAAAACTTAAATATTTTACCTACTCTCGCTAAATAGATGGATTCAGTTTTTTTTGAGGAATATGATATGCATTTGGCTCGTAAGCGATATGTATGAGAACACGAAAATTGCATTTCCTATTTTTAACAAGTGCATTTATAAGTTTTTGCTCGTACAAGTTAAGGAACCTTTGAAAATAATGCGATTTATTTATTTATTTTTTTGCATGAAACTTGCCCGTAGGCTGAAATCATGCTATTTAAACCTACAACAACTAATTTTCATTGTTCCTGATTTGACAACGAGTTCACTTTCACGATCTTTAAGCCCGTTTATCGAATTGTCTAGCGAGTCGTTAAAAATTATAAGTCAAACTCTCATGTCTTTTATAAATCGAACGACCCGATATAATATCGGGCTGAACCGTTCTTAATAAGGTCCTCTATAAATCAAACGGTATATATGTTTTTAATTTTTAAATACAGATACGGATTGAATATAGAACGGATATGGATATTTGTTAAAAAGATATATAAATTTATAATATTTATCTAGTGAGTAAGACTTAGATGTTATAGATAGCATAAGGTATTTTGTGTTATGGTCAAAAAATTACAATTATATGAATATTATAATAGCAATTATATGAACCAGATAAAAAATAAAAATAAATCATAATCATATCAGTTTGAAAATTGTAAATGATATATCTATAAATATGTATAAATTTACGTGCCTGAATCATACAAAAATACAAACATTCAAAATACAAAATGTACAAGTAATAGAAAAAAAAAATATCAGTACTGAAGCACGTTTTAGTTTTGATTTGGTCTTGCAATTGTTCTAAATAAGATTTGGATTGTGTAGGATTTTATTTGGGTTGATTTGTAAGATTAATATTTTGGTGAAAATTTTATTGAAACCAAATTTAAAAACTATAGAATAGAAGTTGAAGAAATAAATACAAATTATAGTAATTTATGTATTTTTTATTATATTTCAACAATTTTGTTATAATTAACAATTTTTTTAATAATCTTGTAAAACGTCTTCTGTAAAATTTTCCATCTTTATATTTTCAATTGCACAAGAATGTAAGAATGACATAAATATTTTCCATAGTTATAAAAAAACTTGATTGCCTCTAAAATCTCATATAATCGGTAATTATATCTTTTAGAAAATGTTATATGTTAACATTTTTTTCTTAAAAATTATTGCAACTACTTTTGAATTTTGATAATATCTGAACTCGGCTTTTGAGGCATGATATAAATTTGGCTTGTACACAATCTATGGATGAGAAGACGAAAATTGCGCATTTACAAGTTTTAGCTCATGCAAGTTAGTGAACCTTTCAAAATCATGCGATTTAGACCTACAACAACTAATTTACTCATTGTCCATTTGTCCTTGAATTAAAGTCAGCCTCTCAAGCCTTCTATAAAATGAACGGCCCAATATAAAGTCGGGCTGAACCGCTCTTATCCATTTGGTCGGGACCTCCCTGCTTCTGTAACAATCATTTTTGTATATTTTGTCAGCCATGGTTGCTCTATTTCTAAATCAGAACTCCAAAATATTGGGTAAATATATATTTTTTTTTATCAAACATGGGAATAAAGCACATCCCTCATTCGGCATAGCCATCAGAGAAATATACCTCCCATTTTATTAAGTATAATTAAACAAATTGTTACAACTTGCACCTAATACATCCGCACAATACAAATTATTTATAAAATGGGAAATAAAACTTAAGGATTTAAAAATAATGCCACTTGAAAGTGCATTTTTTTGCTAATAGATCAACACAATCATTCCATTTTCTCTCGGTTCGCATGATCTTCACCTCCCAATCTTTGGCCAGCAGCACGGCTCCAAAGTGCTGTTTTCAGTTTCTTCCCTTTCACTTTGTAAAAGTTGGAAAATTTTTGCAGAATCGATCTCCACAATCATCTTGCCAAACCCCTTTTCCCATGCCATTTGGAGCCCGAGTTGGACAGCTTTGAGCCAGCATTTAGAACTGAAATCGAACCTAAAGATGCTTGGAATCCTTCCAACCAAAAGCCGTGCTCATCTCGTATTAGATCTCCAGCAGCAGCATTACCTATTGGTCTATTTCGTGCCCCATCCGTGTTCAGTTTACACCAACCTTTTTCCGGCTTCCTCCACCCTGTTGGTTGTGTTTCTGTCTTTATACTAGGACCCGTTGTTCTTTCAATTTGTTCGGCCATCCTCACATGTGTAATGAAGTTGCGCAATACATATAGTGGGCCCTCTATGATCTGATCTTCCCCTTGAAAAATCACTATGTTTTGTCTCTTCCAAATCAACCAAAGGCCAACTCCGAACATTACTGCGCCTTGTTCCATTGCAAACTCCTCTCTACAACCTGCCATGATAAAATCAATTAATGGTAGAGCAAATAATTTATTCCAATTGACATAGGGTACAACCTGTTCCCAAATACTCCTTGCATGTGTGCAATCTCGAAGTACATGAAGTGTTGTCTCCTCATGTGCATTGCATCTTCCGCATAAGCTTGAGTCACAAAGTATCATCCTAGTCCTTCTTTTGTTGGTCAACAATGCATCATTAGCACTTAGCCATAAGAATAGTTTAATTCTGTGTGGACCTTTTCATCCCCATACCTCTTCCCATAATCTATAATTTAAATCAAAAGAAAGTATCAGTAACTTAAAAGCGGTGGTTGTAGAAAACTTACCTTGTGGAGTAAGGCCCCATACAGCCTTATCATCCTCCTCATTTGTATTCGGAGGTTTAATCATCTCCAACATCACCCTTATATGCCTCGGCAGTCTATTCAATTTTCCCCAATCCCAATTCCCACTAGTGTCCATCATGTCTGCTACCTTGACCTCCTCCATACCATTCCACACTAGTTGATCCACCTCATTAGCGAGAATACATCCTTCCTCCAACCACCTCATTAGCGAGAATACACTAGTTGATCCACCTCACTACTTCATGCAGCGCGCATGTCATTTGTAGCACTTACTCTATTATTCCTGTGTTGCATGAAGAATTATTCTGTCAATATCTTTACCCTTGATGAATAATCCAGCTCTAAAACTTGTTAAACTCAACCAAAGCAGAACTCTGTAATAAATGGCGTTGTTAAAGAATCTTATACCTTACCACAGCCCCCTCTCTCTCATTGACACCACCACCTCCCTCCGCCAAGCGCTTCAAATCCACGCTCACCTCCTCACCTCCGGTGCCTTCACTCATGACCCCTCCATTTTCAATTCCTTCCTCTCCAGTCTTGCTCTCTCCAGTTCCCCTCCCCTTCTTTCATACTCCCATTCTCTCCTCTTCACCTCACCTCCTCACCCCCCTTCTCTTTACACTGTTAACTCCCTCATCAGGGCTCACTCCACAGGCCCCTCTCCCCACCTCTGTTTCTCCCTCTACCACCACCTTCTCTCTCTTTCCCTCTCTCCCGACAATTTCACTTTCACTTTTGTCCTTCGTTCAGCTGCCGCTTGTGGCGGGTTATTGGCTCTGGCCATCCATGGTGCCGTGACCCGACATGGGTTTGGTCTCGACCACCATGTGCAAAGCAGTCTTATACATATGTATTCTTCACTTGGTCTGGTTTCTCATGCTCATCTTATTTTTCGTGAAATTATAAACCCGGATCTGGTCACAGTCACTTCCATGCTAGCTGCATTGGCCGAGTCTGGCGAGGTTGATTCTGCCCGGGAGATGTTTGACAGAATGCCTGAGAGAGATACTGTTTCTTGGAATGCCATGATAGCAGGTTATGTACGCGTGGGTCGGTATAAGGATGGTTTAGACCTATTTGGTGAAATGTTAAAACAAGGTACCAAAGTTAATGAGTCGACAATGGTGCCGGTGTTAGCAGCATGTGCACACTTAGGGGTTATGGATCAGGGGAAGTGGGTTCATGCATTTATACAGAGGAATAGGCTACGATTAAATGTTACTCTTGGGACATCTTTGGTAGACATGTATTCTAAATGCGGGAGTGTGGAGAGAGCTATGGAGGTGTTTTGGAGTATGGAAGAGAGAAATGTCTTCACATGGAATAGTGCTATTAGCGGTTTAGCCATGAATGGGGCAGCTGAGGAGAGCCTCCGGTTGTTTGAACTAATGGAGAGTCAAAGAGTTACACCAAATGGAGTCACCTTTGTCGGGTTGCTTCGAGGTTGTTGTGTGGCTGGTTTAGTGCAAGAAGGTCGTGAGATATTTAGCTTGATGAGTGACCGGTACAAAATTGAACCGTGGCATGAGCATTACGGTTGCATGATTGATTTGTTAGGCCGAGCTGGTATGTTAGATGAGGCGGTATTATTTATCCGTAACATGCCAATTGAACCACATGTAAGTGCATGGCGTGCATTATTGAACTCTTGTAAGATGTATAATAATGTTGAGCTAGGTGAATATGCTGTGGACAAAATAACAAATGTTGACGCAAACAATGATGGTGCCCATGTTCTTTTATCAAACATCTATGCTGATAATAGAAATTGGAAGGGGGTTAGTAGTGTTAGAGAGAGAATGAAGGAGAAAGGAGTGAGAAAGGAGCCAGGGTGTAGTGTTATAGAGGTTCATGGTGAGGTCCACCAGTTCTTTGTCAGAGACAAGTTACACCCAAGGTATGAAGAGATCAAATCAATGTTAGGAGAGGTTAATAGGAGGCTCAGATTAGCAGGTTATCAGGCAAACACAAAGGAGGTTTTGTTCGATATAGAAGAAGAAGAGAAAGAGGATGCGATTAGTTGGCACAGCGAGAAGCTTGCAATTGCTCTCGGATTGATTGTGTTGGAAGAAGGGGTGGAACTGAGAATTGTAAAAAATTTGAGGGTTTGCAGGGATTGCCATGATTGGACCAAGTTTGTATCTAAAGTTTTTGATAGAAAGATAGTCGTAAGAGATAGAAATAGGTTTCATCATTTTAAAGATGGACTGTGCTCTTGCAAAGATTACTGGTGACAGTAATAATTTTTTTGGCTCTATATAAATAACAATTTGTTTTTATCGAATGTGATTAGAAGATTGGCAAATATAACAATATAGTGTTGTTTTGTTTGAGTTAAATAACAAGTGAGATTGTTCTCATCATTTCTTTTATCCAAAATGAACTTGCTAAAGTTTATCAAGTTGGTTGAGATCAATGTTTTAAACTAACTTGGGTTATTGCTATGTTTCTTTGTGACAAACATAGATGTCAATAGCCCGTTTTGTTTTATTGAGACAATAATACATATTATGCACATCCAAATTATATTATGAAATCAAAAGATCAAAATCTACCTCCAATCTCGTTGAAAAATTAATCACATAAAAGCATTTAATCTTGATGCTCTTACAAAATTTTAGAGTGAATGATAGTTTACAACTTCCCATAGCTTATTTTTTGAATATCAAGTTTACAACTTCCTCCGAGAAAACTCAGTGTGGGTTCAGGTTTTCACCAACCAAATTTCTTGAGGACATCCTTGGTTCTCTTGTGGAGTCGAGAGAAAGCAATTATAATGCAAGCCAAAACCCATGGAGGAAAATTCAAGCTTGATAACTTTGAGCTAGTTAACCATTTTGGAGTCTCTCTGAGGTAAATTGCCACTAAAAGAGTTAGTAATGTCACTGCCAACAAAACCTTTGTAACAGGCATCACCATTGAATCCTACATAAAATTGAACAAAAAAGGAACAGATATGTATGAGAAACTAACCACGAATAGAAAGTCTCATAAGGTCCACTGGTACATAGTACTATTAGGTATGAATTATTATTCCTCCAAAATAAAAAAACTGCCCCACCAATCCTTGGTTAACCTCAATGCAATTGATTAAAATATTGAACCAAGGCTGATTTCCAACTTATATCTACAATTAACATGGTAAATACTGGTACTTGGCCTGAATTTATTTTCCTTTAGAAATAAGACAGGCCTAATTTTGCCCGGCTAAATCTCAAATAGCCTAAATTGCAGAAATAATCAAACAGCATAATTAAGCCCGAGTTCAACTCACTGTTATCTTAATTAACCCACAGGGGAACAACTTGTGCACAACTTGCATCACCAAAAGACACTACCTTACTAGATTAATTAAAAGTTACAAAAAAAAAAAAAAATCTTTTACAGACTAATGTTCTGGTTGGAATGGGAAGTTATTGTTCCGAAAACAGAGCAGCACAGTAACCATCGATTTCATTAGATGATGAATTAGCATATAGACTAACCTCAACAAATTTGATTACTCCCAACAAATACGACCACAGTAACAATCTAACATGAAGCCATTCATCAAACCAAATCAAGCCATCACAATCACACGAAACTGGGGTTATATTTCTTCTTAGATTGAAATAATTCCAAGTGAAACTATAAAGTTGCACCTCAGGTTGAAATAATTCAAAAAACATAAACACAAAATTGAAATCACCTTAGGTTCTCCATCAACATGAACAACCGATCCATCAGTGTAAGGAAGAATTGACCGACCATTTCTCGCATTAAACCTGATTGCAACAGCTCTCTTCCCCTCCTCTGGATTGAACGCATAGAGAGATTTCAATCCGTATTTCTCGAGTATATCTCCTACCTCGAGCTGGTTCTGGTCCCACCCACCTAGCCTCGACTGGAACACCTGTACCGGGCCCCGTCCCCGCTGGTACAGCCTCACCTCCACCTCCGGCGTCTTTATATGCACCGACTTAGGTTTAGGGTTTCGGTCTGAAGACGGTTCGGCTTGTATTTCCTCGATCGGATCCGTTGAATTCTCCTTTTCGTGATCCATTTCGCTTCGTTTCTAGCTAGTTTCGGGTTTGAATTTTGAAGATCGGATTTGAGAGGAGATTGAAAAATTCACTCCTTGCTTTCAACGAGAAAGAGGAGGAGACTGCAATTAAATTTTAATTTGGGCTTGAGGTGCAAATCTAAACAAAGTAAACCAACTTAAGCTAATTTGAGCCTATTTCCTTTACTGGTAGCCGGTAGGTAGCTTGTCAATCTTGATCGTTATCACAGGTAAAAAATTTAACATAGCAGTTTTAACTTCACGCAGCGCACGGTTGCATTTGGTTGGTGCGCTGCATGAAGCCAAAATTGCTCTGTTAAAATATCTCCTCGTTTTACCTTGACCATTCTTGATTCTTACGAGTAGCTGCTTTGGAGGCAATTAATTTCACTGAAAAGATAATTTTGTAGAAGGTCCCACATGTCAGGTAATTAAGATATGAGTAAGGCTTGGGTGCTATGATAGAATAGATGCCTATGGTGCTACGGCTAAATATTCGAGTTTTTAAAATCCTAACGGTCGATCCGAACCATTCATCTTGTTCTCCATATTAATAAGTGTTTGGAGACCAAATTTTACATTTTTTGGAAATTTTTACTATTTTTTTAGATAGGTAGAAAATCAAATATCTGAATGGTGCAGAATTTTTTAGATCAAGTGATTTTCTACCTAGCTAAAAAAATAGTAAAAAATTTTCAAAAAATGTAAAATTTGGTCTCCAAACACATATTAATATGGAGAATAAGATGAACGGTTCGGATCGACCGTTAGAATTTTGAAAACTTGAATATTAAGCCGTAGCACCGTAGCCCTCTATGCTATCCATAGCACCCAAGCCTTACTCTTAAGATATTGTAAACATAAACATAGCGCAAGCAATATTTCCCGCAGTGAGGAGTAGGGGTGGCAATGAATCGAACTGAACCGAACTTACCTTAGGTTTGAGTTTGGTTTGAATTAATTTCGAACCGAACCTGGTTTGATTCGTTTCGAATCGAACCTATTTCGAATCGAATTAATTGCGAACTACACATTTTTCGAATCGAACCCGAATCGAATTACGACCTAAATTATTTTTTAGTAGCCCTAGTTATACCGGTAGTTTATACATTAATTTTTTCTCGCGGGACAAAATTCATATAACTTCCTTTTACTGGTATGAACTATGAAATGAGTGTTTTTAAGTTGAAAAATTGTTCATGAAAAAATATATCAGAGACGGCTTTCCTGGTATGAACTATGAGAGACGACCGAAGAGAGAGGAGAGACAGTCATCTAGGCCGGAGAGAGGAGTGACAGCCGGAGAGACAGCCAGTCGCCGAGAGCGTCGGCTAGATTTTAGAGCTAGAGGGAGAGTGAGTTAGGAAGAGGTGGAGAGAGAACTAGGTTATTGAGATTTGAGAGCGAGGAAGTGTCGGCTAAGTTAAATTATGACTCTCTATCTTGGATTTTAATTTCATCAGGTAAATGGATGGCCGATGTTATTATGAGATTCGAACCATAAAAGTAACCGAATCCATTTCGATCGAACAAGGCTAGGTTTGAGTTTGGTTTGAATTAATTTTGAACCGAACCTGGTTTGGTTCGTTTCAATTCGAACCCATTTTGAATCGAATTAAACTCGAATCAAACCCAAATCGAATCACGAACTACGAATTTTTTTGCCAGCCCTAGTGAGGAGACTATATATTCTGTTTATTTTGTGTTCCTTCCGGTCCCATTAGATATAAACTGGAAACAGGCAGTGTCAATATAATAAGCCCAAAATTTATGGTTTTGCTGAAATAAGGTAATGCTGCTACGTTAAATTTATAAAAAATAAATAAAGAAAAATAATATTACTATATTAAGATCTACCTATTGACCGGAAAAAAGTTGGTATTAAAATGTTAATTAGGAGATATAACCTAGGAGAGTTAATTTGATGCTTTCATCTTTGTAAGTTTGAGTTTGATTTTTTTTTTTTTTTTTTTTTAAAGTTATGAAAATCAAGCAATAATACATGAGCAAAACTAGGGTGCGATGTGCTCATCAAGAGGAGTTGGTGAGTACACCTCCAAAAGACTATCGGATTAACTTCAAATTATGAATCCAAACCATTGAAATTCAAGTACTTTGTGAGTGATGTATGTACATGTAAAAAATTTGAAGTTTCAAATATTTTTAGTACACGGTCAAGCGGTTAAAACAATGAACATTTTATAAGTTAACTTTTTAATTATTTTATGTATTAATCTTTCATCATTTTTTTGACTGCTTGACTATGTACTAAATGAATTCAAAATTTAAAAAAATTTACATGCACATACATCATTCACGAAGTATTTGAATTTTAACGGTTTGAATTCGTATTTCAAAGTCAATCTAATAGTCTTTTAGAGATGTGCTCACCAATCTCTCTTGGTGAGCACATCACACGCTAGTTTTGCTCATAATACATATATCCATAATTTTCAGATAACAACTTAACAAGGTATCAAAAGATTTTTAGAGCATCTCCAACAGTAATTGCTTATGGATTGCTTATGCTGATGTGTCAATTGTTTTTGTAATTGCTGGGTTGTATGGCTATTGCTTATTTAGCAATTGTTGGAAAGAATTGCTTAATAAGAAATCATTTTCTAAAGATGAGTTGACCAAATGTTTAATTCTTATTGGTCAAATGTTTAATTCTCAATTGTTTGGTTGATTGCACCAATGTAAGAGTGGATTGCTTAATTTTTAAAATTTTCATAATTGCTAATTTAGAAATTAGTTTTAATTGCTGGATTGGGGATGAGCAAAATTTGTACGGAGTAAATAAAATGTATGCAAGAATATAACAGTAAAATCTTATGACTTGCTACTTGAGCCAACCGAAAGGAGTAAACAACGGCTTTTAACTAAAGAGAAAGATGCATTTCACCATTTATAGAAGAAATTCTGAAATTTAAAGCAAGTTTCAGCGCACACTTATTCCATCACTTTTCACTAAAATTGGCGAAACACATGAAATCTAGCGCACTGTATAGGCGCAGCCTTCTCTTGCTTGCTTCTCCTTCAATCCAGTTCTTTATTCTTAGCTTCCATCTGATATCCTCCTTGCAAACCATAATTCACATATAAAGTAAATTTCATGATATTTTTGGCTAATGTAATTAAACAGTTGTCTAGATCATACATTGAGAAAATTTACTGAAAATTACATTGGAAACCATAGAAAAATTGCAATATTTCTGAGAAGCTTCAATGTAAAAATAAATTTAACAAATTTTATGAAATTCCCAAGAATAAACTCTCTGGTTTGGTGGAGCATCTCTCAATTAAAAATGTTATGTTCTTAAAGTATTGGGTTTTCTTTTCCCTTAATTCTTTTTGTTATTTTAATCTTCATTTTAATAGTCTAAAAAAATGTTGATGTTAGCCAAAAGTTCTAAGATAAAAAGAGAAACCACTGCAGATGGCACAGAAAAGTACATGTAACAAAGTTGAGTGCTTAGAATACGAAGCTTAATTATTATTAGATATAATAATAACAATTTAATAAGGGGATCATGTAAAGGGGATACATAAAATAACTTTATACTAATTTCATGAAGAATATATTAGATAGAGACATATAACTAAGACCGAGATGGCGACAATGTTTCAGGCATCCTTTTATATCATAGAAGTAACTAAAGCACTTTTCTTTCATTAGAGTTAATGGAGAAAAATCTGCATCTAATGCAGCATTATGTTTTTGGGCACCCCTGTTCTAATATACATATTTGTATATAATATATCAAAAATACAAAATGTCATAAATTACCACAACCATTATTTTGTATTGATATTTAAAATTTTCAGAACCAGTAACTTTTTTACCTTCTAAATTGATGCATTTATATAAAGAGTAATTATATTCATCCCCACACTCTTGTCTCCCCGCTGTCCCCACTAATTATATGATCTCATTTGTTCAGTCTCCACACTCATTTTGTGTGAATCTTCAAAGGTATAAGTACTTGGAAGATAAAAAAAATTAGTGAGAGCAAACTAAAATATTAATACTTACATGCGTAACTTGATATGACCAGCCTCTTTTCCAATCCCTCAATGGTCTCCGCATCAACCTTCCTCTAATGTAGTGGGGACCCCGCATTCCCGCATCAACCTTCTCCAATCATCTCTGCATCAACATTCTCTAACAAAAATAGTTGATCACATAAATATAAATACTTTTAATACTTGATATTAATGCTTTCAAATATTAGCTAGTGTCATAAAAAATATTTTTTTATATGGACATATTACTCGTGAAAAAGGTTCATAAAACGAACAAACAGGTTTGCATTTTAAATGTTAGCTTTTGAAATATTAATTCAAGAAAATTATTATAGCAACAGGTGGCGCCAAATTCCTCTTAAAATACACAGAGAAGATGTAATTAGATGCCTCATTTCATTTCATTGTGATCAACTATATAAAAAGTCATTTCAACCGTCAACAAAAGGAAAATCAATGCACTTTTTGGTCAGAAATCTCTGTAAGTAAAATTAAAAGGTGAGACATGTAGAATCAAATAAATCTAACCAGTTCTAGATCCATACAAAAATAAAACAAGGAATCATCATTTATTCGGAGTGCATATACCATAACTACTCCATTCCATCCAACAATGGATATCTCCATTCAATTAACACAAAACCTTCATATTACAATTTAAGCAAAATGTGTTTCTTTCTTGGGGGGTTATATTAGACATTTCTCCAATTCCAAACTAAAGCCATGTCTGTGCTATATATATACCAGAGGTCCAGAGAAGTGCTCTGATTTGAGATCCACATTTTACCTATATATTCAAAAAAAATAATTAAAGAAAGAAAAGCTAATGGTTTCTTTAGAAAACCTCTACAATGTGCTCGAGGAAACAGTGCCGCTATACTTTGCCATGATCCTAGGCTACTTATCCATTAAATGGTGGAAGTTGTTCACACCGGAGCAATGCGCCGGAGTAAACAAATTTGTTTCCAAATTTTCGATACCTCTTCTATCCTTCCAATTCATCGCTGCAAACAATCCTTACCAGATGAACTTCAAACTCATACTCTCTGATGTTCTTCAGAAATCGCTTTCATTCTTCATCTTTTTGTTCGCGGCCAACATATTTTGCGGGAAGAGTGTGGATTGGATAATTACTGGTATATCAGTTTCCACATTGCCTAATACTTTGATTGTTGGTATTCCTTTGTTGAGAGGTATGTATGGAGAAGAGGCGGTACGGCTCATAACTCAGATAGTTGTTTTACAAAGTATGGTATGGTATAATGTTCTCTTGTTGTTTTTCGAATTCCGGGCACAAAAGGTGATCAGGTCAGAGGCGGCAACTGCAACTCAAGTTACAGGTAAATGATCATCTCATCTCAAGTTATACCAAGCCGATACTGATCTTGAAAATAAAAATACGGAACTACAAACATTATTAAATATAAGTTTAACAAAATGAGCATTTTTGTTTGATACACCGAAAACATGGTTAAAAACTCTCCCGTCTCTTGATTGTATCAAATTAAGTCTGAAATTCAGTGTTGTGAAGAATGAAGAATCTTACTGTACAAATTATCCAAATATAAGATAAACAGTAAATTTAATTGTTTTGTACTTTTATGTATTTTATCAATTTGTAGAATTGCTAAATGTAGGTATATATGTTCTTTATTTAGCTTCTCTTTTTAAAGGGAGTAAAAGGCTCAAGCCCGGTACTTTCTGAGATTATGCTAAATGGAACAACAATAATAAAATCTAAATTAGAAATATATCAAATTTATCTAAAGAAAAACCAAGTCATCAAGAGATTTGAAACAAATGGAGAAGAAAAAATTTAGCAAAAACCTTCTGCCAATCTCATTTCTGGCAACATTCTACCACAGGTGCAAATTTATTGTGTATAAAAGCAGAGAATTTTTTTTTTTGCTGCTACTAATATTTCAGAATTAGTAAACATTGGAGCAATAGAAGCAAGTGAAGAAAATCAAGAAAGAAAGGACACACACAAAAAATGCCCAAAAGCCCTATCTTTTGTATTAAATGTAGGAAAGAAGATTGTATTAAATCCCAACACTTATGCAAGCATCGCTGGCCTGGTTTGGTCACTAATCAGCTATAGGTAATATAAATTACAATAATTACATAAAATCCAGATTTCCAATAAAAATAGTTTGATGTGGAATCTATATATATTCACTTGGTAAATGGTGACTCAAAACTAATACCAAATAGAAGTTGAATGCTGGTTGTGATACTATCTGTACAGTAAGTTGAAAATATAGTCAACTTGCGAAAACAAACACAAGTTAAGCAGGATGTTCCACTGTACAATTTGCAACATTTCATGATTGTAAATGTCTGATAATAGTGGTGCAACTCACCAATTCTAAATGTAACAATAAATTATGTAGTACTGACCATCAAAACAACAAATTAAATAGTATCGATGTTCATTTCTTAATCAACGAAGTTTTGCTTCAGGTGGGGAATAAAGCTACCGACAATCACTAATAATGCCTTGCATATAATCTCTGATGGGGGCCTTGGCATGGCAATGTTCAGCTTAGGTACAATTTAATACTTGTCATTACATTAATTAATCAAGAGCTTAAAACAAAAATATCATAATCATCAATTGGTTTACAAAACATTAAAAGTAAACATCATATATCTGTATGGCATTGTTTGCACAGTAGATAATTTCTTTCATTCATACAGGGCTCTTTACGGCTTATCAATCTAAACTCATAGCATGCGGGACCCGCATGGCAGTACTATCCTTGGCGCTAAGGTTTGTTTTGGGGCCTTTGTTGATGGCACTTTCGTCATATGTTATTGAAATGAGGGGCTTATTGCTAAAAGTTGCAATTGTGCAGGTTAGTTGTCAGTTTTAATTGTAACATATATGCATATCCTAAAATTTGGCTATAAATAAGTCAAATTAAATTAGTAAATTTTGGTGTAGGCAGCTTTACCTCAAGGCATTGTGCCATTCGTGTTCGCTAAAGAGTATGGTGTTCATCCAGATATTCTGAGCACTGGGTACCTTCTATATTTAATTTTTACAGTTTTCAATTGTTGAATATTAACTACAATATTTATGATTGCATTGAAATATTAATCTTCTTTTTTTTATATAGGATTATTATTGGAATGCTCCTTGCAGTACCAGTAGCACTAGCATACTACTTCCTTCTTGGCGCCATATTATAATATGCTAGCACTAGCACTAGCATAATACCTCCAATCAGAAAGTTTATGATATGTACATTTTGTTCATTGTACAGGGTATGTATAGAAAGCTATACACATGAATTTATAGCTTACTGATACAAATTTGTAACCACAGATATGCTTAAATGAAATCATCTCATGCTGAGACATGCTTCATCAATGGAATCTTCTAAGTGCTTTCTTTAAAAGCTTGTTTAGTATAGCATCCATTTAACTAGAGTAGATCCTTGTACTTGGTTCCAAGGAAAAGTTACATCTATATAATTAATTTACGATCAACAACCCTTTTTAGTATTAATTAGTATAGCATCCATTTAATTAACTAGAGTAGATCCTTGTACTTGGTTCCAAGGAAAAGTTACATCTATATAATTAATTTACGATCAACAACCCTTTTTAGTATTAATTATTGCCTATCTCTTTCCCTCACCTTTTTGAAAATGTAGGCCAACTGATCAAGGTTGCCAACTTTTGTATTGAACAGAAAGTCAATACAGGTTACAGCACAACTACGTTGTTTTTGTATAACCTCCACATTTTAAATGGGTAGTTAGAAATGCAAAATTTGGATGTACGAGTTCATGCACCCCTGGACCGCAATACAGCTCCGGGTGAATACAAGCCTCCGGTTGCTAGAGCATGCTTCCAGAAGATGGACGCCTGGACATTAATTCCCCAAGGGAAAATTAATCCGTCCTAATATTTAGGGGAAATTTCATGTATACCCCTCAAAAACTTCAAAATTACGTATTTCTCCCTCTAAATTTTGAAATTACGTATTTCTCCCTCTAAACTTCAAAAACTCACAAATTTACCCATTTTATTGTCTTATATATGAAAACTCTTCTCTAAATTTATAAAATGCCCATTTTGCTCTTTATTAAAAACATAAAAAGTCCCATCGGACTCAAATTTGAATTTGAAAGGTTTCTCTACTGTACGATCCGCGCACATCGCTTCCATATATGTACATGCTCGCTTCAAGATCTGTGCTAATCTAGCACGCACAAATCTTAAAGCAATCCTGATCCATGCGCAACACATTAAATCTGTGCACGTTGCTTTAATATATGTTTCGTGTTTGCTTCAAGATTCGTGTTGATCTAGCGAGTACGGATCTTAAAGTAGTTCGGACAGAGGAACCCTTTAGATTCAAATTTGAGTCAAATGAGCGTTTTATGCTCTTAATGAAAGGGTAAAATGGGTATTTTATAAATTTAGAATGTGTTTTAATATAAAAGACAATCAAATGGGTAAATTTGTGAGTTTTTGAAGTTTAGAGAGCGAAATATGTAATTTCAAAATAAGGAGGGTTAAAATGTACCCTCTTTTTGTGCTCCTAACGTGCACCTTCCCCTCATATCTTCATTTTCAAAGTTCAAATAGTTGATTCGAACCTTTCAACGTGTTCTTCATATTAAAATGTG
The DNA here is from genome assembly GCF_964058835.1 of Carex rostrata. Lineage (NCBI taxonomy): Eukaryota > Viridiplantae > Streptophyta > Magnoliopsida > Poales > Cyperaceae > Carex > Carex rostrata. Next base: position 5,187,317 of record NC_135948.1, on the reverse strand, counting down.
CTTGGAGACCAAATTTTACATTTTTTGAAATTTTTTTACTATTTTTGGTACCTCAGTCTCCTATTAAATCTTTAATTTTACTTTTAACAATCTAATTTTTGTTATAATTTTGAATGATTACTCTAAAAATATATTATCCTTTTATCTTTTTATAGGATTACAATTGGAATGACTATTGTAGTACGAATAGAACTAGCTTACTTCCTATTCCATGTTTGGTTGTGGCCTAAAGGGTGGAATAAGGAGTTTAGGTCTCGTTATTTCACCAAACGTGTCTTAATTGAGCCGGACTAAGATGGCATAAGCCAATCTTTAGGCCGGCCTAAATTAAACCACCTCACATGGTAGTTTAATTTTTATTCCACCTCGTGGCCTAACTTAAATGATTATAATAATATTTTATTTGTATATAATTAGTATATTATTGTTAATAATTATTATTAGTATATAATTATATAATTAATATCTTATATTGTTAATATATTAAATAATTATTATAATAATAATATATAATTAATATCCTTATTTATTAATAAATAATTATATAATTATTATGTTATATTGTTAATATATTAAATATTATTATATAATATTGTAATATATTATAGTTATTATTAATATATTAATATTGTATAATTAGTATCTTATTATTAATAATTATTAGTAATATATAATTATATAATTAATATCCTATATTGTTAATATATTAAATAATTATTATAATAATATTATAATATATTAATATTATATAATTAATATTTTCTTAGTCATAATTATTATTTATATGTAATTATATAATTAATATGTTATATTGTTAATATATTAAATAATTATTATAATAATATTATAATATATTAATATTATATAATTAATATTTTCTTAGTCATAATTATTATTTATATGTAATTATATAATTAATATGTTATATTGTTAATATATTAAATAATTATTATAATAATATTACAATATATTATAGTTGTTCTTAATATATTAATATTATATAATTAATATCTTATTATTAATAATTATTATTAATTTATAATTATATAATTAATATTGTTAATATAGTAAATCATTATTATAATAATATTATAATATATTATAGTTGTTATTGTTATATTAATATCATATAATTAGTATCTTATTATTAATATATAATTAATATTTTATATTGTTAATATATTAAATATTATTTTAATAAGATTATATAATTAGTATCTTTTTATTAATAATTATTATTAATTTATAATTATATAATTAGTATTTTATTATTAATATATAATAAATATTTTATATTATTAATATATTAAATAAATTTTATAATAATATATAATATATTACATTTATTATTAACATATTAATATTATATAATTAGTATCTTATTATAAATAATTAACCAATTTAGGCTTTCAAAACTTTAGTCCTCCACCAACTCTAACCAAACAAAGAAATAGTTTAAGCTATGATTTAACTTTAGGCCTCAACCAAACATGAATAATTTAGACCGGCCTAAGTTGAAATAACCAATTCAGACCTCCTTGGCTTTAAACCACAATCAAACATGGGAATAAGTCTATAACATGCTATGTATAGACAGATACTGGATGCAGTACTGTACATCCTGATGAGTATCACCAGTTAGCCGCAATCCCTTGGAATTTTGTTTACTTTCCCTCTCCTCCAATCTCCAGTAGAAGATAGTTTTTATTTTTCTTCATTTTTTATATATATATTTTCTTTTTGCGAGTAAACAAGTATGGATGGATATTTCAAATAGTCATTCCGGCCAAGTTAGGCGATGCAAAGCTTTAGTGCTAGAGGAAGACCTTATAATTTTGTTTGCTCGGTTTTTCTTGAGGAAACATAAAATATAACTCAAGATTAATTTTAACATCTCAGGTCAACATCAACAAAAAAAACAACAGAAAAGTAACGAACTTGTTCACAATAACAATTCTTTGAGATATTTTTTATTGATATAGTCAGTTCGGAAATGATAATCACTACACATAATAATATAGAAGGCCGCCACAGAAATTGAGGGGCCATTATTGATTGCTACTAGGTTGCACAAGGATCAAGCAGGACCCGCATTTCAGTGAGGAGTTTTCTTTATAAGCACCAATGCAGTGCTACTGACCCTAATGACCTAATAACCAACAAGCTATTTAGTATTATATACTTGTCTCATCCGATTTAGTTTCTTCTATGTTGCTTTCGCATCTCTCCAAAATATACAAACTGTCGGAAACAAATGAATTTACATGCTTTTATGACGCTTCCCAGACTTTGTAGTCATTTCCCTCAGCAGCCACAGACCAATTTTTGGGTCCATTTTCGGGCTCATAAAATCCTGGCCCAATTTTCATGGCTATTTTCCCGTCTATCTCAGCTGCATACACATCCCTCTCTGCCTTTGTTATCTTGATCTATAAAAGACAATGTGGGCAAACAATTACCATTAATAAACCTGTTTGCCAAATTAAACAATAATGAAATAACAATGTACCATTATCTAAATTTCCATGTTCCAGTATTGCCCTCGTCTCCAACTCTAGAGGAGAGTTAAGGAAGAGGGTTATTACAGGATTTTTTTTTCCTTGAGTAAATATAAAAGATAACTCTTATTTTCAAATATGTTAAGATCAATACCGTGCTTCTACAGTTGATCTTCTTTTGTAGCCTAAGAGAGATCAAGCGACGAATCTCTTGCTGATAGTTAGAGAAGACATGGTCAAAGAAAACAGCGGGTGTGCCTGGATGCGTCAGTATGTATGCATACCCTTGCATCTCCTTTCCTCCCGGAAATCTCCAATGACCCTATTTAATTATCAAATAATTGGTTACAGTAATTCTATCTTCTAGAAGCCAATCTGAGGTTTTACCAACCCTAGAAAACAAAGAAAATATGTAAACAGTAAGTGAGAACTGCAGGATCCAATTGAACACTCAATAAAGACCAAACCAGTGTTGGACTGCATGACATTGGCATGAAATCATGACAGGTACTAAAATGGTGTCGCTATTCATCTCATGTTGCCATCACCTATAACTGTGTTGGTACCAAAACAATCAGCATCACACAAGTAGATGGTTGCATGCTCATAAGAAAATCCAGAACAAGATACCTGAGTGGAGCCTGTGTCATGATTTTCAATAAAAGTGACAGCACGTGACGGCCACCAACCGACCACGCCTGGTGGCTTCCCCTTCTCATCTGATAATCTCCAGTACTCACACCTCTCCAGTACCTAAATACAACAACACTGTCTCTCAATTTCAATACAGCCAACACTAGTCAGGTTGAATACCTTTCGTGTGTGTGCGTGAGGGGGGGGGGGGGTCGGTCTATTCATCTACTTAAAGTTATTGTTTTGGTCAAAAAAATGTATATTGGTTTGGTTGAATGTGACCAGTGCAGGATATTCATGGTGTGAGTCGACAGTCTCCAAACACTTTTATATACACTGGTAATATGGAACCAAGCAATACACAGAAGTTTCTTATATAAACAGATAACATACCACCAACCCCCATTATTATATTATTGTTCTTTCCTTCTCCAACTTTTAGTATAATTGGTATGATATGAAATAAAAATCGAACCAAGCAATACACACAAGTTCTTTACACAGTAGCAATACCCAAGATATAATGTTGTCCAAGAAACAAGTTTAAAAGCCAATAAAGAGTACTTACAGAATGAAGTATTCCTTTGGTTGTCACATCAAAAGCACCTGCAGTCCCATTGGTAGCATTTATCCAGTCAATGATTCGTTGCCTGTGTGCATTTTGGTTATAATCCATTTCACCATAGGTGTAACTCAGAGAATCCCAATACTCCCCAACAGCAAAGAAGGGTTTACTAGCCTCCAAGTAATCCTTTACATAACCACCCCAAAAGCCACGCACAAAGTCAAGCCGCCACCCATCATATCCAATTTCATTCCTATCGGAAATTTGTAAGCCTCAAAAGTTTAAACTAAGCAATGCTTCAGCATTGGTAATCATAATTTAAATGCCTAAAACAAGCACAAATTTATAAATGAAGAAAAAAAAAACTTACCTTAACCAACGAAGCCATTCTTTGAGATCACTTCTGACAAATTCTTGAGAGTGATCAATATTTGGTGCTGCATGGAAGTTATCCCCACTACTCTTGTTGCCTCTTCCCTGAAATTGAAGATCACCAAATTCTGTCTAATTAATATTGGTGGACTCTCTAAATATTATCATAGCAAACCAGTACCAATAGTCAGATCCAACAGACATGGAGCATTATCAAATTCAGAAAATGTCACAGTAATGCAGCATTAGTACTTTTAAAGGAGCAAGATCATTGTTATAAAGAACACAAATAACACTGTACTATTACAATACCAGACTAGTACCAATAATCATATCCATCATAATCATGCAACTGTATAGGGTGGCCTAAATAGCATATCGTGTTTGGCCCATCCTTCTCTTACCAAAATGCAATGTTCAAGCCTCACAGTAATGACGTATACAAAGGTGAAAAATCTAAACAGTATTTCAGATGCTAATTTTGTCATTGAAATAGTATAAATTTAGGATACTTCAGTTTATTTTTTGGGCCAGATTTTATGTTCAAGCTAATAATGATGATACTGTTAATAGTAACACAACAAACCTACAGTCTAGAAAATAAGTGCAAATTTTGGAGGTATTTTGGCCGTCAGTATCAAAATTAAAATAGTACAACAGTAGAGTTTTGAACCATAACAAGTACAAATAAACAGCACATAAAATTTTAAAAGCTCGCCAATATCATAATTGAAGTACTAAAACTGATTATAGTTTTGGAAGTTCTAGGCAACCTTTTGGTGATTGCTGTCAGTACTCAGATTGGGAACCAATACATGGTAAATCAAGATCATACAATCCCTATCTGAGAGGCTTAATACCCCAATAAAATGCTTCCAGTAATTGGCAAAAAGGAGATACTAACAACAACAGCATGAAATATTAGTAGGCATTTTGCCTACTTCCTCAAGACAATAATGATCACTGTGTTAATTTTGTGATAGGTGATAGGTCCCTTCCAGTTTTTGTACTTCTTTGTTTCAATAATGAAATGGGCTCTAAAGTATTTCTTCAAAACAAAAACAAAAAACAACAAGAAGGATGGTAATGATTAAGATGACTCTAAGGTAATGTTAACTGCCGCACTGTTTTGCAGTCATAAGCATTCAATTTTTGCCACATTTGCAGGTATTTTTTGGGTATCTATAGAACAGTACTCCCGAAAATTTTGGTAGCAATAAATCTCCTCACTTTTTTTTTCCTTATTTGGTCCACCCCTTTTTACATACATCGCAAAACATGTCTGCGTACTTGAATGTAATTGCTTTTAAGGTTACATAGAACCTGGTGCAAAAAAATAAGATCCAAAAAAACTTTGGTATCTATAGAACAGTACTCAAAACTTTGGAAGCGATAAATCTCCTCACTGTTTTTTCCTTGTTTGGGCCACCCTTTTCACATACATCGCAAATATCGTCTGCGTACTTAAACATAATAGCTTTTATGGTTAAAGGGAGCCTGGTGCGTTTGTTGATTTAAAATTAAAAAAATAAGATACAGAAAAACTTCTAAGCACAGTTCTCTATTCTGAAAAGGCAATCGAATTTAAAATTGAAATTGGGTATGTGCTTCACATACTTGTTCTCTGTACTTGGTGCTGGGACCTATATAGGTAAATCTTTTCAAAGTAGAAGTTCTATTTATAACTATTTAGTTTCATCAAGAGAACCAGAAAACATTTGCCATGTGAAAAGCATATAATATTGAGTTTGGCTAGTATGACATCAGTGTCATTTCAACATATATAACATCAACTCTAAAACCTATCAAATCGACTTCAAACGGTGAATCCAAACCGTTCAAACCGATCTACTTCATTAGTTGTGCGTTTACATGCAAAATTTATAACTTTTCGAATTTATTTAGTATTAAGTCAAGCGGTCAAATATGTGAGTTTTTAAGTTAATTTTAATACATTAATTTTTCAATATTTTTACCGCTTGATTTGATACTAAAATAACTCGAAAATATAAAAAATTTGTATGTAAACGCATCACTCATAATGTAAATCGGTTTGAACGGTTTGGATTAGTCGTTTAAAGTCGATTTGATAGGTTTTGGAATTGGTGTTATATAGGTTGAAATGACACTGATGTTATACTAGCCAAACTCTATAATATTACCAATCACATAGTTTGCGGTAGTTAACATGATCCAAAACTAAAATAAAAAGGATGATATTTTGACCTGAAAATGGGGGTCATCAGCAACAACAGCTCGTTCATCCCAATTCAAGCGGCCACCAAAAATATTCCAAATTCCATTTTCATTGCGAGAACTGGCACATCTGTGGTTTAAGACTGCATCTCCAAGCACCTTTATCCCAGCCTCATGGAACTTATTCACTATTTCCTTCAACTCTTCCATGCTCCCATACCTGTTGTAAATTATTAGAGCAACAAAGAGTGAATAAAAGATCAAATCAATAAGCTCAAGGTGTCCTTTGTCACCTTCTTTCGATAGGTTTTTTTTTTTTTGTGTGTGTGTGTGTGTGTAAGCCTCACTAGGATTAAGCACAAATAAATAAGAAAGAAGAATTACAAATATTTTTTGGTAGTTTTTTCTTTTTGAGCTCATACATTCATATTAGTCGTGCATGCCCAAGTAAAACACATAAAAATCATAACCAGCAAAACATATGAATTATATATCATAATGTACCCTGAACTATTTCACTCACAGCATAGTTCTGTTGCAGATACTCTCTTTAAATAATGAAAGAGAAGGATGGTCAGGCAGTTGTGGTTGTTTGAAAATATATACTTCCAATGTATTAGAGGAAAAATGAGACATTTCTCAGTTTGCATGTATGTATATAATATTTTAAGTCTCTAGGGGTGCATGTGTGGGTTTGTGTTGGTGTGTACTGTATGCAAGTTTCTTTGCATATCAAGGTGCATGATTATTTTTTCCTACTTGCCACTGGGTGCATGAGAAAGAGACTGAAAACATCCTTGCTTATCACTGCCAAGTTTAAAAAAAAAAAAAAAAAAAGAAAGAAAGAAAGAAAGAGCGAGAGAGAGAGAGAGTGACCTCGAGTTCAAATTGTACAAATCTGTAGGCATGTAACCCTCAGGAGAGACTGACTCAGTAGGAGGTGGTAACCATACAATGCTAAACCCTAACTCAGACAACAGCTTCACTTTTTCTCCCAACTCATGGTACCACCTGCCTGACTTATTTGATTCCCAATTAAAACCTTGACACAAGATCTCATGCCCATTTCCCGTGCCAGAACTCACCACCACCTGCCTAGGCGGCACTGAGGTGTCATCAGACAATTCTTCAGGCATCTCCACGACAGAGCTTACTGTTGAGCTTCTAAAAATTTTATATGCTTCAGCCACTAATTTCTCTATCTCCACTAAGATGTTGTCTTGTTCTTCCCCTGTTTTATGGTCTTTCTCTTTCTGTGATGATATGTCATCAACTATGTTTCTTATTCCATCTATTATATTTTTTGTGTATACTGACACGCCAGTATCAGCAGATTTGTCCATAGAAGAGACTGCATCTTGTTTTTCTTCTACCTGTGCTTCATTACTTGAGGTCAGATTTATTATGGGTACGCAGAAATCTCTCCCCATATTATTCACCCAAGTGTACTCATCCAGCTTGAGAACAAAGACTAGTCCTTTGACCTCCTTATTTAACGCAAATGAACCCTTGTTACCTAATCCCAAACTTTTTTGCTGTCAAAAGAAGGGGAAAAAGATTAATGATTATATTTCTCACTTTGGAGTGTTGTAAATACATTTAAAGAACACAACTTAAAATTTTCAAAAAGAAAGGAAGTACAATGGAGTGTTAAAAGATAAATGAGCAAGGGAAGAGGTCAATAACAAAAAAGTCAACATATTCCTGCATTACCTCTAGTAGAGTTTGGAGGGCATTTTTGCGAAGGAGTTTTGTGGCTGGAGGGTAAGGTGGTGGAGGCACATGCCAGTTCTTACTCTCATCCAAATATACACCCCAATGCAGAACAACATGACCTGGTATATCCATATCAAATTCCACAATATTTTTATCTGAATTTTTATCACTTCTCACTGTAACTGTCATGGAATTTTGAATGGGTTCTTCTTTTACAATGGTATAATCTTCATTAAATGCAACAATAGGTTTTTTGGTGGAAGTGTCTGTGTTATCTTCGATAGTTGGGTCAAGTGCCGACTCTTCATTCCTTCGTAGCATGCTGGATATGAATGCCCCTGGGAAAAGAACATGATAGACAAGGATCAGTGCCAATCATTAGCTGGAATTGCTCCAAAGTAAATTTGGACACATACACTAGCAGGCAACATGTGGAAAATGGACAACATTGCTTTTATCAAACTTATACCTCTTGGTGTTAAATTTGCATATTTCTTTCAACAACTTACAACCTACAAAAAGTGAGATTTTCTAAAAAATAATACATTATTAAGCAAATAGTAATTAACTTAAAACCTGGCCAGATGTTTAAACTTTGTTTCCCACTTGATGCGATTCCATCTTGGGAAGAACCCCTCAATGGTACTCTAAAATCTCTCCCTTTATTATGAAACCACCTCCCTGTTTCCTCTTCCTAGTATAATACGAAATATAGAAACATTAAAAATAATCAAAGAATAACAGTACCAATTTGTACTACTGGTGTACAGGTGCCGAATCTGGTAATCTTTTTTGAAGTTTTTGGTCATATTTTGATGTTTAAGCATCAATTAAATTCACAGATAGCATAAACTTCAAGAACAGAAAGAAATGTAAGAGAAATATGAATCGGCATGCACTGGATTCCAAATAGACAAAAACAGATTCAAGTTAATGACTACAACAACTAGTAAGGATTACTTAAATGATTACCTTTAAAACAAAATTAATGGCCACAATAGGGAGATCACCATCAATTTCAATATGCACTTCCCTTGCTGGTTGACCATCTAAAGGTGCATTGAGAGGTGTTTCAATTGCATAATCCTGAAAAGTATACGTTCCAAAGAATCACTTAGTTATCCTGGTTAACCATTACTAAAAATGGCCTTTTGCGACATTTTTGCCATTTGCGAAGACATCGGAACTGAAGTGTTTGGTCCCAGAAAGAAGATCAAATGACCAAAGCAATCTATAATAACAGAAACTAGCAAAAGGAATCTTTGCACACATCTGAATTATTGAGTTGAATTCTATCAATTGCTACTTTATTAAGCTTGGGGAAAAAAAATTACCTTGATAGGAACTGAGCCAGGTGGTATCATCTCCACAGGAGGTTGGCCCCACTCTCTGCATTATAATACAATGGAACAATATATGCAGTAATAGTTAGAAAAATATACTAAAAAAATAAAAAATAATGCCCACTTTGCAACTAATCAATAGGCCAATTATTTGACTGACAGAAGGAAGCTACTATACATTATCTAATGTTTGTGTTTATAAAATTAAGCAGACCAAGTAAACAATGCAAGTATATTTAAAAGGACAACATGCAATAGTCTTTAACAAACCAAACAAGAAATTAAATTAAGCTTCTCCCAAAATTGATTTATAGAACAAACAAGTGCTGTGAGAAGTAGCAAAATAAGAGGAAGCATTACATTGGATTATCGGAGTAAGCTACCCCCCAGTGTAGAATCCATTTACCGATAAGGTCGCAGCCAACCACAAGCATCCACCTGGACTCGTATCCGGCCAAGCGGTCCAATCTGACTGACACCTTGACATCCGTCTGTCATTCAATTAACAGAAAATTTTAAAATCATCACAAAATAATTCAACTAATATTAAATTCTTCAAGGATTTATTGAGCATGTCGCAACTATACACAAAAACAAAATACCTTCTTAATTCGTTCGATAGTAAACTTCTCGGAGAAGATCACATCAGTCTCTTCAGCGAGAGGGGGGCTCTGAGCAACTTTTGCTTCAACAATTGGGCGCAAATTTCTGCCGGAATCCGGTTTCAAGCCGAGATTTATCCAGCTAGAGGTGGAGAACGAGGGGTTCTTTGAGCAGCATCGGACGAAAGGTGGTGGAAGAAACTTGGCTCTCTTGCGTTGCTCTCTGAAAAAGAGGCTAGGGTCTCTAAGCAGAGGCGATTGGTGAATAAGCGGTTTGCATCGCACAATCGACATTTTCGACGGTGGAGGGGAGGAGAAGAGAAATTAGAAATGAGAGAGAAGAGGAGAGAAGTTACAATGCCTCGTGATGAGTGTGAAATGGGAAAAGATACTTATATCATCGTTAAGGTACTTTACGTGGAGCGGATTTAAAGAGAAAATTTAATTTGCGTACAAGAATCGATATAATAAATAAACAAAATAAATTCTAAAAGTGTAAATAAATTTAATCGATTCAAAATATTTAATATTATATATAGAATTCTGGTAGTATGACATCGTTCAACCTATACACCGCTAACTCTAAAATTTATCGAATCGACTTCAAATGAATTAAAATCAATCTATTTCATTAGTTGTGCGTTTACATACATAATTTATAATTTTTCGAATTTATTTAGTATTAAGTCAAGTGGTCAAATGTGAGAGTTTTAAATTAATTTTAATGCATTCAAATTTAAATATTTTTTACTGTTTAATTTGATACTAAAGTAACTTGAAAAAAAAATATAAATTTTGTATGTAAACACATCACTTATACACTGAATCATTTGAAAGGTGTGAATTACTATTTGAAATTTATTATTTATTGAAGTTGGTGTCATATAATACTGATGTCATATTAACCGGACTTTTATACATATTTGATGAGATGACTTTATTATAAATACATTTAAAGCATATTTTGCTCATTTCTGAGGGCATCTTAGTCATACAAAATTCTATCGTTGCCATTATATAATGTTTTAAATCAATGTTTGGATAATTGATTGAAAAAGGATATCAGTAGAGAATGAAAAAAATGATAATTAAGTTAAAGAGTGAGGTGACGGTGATATGTATATTAGGAAGTGATTAATATTAGTATATTTTTATTTTCAAAATTCAAGTTGTTACTGTGAATCGTTGAATGTGATCTCATATAACAATGTATTTAAAAATTAAATATACATTTTTTAAATTTGTATTATTTTCTTAGATAGGCAGACTTTTTTTTTTTAAAAAAAGTAGTAAATAAAATTTAAACTATAAAATGTGATTTGCAAATATATTTTTATATAAAAATTATATTCAACGGTTTAGATTAATTGTCAATGCAGAGTGTGACATGTCAATGCAGAGTGTGTGGAATGTACTCTCTCTGTGCCCTCTAAAAAGTCAAGATTTATACCCTACCTCAATCTCTTTCCAAAGTTTTGGTTCGTTCAAGGCTACGTTGAGCTACTAGTTTGGGAAATAAAAAAATGATTATGTCACACTCACATCAAAATATTTAATATATCTATAAAAAAAATACTGAACCTGTCATCTACAATTAAAAGCGCTTACTGGTTAATAACGTCGGCTCTTAACTTTTGAAGTCATATGCAGCGGACACATGGAATTGGAAATGGGTTTGAAATACGAGTCAAAATGAACTATTTGTTACGGTTTCTGTGGAGAAAAAAAAAAATATGTTACTGAATTTTTTTTTCTTTCCACACGAACAATAACACGCGCGAACAAGACCTAACTCTATCATCATTTATTGTTTTTGTTTCAACAAAAAAAAAAAAAGATAATTTCATCCGAGGATCAATTGATTTTTCTTTTCGAATATTATTTGGGATAAGAAAATAGATGCCGAATTTTCAATTAATAGGAACAAAAGAATAAACTAAAAGAAATAGAATTAGAATTTTGAAAATTACGTTTGATAGGAACAACGTCTAAACTATGACGTCCACTCTGATACACAACGTCTGAAAACTGTTTTTGTTCGAAATAACATAAAAATAAAAATAAAAATAAAAGCTGGACATCACAGTTTATAGCGTTTATGAGTCGACAGAGCACTAATTTGGTTGTAGAGTTTTGCTTGTATTTTTGTTAACTCAATTTGTCTTAGCACTAATTTGATTGTTGCTATTTTTAGTTGTTGCTCGAAGTAGTTTGCGAAAAAGCACTGAGAGATACAGATAGATAGGTTTCTCGGGGCACAGCGGCTACAGCCCTACACCAGATCCAGAGACGACAGCAATGAGAGGTTTAGAACAGGCGAATCCAATTATGGATTTTTTTTGTTTTTTAAAGGAAATTGAACGGTATCAATAAACTCGACAACATTCCAGCATTCTCTTTTCCGAATGCATATCCTCTGCAATAACTCAAAAAGGAATCATTTGAGTTAATAAATCTCAACCATCTGATTTTAAACAGAGCCAATCTGATCCCTGCTTATGATATAGAGGGCCCTTTAATATTAGTGCAGATTTACTCTATACGAATCTTAAAATAAATTGAATGGTCAATATTCATTAACTCAAAAGATTCCCTTTTGAGTTAATGCTGAGGATACGAATTCATCTTTTCCCCACATCACGTGGGATTTTTGAGCCGATGCCGTCACGAATATGAAAACAACTCATAAACAGTCGGCAAAAGAAAGCCTTTAGTTATCTTTTTCTACCAAATAATATACAGTCGGCTAATAAATTTATGTTTACGTTTATCCTATTATTTCCTCTGAAATAAAAAATAGGATTTTATTATCCTAATTAATTTGAGCCGTTTTTTTTTTTTTCCTACCACCCTCAAAAATCAGAATTAAATGAATACCACCCGAATAATCAGATTTCAGATTCCGCCACGTTTGTACTGTGAATCTGTGGACGGATCGTCAACCCGTTCGCGAAATGGATCTGCGGACTGACCCGCTCGCGCCCTGACCCGCTCGCGTGACCCGTTCGCACCGTGGATCTGCGCACTGACACGCTCGCTTTGACCCGCCCTGACCCGCTCGCGTGACCCGTTCGCACCGTGGATCTGCGAACAGGTTGGCGATCCGTCCGCAGATCCACGGTGCAAACGTGGAGAAATCTGAATTCCAATTTTCCGAGTGGTATTCATTTAATTCTGATTTTTGAGGGTGGTATGAAAAAAAAATGGTAATTTGAGAGAAGTACCGCTAATAAATGACAAATTAACAATTGAAATTAATTGTCAATTGTATATTTAGGTTATCTAGTTCAAATTCTGAATTTATGTTACAAGTAGAATTTAATCGTACTAAATTTTAATGCTGATGAATTCATTTAATATTTCTGATAGAGAGAAAAAAAAATTAAATGACAAATTCAACATCAACCTTTTTTTTTTTTTATCTCCTTGTTTAAGAGGTATTTTATTATCTCTTGACGTTATCCAATTATCAAACATCACCTTTGAGTAATGGAATGAAATTTGTCTTTTGGAAAAACTGTTTTTCTTTTGAAAAAACAGAAATCTGTTTTTTCTCATTCAATTATTAATTTTCGTCGAAATTCCTGCATGATAAAATTTAGAAGATTAAATTCGGACTCTTGAGTACTAGAATACTGGTAAGATTCAGCACCGTAATTTTTAAATGGTACAAATTTCAAACACTTTTATTTAATTAATTAATAATGCAAAATTCAGATCAGAATCATACAAAGTAGGGATCGATCAAAAAAGTATATATAGACAATCAGGTCCATCGTTATTATATTTTAATGGATTTGGGAATTTCGATAGAATCCAAAAATATTCAGTAAAAAATATGGACGTTCGGTTGCGTTGCTATCTTGAATTTTTATTAATATCCTTCATTAAATTTAGTAAAAAAATTTAGTTTGTTATTTTAATTTTGAGATTATAAAAAAAAACACAGAACCGCAAGAATTTCTAACGGTCCTGAAAAGAAATGGACCGCCAGAAATTCTGACAGTCTGGACATTTTTAAAAGTAAATAAACCTGAGCAATTATGTAATTTTATATTTAATTGAGGATATTAAAAAAAATCGGGTTGCTATCTATTGGTTAATACTTTAATATATTATGTATTTAGAAATCATTATCGAAAATAATATTTTATAAATTCTAGATTATATTTAATGATAATATGATATTTAATTCTTTGATTGTAGACCAGTATATTTTTAGAAACCATTCAATTAATAATAATTTATAAGTCCTAGAATATGTGCATTTCGACAATTATAAATAATAATTAATAATGCCACGTCAATAAATTTAACAATTATTTTCCAAATAATATCAATTTATATTCATTTTTATAAATTATCTATAATTTTAATTTATGCGACGCATTTGTTCTTTAATGTAACTTGATTATTGCCAATTACAACTGGAAATTTCAATCAAGCTATCAAATAAACAAAGCTGTTAAATGAATAATAGTTCTACCTTTTAAAAACCAGTGTTGCAATTGGTACATTTAGAATGCTCTCAGTCAGAGAAAATGTGACAGAGAATCAGAGATTAGTAAGACGATCATTAAGAAAATGGAGACTGCTATTTTCATTGCATAATTTGAGTTATTGAGAGCAGAGAGAAAATTTTCTTCTAAATATTCTTTTTGCCCTTCTTAGAACTTCCTTATTTTTCTTCCAATTAAATGCTGCAGTAATTAAAATTTTAAATGGACAGGTAATTTTCTTATTAACAATGTACCTTAAAAAGAAACGTTTAATACAATAATTGTATTTCATGTTTAGAAATATAAAGTTTATTATTATTTGAGAATATATTTAACAGGATATCTTATTTTCTATGTGATATACTGATATGTATTTCATTTTCACTATTAAGATTGTTCTCCTCTTTTATTTATTTTTTGGTCATGATTAATTATGTACAGTTATAATTACATATTAAATTTATCTACAGAAAGAAACTTTCTATGTATTCTTTTGTATAATTCTTGCATGTAGCTGTACCAATCCTTTAAACTCTATGTAATTTTCTCCTCTTTCTTTCTTTTGCATTAGATTGCATTTTTAACAATACTAAGCTGTTATTAATCATGTTGTAAAATTAAAATAATGAGTCTAATAGATAAAATGAATATGCATGAGAATCCAAGTATCTGATTTGTAGTACAGTTTCTTTTTCATGATTTCAATTTATTTCTATTTTTACATTAATACACATATATTCGGCATAAATATTATGAGTAATATGAAAACAATGTAATCAGAGACTTAGATCATCGATAAATTAATACACATATTTCCAAGGATTGATTTGTAACTTTGTACATTCTTCTCGTCAGTTTTCTCTTTTCATGTTCATTTCTTAAAAAAAAGGCATTGTAGGGTTCTAAGCTAATTAATAGATCTACTTAAGGATCAGATGTACATCTATTATGTATGAGATGCATGAAATCCTACTCTGATTGCATTTTTTTTCTTTGCTCTCTTTCTTTGTATGCATCTATAATGTACATGCACAAGGATCAAGTCTTACTCTATTTATTTGTGTTGTTGTCCATTTCTTTGTTTGTATAGATATTCACTATGTTACTCGGATACTCCACCATTGGATGCCGTATCTGTATCGGATACCGATACGCGCCCGATACGGCCACGATATGTATCCGATACGCCAGCTGGCGTATCCTTAATTCCTTGATACGGTCAAGGATACGGATTGACTTGCTGCGATACGGTTCTGACACGTCCGGATACGGTCAAGATACTGCTGCACCAGCGACACTTCTGCAGAATAGGACCGTAGACCGTGGACCGCATACACCACACACCATATACACCGCGCATACACCGATTGTTGAGAAAAAATTATATTTTCAGCAGCAAGAATAGAACCCTGATTGTGCGGCACAAGAACCAAGACCCTTTACCACTACACTACTCTCCATTTGTTGCTAAATCCTAGTTGCATCCATATTTAATATATATTTGGACTATTTTATCTTAACATATCCATAATTTTTTTATGTTTAATTTATATAATATAAATGTTGAGTTAGTAATATAAATAAAATATAATATATAAAATAAACGTATCGTATCCTTGATTTTTTAAAATTACCGTATCGCCGTATCCGTATCGTATCCAATACGATATCCGTACCCGTATCCATGCAACATAGGATATTCATAGTTGATTTTAATGAAATCTAAACATACCGGTATCATTGAAAGAGTAGAAGTGCAACAAAGTAAAGCGTTTATGCTTCTTTGAAATTAGTGCATCAGTGATAAATATCAAACAATTTTTTGGCAGTAGCCATATCAATCTAAAAATATGCACATTTTTTTGTAAAATTAAATAATGAAAAAATTACCACAAATCTAAGTAGGGAGAGATACATATTTGTTTCATTCAAGGAAGGAAACTTTTTTTTGAAGTTATTTCCTTATTAATTATTTTATTAAATAAGTGAAAGAGAAAAGTGGAAAAATAAAATCGGTATTTAAAGAAAAAAAATTCTCTTAGCTCTCAAAATCACAAAAATTATTTATAAATATGCTATAAACAGAAATCTCCACGGAGGAAAGAAAAGCAAATAGGTGGTCCCCGCCAAGAGTCCGGTCCACTGAACTAACTCAAATTTTGAGTTTAGATCAGGACCGTTCGATCAGAATTCTGGCCAATCTAGTCCTAGGTAATTGCTCGGGGACCATTAATATTTGTGCCGAAACAGATCTGACGATCCAGATTCAAACTTAAAATTTAAGTTACTTTTTTTTTATTAAAAAGGCCATAGGCCCATCTTCATTGAAGAAAAAAACGTTAACTTACACCCTAGTAACTCAGTTAGCTACTGCACCTTAATTAAAAACGGCCCGGTTAACACGAGAGCTTACATGAAGCAGCTACTCGAACCCAAAAAGAGAAGCAGACAAGCTGCTAAACCCTCCAAAGATGCAGACAAAACAAATAAGTTCATAACAGAGTACAAACGACACAACCAAAACAACATAACACTAGACAAAACAAGTATATATCTAAGCCTCTCACTGAGGCTAAGGAAATCACAAGCAAACACAAACTGCGGCTGAATTGCCTAGAATCAGCTTTTTGCGTTAGACTTCATAAGGACTATTGGCAGCTCTATTCCTTCCTCCTGGAGTATCAGCCTCTTCATGTGGATGCCAAGTAGATAAGGGGAGAATAAAAATTTAAGTTACTTTAGGGATATGAATTTCCCCGACGAAGAGAACTGAACCAGCATTTAATTTTGGCCTCTCCCTCTCCTATCTATCACAATTTCACGAACCATTCTCATGCTCACAATCCATTCACAATCCGTACGCTCTCTTGTCATCTGGCGGAGATGCAGCACCGTCCGATCAAAATCGGACCCTCGTCCCACTTTCCGGATCCGACCCGCTTATTGGCGAACTCCCTTCTCCACTACCAAGGGCTCAGCTCCAGTATTCTCTCCAACTTTGTTTGGTCCTCATTTTTGTAAAATTCAAAAATAAATCGAACTCATATTTTTCTGAAAATCAATACAGCTTGAGTATAGTTCGTCAGTTGAAGGCTTTGAAGCTCCAGATACTACCCCGAGGTAATATTTTCTTTTTTCCTTTTTATCACATGCTAAAACTAATAGTACTTGAGGTTTGTTCAATTGTCTGTGCTCTGTTTTTGTTAATTTCAGGAGATCAAATTCAGAACCAGAAAAATTGAAGTCTTGGTTTGGCTCAAATGGGCAGTATATTCGCGAATTACCTTGTCCCAACTGTAGAGGACGAGGCTACTCCCCATGCACTGAATGCGGGATTGATCGACCCAGATCAGATTGTAATTTGTGCAATGGCAAGGTGTTTGGTTTGTTTTCTCCTTTTTTTTTTTTTCTTTTTCTGGATTTTTCTGGATTTTGCGCCCTTTTATTTGGGTGGAGCATTTCTGTGCATATTTTTCATAGCTTTTTTATTTCCTTGAGTTCCTTTCTGCTTAGACAGGGGTTGCGAGCAAGTTTATTTGAGACTAAAATTATTGGTTAATCAAGGAATTGTTGTACAATATATTAGATAGTCTGAATTAGTCAAAGGTTGATATCTTAACTGAAGGGTATAAGTCGAGGGTTTATTGAGGCCTAATTGATCTTAACTTTAGCTTAATTGCAGAATGGACAAACTGAAAATCTCCACGTGAACCATTAGTTTCTCAATTATACATGAAATTTCTATTTTGAATTGTATCTAGGGAAAAACAACATGTCCGCGCTGTCATGGTGATTGCGTATTATGGGAAGAATCTATTGATGAGCAGCCATGGGAGAAGGCTCGGTCTAGGTTAGCTATTAAAAATGTTACTAGAATTAGAAAATAATAGCAAGGTCTATGCTTCACCAGTGTGCGTCTTAAAAAATAGACCTCAAATTGCTAGGAAACATCAACTGCTAATTTATATTTTTCATTTATCTTTTCATGAAGTTCTCTGCTGAAAGTGAAAGAGGATGATGAGGTGGACAACTTAGAAATTAAACTCGATGCTGGACGTAAATCAAAGCGTGTGTACAAGTCACCATCACCTGAAGTCATCATGAAGATTAGCCAATCTCTCAAAGTAATTTCTTTTAATTATTGTTTTTAAACCAAATTTCCTTCAAATATTTTCCAATACCATCAAGTTTGGAAAGTTATCAAAAACCCCTGCATGATAGAATTACATACTGGTACTGACTTTGAGGATACAACAATGAGAAAATCAGGTTTTATTTATTGTACCAGAGAAAATTAGCTATCAGATAACATTGATTTTGATCGGCAGCTGTAATAGCTCTGAATGCAGAGTTTAAATGAAAAAACAGGCTTGTTTACCAAGCACATGATGAGAGTGCACCGAGACCCCATCTTACGTGCTCAACGAATCGCCTCAATCAAGGTAAGGAAGGCTTCTGACATGCATGTCTTTTTCTCTCTTTTGATATTAAAAACACGCTTCTTTGACCTCTTTTGCAGTATAATTTTTTTTTTTGGTGACCATTGAAATGGACAAGATATTCTGTCTCTAAATTTTATTTTCTTGCATAAATTTGGCACTTCCATTGGGTTTATTATAATATTTCTTCTTGCAAGTACGAATGGATGCTTTAGGGATTTAGTCTTAAAGATGAAGGATAAAATGAAAATAAAGAACAAACTTTAGAAAGGAAAACATGTTCATTGGCCATTTCAAGGTTGTCCTTTTTTTTCTTTCTTAAAACAACCAATACAAGGTTTGATTATGTTGAGTTATTGTTAAGTTCATTGGGATAAGCACAAAGATACCATTTGAACATCCTAGTAAAGGAGTGTGCTTTTGCTTTCTTTTTTCTCTTTGTGCAAAAGTTGCTTGCTATAGATGTAAATTGGGACGTAATATTTGATGAAATTTTTTATGTGCCTCATCTATTTTGAAGAAAACAAAAGGTGCTCCTGAAGCAAGGAAACAAGCATCTGAAGTAATGAAAATATTTTTCAGTGATCCAGAGAATCGCCGTAAGAGAAGTTTATCTCTGAAAGGTACCCCCTTCTTCTCTCTCTCCCAGGCCAGCACTCAAAACAAGAATTGAGGGTCTTCATCTAATTTGATATTGAGATTCTCCTGCTTTTCAGGGGTGAAATTCTTTTGTAGCAATTGTGGGGAAGAAGGGCATAGAAAATTCTACTGCCCAAAGTTAAAGCGCAAGAAAGGTGCTGTTAAATTTAGTTGCAGCTTGTGTGGTAAAAAAGGGCACAATAAGCGCAGCTGTTCAAGGAAAACTGAAGGTTATACATGCTTCTTGTGCTAATTCTTTTATAAGTTTCAAATTCTCTGTTCATTTCAGTTTTTCATGATTGTTACTGGCAGGTTGTAATGGTTTGACAGGGGCAAAATTTCGGTGCAGTTATTGTGGGGAAGAGGGGCACAGGAGATTTTATTGTCCTGAACTAAGAAAAAATTTAGGTGTGATGCAGATTAAGTGTGGCTTGTGTGGCATAAGGGGACATAACCGTCGGAGCTGTAAAAATAAATCAAAAGAAGAGGGTGAAAAAGGAAAATAAGACAATTATGTAGGTTAGGTGTAGCTGATTCTGCCACAAAGGCTGCTGATTATTTTTCTATGGTAGGATTATCTTTTGTTGATTGGTAAGGTTAATGTAAATGAAATCATGGATAATATTGGGGAACTTATCTTACTATATTGTAAAATCGACACTTCTGGTGTCAATGATTAATGAAATATGAGAGCTAGCCTCACTTTTCTTTGTCAAAAAAAAAAATGTATTTAGCAAGTGAACCAGTGATGATTTAAGTGCTTTAAAAAAGTCAAATGAAAGTGTTAAGGTGTTTTAAACTGAACTAAAGTTAAAAAATTATGTATACGGAGCAAAATTCAATAATCAAAATTTGGACTTTTAACTATTTTTATCCTTACAAATGTCTTACATTACCACTTTCTTGCTAATATAGATTATGTAGTAGATGAGCATAATTTAGTCTTTCATTCAAAATTGTTTTGTATATGACTTTACTATTATCATACGTTAAATTTAAAAATGAGTTAACTTTATTGCTAAATGCAAGAAATGTCGTTTCTTCGTTGTCAATATATAGTTGCTCTCGAAACAAACATTTCTTGTTGGCCTGGGTAAAGATTTTAACATAACATTTTTCAGCTTCATGCAGCGCACATACTATGGAATTATAACAGTGCTCCATAAGGTTTGAGCGCTGCATGAACCAAAACTACTCTGTTAATATCTTTACCCCTGGCCTGATTTCTGCGAGGATTTTGGCGTGGCAAACGTCGAGGACAGAATTGCTCCTTTCGTATGTCCATTTTACAAGGAAAAATAGTGGACATACGAAAGGAGCTATTTTTACTCTTTAATTCATGAAAAGTATAAACATGAAAAGTTGAAGACTATTTTTACTCTTTAATCCTAATATTTCTTGCTTTCTCACATTTAAAAGTTCTGATTATTCATGCAGCTACAATAACTGGTGCATTACTTTATTAACTGTTAGCATCTCTGCACGTTTTAACTATAGGTAGAAACCGGTAATTCCCATGTCTTAGGCACCGGTCCAATATCATAGATAACCTCTCCTCTCTATGACAGGACCATACCAGCTTAATTGCTTCCGGCGTACTCCCCTTGGGTCCCCAGCTGGTCAAGACCTACAAATTTCAAATATTATGTATCTTTTGTAAAAAGAATTGATGTCCTTTCATGTATGCAACTCTAAATATAAAAGAGTAAGGCTATGCATTGCGCAGATTAGTCCGTACTAAGTCCGTACTATGAATTAGTATCTTCATTTTCGAAATTCAAACGGTCGATCTGAACCGTTCAATATTTTTTCTATATCAAAATATACTTGTAGATCAAATTTTATTTTTTTAGAATTTTTTTACTATTTTTTAAGATAAGTAGAAAATCACTTGATCTAAATATTCTAGACCATTCATAAAAAAAGCATGGCGCTGTAGTACCTCATGCACAAAAAGAATAGAGCACTTCTGACCAGTGTAGTAATATTAGGTTTCTATGCGGTATGCGAAAGGGCACCGCATACCGCATATACGGTATGCGGCCGCATATGCGGATTTCTATGCGGATTTATATATGCGGATTTTAAAATAAGAATTCATATATATTTGAAAATTGAAATACATAGTAATACAAATAGGAATAAGAATTTATGAGTACAAATAGAAATACATAGTAATAACAACATGCCAATATCATCAGTAATAGTAAATTATATTAGTAATACATAGTAATACAAATAGTAATACATTTCCTTGAGAATTACAGTAACCTGTTACTGTTATTCCGATTCCAACATCAATGAAGTCCAATGGTTGGGATCTAAATAACAGGTTCAAGGAATAACAGCTGATTTATTATCAGTTTGGTCAGGTAAAAACCAACAAGTTCTGTAACAGTACAAATACATAATAATACATAGTAATACAAATACAAATACAAATAGTTAGAACAAATAACAGGTTCAAGGATTATATGCGGCCTGTTAAAACATATGCGGTCAAAAATATGCGGCCTAATATGCGGCCGCATATGCGGAACCGCATATTAAACCGCATATTGATTTTCTATGCGGTTCGGAACCGCATACGCATATGCGGCCGCATATGCGCCGCATATTACCTAATATTACTACACTGCTTCTGACCACTACAAGCATAAGCATCTTGATCACAAACCCAGGCCACATAATCAACCAACATTTAGATTTAAAAATAAAATTTGGTAGCAAATTTAGCTAATGTTGGAATTTTTTTAGTTAACTTTCTGTATCTCTTGAACATGAGGACTTCCAATCAAAACCTGCATCTTCTAATTTGATACGACCTTTCAAATCAGCAGCTAATTTCTTTGCCACTCTTGAGCTTCCCATGAAAAGTGTCATCTTTGGTTTTGCCTAAATTGAGATAAGAAAATTCAAATAACAGATGAAAAAATTGTTTCTGAATTTCGTAATTCAATGTTGGAATAGTTTGCCTTTGAAAATAGACTTGCAAGTGTAGATTGAAAAAAATACAAAGAGAAAAGAAAAGAAAAAAAAAACAATTATGTGAATTGGTATTGCATCTAAGTAGAGTTGCAAAAATTGACCTCAAGCAAGAGCTAGTTCATGGCGGCACCATCAGAGTTGATAAAATCAGCATCCTCTAGAGGTAAGCCACACTCATGTAGCAACCTCAGCATCTGATCCATCACTATGCTTACCTGTTTTTCCAATTATTAAACAAAATAAATACATAAACATAGTTGGGGTCACCAAAAGATGAGGTCAATACAATTTCCAGGTGGTAGACTGGTACATCATAATCATAAATAGTTATATCCAGGATGATATTGCGTGATGTCCTTGTTGTTGACACTTGGTCCAGCTGGCAACCCCTTCAAGTTATTTACAGGAAGCAGATGATTACGAATCAATTGCCATAGCAGGATTTCCAATGGAAAATTGAATGGTAAGATAATTGCCACCTTTTTCCTCAACCAATCAAAGAAGAAATAAATAAAAATGACACAACAGCTGTGCAAATAAAGACAACATATTAGCAGAGACCAGTACTCTGTTGCCCTAGATGGTTTCCTGGTACAGCAAATGACCTTGCCAGAGAAAAAGATAATTACTTCAACAACTTATGAGAGTAATGACACATAAATAGATGAAAAATATTTGACATGCATACTTACCTGATCTCCACAGAAATAGTCTAGAAACTTCTGGGTGACCTGAACTTCACCAAGAGCTTGTGCATAACTCTTGGACGAAACTCGCTGGATCAGTCTTCATTGAAAATTTATTAAATAGAACAGAAAACCATAATGGAAACCTGATTTCTGAAAATTTATAATAGAATTGACGTAGTTACATTTGTTTTTGTTCAGTTTAACATTTATAAATTGAGCAGGTGCAGGTTAATTAATGCTTTATTTTTGGTGGGTTTTAGCTAGACCTGAATAATCAATTTAAAATAAGATTTAAAATGTGCTTGATACCATCGTACCAGTATGGTACAATATTGTACTTGATACACAATTTCAGTCAATGCTTACAATTTCAGTCAATGCTTACTATTAAACTAATTAGATAAGACACAATACTATATCTTTCTTGGATAATCAGTTTAATACTAAGCATTGAATAAAATTGTGTATCCAGCACAATACTGTGCCATATAGGTATGCTGGTACCAACACAATAAAATACCTAAAACGCACTTTTTCCATTTAGCCCATATTTATCCGAATTTTCAATTTTTTCATCATATTAATAAATTGAGAAATACAGGTCTACAATATATTTCATAATTGCACCAGTTCCAGATTTTGATACTCAAATACCTCTGGGCTACTATTTTCTTTGTAATTGTACATGGACTTGTGAAATTCAGACATTACACAATCTGGAATTGGATAATCAAGCACACGAAATAGAAAGATTAGCATCAAACACAGGATCAAATACGGCGCACTTTTCCAACCAAGAAAAATTTGATAAGGAGAGAGCTTCAGCCACTGTCAAGTTTTTCAAGAGAGAGAGAGAGCTTAAAAAGACAACAATAGCCTATTGTTGCCTTATCTGAACATGAAAGAAAGAAAATGAGAATACAAAATTAACAAGAATGAAATTGAAAAATATGTAGCTGGCATGATATGATAAACCAAAAAAACGAATATTCAGAGAACGGATCTAATAACCCCCACAGAACAGAGAATCCGTATCCTCTGCATTAACTCAAAAGGGAATCTTTTGAGTTAATCAATCTCAACCATTCAATCTGTTTAAAAATTCGTGCAGACTTAAAAAGACAACAATAGCCTATTGTTGCCTTATCTGAACATGAAAGAAAGAAAATGAGAATACAAAATTAACAAGAATGAAATTGAAAAATATGTAGCTGGCATGATCTGATAAACCAAAAAAACGAATATTCAGAGAACGGATCTAATAACCCCCACAGAACAGAGAATCCGTATCCTCTGCATTAACTCAAAAGGGAATCTTTTGAGTTAATCAATCTCAACCATTCAATCTGTTTACAAATTCGTGCAGACCAAATCTGCACTAATATTGAAAGACCCCTTATATTATAGGCAGGTGGCAGATTGGCTCCGTTTAAAATCAAACGGTTGAGATTAATTAACTCAAAAGATTCTCTTTTGAGTTAATGCAGAGGATACGCATTCACAGTAAAGTAATTACTTATTGACCACCACCTGCGCATAAGTCATTCATTTTGTTTATTTTAGTCAATGGTCACCCGACAGTTCTTGGTTCAATTCATTCTGTTTTTGAGTTTCTGGCAAAAGTAGTTAATTTGCTCCTTGTTCCGTCAGCTTTTATTGAGCTTCCTCCAAAGAAGAGTGTCCCAGTGTTGCACCAGAAGGCCAGTTTCATGTACCAGTATTGACACTACTTTATTTTCATGAGAGGACAATCGTTTCAATTTTAGGAACAACTTAGATATTCATGCATAAAGCTTCTATTTTTGGAGTGCTGTTTGCAAATTCAGAAAAAAAAAATATGCATACCAGAAATAACTGGTACCAACCAAGTAAGCATGTGTTTACAGAGATAGGATGATTCTTATTCTTAGCTAATAAAGGGTACTGACAACCATGAAATGCAATAACTTCAAACTAAACCTTGTAAATTCCGAAAATTACCTTTGTTCACTTTCAAAGGGATAATTATGGTAAGCATGTGTTTAGAGACCAGAGAACCTATTACAACAGTTTCCCATTATATCAAGGTTTCTAGAGCATGCATAAAACCTAGCGGATAAAAAAAAGAACAAAAGATGATCTAAGATGCATTGAATTTAAGTGTTAGAGGCCTTCTTCGATATGCAACCGGATTTGAACAAAAAGACAGAAATACTTGAAACCATGTGCAAGCATGAGAAACAGTATCATTTCAGAGGAAGAGAAGCATTTGAACAAAAAAATAATAAAAAAAGAAACAGTGAACAATTCATTACTTTAATTATTTCCAAGGAAGAGAAGCATTTCAACAAAAAAATTGCCCATGAACATAAGTTACCCCGAGAATAATTAACTTGACAGATTTACCTAATTTAACATTAAGCAAATCAACATCAGAATCCATTTATTTAGCCCTGTACTTGGATCAATTTCTCCAATTAATCTCAACTTCCCATCAATTTACTAAACAAAGTAGGAAAAAAAAAAAAAACCCATACCACCAACCCTAGACTTACTAGACCATAGAAGATGGCGGCCTGGCCAAGACCTGAGCCGTTGGAGATGGTCTTGTCCTCGTTGCATAAATGGAATTCTGAAACCATATCGCAATTCAAAGCCTTCTCACATTCCTTGTACCCCCCTAAGGAAGGCCAACAATAGCATGAAGGCACACGACTTTATAACGTATAAGGTCTGAATTGGCAATCATCCAAACCCTTTCGTTGTTGTTGCGCTCGATGAAAATGGTAATATCGTCATCACTAGTTCCGGTCACGTCAGACAGTGAACAAGATCAGAGAATTCTTCTTTGTCACCTTCTATTCTATAACAACACAGGGAAATTATTATATGTCTTCACACAAAAAAAAATATATATTGTGCTTCCCTAAACTATTGATCATTCATAGTACATAAGCATCAAATTGCCACAACTATGTATTAAACTTAAACTAACAGAAATCTTTTAAAAGCCAATGTATTGATGAATTGGAAATTTGAACTGATTAAAATATATACCTGAAGTACATAGGCGACTTTGGAGCAATGCTTAATGCTTCGTCCGATGTTGTTGAAGCACTGTCTGACGTGGCCGGAATTAGGGATGACGATATCACAATTTTCATGGAGCGCAGCAACAACTAAGGGGATGATGGCCAATTCAGACCTTATACGTCTGCCGGTTTCAGAATTCCAATTTATGCAAGGAGAACAAAAGCACCTCCGAGTTCCGACGGCTATGTCAGGTGAGTCCGCAGTTTATAGGGTTTAGGGTAGAGATTAGGGTTTTGTGGTAGCGGGTTGTCAGCCGCAAAGCGGTTACTTAATTTTGGTATGGAGTTAATTTTTTATTATTTTTTGGATATTTTCTACTTTGTTTAGCAAACTGATGGGAGGTTGAGCTTAATTGGAGAAATTGATTTAAAATAGGACTAAATGAATGAATTTTGATATTGGTTTGTTTAATGTTATTTTAAATAAATCTGTCAAGTTAATTATTTCTTGGGACAAATTTTGTTGAAATGTTTTTATGAAAGTAATATGTCTGATCAAAATATTTAGAAAAAAATACTCTATAATATAAAAGAGGAACTTTTATAAAATATCATTTCTAATCAAATCATCAAATAAAATATACTCCTTTTAAATTTTTTAACAAAATCTTCTTATGAACTTCACTTTTTCCTTCCTTCCCCTCTTCCCTCCAACTCCTCGCTAGGATCCTTAATTAATACATATTTGTATTTTAAGTTAGCATATTTAAAGAAATCAGAAACTATTCATACATATTATATATTGTCAGAAATTTATATTTCATTTGCGTAGAGTATACTTAAGCCACATTAATTACGTCAGGTAACATGTTATAATTGGTCATTTTTTTTCCAAGCTATAAATTCGTTTAAGAAAGTCAAAAAAATTAGAAAAATTGTCAAAAAGGTGAAAACCTTGTAAATAATTATCTTTTAGAAGTACTACAAAAACAAGAATATTATTCAATTTATTAAATTTTAGAGGTACTAAAATAATAATCTTTTATAATTTTGAAAAAGTATGTAATTTCAAAATATTTAGCATTCTTATAATAAAAAATAGCTTCACATAAGCAAATTTATTCAAAGTTGCATAAATTTTTTGTATGTAATTTGCAAAAAGAAAATGAAATATGCTAATTTATTTAAATTAGATTACTTACAATATATAACGTATGAGTGGTTTATGGTTTATCTAAATAACCTAACTTAAAATAGAAATATGTATTTCTAGATACCAAGTTTAAAAAAAAAAAAATAGAAATATGCATTAATTAAGGATCATGGGGAGGAGTAGGAGGGACGGAAATTTTTAAATATACCATACTCTAAAAAAAAAAAAAAAATCAAACAACCACGTTTTCTGAAAAATTCAAATTTTGACACAGCCGCATCCCCTAGATGCGGCCCAAACTCTTTTTTTTTACCATTTTTCTTTTTTCTTCTCTGTCTGTTACACGACACGGGTCAAACTTTTTTTTTTCTAATGGAACTGTGGTATCAAGGTCAACAATTTCGGCTGGTTTTATTGAATGGAGGGAAAAAGGAAAAAAAAAAAAAAAAAAAGTTGGGCCACATTTAGAGGATGCGGGCCGCAGAAAGGTGGCCGCATTTAGGGATGCGGCTGTGTCAAAATTCAAATTTTTCAGAAAATGTGATTGTTTGGCTTTTTTTTTTTTTTTGGTATGGTATTTTTAAAAATTTCGGTAGGAGGGATGAGGGAGGGGAAAGTTGAATCCACAAAGGCATTTTGTCAAAGATTTAAAAGAAAAAAATAAGTATTTTGTTTGATAAGTTAATATGGAAGAGTATTTTATAAAAAAAATCTCATTTAAAACGCGACGACAGATTATTAGTGTTGGGTCTTAACTCTTTATCTTCAATTCTTCATCAATCATTTTCGTTGCAACAACAAAAATGAGTTTCATCTGGAAATCAATTGATTTGTCCTTTTAGATAATATTTTGGATATAAAAACAGATGCGTGACGAGTATTGTTTTAGATATAAATTATGTACATAAAATAATATGCAGTTTATGTTAACATTAATCCTATTATTTTCTCTAAGAAAAAAAAAAAAGAGGATTCTTTTATCGTAATTTGAGAGAAGTGTTTGTAATGAATACTCCATCGCCTAAAACAAGGTGGACATTGGACAATGAATTAACATTGAAGTGAACCGTCAATTCTAGATTTAAGTTGTTTTGTTTAAAATTCTGAATTTATTTTACAAGTAGATTCTAAAATCGTTACTAATTATTACTATTGATGAATTCTTTTTATTATGTCAGAGAGGAAAAAAATAAACTGATAACAAATTAATTTTTATCACCGCTTTTAATATGAGATATCAGAATAATTCCATGTCTTAGAGCATCTACATCCGTGAAACTCTTGGAGTTTCTAAGAGTTTCTAAATAACTGTTAACTAATTTTTAGAAATTTTGTCTCTCAAAGTTTCTAAACCCCCACATCCCTGAAGCTAAAATTAGAGTTTCGTAATTGCCACATTAGCAAATAAATTATAAGAGAAAATAATTTCAGCGAATTATTTGGCCACGTCAGAGTTTATAAACAGTTTCTTATTAAGAAACTTTGGAGCGAAGTTGCTAAATAAGAAACCCATCTGCATCCCTGAAACTGGTTTAAAAACCGCCACATCAAATTAGAAACTCAAATAGTTTTAGGGATGTAGATGCTCTTAGGCACTGGTCCGATATCATAGATAACTAACCTCTCTATGACAGGACCCTACAATTTTCAAATATCATATATCTCATGTAAAAATAATTGACATCCTTTCATGTATGCAACTCTCTACATCGTGTTTGTAAGTTGTAACTAAACCAAAAATGAACTTGCTATTAAATATAAAATGACTAGCAGGATATATGAGTAAACCATTCTCAGTCCCAATTTAACAGGTAACCTTGTTTGACCAGTCCTTTATAAACCAATGGGATGCTATTTTATGTGTTAGTTTAGTTCAAGGACACTGAATTGAAATTTACACATTGGAAAAATGTAATAATGCTAATTAGTGATTTTGTGGAGCTCCAGTTGTCCTAGCTCTAATCTCCAGCATATGCGGTGCCATTTACCAATCTCCCAAGAACATCCTGAAAGGGGAAAATCGTAAATTTCTCAGTTTTAAGCACGATAAGAATGGAAATGATGTTCCATGCAGTAAACTTTGGCTGAGAAAAAAAATAATAATACATCCCATTGGAATTATCTAACTCAAAATAGACATATTACCGATGCCATATTTCTGAGAAAAAGATGCCACTATTTCCTAAATAAGGTCAGTATTTATTAAGAAAAAAAATATTTGCAAGAACAATGGATCATTTGAGACCACCGCAGCCGTGAGATGCGCATGCTCTCACAAGCTTCTAATACCAACTCCAGCTCATCATTTCTATACTAAGTAACAACCTATACAAGAACATTACCAATGATCAGAATCTTACACTTCAGCACATTTCAGTCATTTATATCTATCACAGTTATGGCATCAGTACCACTTTGGCGAGAGGTTCTCCATTATGTGTTTTTGATCGATTTGTCTTTGTCATGTTATCTTTCTTTGCTCAGGAAGTTTGAAGCTAACTAGGGTTAAATTGAGGGCACCAGAGTCAAATTTTAGGCTTAACAGCAAACCAGAGAGATTCTTATGAGAAGTGGAGAGTTAATACTAATTTAATTTACCTGGAAAGGGACAAAAATCTCCTTGGTCACCAGGTCAAAATTCTCAATTTTAAGCATCTCTTTTATAGGGACAAAAACAGCAGTTGGTTTAAAAGCCCCATATACTTCAGGGATAGAATGATTTTCGAGTGGTTCACCGCCAAATAGAAGTTTTGAACCAGGAACTTTGAGCAGTTTGTTCATATGATCCACCATTGCATCAGTTGTTACCTAACAAATTCAACACACATACACAAGAAAAGAAGAAAAAAAGTAATTTGCTTCAGAAAGTAACAAATGTAACAGTTTTTTTTACAAGGCCTATTATATTTTAGGGAAAATTTCTAGTATACCCATTAAAACTTTCAAAATAGTCAATTTACCCATCAAAACATTGAAATTTCTTATTTCCGCATTCTAGTTTGAAATCCTTTCTTATTTTACCATGTGTTGATTAAATTTGAAATTTTAAGTTAAATTTATAATTTAATTTAATTTGAAAGTTGAAATGTCTATTTTACCCCTCTTCTAAAATTGAGATTTCCTTTCTCCTTATTCCTTCCATCTTTTATAGAGAGCAAGTTTCCTATCCTGTTCTCTTTCTATATATTTATTCATTTTATATTATATTTCATAATCTATTTTCTGTGAAGTAAACAAATTTATATGTGCGTAAAAATTAAAAATTGCTGAAAAGTGATAAAAATGTGACAAAAGAATTGATTTTTATTTTCTTTCATTTTTTTTTTTTTTTTGCTTTCTAGCTTGCGTTAGTGATTTCATTTGAACGAAGCTTGGTGTTAAAAATGAAAAATTAGCATTTTAAAGGATTATTGAAATGCAGGATGGAGGACCAATTTTTAATTACTATAACAGATCAATGGTGAGAAGAAAGAAGAAAAGTTAAAAAAAAGTATCAGTAATGCGAGGATGATTTGTGTTGATTAAATCGCAATTAAGTCGTACAAAGATCCAACTTTTCTTGTTTATATAAATTGAAGCATTGATTTTGGGAGACTTATTTTCTCCGTCATGCAAGCTCTCAACTGCTGGATATGCACTGAAATTTGAGCAAGGACAGAAAACTGAAGATAGATACGTCACTTCTATAAGCTACCTTGGACCAAAAATATTTGCTCAAGTTACACTTAAATTATACCTCTATTGAAACACAAATTAAGGTCAACAATTCTTAATTGGAGAACTCAGGTCCAGATTGGTTCGAGCTTATATACTTAATTCAAAATTGGGAATAATGTACAGCTATCTACTTATTTGGGTATTGTACAAGACACCTACTTGAAAAACGAAACAAAAAATACAGCTATTTACTGTTGATCCAAGGTTTTCAACCTCGAGCAGTGCCTTGAGCACTAAAAGAGGAAACTGATTGTCTATAAAAGATGGGATGAAGGAGAAAAGAGGTCTCCAATTTTAGAAGAGGGATAAAATAGACATTTCAACTTTAAAATTAAATTAAATTTCAAATTTCAAATTTAATCAACACATGGGGAAATAAGAAAGGATTTCAATTTAAAATAGGGAAATAAGAAATTTCTATGTTTTGATGGGGAAATTGGCTATTTTGAAAGTTTTGATGGGTTTACTAGAAATTTTCCATATATTTTAAAGAGGACCACTCTCTTGTAACTATAATGTTGGATGCCATTTAAAAAAAGCTCTCCCTTTATCTGGACAAAAATACCACTAAAACCTTTTTTTTATCTTTGTCACAACACATAGCCCAGTTATGTGAAAACCATTGTTGAGAACAAAATAGTTGGTATTCAATAATGAAAAAACTACTAATTTAATTGACACTTCCTAAATGAAAATAATTCAACATGAGGATCACTGAAAGGATACACACCACAAGTCAAAGAAAATTTTGCAACATTTTTACAAGATTGTGATTGACAAAATAAAGAAAAGGAAGCAGGAATGTGAACAATCTCACTGTCCTATTTCAAAATAATGATTCGTGATGGGAGTTGACTTACAGTTAGAACTGGAACTGTGGTCAAGTACTCCAGTTTTCTTCTCCCAGCAAGAGAATTCATTTTAAAAATCAGCTCACTTGAACCCCAATTCTGTAAGCATATCAAAGAAAACTGTTTTAATTACATGTTTATTAAGAATAATTTGCTCAAACTTTTTGAGAAATAGTTATTATAGAGTGAGCATCTTGTTCAGAAAAAAGAACGGCACTGTAGTACCTCATGCACAAAAAGAATAGACTGAGCAGAGCATTTCTGACCACTACAAGCATAAGCATCTTGGTCACAAACCCAAGCCACATAATCAACCTACATTTAGATTTAAAAAATAATATTTGGTAGCAAATTGAGCTAATGTTGAAACTTTTTAGTTAACTTTCTTTATCTCTTGAACATCAGGACTTCAAATCAAAACCTGCATCTTCTAATTTGATGTGACCTTTCAAATCAGCAGCTAATTTTTCTGCCACTCTTGAACTTCCCGTGAAAAGTGACATCTTTGGTTTTGCCTAAAGTGAAATAAGAAAATTCAAATAACAGATGAAAAAATATTTCTGAATTGCAGAACTCAATGTTGAAATTGTTTGCCTTTGAAAAATGACTTCCAAGTGTAGATTGAAAAAATACAAAGAGAAATGAAAAGAAAAAAAACAATTATGTGAATTGGGACTTTCCTTGCACGTCCTCTGAGAAAGGACAACAAGGCACACGGCTTTCTAACATATAAGGCCTGAATCAGCAATCATCCGAACCCTTTTGCTGTTGCTGCTCTCGATGAAAATGGTGATATTGTCATTACTAATTGCTAATTCCGGTCACGTCAGACAGTGAACAAGATCAAAGAATTCTTCTTTCTCCAAGTTCACCCTTCTATTCTATAACAACACAGGGGAATGATTATATGTATCTTCATAGCAGCCTAAATTATATAAAGGGCCCATCAACACAAACAATACTCCCAAAAAAGAAATAGTGTGCTCATCAAATTGTCCCAATTATGTATTAAGCTTAAACTAACAGAAATCTTTTAAAGGTCTATGTATTGATGAATTGGAACTTTGAACTGATTACCAAAGCATCACAAAAAAATAAAAATAAAAAATACCTTAAAGGACATAGGCGACCTTGGAGGAGTCGGAGTAACCGATGCTCGCCACGTGTAGCATCAGAAGGTCGTTCCGGCTCTGTTCTCCGATCTTGTTCGAGCACTGTCTGACGTAGCCGGAACTAGCGACGATGACGATATCACCGTCTTCATCGAGCCCAGCAACAACGATATACAATCTCCGACGGCTCTTTCACGTCATCGGCCAAAGGCCGCCATTTATATGGTCTAATAAGCCTAGGGTTTAGGGTTGGTGCTATCAGTTGCCCCGATTTTTTTATTAATAGAAAATAAATAAATAAAATATCCAAATACCAAATTGGTTTTGGGTTCTTTTGATATATGAGTAGAACGGACCCAAGTAATCCGTCCCATGAGGAAAAAAAAAAAAAAAAAAAAAAAGCCGGACGGAAAAGATAGATCCGTCCCAATTTAGCAAAAAAAAGAGAGAGAGAGAGATGGACAGAAAGGGAAGACCCGTCCAAAACAGCAAAAAATATTGTGTTATATTATTATATTATATTATTTTATGATTATATTATGTTATATTATTTTTTATATTATTTGATGATTATATTATATTATATTATTTTTTGCTTTTTATATTATATTATTATATTATTTTATATATAAAATAATATAATATAGAGTTTGGCTATAACATTAGTGTCATTTTAGCCTATATAACACCAACTCCAAAATCTATCGAATCAACTTCAAACGATGAATCCAAACCGTTTAAACTGATCTACTTCATTAGTTATGCGCTTACTTGCAAAATTTATAATTTTTTGAACTTATTTAGTATCAAGTCAAGTGGTCAAATGTATGAGTTTTTAAGTTAATTTTAATACATTCATTTTTCAACATTTTTACTACTTGATTTGATACTAAAATTACTCGAAAATATAAAAAAAATTGCGTATAAATTCATCACTAATAAAGTAAATCGATTTGAACGGTTTGAATTAATCATTTGAAGTCTATTTAATCAATTTTGAAGTTAGTGTCATATGACACCGATGTTATACTAATCGGACTCTATAATATAAAAAACAAAAAATAATATAATATAATAATATAATATATATAAGTATATTAATATAATAATATAATAATATAATATAAAAAACAAAAAATAATATAATATAATAAAATCATAATATAATATAATAATATTTTTTCCCGTCCGCCTCATATTATCATATATATAACAGAATAATATAAAATCATAATATAATATATATCACATTTTGGACTGGTCTTCCCTTCCCGTCCATTTCTTCTTCTTTTTTTCTTTTTTTTTTGCTAAGTTGGGACGGGTCTTCCCTTCCCGTCCGCCTTTTTTTTTTCTTCCGCTAAGTTTACACGGTTAACGATAATTAGATTAAGGAACCCGGACGGGTTAATTGGTCTCATCCCATGGGACGGATTACTTACACCCGTTCTACTCATATATCGAAAGAAACCAAAACCAATCCCGTATTCGATATTTTATTTATTTATTTTCTATTAATAGAAAAATCGGATCAGTTGCCAGCCGCAATAATAGGTACCTGTTACTTAATTTTGGTAGAGAGTTATTTATTTATTTTTTTCTACTTTTTTTTTAGCAAACTGATGGAAGTTGAGGACCTTGAGCTTGATTGATTTGATTCAAAGATAGAGCTAAATTATTGGAATTTGATGTTGATTTGTTTAATGTTATTTTAGATAAATCTGTCAAATTAATTATTTTTTGGAACAATTTTATGTCGACATGCTTTTCTTCTTTGAAAATAATGAAGTAATATGTCACGTCAAAATTATTTAGAAAAATACTCTACAATTTAAAAAGCGATGATGGGTCAGTAGTGTCGGGTCTTATCTCTATCATCATGCATGATTTTCATTGCAACAAAAAAGATGGGTTTCATCTAAAAATCAATTGATTTATCCTTTTAGATAATACTTTGGATAAAAAAACAGATGTGTGGGCCTGTGGGGTGTATATTTTTTAGTTATCTATTATGTAAACAAAAGAATATGCAGTCGGAAAATAATTTTATGTTAACATTAATCCTATTATTTTCTCTGAGAAACAAAAAAAGATTCTATTATCGCAATTTGAGAGAAGCGTTTGTAAGGAAATCTTCGATTAAAACAAGGGGGGCAATGAATTAACAATTGAAGTGAATCGTCAGTTCTAGATATAAGTTGATTTGTTTAAAATTATGTTAAAATTATGAATTTATTTAACAAGAAGATTCTAAAATCTTTACTAAATATTACTATTGATCAAGGTTCTAAATAAATCGTAGAGAGGTTAAAAAAAGAGGTCTTTTGCGATGTAAGCCGCTCGAACTCAGCTCGGTAACGAACACGCTAACAATTTGTTCGTTAAAAACTCGAGTTACTCTGATTTGAGTTGAGTAACTTGTTTAACTCACGAGTTGAGTTCGAGTTAGACTCAATTCGGACTCGGTTGAGTTTAGTACACACGTTTCATACTCTTAACTCTTTGAACAAATGGACAATGTTTCAAAAGATGCTCTTTCTTACTAGTAAACAAAAATAACTACGACGTACGTAAATATTTACAAGAATTTCTACTAAAACTGCTGTTTTTTTGTACAAATGAATCTTTTTGCAAATAGTTTATGATACAACAACAGTTCAATATCTTCAAATTCAAAGTGCTAGACTTCTAGTAGGTAATTAGAATCACTTATCACGAGTCACGAGTCAACTCGAGTTACTCGTGAGTTGAGTTCAAGTCAGCGAGTCAGCTCAGTTCAGACTTCTTAACTCGAGTTAACTTGACTCGCTATTTTTTTTAGTTAAATTTGAGTTACCCTGCACTCGAGCTAACTAGGCTCGTTAGCAGCTCTAAGTTTCCCTAATATATTCAATTTCTAAAAATTGGCAAAGAAAGGAGAAAAGAAGAATGCTTGCTTTAGAAAACAATGTATATTTTGTTCTCAAATTAGTCATTTGCATTTAGCAAGATACTGATAAAAAAAAAAAGAATCTGGCGAGATGTCAAAATTGTAAAATAAACTATGCAATGTTACGGGCAGAGTCAAATAAGTAAATGAAATAATGTATGTATTTAGCAAGTGAAACAGTGATGACTTTAAGTGATTTATAATATAAATAAAATGGAAGTGTTTAAGGTGTTCTAGTGTCAAATAAAAAAATTCCGTATATAGAGCAAAAATAAATCATCAAGTTATAAACTTTTAAACTATTTTTAAGAATTTTTTTCATAAACCATAATTAATAAAACGTTTTTTACGGAACTAATATGATTGATTTTTTTTTTCAAAAACCATAAGGACCGTGGGGTTCCCACGGTCTCAAATTTTTTTTTTTTTTTTTTTTAAAAAACCGTTTTTTTTCCAGACCGTGGGGTTCCCACGGTCTCAAATATATATATATATATATATATATATATATGAGGTGGGCTACGGTGAGTTGCGAAGTAAAACGCGTTTCTACTTCATGCCGTATTTTTATTTTGAAAGTCCAAACGACCGATCCGAACCGTTAGATGTTTAATCCACATTGAAATGTGCTTGGAGACCAAATTTTACATTTTTTGGAATTTTTTTACTATTTATTAAGCATTTTTGAAAATTGCTGTTTTGCTGTGAACAGTAAAAAACAGTAAAATTTTCTGGACCATCAGATCAGCGACTTTCAAAATTGCTTAATAAATAGTAAAAAAATTCCAAAAAATATAAAATTTGGTCTCCAAGCACATTTTAATATGGAGAACAAGATGAACGGTTCGGATCAACATTTTGAACTTTAAAATTGCAAATTATGAGCATGAAGTAAAATAGTCGCCTTACTTCGCAACTCACCGTAGCCCACCTCTCTCTCTATTATATATATATATTTATAAAACAGAATTTTTTTTAATTTATTTATTTTTTGTATTAAAATATTAGAAATGTTGAATATATTTCTTTGAAAATAGATGAAATACAATATAATTTGATTTATTAGAAAGATTGCTACAAATAACCCGGATCAATATTTTTCAGGTCGGGTTTTTCGCGGTTGTAAGAAAAATTAATACATTTCTTTATGTGTTATTAGAAAAAAAATAAAAATGCTTAGATTCTGAGTTATTGATCCCGGTTCAAAAGTCACTTCTAGGTAATTCAGAAAATATTGTGATCCTTCTAGTACATTTAATTTATGAAAAGTTGTATCCATTTTTGAAAAAACAAAAACTTTTAAGTTATTCAATGCTTGTTATTCAAAAAGAATTCTCAAAATAGATATAACTTTTTTATAAATTAAATGTCCTAGAAGGATCACAATATTTTCTGGATTACCTACAAGTGACTTTTGAACAGGGATCAATAACTCAAAATCTAAGCATTTTTATTTTTTTTCTAATAACACATAAATAAATATATTAATTTTTCTTACAGCCGCGAAAAATCCGACCTGAAAAATATTGATCCGGATTATTTATTGCAGTCTTTCTAATAAATCAATTTATATTGTATTTCAACTATTTTCAAATAAATATATTCAACATTTCTAATATTTTAATACAAAAAATTAAAAAAATTCTGTTTTATAAAAAAAAAAAAATTGAGACCGTGGGAACCCCACGGTCCTTATGGTTTTTGAAAAAAAACAAACCAATCATATTGGTTCCGTAAAATTTGTTTTATTAATTATGGTTTATGAAAAAAATTCTATTTTTAACAAGCTTCTAAATAGCGTTTATAGCGGTGTAGCGGGGAGACAAAAAAAAAAGCTTTAGCGAATAGCGGAGCTATAGCGAAAGCTATTATAAATAGCGTTTTTTTATTTCAAAAATTATATTTTATATTTCTACTAATAGTAAAAAGAGTGATGCTTCTATGGACATAAGGGCATATTTGTAAAATGAATATATTTTTATTTTCAAAGTTCAAACAGCCGATCCGAACCGTTCATCTTGTTCTCCATATTAATATATCTTTCGAGACCAAATTTTACATTTTTCTGAATTTATTTACTATTTATTAAGATGGGTATAAAAAATATCAAATTCAGACCATTGAATTTTGTACCCATCTTAATAAATAGTAAAAAAAAATCAGAAAAATGTAAAATTTGGTCTCCAAGCACATATTAATATGGAGAACAAGATGAACGGTTCGGATCGACTGTTTGAACTTTAAAAATAAAAATATGTTCATTTTACAAATAGGTCCTTATGTCCATAGAAGGCTTTGCCTAGTAAAAATGTCTCATCAAGAAAAAAAATATCAAATTAATTAAGAAGTTCTAATATTATTCATATTAAACCAATACAAAGTTCAAATTGTCATTCAAAATATCCCTAATTCAAAAACTATCGATATATTTTATATTCAAAATATACCACTGCCATATATTAATCCATGATACAAAATTTAATTGATATAGCGGTATAGCCCGCACATGTTCCATTGTATTGATATAGCTTAATAAAGTAAAAAAAAAAACCAATCTAGATATTAAGGCCCATTAAAATTGCAAAATCATGTTTTCAGAAGAAAAAAAATTGCAAAATCATAACCCATGTAGCATAGCGGACCGCTATTACCGCTATAGCGGTCGTAGCATGATTAGCGCAGTTTTAGCCCGTAGCTTAGCTTTCTGGGTCCAAAACCGCTATAGCTAGCTATTTACAAGCTTGATTTTTAACCTTACAAATTTCTTACAGTACAATATTCTTGCCAATGTAGTACTAGAGCGTTATTTAGTCTTTCGTGTAAAATTTAGTATGCAAGTACATTTTCCAAGGAAGATGGTGTTGAATGGTTCAGATTAATTCTTTTGACTTTGCAAATGAATTTGCAAAGATATTGATCCAAAGTACAGACCAATGTGAGTGTATGTAGAATTTTTTTCATAAACCATAATTAAAAAAATTAATATTACAGAACCAATATGATTACTTTTTCTTTTTTTTTTTAAAAACCATAAGGACTGGGATTCCCACGGTCTCAAATTTTTTTTTTTTAAAAAAAAAACATAAATTTTTTCCAGACCGTGGGGTTCCCACGGTCTCAGCTCTTTTTTTTTTTATAAAACATAATTTTTTTTTGTATTAAAATATTAGAAATGTTGAATATATTTCTTTTAAAATAGATGAAATACAATATAATTTGATTTATTAGAAAGACTGCAATAAATAACCCGGATCAATATTTTTCAGGTCGGGTTTTTCGCAGCTGTAAGAAAAATTAATATATTTCTTTATGTGTTATTAGAAAAAAAAATGCTTAGATTCTGAGTTATTGATCCCGGTTCAAAAGTCACTTCTAGGTAATCCAGAAAATATTGTGATCCTTCTAGGACATTTAATTTATAAAAAGTTATATCTATTTTGAGAATTCTTTTTGAATAACAATCATTAAATACCGAAATTTTTATTAATAGGAAAAATAATAATTAAATATCGAGATTGAACAAAGCTTTTGAATTTTTTTCAGAAATAGGGAAAACGTTATTGGGCATCACGGATAATGGCCGTTCTGGGGCATCACGGATAATGGCCGTTCTGGGGCATCACGGGCATAGTTAGTGCCTAATTAACCTCCCCTAAACTCAATAACTGGATATAACTGATGAACCGGGAAAAAACCAAAAAAAGCCGGTCCGTTATGGCTTAAACCGGACATTGTCCGTGATGGGGCAATACGGCCATGTTTTAAACAGCGAAAAAATAAAAAAACAGGTGTCCGTTACTACGCATCACGGGCGGGGAAAAAAAAAAAAGATGCCCGTGATGGGCCATCACGGACAAAGGCAAAAAATAATTGAAGCCCTCCCAGACCCTTCTCTCTCGCTATCTCTCTCGCTCTCTCGCTAATTTTTTTTGCCCCTGTCTCTGTCTCCGCCGACCCCGCCCAGAAGATGAAAAAAAAAATCGGTGGTCCTAACCAAGTCAAGCACGTGCACAGGACGTTATAGGAAGTAACGGCCAGGTCTTCTCTGCATTTATTCTCTCAAGTGAGTTTTTTTTTCTTTTACTAAAATTAATAATTTCTCCATAATTGATTAATTTGATTTGTTGTGAAGACCATTATTAGGTTTAATTCGGTGAAATTGCAACCAATTAGTAATTTTTGAAAATTATTGTTACATTTAATTAGGTTTTGGTTTAATTTGGTGAAATTGCAACCAATTAGTAATTTTTGAAAATTATTGTTAGATTGAATTAGGTTTAGGTTTAATTCGGTGAAATTGCAA
Source organism: Carex rostrata (assembly GCF_964058835.1). Classification (NCBI taxonomy): domain Eukaryota; kingdom Viridiplantae; phylum Streptophyta; class Magnoliopsida; order Poales; family Cyperaceae; genus Carex; species Carex rostrata. Next base: position 5,147,065 of record NC_135948.1, on the reverse strand, counting down.
CCAATTAGTAATTTTTGAAAATTATTGTTAGATTTAATTAGGTTTAGGTTTAATTCGGTGAAATTGCAACCAATTAGTAATTTTTGAAAATTATTGTTACATTTAATTAGGTTTTGGTTTAATTTGGTGAAATTGCAACCAATTAGTAATTTTTGAAAATTATTGTTAGATTGAATTAGGTTTAGGTTTAATTCGGTGAAATTGCAACCAATTAGTAATTTTTGAAAATTATTGTTAGATTTAATTAGGTTTAGGTTTAATTTGGTGAAATTGCAACCAATTAGTAATTTTTGAAAATTATTGTTAGATTGAATTAGGTTTAGGTTTAATTCGGTGAAATTGCAACCAATTAGTAATTTTTGAAAATTATTGTTAGGTTTAATTAGGTTTAGGTTTAATTCGGTGAAATTGCAACCAATTAGTAATTTTTGAAAATTATTGTTAGATTTAATTAGGTTTAGGTTTAATTTGGTGAAATTGCAACCAATTAGTAATTTTTGAAAATTATTGTTAGATTTAATTAGGTTTAATTAAAATTTATCAAATAGTATGTACAAAATTCATCATATTATGTATCTAAAAAATGTACAGTTGAATCCAAATTATTTAAATATTATCCTTGCAGGATGGCATAAAATTTTAGCAATCTGTTATGGATGCCGCATGCACAACATAAAATATCGTTATTCTCTGATCCTGTAAGTTACTCAATGAATCTTGTAAAATTCAAATTTCACATAAATGTTTGAATTATGATATTGATTTTAACCAAATTTTATACCAATGACAGACTTATCACGGATTGGATGTTCGACACCCCCGGGCTGTGATTCCATACCACGAGCGCTGCGAGCCGTACTTGCTGAGGCTAGGTTTGTTGCAAGTTGCTAGAATGAAAGAAATAAATATTGACAAATGGCTCCTCACTGGCCTCATTGAACGGTGGAGACCAGAGACGCATACGTTCCATCTTCCAGTGGGAGAGATGACAGTCACACTGCAAGATGTTTCATGTTTATGGGGATTGCCAATAAAAGGGGCTCCTGTGACTGGTTTTGCAGACGTAAAAGCGTCTGAATTAGTGGAGCGGCTTCTTGGAGTTGGGCTTGCAGCTCCGCTGCTTAAAAAAAAGAAGAGAATGGGGCCAAATGAACAAGTTGTTCGCACGACTTCTGGATATTCCATAGAACTGAAGGAACTGCGCAATCGATTTCTTGTCATGCCAAATGAACAACCGGGTGAGCCTACAGAGGAGCAGGTACAACAATACACTCGGGATTACATACTTGACTTATTCGGGAGTATGCTTTATGCTGATTCTTCGGGAGATTCTGTTCCGGCAATGTATCTGCAATTTCTTGAAAATCTTAACTCACCGATTCAATACAACTGGGGTGGTGCTGTTCTAGCAGTACTATATAGAAACCTATGTAATGCCGTTGAGCGTAAGACAAGAACAGTGTGGGGACCAACACTTCTTCTCCAACATTGGTGTTGGACTAGATTACCGAATGGACGTCCTCGTCTCCTAGGTGGATGGACACCAAAATGGGGTGAGCCGGATTTAGAAAAGTAAGTAAAAAAAACTTTACAATAGTTTAATTTGTCATTTATTATGTTTATTAAGATTATGTATTTTTTTATTGTAGGTGTCCTGCAATCGGGGAACAGTGGTGTTATAATCGTGACTACAGGGAAGCTCACGGTCGTGCTGGAGTTGGCTACTTCCGCTCGACACTGCAAGATCTTGAAGACTACATGGTAAAATGGGAGCCTTACAAAGATAAGTTACTAGAGAATCCGTCCAAGCTGCCGTTACGAATTTACGATGAGAGTGATGTATGGCTTGCCTGTGTGCCACTAATACACTTTTGGATAGTGGAATATCATTATCCTAATCGAGTGATGAGACAGTTTGGGTATGCACAGGCCATCCCACCTCCTGAACCGTTGTTGAACGAGATGGAGGTACGCATGTTACATAACATTAGTCACAATGTTGGTGTGGTCAGAAAAAATTGGGCCGATGAGCACCAATTCTACATTGAATTGGCCATTAATCCTGCCGACAACTTGGCTGAAATAACGGGGATATGGACGGATGACCAGCTTTTTGATTATCGAACTTGGTTTCAGAGGAATTGTATGTTTAACGTCTTCTTGAATAGAACGTTCATACAGGGTGTTGATAATCCCATGCCCGAATATAGAGATGAGCACGGCGAAGTAGGGTACATTCCCAGTGCCCCGAAATCCACACGTGTTGTAAGTTAAAATTTAATTATAAACACAATTATTTTATGGAATTATTCTATCAATTAAGTTACAATATTTTTAATGTTATAGGGACTACGAGGGATAAAGTTAAATGCCATTAGTATAGCTATGAGTAAATCAACCTCAAACACTTACAAGGCTATCGGGAAGTTTATGCTAAAAATAAGTTGTGGCCTTCTGCGAGATAATGGTATGGAAACTAAATATCGTAACATGATGAGAGCGGCCAATCTTCCGGAGAATCCCGATGACATTGAAGTTGGTGATATTCCACCTGATCAAGAACCCATCCCACCTTTGCCACAAGATGATAATCACAATTATCAAGAGAATTGGATCAACTCTGAGAACGGGTTGATGGACTATCTCGCACAAGTCGCGAACATGTCACCTCAGTACGATTTGGTAAGTATATAAAACTTTACAGTACCTTTAACAAAGTCTTGATTATGATGCCGATTATGTTTATTGAAATATTAATGTAATTTTTATGATAGGGAGCACATGATCATGTTGCACAGGGAGACGCAGGTCCTAGCCAGGTCTATCAGGTAATAATTGCCAACCTTTTCATGTCAGTGTTGATTATGTTTATTAAATACTCAACTATTTTTATAGGGTTTAGAACAATACGTTTGGAACCCGGACTACTCAGAGTTTTTTGAGGATACGAGTTACCAGCAAGGTACTGCTCGTGAGGGGCAGCACACAAGTAATGCGGGACCCAGTCACGTCTATCAGGTATTAATTTTGTAATTATATATTTCTGAGATAATTGTCTAATAAATTATAGTAAAATAAGAAAATTATTGGGATAGGAACCGGAGAATGCCATGTACAGCTTCCCGCCATGCGTTACAGAAACGCAAGCCGGCGTAACAATTAGTCCGGTCTATCAGGTGATAATATCGTAATTCTAAGTTTTTCAGATAATTGTCTGTTGTTGTTCACTAAAATAATTAAATAATTGGAATAGGGACCGGAGAATCCCATGCCGTGGATCCCGCCAGTTCTTACAGGTACGCAAGACGTTGTAGGACCCAGTCACGTCTATCAGGTAAAATTTTTGTTAACAAACTTTTTTCAGATAATTGTCTGTTGTTCATTATTAACAAACGAAAATAATTACTGCAGGGATCACATGATTATGAGACTGTTGTTACGCCACGTACTCAAATAATGGAGCAATTTTTTAGCACCCCGATGTACCCTCAAGCATCCGTTCAAGAGGCACAAGAGATATCAGCACCTAGTCAGGTCCCTGTCCAAGATGTTACTGGTGTACAAGAAAACATAGAACCTAGTCAGGTCGTTACGCCACATTACGTCCCATCATACAATAATTTTTACGTCAGGCGTAAGCGAGTTGTCAAACAAAAAGATGTTGTACCAGAACGAAGATACCCAGAACGAGACCGCCGAGCACCAGACTTGTTCACCTTTGAATAGGTATTACATCAGAATGTATTTAAATATGCTGTTAGTTAAATGGATTGTTTGTTAAATGGTCTGTTACTTATTTTAGCTTGGTTTGTAGTTTGAGAATATTTTTTATTTTGTTATGGCCGAACTTGACTGTTATTATTTGTAGTCGATGGTTTTAATTTGCAAAATGGAGCTACTTAGAATTGCCACTTGTAATTTTTCATATGTGTGTTTTGAAAATGAACTTTTTATAGCACGAGTATACATATAACGTTGCCTGAATGAAAATCTGTCGAAATAATACTTGTTCAAGATTTAGAAATAATATATTACAAACTCTTAAAATAACATAAACTCAAACTACAAACCAAATAACAAAATTAATCTCCAGCTGCAACTCAAACGATCGATAAAAATAAATAGAAAAAATGAGTCTTGAACGTATGGCTTCATCTTCGACTGTAACCAGAAGATGTTACTGACAACAAAAGAAAAAAAATATTAACTAGAATACACAATTTTTAGATAAGGAAACAAATTTAATTAATATTAACTTTTTAAAGACCTGATGCATATATGTCGGACGTAGAACGCCTAGCTTGCTGTCCCATTGTCCTACTAGAAGAAGCCTCTAAACCAAGAACACAACAACGTGACCATTAATATATTAGGTACATTCATTTTAAATGGGAATGAAACCGAAATTCCCTTTTGAAAATAAAATTAACCAACCTGCCGCACGTCTGTCGGACGTAGAACGTCTAGCTTGGTGTCCTTTTCTCCTTCCTTGTAATTCATCCATCGTCATGACTATACGGTCGTGCTTTCTCCTACCCTTCTTGATTATGTCTTTATCCGGAATAATGGTTGGACCGACATGACGTGGCCACTCGCATTGGTTGGCAAATCCGTGGAACTGGCCACTCCAAGTTTCAGCAAGTGTGCTAGCGGAATACAAATGATGCACGAATATATTGTGATTGTATCTCCGTTCCCGACACATAGCAAGTACATGAGCGCATGGTATACCAGTAAGTTGTGGTTTGAGACATGCACATGTTACTCTGTTTCCATCACTTATGACGACCTTATACTTGAAGGTTTCTTTTTTGTAAAAAAAATTACCGTCTCGTTCTTTGTATACGACCCTCTCATCTCTGACCTTGACCTCGTGTTCACCGTGTTCACCGATAGGCATTGAATGCATTTCTTTGCATTTATTTATTCTTTTTGTCAGTATTTCTTGAACTCGCTCTGACCAGGGTTGCTGCTGGTTTAAACGAGCCACTGCTTTCTCCCGTCTTTCCCTAAACCAATTGAGACACTTGTAAAATGTGTCTTCCACGAGTGCAACTACTGGCAGTCTTCGACTATCTTTGAATACCGCATTCAACGATTCTGATCCATTAGTAGTCATGATTCCCCAACGGGCGCCACCGTCCATGCATTGATACACCTTCCATGGTTTAGGGATCTCATTATGGTTGGAATCTCGGTATTTACCGACATTTTCTAAGTATGCAACTGCAGCCGGACTTTTCATCCGTAAAAATTCAAAATATTCCTCACACCTTCGTGGCTTCTTTTTCTTCACCAGTATTTTAAATATGTCACAGATTTTTTTATCGTGTATTTTTTTCATCAAATTCTCAGTGACGTGTTGAGAACACAATCTGTGAACGCACTCGCCACCATCCTCGTACCAACCACCATATCTATCAGTAAATACTTTCTTGATCCCCATGTGCCGGTCGGAAATAACACACATGAACTTAGGACCGATTACCTCAAAACGCAACCACCTCATGAACCATCCCCACGTCTCAAATCTCTCTTCCTCGACTAATGCAAAAGCCAGGGGAAGCAACTGGTTCTCCGCATCATAACCGCATGCCATCAATAATCTCCCTTGATACCGACCAGACAAGAAACATGCATCAATACTAATAACTGGCCTGAGATGAAGAACTGCAGCAATGCACGGACCGTAAGCCCACAAAGCTGCCTTAAACAACCTTTCTGTTGAATCGTCCATGGGTTCGTGCGCAACTCCAAATTTTGTGCCAGGAACGGCTCTTTTAATTGCTTCCAACATGGGGGTGAGAAGGTTGTACGAGCCTGACCAACTACCGAATAATTGTGCGATTGCCAGCTCCCGGCCACGCCACAACTTGTTATATTTGGGAATAATTCCCTTGTATTCTTTACGGACTAGCCCTTTAACGGTTTTAATGGTCAATGTAACATTTTCCCTAACATCTTCTCGTATAACATCGGCGATCATTTCTGCAGTTAATTGTGCATGATCAGTACGAGAAGCATCGGCATTGCACGTATGTGGTCCTGAAATTGTTCTAATTTCCCACTTAGACGAAAAAAATCCAGACACGGCATACAAACGCCACTGACACCTAGGGTCCCTGCATTCGACTATAATGCTGGTTCTATTGCTACCAGTAGTTTTTATTTCAATATTGTTTTTTATGTGATACTGATATATTTTATGTTTTAGAGCCTCTTTCGAAGAGAATTCTTGACCTACAGCAAGTGCATCACAGAGGGGTTTGGTCCTACCAAAGTAGCTGACGTCTGCTTGTCGGAATGCTGAGGTGTCATTGAAACTTGCCACAGGGTGACTCATACCGCGATCAGATATAGGAAAATGTTGAGCCTGAACACGGGGTTGCTGCGATTGTCTAGGGGTATCAGCAGGGACATCTCCTTCTGAATCCGCTTCGTTTTCCCAATCAGTATCATCCTCACACGAGTCAGCGTCATCTTCATCATCACTCAGAGGCACGTCGTCATCAGGACAAGAATTACCTACCCTTGGGGGTTCAACCCATGGACTGTGATGATTGGTTGTGTCTGATAGGGTTGGAAAAGACTAGGACCCGCTTGTGGAACACTGTATTGGGTATCACTCAGAGGCACGTCGTCATCAGGACAAGAATTACCTACCCTTGGGGGTTCAATCCATGGACTGTGATGATTAGTTGTGTCTGATAGGGTTGGTTGTGTCTGATAGGGTTGGAATAGACTAGGACCCGCTTGTGGAACACTGTATTGGGTATGTATAGCTTCAGGTTGTGTCTCCGGTACCATATCAATGAATAGCTCTGGTTGCATTGAACCCACAATTGGAATCAACTCAACGTATAAATCAACATAAGTAAATTGGGTACTCGTGTTCACACTTTGGGTATAAATACCTCTCCAAGTCTGGTCACAAACGATTTCTAGTATCTCATAATAACGTTCAAATGTTGTACCAATATTAACCCGTGCAAGTATTTTTAGATTGTACTCACTCTCAGAATATCCAAGCTGACGATAAATTTCACCTTTCACATCATACCAGCCCGATTCATCAGTTGCCGTCAATGAGAATCGGGGACCAATGCTATATGCCGCTCCTTTACGACCGTGTCGTACTTCACCACCGAAATGAATCCTTAGCAGGAGCATGATTAGTTGTTTTGATAAATTAACCTACACAATAATAAATAAATTAGATATAATTTATTATTATGTTAATTAAAAATAAATTGCATATTATGTTAATTAAAAATAAATTGCATATTATGTTAATTTATATTATCTACATATAATATTTATAAAATATATTTCACGATGCAAAACTCCACAACACTTTCTACAATAAATTAATTACTTTCTCATAATTGAAAAATTACCTAAGAGAGAGAATTTCTTTTTTTTTCCAGAGGAGATAACGTAATATTTTGGAAATAAGAGCGGATAATGAAGTTCTGAACGTTCTGGGCGTAATTTATAGTGGGTCGGGACGTTATGGAAAATTACGGACAGAGTCAGCCCTTCACAAAACATGACGGCTCCTGTCCGTGATGGGGCATCACGGCCTCTGGCCGCTATTAGGCATCACGGCCTCTGGCCGGTACTAGGAATCACGGACAGCATGCCCATTTTAACCCATAACGGACAGGGTTTTTTCCGGTTTTTTTTTCTCTGGTTCAGTTAGAAGTCCGTTTAGGAGGGTAATATCAGTTATTGAGGTTAATTAGGCACTAACTATGCCCGTGATGCCCCAGAACGGCCATTATCCATGATGCCCAATAACGTTTTCCCTATTTCTGAAAAAAATTCAAAAGCTTTGTTCAATCTCGATATTTAATTATTATTTTTCCTATTAATAAAAATTTCGGTCATTAAATAACTTAAAAGTTTTTGTTTTTTTCAAAAATGGATACAACTTTTCATATATTAAATGTACTAGAAGGATCACAATATTTTCTGAATTACCTAGAAGTGACTTTTGAACCGGGATCAATAACTCAGAATCTAAGCATTTTTATTTTTTTCTAATAACACATAAAGAAATATATTAATTTTTCTTACAGCCGCGAACAACCCGACCTGAAAAATATTGATCCGGGTTATTTATTGCAGTCTTTCTAATAAATCAAATTATATTTATTTCATCTATTTTCAAAGAAATATATTTAACATTTCTAATATTTTAATACAAAAAAAAAATTTTAAAAAAATTCTGTTTTATAAAAAAAAAAAATTTGAGAGCGTGGATCCCCACGGTCTGAAAAAAAAAAAATTGAGACCGTGGGGTTCTCACGGTCTTTATGATTTTTGAAAAAAAAAAGTAATCATATTGGTTCCGTAACATTAATTTTTTTAATTATGGTTTATGAAAAAAATTCATGTATGCATAGTACCATAGCCTCACTCTAGATTTACCATGTCTTCGAACAGTAACCAGTGAATTTTTCAACTTGTAAAAACAGTGGACATTCAGAAAAACAAAATTGCTCGGTTTTTTTTATTCATGAAAAGTCTAAACATGCGGACTCTATTATTCGACAATTCTAATATTCCTTTCTTCATTCATATTCAGAAGTTCTGATTTTTTTTTGTGCTGCTACAATAGCACAGTGCATTATTTCACTTAACTAGGTAGAAGCCGGTATTTTCCATGTCTTAGGCACTGGTCCGATATCATAGATAACCTCTCTATGACAGGACCATACCAGCTTAATTGCTTCTGGCGTACCAATGCCTGCCCCCCTTGGGTCCCCAGCTGGCCCAAACCTACAATTTTCAAATATCAAATATCTTTTGTAAAAAAAATTAACATCCTTTCATGTATGCAACTCTCTGCAGTCTGCATCGAGTTGTAACCAACCCAAACATTATCTTGCTATTAAAAATAAAATGACTTGCATAATACATATGTAAAATAGGGCTTGGATGGTCCTATAAAACTTGACCATTGACCCAACAACATAAGGTGCAATACCCAGGGGTGGATTCACTTTAAGTGAATAGGGGTCAATTGACCCCATTCATTTTCAATATCTGTGTGCTTATACATGATTCTCTATATATAATTTAAGAGTAAAATGCTGTGAGTACCGTAAAATTGACCCCCATACACAGCATGAAAATTTTATATGACTGCCACCTAATGTATTTTTTACTCCCATAACTTGAAAGTCTGCCCCCGCCCAGGGCAATATCCAATCTAAAACATTCTCAGTCCCATTTTAACAGGTAACCTTGTTTGACCAGTCTTTTTCCCAATTGAACGCTATTATATGGGTTAGTTTGGTTCGACGACACTAAGATGAAATTTACACATTGGTAAATGTAACAAATGCTAACCAGTGATTTTGTGGAGCTCCAGTTGTCCTGGCTCTAATCCCAGCATATGTGGTGCCATTTATCGATCTCCCAAGAACATCCTGAATGGGGAAAATCATAAATTTCTCACTTATAAGCACAATAAGAATGGAAACAAAGTTCCATGCAGTAAATTTTGGCTGAGAAAACAAAACAAATAGACATAAATTATCGATGCGTTACTGATGCCATACTTTTGCAGAAAAAAAAATGCAACAATTTTTCCTGACTACTATAGTACTATGGACAGTATTTATTACAAAAAAAAGGAAAAAAATTACTTGCAAGAACAAGGGATCATTTGAGACCACCGCAGCAGTGAGATGAGCGTGCATCCTCTCACAAGCTTCTAACACCAACTCCAGCTCATCATTTCTATACTCTGTAACGACCTATACAAGAACATTACCAATGATTAGAATCTTACACTTAAGCACCTATACAAAAACATTATCTTTCTTTGCTCAGGAAGTTTGAAGCTAACTAGGGTTAAATTGAGGATACCAGGGCTGAATTTTAGGCTTAATAGAAAACCAGAGTTATTCCTATAAGCAGTTAAGAGTTGATTCTAATTTATTTTACCTGGAAAGGACCAAAGATCTCCTTGGTCGCCAGGTCAAAATTCCCAATTTTAAGCATCTCTTTTATAGGGACAAAAACAGCAGTTGGTTTAAAAGCCCCATATACTTCAGGGATAGAATGATATTCAAGTGGTTCGCCGCCAAATAGAAGTTTTGAACCAGGAATTTTGAGCAGTTTGTTCATATGCTCCACCATTGCATCAGTTGTTACCTAACAAATTCAACACACATACACAAGAAAAGAAGATAAAAAGTAATTAGCTTCAACTTGGAAAAAGTAACGAATGTAACAGTTTTTTTTTTTTTTTTTAACAAGGCCTACTTTGTTTAAATGAGGACCATTCCTCTCTTGTAACTATCATGTTGGATACCATCAAATAAAAAACTCACTCCCTTTGCCTGGATCAAAATACCACTAAATCCTTTTTTTATCTTTCTCACAGCACAAAGCCAGTTATATGAAATCCATTTTTGAGAGCAAAATAGTTGGTATTTAATAATTGAGAGACTACTGGCAGCATACACAGCATACACAGAACATGTTGAAGAAATATTTTCTAATGAAAATAATTTAATTAAAATAATTCAATATGAGGATCACTGGCAGCATTCACAGCACAGGTTTGAGAAATATTTTGCAACATCTTTACAAGATTGTGATTGACAAAATAAAGAAAAGAAAGCAGGAATGTGAACAATCCCACGCTGTCCTATTTCAAAATAACGATTGATGATGGGAGTTGACTTACAGTTAGAACTGGACCTATGGTCAAATCCTCTAGTTTTCTCCTCCCAGCGAGATATTTCATTTTAGAAATCAGCTCACTTGAACCCCAATTCTGTAAAAATATCACATAAAAAATTTAATTACATGTTTATTAATAATAATTTGTTCCGACTTTTCTGAAAATAGAAAGAATAGAGTGAGCATCTTGTTCAGAAAAAAAAGCATGGCGCTGTAGTACCTCATGCACAAAAAGAATAGACTGAGAAGAGCACTTCTGACCACTACAAGCATAAGCATCTTGGTCACAAACCCAAGCCACATAATCAACCTACATTTAGATTTAAAAAATAAAATTTGGTAGCAAATTGAGCTTATGTTGCATTGTGTAGTTAACTTCCTTTACCTCTTGAACATCAGGACCAAGTATTTTCCAATCAAAACCTGCATCTTCTAATTTGATGCGACCTTTTAAGTCAGCAGCTAACTTCTCTGCCACTCTTGAGCTTCCCGTGAAAAGTGTCATCTTTGGTTTTGCCTAAATTGAGATGACAAAATTCAAATAACAGATGAAAAAATTATTTCTGAATTTCATAACTCAATGTTGGAATAGTTTGCCTTCGAAAATAGACTTGCAAGTGTAGATTGAAAAAATACAAAGAGAAACGAAAAGAAAAAAGAAATTATGTGAATTGGTACTGCATCTAAGTAGAGTTGCAAAAATTGACCTCAAGCAAGAGCTTGTTCATGGCGGCACCGTCAGAGTTGATAAAATCAGCATCCTCTAGAGGCAACCCACACTCATGTAGCAACCTCAGCATCTGTTCCATCACTATGCTTACCTGTTTTTCCAATTATTAAACAAAATAAATACATTAACGTAACAAACAGAAATTGTTTTGAACCAGCAAAAGATGCCCCGGAGTGTCACTGAAAAATGAGGTCAATACAATTTCCCGGTGGTACACTAGTACTTCATAAATAATTATATCTAGCTTAACAAGAAAAGAAATGAACTCCCTGCTAAGCATGCTACTAAATGCAAATGGTAACACAGCAGACCTTGCTATCAACTTTAAGCACAGGTTTATTGCCCATGTAAAGCGCACCCATCAATTGCAATAGTGGGATTTCCAACGGAAAATTGAATGGTGTGATGATTGCCACCTGTTTCCTCAACAAATGAAAGAAGAAATAAATTTAAATGACACAACAGCTGTGCAAATAAAGATGACATATTAGCTAATTTTTTTAGAGAGAACTTACAGGTCCATATGGCCAGCGGAGACCGGTACTCTGTTGCCCTAGGTGGTTTCCTGGTACGGCAAATGATCTTGCCAGAAATCTAACCTGTCAGATCAAAAGATATTAGTTCAACAACTAATGAGATGGAATTAGATGACTCGTTAAGAAAAGGTGAGATTACACAAAGATATTGGATATGCATACTCACCTGATCTCCAGAGAAATTCTCTAGAAACTTCTGGGTGACCTGAACTTCTCCAAGAGCTTGTGCATAACTCTTGGGCGAGACTCGCTGTATCAATCTTGCAAAGAAGTCTAACACCTGAATTCATTCATGAATTCAAAAGAGAGAAACGGAAAGAGAGGAAGAAGAAAACAAAAATTTATTTAAGTTCATATCATGGATAAGAGGATGAATAGTTAACTGGACTATAGTGGACAACAGATATATTACCTCAGGTTGAGCCAGTTTATCTGCGGCTTTTGCTGATATGTCTCCATACATAACATACCTATAAATGCAAAACTTTTGTAAAAATGGTAACTTCAAAATAACTAATTTAAAACTAATAAGAAGGAAGAGAACCTCTCTTGAGCTCGAAGAGGATTGTGGAGGCCATACTTTGGACAGCTAGATAGGCTCGACACGAAGGGCTACAATTTGTGTTAAATGCATGCACCATTCATTAATCTCAACAAAATACAATCCCCACCCAGCAAAATAAGAAGAAAAAAAAATACTATAAATTGTACTGGTACAGTGGCACTGAATAGTTGTCATGTTAGCATTACCCTTCAAAGTTGTTATGTGCTTTGTTCGGAATTACAAAAGTTTCTACATATATTATTTTCTCATTCTTCTTTTGTTTATTCTGTAATAAATCTCAAAATGTCTCAAAAAGGACCTTAAAATGGAACAACAAAACAGGCCAAGTCATGTCATGACATCTACCTGTAGTTCGGACTCTTGAACTTCAGCTATCTTTATAAATTTTTCACCGTTTAATGGATCAACTATCCAATTCCAGCTAGCAGAAGGTTTCCAGCTACCCTGCACTAATGATAAGGTCAATGAATTTGATTAGGAAAAGGTCAATGAATTTAGAATATAGAAGTACATTTAGGTGACAATTGATACATTCCCTCTTTTGATTCTCACTGCTTGGTCAGCATTTGATTTGCACAATTGAAAATTAACTTTAGTCAAATTGGATTAAATTGAGGCTCACTTGAAGCATATTTGCAAATTAGAGGACTAAATTGCTGCTTGCATTGCTTTTATTGATTGTTTTTTGCTTGACTGGTGTCCATTGAACATTGGAGCAAATCAGCTCAAATTTTGGTGAGGTTTAATTGTAGAACAACTATAGAGGGTTAAATTGTAGCTCAATCACAAAAGTGATGCTTAGTTATACAGGTTGATTCCTAATTAGTCACAGAGTAATTTACCCAAGTTGTGCACCTCTGCCGGGTTTGACCCTGAAATTTTCTCAGCAGATACAGTTGCAAATGTATGTAACAACCTGCCCAATTAAAACATAAATAGTAGAAAATAGAAAAAGGACTCGATAATTCGGTGAAATTTTCATATTAAGCCAAGAAAAACATGAGACTGAAATAAACACCCCCATGAAGTACCAAATTGATTGGCAAAATTAGCTTTTTATATAATTATACTAACTTCGACTTTCGAAAAATCAATACAAGATATTAAGTTACGCTTCTTTAGGAACTAGGTGTGGGTACAAATTAGTATCACGAGTGTCAATCCTTCGAAAAACTTGATTGAAATTGGGACAAGGCTACATGTTTTATTCATGGTCCCACTATCTCGAATAAATCCACCCTCAGTTGTAATTTCAGCTTCAAAACAAATAAAAATAAGTTTTTCCGCTTGAAGTTTCTAAAATTCCCATTCACTGAATTTGCAACTGAACACTGCCAGTGGTCTAAAGGCAATTAAAATAAGGCAAGATACCTCGAAATTAAGGGGAGAGAAGGACAGAGGTGACTGGAAGAAGATCGACTGCATCTATCGAAGAGCTGCTTTTGTAAGATGATCCGATTCATGGCGTGATGATACTAAAAAACAATCGCACCGCTGAGATGGGTTTCTGTTCGTTTTAATAGGACTAGTCGGGGAAGAATTCGTATCCTCTGAGATATCTCAAACTTTGCGTGAATTTATGGAAAATCTCAACCGTTTAAATACGTTCTGCACGAATCTCAAAGCACACATAATACTGACCCCTACATCACTCCCGAATAGGAACCGGACACGTCGGTCATGCCAAAGTTCAGATATCTCAGAGGATACGCACTCGTCGGGGAAATCCGGAAAGGAGATAGAAAGGTACTCTGTGAACGCCGTTCATGTCGTATAGAATGGAATTATGTACTTATACGTTAATGCTCGGATGCGAGTTGTGGCCAGTGAAACGGTGTTTATTGAACAGCTATAGTCCAGGTGTACCAAAATTTTCCTGAATTTATTGATTTCAACAAAAAAAAGGAAATTGTCGAAACAATAAATTTTTAATTTTTAAACATCTTGGACAGATTTGTCCCTCATAAAAACTTCCACTAACAATATTAAAGAAAATGAGATAATTTATTTGTGGTATGGAACTATGGATCATTCGATCTAAAGAAATTAATTCCCGGCCCCACTCGAAATTGTATGAACCTTTGTGCCGATTTTTTTATTAATAAAAAATAAAAAATAAAAAATATCGCGTAAAGGGATCATTTTGCTGAAAAATTAAAATCTCATAAAAAGATGATGGTTTATCCCGTTGTTTAGACGGGATAAACCATGCATCTTATCCCGTTAATCCTGACTCTAATTAGCAATTTAACTTAAAAATATATATATATTGGATGAGATAGATTATTCCGTCCAGCACTGTAGCATTTTTTTTTTAAAAAAATTCATTCTCTTAGATGAAACCAACCCTCAAAAAAAAAAAGAAATTACTACAGTACTGAACGAATAATCTATCCCATCTAAGATATTTTTTTTTCTACTTAGCAAGATTAGCGGAGCACTAATTTGGACGGGATAGTTTATCCCGTCCAAACATGTAGCTGAATGAGATAAACAATTATGTTTTTCCTAAATTTTGATTTTCCATCACAACGATACATTTTCTCAATATTTTTTTATTTTATTTTCGATTAATAAAAAATCGGAACCTTCATATATAGGAGCCACGTCATCTATAGCTTTTCTCTGTATTTTATCTATGCGCGTCTGTCCTTTTCTGTGAACCTCGATGTTGCTTGATTTTTCAATTGCAGAATTTGTGCTGCATATGTTTTATTTAGTAGAGGGATTCAATACTGTAAGTTACAGCATTTTACAATAACTTGATTTTGTAATTTTAAAAGTTTAATCAGTCGATCTAAACCGTTCAACATGAGATCTATATTTACATATTCTTAGACATAAAATTTTACATCTTTTTTTAATATTTTTACTATTTATTAAGTATTTTACAAAACTATTGTTTTTGACAATTCTATAACACTAAAAAAAACATCAGTTTTGTAAAATACTTAATAAATAAAAAAATTCAAAAAAATGTAAAATTTTATGTTCAAGAACATTTTAATATAGATATCATGTTGAATAGTTTGAATTGACTGTTTGGATTTTTAAAGTTATAAAATTAAATTGATATAAGAGTTGTAACTTATAAATATTATAAATAGATTTCTCCTATTTTATTTAAAGTTCCTTTCTAAAGTTCACAAGTATTTCGTTGGCGAGGAAATCTCCTGTTATTTTTTTCTGAAAAAGCAAGAATCTATTTTTCTCCATGAATTGAAACCTACTTTCTCAAAACTCAAAAGAACAACCGTCAATTCGTACTCTTTTCGTTGAGGTCTTTAAAACTATATAAATTGCAAATTTTTATTTCAGGTGATTATATTTATACGAAGCCTATTATATCTCTACGCTCAGAATTCATATCCCCTGCATTAACTCAAAAAGTAGTCTTTTGAGTTAATGAATCAGGACCGTTCGATTCACTTTAAAATCCGTACGGACTATAACCATACTAATTATCTGGTGGCAAATTTTAATTATCTGTTGTTATGAATATAGTGGATAGTCCATTCATTTGTAACTCCCAATATTAATTCCCACTATCTCACTACCATTGGAATTTATATCTCACTACTATTTAGAATTCATTTTCATATTTATTATTGTAATGACTTTTCATTTACAATTGGTAGCCTATAAATAGAGTCATTGTAGTATTGTATTGTACACATATGAGAAATGTATGAATAAAGAGATTGACATATTTTCTCTCTCTATCTTGCTTATTATTCTTTATGCTTGTTCATATTTATTTTATAACATCTGTAGATTTTTTTTAAATTAATCCATCATTTTTAAAAAATTTAGGAGTATCAAAACTTTCTCAGGTCCACAAGTCAATTGATCAGCTCCTCCTCATAGATAGGATGGACAACAGAGTACTGTTACCATAAAAAATAAAACAAAACATGATTTTAGAATTATTTGATTTTAAATAAAATAAAACAAAACACGAGATATATATAAAAATAAAACAAAACATTTATTTTATTTATGAGATATATTTGAACAAAACAGAGTACTGATTCATCAACTACTCAATACATCCCATAAATAAAATAAATCCGGATGAAATATTAGATCTGAAAAAAGAAAATTTAATATTAAAAAATTTAAAAACATAAATTTATATAGAATGATGTTACCTTGTGCTTTTTCTGCTTCTGAGTCATTGTTTCTGTAACATGTTGTTCGTACAATAATCATTTTCGTCTATTTGACTAATTTGTAAAAACATATAATTATTGAATTTTACGATTTCTTCTATTTTAAGATTATGTAGGTCCAAGAAGAGTTGGAATTGCAGTATAATATGTTTGGACTGAAGAAATCATGAAGACTTTTATCAAGAATACAAATTGTAAAATCAAAAGTGGTAAAATAAGTTTGAGGCTGTTTTTACAGAAGTAAAACGTTGGTAACGTTTTAATTATGCCAAAAACACTGAAGTAAAAGCTTGATTTAAACTCAGAAATAACTTAAAACGTTACAACGTTTTTACAAAACGTTGTAACGTTTTAGGATTGACAAAACGGCTGAAGCACAGGTGTACAGATCAACTTAAACGTTGTAACGTTTTTGTAAAACGTTATAACGTTTCAGTATTGTCTGTATATGCTAAAATTCAAATTGAAAACGTTGTAACGTTTTAATTAAATCTGAGCTTCAAACAATTCCTGTTTTTATCAAGATTTTTACAGAACAAAACGTTATGTAACGTTTATAAAACGTTGTAACGTTTTTGAATGCTTTTGCTGAGCTGTCAGAAAATTAAAACCCTAAATCACAATTTGAACTAAAACGTAACGTTTTAGTCCAAACAGCTCATTTTTGAGCTGACACTATAAATAGAGCAGTGGGGTTTCTTCCCACTCATCCTAGCCGACCCTAATTAATTCAAAAGCGATTTTCTGAGAGCTTAGCCTACTCCATTGTTGTGAGAGCTTAAAACTTCAAAATTCCTCAAGCAACCTCAAACCTACTTCACTAATCTTGATATAGATTAGGTTAGAGTGATCTATTGAGTGTTTCTCTTGTGTTTCTAGACAATCGAGACATTGTTCTCATCTCTTTGAGTTGGCCGTTTGATTTCCCGCTTGGTGTGTAAGGGCTCAACGGTTCACAAGTTGTAATCATTTCGTATTGGGTAATAGAAAGGCGCACCACACAAGGTTGCGAAGCCCCGGAGACGTAGGCCTTTGTTTTGCCGAACTCCGTTATCATCCCGCGTGTCAAATTTCTCTAAACTCATCTATTTACTTTCAATTGCAATTTAATTTCAGTTTTTGAGCAATTAGAGGTGCCCCTAATTGCAACATAACAATCTTTTTCTCTCTTTTATGAAAATATCAACAATTTAAAAAATCAGTTTCAAATAAATCCGATAATTGAAAATCTGAATTCAAATTTAAAAGATAAGAAAAATTAAACCACTGCAACCTTAATCTTTTCATACTTGAATTTATCAAACTTCCTTGACATTTCTTATTCGATACCCCTTCCTATTTGTAACTTTCAAATTCCAATTATTTCCTGAAAATTTTGATATCCTTGTTGCAAAATTCAATCCGATTTTTTTATATATATCCAAAAAATAACCAACTAGCTATTAAAATTGCAAAACTACCAAAACCGGTTAACCAGTAACTGGACTCAAATCACATTTCCGGTTAACCATTTCCCGGACCAGTTGAAACAGTTCGGTTAACCATTAACCGGAAATTTGATTTGAGTCCGGTTATTGGTTAACCGGATTTGTGCATTTGTGCATTTTGCTTTTTTTTTTTTTTTGAAAATAGAATTTTTTTTGTATTAAAATATTAGAAATGTTGAATATATTTCTTTGAAAATAGATGAAATACAATATAATTTGATTTATTAGAAAGACTGCAACAAATAACCCGGATCAATATTTTTCAGGTCGGATTTTTCGCAGCTGTAAGAAAAATTAATATATTTTTTTATGTGTTATTGGAAAAAAATAAAAATGTTTAGATTCTGAGTTATTGATCTCGGTTCAAAAGTCACTTATAGGTAATCCAGAAAATATTGTGATCTTTCTAGTACATTTAATTTATAAAAAATTGTGTCTATTTTGAGAATTCTTTTTGAAAAACAATCATTAAATAAATTAAAGTTTTTGTTTTTTTTTCAAAAATAGATACAACTTTTCATAAATTAAATGTCCTAGAAAGATCACAATATTTTATGGATTACCTAGAGGTGACTTTTGAACCGGGATCAATAACTCATAATCTAAACGTTTTTTTTCCAATAACACGTAAAGAAATATATTAATTTTTCTTACAGCCGCGAAAAATCCGGCCTGAAAAATATTGATCTGGGTCATTTGTTGCAGTCTTTCTAATAAATCAAATTATATTGTATTCCATCTATTTTCAAAGAAATATATTCAACATTTCTAATATTTTAATACAAAAAATAAAAAAAATTATAAATTTCTGTTTTTTTTTAAAAAAAAAATTCCAGTTAGTGATTAACCGGTTAAAAAAAAAAAAAACTTTCCGGTTAGTGGTTAACCGGTTTTATTTCTTGAGTTCGGGAATCTACTAACCGGACATTTGTCCCAAATCTGGTTATTGGATAACCGGTTTGGGTAAATTTCGAATTTCAGTTCGGATTGGGATATTTTTTAAAATTTTATTTATTTTTTGGATATAAATAAAAAAATCGGAAATTCAATAGCAGAGAGTTAGAGTTAAGAGATATATGGATGGAGACTGTTCAAAATTGAATAGTGAGAGTTAAAAAAAGTGAAACGATAAAATTATTTAAATTTCTGAGAAGCAAATGTACCTAATAAATTGCTTAATAATGATTTATATAGTTATTAATTATTTTAGTTTCGTCCAAAATTTTATCTTCATTTTGAAAATTTTAATATTTTAATAAATATCTTACAGTTATAAATTATTTTTTATTTCGTCCAAAATTTTATCTTCGTTGGGAAAACTTTAATATTTTAATAAATATCTTCAGCAAGGTACTTTTTCTTCCAATTTAGTTCTTTTTATACTCTTTGTGCTATTTTTATTTCATGTAATATATATTTCATATTTAAGGACAATTAGTATAATATCACCATATATATAGCTTTATATGTGTGTGTGTTCCACTGAGAGAGACTTATTTACCCAACTAAATTTGTGTCATGCAAAATGAAATATCAATTTAGTTGAGGAGCCATTTGCATGTAAATTGTTATCTTTTATCGCAATTTATTTATGACCAAATTCTAGGAAATTGAGGATTAGACATGCATTCAACAATTGCAGCTGTTAAATGCACTTAGGCCGCATTATTTGCTAATAAATCCAAAGGAAATAGCGGCCTAATCAATTGATATGTGGAATCACTGTCAAATCCCACAAGTCTTTTGTTAGTATTTTTTTTTTTTTTAAGTCTTTTGTTAGTTAAGCGCTAGCTCTTATTGTAATTACAGTGGTAGTGTACTAGTGTTTGGCACATCCTTCTTAGAGCTCCTTCAGATTCTGTTCGGCAGCCCATAAGGAATAAGAATGAGAATAAGAATCAAAAGTTTTCAACTGATTTTTACAGTTGACGTGAAGAAAAAAAAATTCAGTCCGAACGATTTTTTTTTTCCACGTGAATAATAAAATTAATTTTTTTTTTACTGCCAAACAGGGCCTAAGGGACTAAGGAGTCTTAAGCTTGTCAAACACTTGCTGCAAAACTTAAAATCACTTTTTTTAAGTCTCTTTTGCCTACTTTCTTAACTTTGCTTTAATTTTTAAGCCACCATTCTACATGGCTTAACTGCTTAAGCAATTAAGTCTCTTTAAGAAAGCTAAAGACTCACTTTCTTAAATTTTTCTTACTAAATATCTCTCTCTTAGTGAAACTTAAAATTTAAGCCTAACTAACTTGCTGAACACCTTAAGTGGAATTAATAAAAAGTACATTTTATTAATCAGTGTTTTAAAATGCGGCCGCATGGGTCGCATATGCGTATGCGATCGGCAGCCGTGCTCAGAATACCCATGCGGTTTTTCCATGCGGTCCGAATATGCGGTCATGCGGATTAAAAATGCGGCCATGCGGTCTGAATATGCGGCCATGCGGACTGAAATATTCGGACATGCGGACTGAAATATGCGGCCATGCAGTCTTCCATGCGGTTTTGATAATTTGATTGTATTTTAATTAAAATTTATATTAAAAAAATTAAAAAATTATTGTTGGTTATGTTATTATGTAAAAATAAATTCAAATATATGAATATGAATATATATATAGAGTTAGGCTCGGGTGCTATGGATAGCATAGTGGCCTCCCGTGCTACGGCTCAATATTCGAGTTTTTAAAATCCAAACAGTCGATCTGAAGCGTTCATCTTATTCTCCATATTAATATCTGCTTGGAGACCAAATTTTATAATTTTCTGAATTTTTTTACTATTTATTAAGCCACTTTGAAAATCGCTAATCCAACGGTTTTACTGTTTTGTGCAGCCACCGTTGGATCAATAATTTTGTAAAATACTTAATAAATAGTAAAAAAATTCATAAAAATGTAAAATTTGGTCTCCAAGCAGATATTAATATGGAGAATTGTTACACTAAGGGGCACCTCTAATTGCTCAAAAAACTGAAATTAAATTGCAATTGAAAGTAAAGAGATGAGTTTAGAGAAATTTGACACGCGGGGTGATAACGGAGTTCGGCAAAACAAAGGCCTACGTCTCCGGGGCTTCGCAACCTTGTGAGGTGCGCCTTCCTATTACCCAATACGAAAGGATTACAACTTGTGAACCGTTGAGCCCTTACACACCAAGCGGGAAGTCAAACGGCCAACTCAAAGAGGTGAGAACAAGGTCTCGTTTATCTAGGAACACAAGAGAAACACTCAATAGCTTACTCTAACCTAATCTATAGCTAGATTGGTGAAGTAGGTTGAGGTTGCTTGAGGGATTTTGAAGTTATAGGCTCTCACAACAATGGTGGATTCT
Source organism: Carex rostrata (assembly GCF_964058835.1). NCBI lineage: Eukaryota > Viridiplantae > Streptophyta > Magnoliopsida > Poales > Cyperaceae > Carex > Carex rostrata. The sequence continues at coordinate 5,125,538 of NC_135948.1, read as the reverse complement.
AAGCTCTCAGAAAATCACTTTTGAAATAATTAGGGTCGGCTCAGGTGCTTTTGAAAGTGATCCCCTCAATCTATTTATAGTGGCAGCTCAAAAATGAGCTGTTTGATATAAAACGTTACCAACGTTTTATTCAAATGCGATTTAGGGTTTTAATTCTCTGACAGCTTAGTAAAACGTTGCTCAACGTTTTATAAAACGTTACAACGTTTTATAAACGTTATAACGTTTTCTAAACGTTCCAACGTTTCTAGTTTATACTGAACACCTGTTCTTCAGTTGTTCTGAGCCTGTTAAACGTTACAACGTTTCATAACCGTTATAACGTTTGTAAAACGTTACAACGTTTTATAAAACGTTCTAACGTTATAACTTGGTTTTCTTTTGATATTTTTGAAGCTTCTGATCATTATAAAACGTTACCAACGTTTTGTAAACGTTCATAACGTTTTATCCCACTTTGATCAACCTCACACATACTTTATCAATCTTTTGAATTTACATTTTATATTCTTGATAAAAGTCTTCGTGATTTCTTCAGTCCAAGCATATTTCATCGCAGTTCTTTCTCTTCTTGGACCTATATGTTCTTAAAATAGAAGAAATCGTAAAATTCAATAATTGTATGTTTTTGCAAATTAGTCAAATAGACGTAAAAGATTATTGTACGAACAACAAGAATAAGATGAACGGTTTGGATCGACCGTTTGGATTTTGAAACCTCGAATATTGAGCCGTAGCATAGAGGCCTCTATGCTATCCATAGCACCCCAGCCTAACTCTCTATATATATACATATATATACATATATATACATATATATACATATATATACATATATATACATGAGATGGGCTACGGTGAGTTGCGAAGTAAAGCGACTATTTTACTTCACGCTCATATTTTGTGATTTTAAAGTTCAAAACGTTGATCCGAACCGTTCATCTTGTTCTCCATGTTGAAATGTACTTGGAGACCAAATTTTACATTTTTTTGAATTCTTTTACTATTTATTAAGCAATTTTGAAAGTCGCTGATCTGATGGTCCAGAAAATTTTACTGTTTTTCAGTATTCACAGCAAAACAGCAATTTTAAAAAATGGTTAATAAATAGTAAACAACTTCCAAAAAATATAAAATTTGGTCTCCAAGCACATTTCAATATGGATTAAACATCTAACGGTTCGGATTGGTCGTTTGGACTTCCAAAATAAAAATACGGCATGAAGTAGAAACGCGTTTTACTTCGCAACTCACCGTAGCCCATCTCTATATACATATATATACATATATATATACGTGAATTTTAATTTTAAAATCCGCATATGCGTCCGCATACCGCATATGCGGTATGCAGTGGCCTTCCGCATGCATGAACAAAACCGTATTTTAAACCATTGTTATTAATAGTCTCATTCTGTTTAATTATACAAGTATATTTTTTAAAATTTCTTTCGGGTCTCATCCGATATGTTTATTTTTACCCCATTAAAAAATTATTTTAACAATAATAACTAAACTTAATAATTTTAAAAATACCCTACCCGTGGAATTTTAATTCCAATTTTTTTTTTATAAAACAGAAATTTGTTTTTATTTTTTATTTTTTGTATTAAAATATTAGAAATGTTGGATATATTTCTTTGAAAATAGATGGAATACAATATAATTTGATTTATTAGAAAGATTGTAACAAACAACCCGGATCGATATTTTTCAGGCCGGATTTTTCGCGGTTGTAAGAAAAATTAATATTTCTTTATGTGTTATTAGAAAAAAATCCAGCCTGAAAAATATTGATCCGGGTTATTTGTTACAATCTTTCTAATAAATCAAATTATATTGTATTCCATCTATTTTCAAAAAAATATATCCAGCATTTCTAATATTTCAATACAAAAAATAAAAACAAATTTTTGTTTTATAAAAAAAAAAATTGAAATTAAAATTTCAATCTGTGGAAAAATTTCACGGATGGGGCATTTTTAAAATTATTACTAAACTTTAGTTATTATTATTAAAATAATTTTTAATGGAGTAAAAATAAAAATGTCGGGGTCTCATCTACTTGAATTAGTAAAAAAAAATTTCCACGTAAAAGTAAAAAATTTAATGCCGCTTGGACCGTGTGCGCAGTGCCTCGGAAAACGTAATTAATTAATTAAATTGGTCGAAAAGGAACAAAAATCAAAACGCGCACTTAAACCCATTTGATTGTAAAGGAGCTATAAAAGAGTTGACAGTACCTAATTTTCTAATTGGGATTGTATATTATTATACTTTAATGCATTACTTAAGTACAAATAATAATATTCTTAACGCATTCAACGAGCTGCAAAGCTATTAATTTTTTGTGATATTTTATGTTTAAAACGGCAAGGAACAACTTGTGCTAGCACCAAGCTTCTAAATAGCTAGCTATAGCGCCGCTATAGCGGTTTTGGACCCAGAAAGCTAAGCTACGGGCTAAAACTGCGCTAATCAAACTACGACCGCTATAGCGGTAATAGCGGTCCGCTATAGTGCATAGCGCGTAGCGGCAATAGCGGTCCGCTATGCTACATGGGTTATGATTTTGCAATTTTTTTTTTCTGAAAACATGATTTTGCAATTTTAACGGACCTTAATATCTAGATTGGTTTTTTTTTTTTTACTTTATTAAGCTATATCAATACAATGGAACATGTGCGGGCTATACCGCTATATCAATTAAATTTTGTATCATGCATTAATATATGGCAGTGGTATATTTTGAATATAAAATATATCGATAGTTTTTGAATTAGGGATATTTTGAATGACAATTTGAACTTTGTATTGGTTTAATATGAATAATATTAGAACTTCTTAATTAATTTGATATTTTTTTTCTTGATGAGACATTTTTACTAGGCAAAGCCTTCTATCGACATAAGGACCTATTTGTAAAATGAACATATTTTTATTTTTAAAGTTCAAACAGTCGATCCGAACCGTTCATCTTGTTCTCCATATTAATATGTGCTTGGAGACCAAATTTTACATTTTTCTGATTTTTTTTACTATTTATTAAGATGGGTACAAAATTCAATGGTCTGAATTTGATATTTTTTATACCCATCTTAATAAATAGTAAATAAATTCAGAAAAATGTAAAATTTGGTCTCCAAAGATATATTAATATGGAGAACAAGATGAACGGTTCGGATCGGCTGTTTGAATTTTGAAAATAAAAATATATTCATTTTACAAATAGGCCCTTATGTCCATAGAAGCATCACTCTTTTTACTATTAGTAGAAATATAAAATATAATTTTTGAAATAAAAAAAACGCTATTTATAATAGCTTTCGCTATAGCTCCGCTATTCGTTAAAGCTTTTTTTTTTGTCTCCCCGCTACACCGCTATAAACGCTATTTAGAAGCTTGGCTAGCACAGAGCAGAGCAGAACAGTTGAGGTTGGTAATAGATTTTTAAGGAGTTGTGCCTATCATATTATGAAACTTTTTATCTTTCTGTTAATAATTTTTTTTTTAAGATTTTAAAATCTCAAGAATATAACAAGAATAAACATAAAATCTTATTGTCTTTTATGTGTCATATAAAATTATTAAAATAAATTTATGTCTAAATTAAAAAAAAATCAAGTTCTCATTGATTGTGTTCATTACAAGTTTTTTTAGAGTGACTTTTAGTTAACGTTCTTACACGTTTCATTGAAAACTATTCCTCTATTGCTGTTCTTTTTTTATATAACATTTTATTGATTGTTTTATTACAGGTACATTCTTACTTTCATATTCTCTCAAAAATAAATACATACTTTTACTGAAAGCCTTACTTTCTCTGGTGGAAATACTACATTATTAGAAAAAAGTTTTCTCTAACTAAAACACTCATTATCAACTAAATGCAGCCAAAATAATGCAAGGATCTGCATTGAGTTGTTTTCCAGTAATTCTGAACTCTTTATTTAAAATGAAGAAAATGGAACAATGTTTGTCGCTTGAGAATTCATCTTTTATTTTTATGTTTTTTGTTTGATATAAATTCCCTAAATTTTTATTAATATTCAAAAATAATAATAAATTTCAAATTTTACAATATGTTTGACAATATTTGAAAAAAATGTTCAAACTACAGTTTTAATTCACAGTTTTAGGCTCCAAAAACGCAAATTTAATCTACAGTTTTAGCTTTCTCAAACCGCATAAAAAACCACATTTAAAACCATTTCTGTTGGGCAGGACCATAACTCATTCTACAGTTTACAAAGTTGTACAAACTGCCGGTACACCAGGTACATGCACTATTTCCGCTTGTGCTCAGGCAGTAGGCAGCGGAAGCGTATCTTCTGCGGAGTTTTTCCGTACGGAGCTTTTAATCCGGTCCGTTCTTTTCGAATCGGACGGAACAGATTAAAAGCTTCGCAAATTTTGAGAATTTTTTTTTTTCAATTCGAACAAGATCTGATATGTTCCGTCCGATTCAAAACAAACAGACCAAATTAAAAGCTCCGCACGCAAAAACTCCGAACTATTACGCAGGCAGCAGCCCATTTCTTCTGTAGTCGCTGTTCAACTCGTGGATCTCGCGCCTCTTTAATAATATCCCATTTTTCAAATGCCTCGCTGGCTGGCGCCTGGCGCGACGCGAGACCACTTCTTAAGTAATTCATCTACTCCAGGCACATATCCGTTAATCTAACAGACCAGTGGGCCCCACGGATTAATTTCTGGAATATCCCACCTTTTAATGGATGGTCCACCGAATGGGTTCATACTTTTATACCTTTTCTACTCCCAAATTCCGGGCTGTAGATCTGCTGGTTTCCTGCTCTCGGAGCATTTCTTTTATACAGAGTCGTTGAAAATGGTTATTATTTTCCATCGTGCAGAACGTGTTCCAATTACGACCGTGAATTTAACTCTATGATTTAAATTTGAGCTGAATATTCAATTAAAACAGGTAGTATTCTCTCAAAAGATTATACAGATAGTGGGGTGTTAACGGCGAATTAAATCATTAATAAATTCATATTATCGTTATATGGCTTGGTCCTAATTCGATCCATTGTTTTGTCAACATTCATCCAACTTAGTTAAAGATTAATCCAACCTTAAGTATGAACTTAGTATTTTAATAATTTGTGAGGCTACTTTTAACAAACGGAACAAACTTAATAAAGACCATCATTTATACATAATTTGCTTTCTTTATATAGGAGAGATCCACTTACACCATTTTTTTGTGACGCCGAATTACACTATATTTTTAAAGTTCAAACAGTTGATCTAAACTGTTCAACATGATGGATATATTAAAATATACTTGCAAATTAAATTTTACATTTTTTTGAAATTATTTTACTATTTATTAATTATTTTACAAAATTGTTGCTTTCAGACCATTGAATTTTTGTACCCATCTTAATAAATAGTAAAAAAATTCAAAAAAAATATAAATTTTGATCTGCAATCACATTTTAATATATCCATCATGTTCAACGGTTTGGTTTGACTATTTGGACCTTGAAAATACAGGGTGTAATCCAATGTCACCAAAAAAAAGATGTAATTAGATCCCTCTTCTTTCTATTCATTATTCATCAATTTCCATGTAACATTATGAACCAAATATAAAATATAGTAAAAAAGTTGTCATTACATTTAACATGGATTCTTTCTTTTCTTAATTTGTAGAGATCTAAAAATTGAGAATTTCACATGATTTATGTTACTTTTTAAAACTTATTTTGCCTTTTTATGTAACTAAAGTTTATTTGCTCAATTAGATATCTTATGTAACTAAAGTTTATTTGCTCATTTAGATAGTGTAAGATTTGTCCGAACCTCTTCTATTATACGTTTTATATTTACTTACATTCTTTGAAGGTTTATTTTTTATTTGGTATTTTTGTTTATTTGATATTTTTAACTCGGCTATAGAATACTAGTATCGTGCCCGTGCGTTGCAACAGAAACATATTATAAGAAAAAATAAATAATAAAAAATGACATATTTTCATTAAAAAAAATAGAAAAAGAAACCATATTAATCTCAACCCTCTAAATATCACATAATAAATCCTCAATTTGCCTAACTAAGCCTCAGTGCAAAGTTCTTAATTCAAATTTAATTTTCACACATGCAACATGTGCAAAGTTCTTGATACAAATTTAATTTTCACACATGCAACATTTTCAAGCCAATAACAAAACTTTAAATAAAACTATTAAATACCTATTGGTAGGCTCTTCTATAAATGTATAGCGCCCTAATAGCGTCATTCTTTTGCATCTTGAAAAATTGATTTAATACAATATTACAAAACCTTTAGAAAATAAATTTTGTGATAATTACAAATTTTGAAGTTACTCAATATGTTAAAAAAACACCTTGTCAAGTTAATTGATTGTGCCGTCACTAATTGCAGTGTATATCTTCGCACTTTCCAGATCAACCTGCGAAAACAAGCATACAATATTCAACTATAAAAAAAAATGTTTCAAGCTAAAGAAATGTTCTAATTGAAATCAGATGAAAAATAAGAAAAATATTATCAAGAGAGGATAAAGCTTTTACTTTAGGAGTAAAAAAACAAAGCTAATTAAGTATCTAGGATGGCTACAACTCACTAAAAGAAGGATGCGTCATGCTGATCGTCATACATCAATAATTCTGCAATTGACCTTAGTGCTTCTATTACAAAATCCCTTTCGTTTATATCTACATGCACAGTCAAACACACATATCATCATATTAAGAATAAATGATACAGTTTTGTAATAAACAAACATAATCTTTTATTTTCAAGTACAATTGTAATCACCTTGCACTGCATACCTGAGATAATTTGATAAAGAAAACATCAAGGTTTGCAGCTGTCAGTCTCCTAACAGGAGGGGAGCTCGTTCGAGGCGCAGATACTGATTCAAAAATTAAACCAACAAAAAAGAAAATTTTAAGAAAGACAATACTAAAAATAATAATTTATCTTAAATTATATTCTTGAATTAACACAAAGTGACAAACAAAACCTTAATTTTTGGTTTATGTTTGCACTAGCAGCTAAGCCAGAGAAATAGGTGGCCTGTCTAATTTGTGCTTTAATGATTTTAATTGATATATAGAAACAAAATTGATAAAACTTATTCTAAATTACTCACGATAATATCTATAGAAACAAAGCAAAAGAAATAAGGAAGTGAAGAAAAAAAAATGATTTCCATTGTGATTCGCTGTATAGAAATGGAAAGTGGAGCCGGTTCAATTGGAAAAGGAAGAAATAAGGAAACAGATAATTATATCGCTAAATTTCAGAATTTGTTTAATTTTAATTATGATGTATCGTGTGGCGAGTATTTTTTTTAGTTAAATTTAGACTTCTACACATTATTCAGATGCATTTAATCAAAAGAAGACATATTATGTGATTGGAGGGCTAAGATTAAATCCAAAATTACATCTTTCAATCGTAGCCATTGACGGATCGGACATCCAACATGCTTAATAATAGAATGGAGATAAAGATTCAATTCAGGGAGCAACTTCGGTGAAATAGTCTGTGGTGGATCATGAATTGTTTGACACAAAGCTAATCGAATCGGATTAAACATTACGCATCCATATCTGATTTATTAGCTTATTAAAGTAAAATTTTGAATCAGATCTAGTCAAGTTATTCATATGAATATACTAATTGAGATTTTTATGTGTTGTAATAATGCCATATATGATATATCACCATGATCTAATACATATATTCACATTTGTACGTTTATATATTAAGATTACTCATTAGTTTAAAACAGATGAAGTGATGAACTGGTGTATTTTATGTTTTTAAAACTATTTGAAATTATTAAAATATAGGATCTAAAAGATATGTTCATTCTAATATTTGTAAGAATATTACGTAACAAAGTTGGACTCACAAATTGTGAATTCAAAATCTCAATTTTTTAAATAATTCTCTTGATAACAAAAATCATAATTTTTCTATTTTTCGATGAAATGTCATTTCAAGTTCCCCTCATTTTTTCATAGTTTTTTATACTATAGCTTTATACATTATAAATGCGGCAATCAACTACAGTTTTTTACAAATTTACAAAAAAACAAAAATAATCATGTCCACAATAAATTAATTGTTGAATACACAATAGTACTATGAGGAGGGTTCAAATGCCTCCACCATGCCTGCATTTTTTAAAACATTAATAACTTAAAATTTAAAACTTAAAAGTTAAAATAAAACCGTTAGATGTGATCTATGTTATTTTCTCTATGTGCTCATAAAAAATTATCACATTTCAAATTTGTTTTTATGTGAATCAATAAGTTCAAAAATCAACGTTTAGAAATGATCCACATTAGTAAGTTTTTAACAAGCTCTTGATGACAAGCCAAATAAAATTGAAATATCATAATTTTTTACACGTGCATAGACAAAATGATGTAGATCATATCCAATGGTTTTCTTTTGACTTTTAAGTTTTAAATTTTGAATTATTAAAATTTAAAAAAATGGAGGCATTTGAACCCTCCTCTGGTACTATTATATCATGTTTAATAAAAATTAATGATTTAAATAGCGTTTATCGCGTCATAGCGGCCGGGTTAAAAAAATTGCGCTATACCTAAATAGCGCGCTATTTAGAACATTGATAAAAATGCAATCTACAACGTTGGATACAAAATAATATTTTTTAGCCAAGACGCTTAATCGCTTATAAATTAGATTCTTAAAAATTAATTTGGACAAGCTTAACTTTTTTTTTATATATTTATTGGAAATAGTAAAAAAAACACACAGCACCATACAAATATTTATTGCTGCTCCGGGTGTATTTGAATAATTAGTTCTCCAGGTCGTGCTCTGCGCTCGAGACCAAACAAACGGTGCTCTCGAGACACCACGGGCGCTTCCGCCTTCTCTTTCTCATCTCTCTCTCTCTCTCTCTCCGACTAATAATTAAATCTCTCATCCAATCCTTGCTCCTTTTTTCTAAGATCTTTTACTTTTTTCCTATTTGATATCTATTCTTCCCTCGACTCTGTTCGGAAATGGCAACTGCGAGGCGCCGAACCTTGCTCAAGGTCATAGTACTTGGCGATAGTGGGTAAATTCTCTCATTGCTCTTCTAATTTCTTTTTCCTCTGGGGATTTTGGTCTCTGGTTCCGATCTAGCTCAGATCTCGTCGACTAGTAGGTTTTTGAGATGTATTGGACCGTGCTCTTTTGATCTGTTAACTATTTTGAAATAAAATTTATTTTGTGTTTTGATCTGCAGAGTCGGGAAGACATCGTTGATGAACCAGTATCCTTTTTGGGGATTAATTAGTACTCTTTTTATCTAATCAATTATTTTCTTAACGCTTTGGATATTAGCTTGATCACATTGACTGGAGGTCTGCCTTGGTCAGCTAGGGTTTCACGTTTCCTTGTTTTAACTGTAACAGCACCAAATTGACGGCCATTTTGGTTCCTTGCATTATTGAAAGTTAGCTTAGTATCTCTGGTAGTATATGAAAATATATATCACTGAACACTTGGATCAGTCAGCTATATATCTTTTATCATAAATGTGTCTGTCAATTGGGATATATTTTTCATCAATGTGCTGTGCTATGTTTTTCTTATTGTAAATCTGAGAAGAGAACATAATTTTTGCTAATAGTTGAATTTTCTGATTGGTAAACATAGTTTGTATAGTAAGGAATGCCTTATATAATGGTTTCTCTTAATGATTGGATTAAAGATATGTGCATAAGAAATTTAGTCAACAGTACAAGGCCACCATAGGTGCTGATTTCATGACTAAGGAGATCCTGGTCGAAGACAGACTTGTTACACTCCAAGTATGCTATCATCTTTATTTTTTTTTATTACAAACTTTACAGCCATGATTGATATTATACAAAGAATCAAAGAAAGCAAACAGTTAATTTATGTCTATTTTTCTATACAATTTTTCACACTCTTAAACAGAAGTAAACTTCCCTCGGTTTCTTTTGGCTTGAAATTTAAGGCAAAATTTGTATGAAACTATGAACTGACCTGTACATACCCGAGTTGTATTTGGTACAATTAGGATTGAATCCAACAGCCCCTTATTTCTTGAGCAATGCATGAAAATGCTTCTTAAAGTTATCAATGGTTCCTGTCTTTGGTTTTTCTACCTTGAAACTTCCAATGTGGTCCCAACCACCTTTCTCTAGTTTAAAAGCTTAAAATCCTTGGGCACAGATGTGAAACGGGTGATTCTAACACTGAAATATTATCTCCACTGAAAAGAATCATTCCATGTCATTGCTGACTTGAAATTTATCCATTTTAAATGAAAGATTAATATTGTAAAAATCAGAATGATACATATTCAATCACAATGTTTAGGTTAAAAGTTGAAACTGAAAGACTTTATTGAAGGAGGAACCAAAAAGGGAGGATGGTTCCTTTAGGGTCTATTTGTAGCTCACACAGTCTACATTTAGCCCCGAGGTGCTAAGCCACCCCCATGATTTTGAAATTTTTAATCACTTAGGTTGAAATTTTATTGAATTTCCATTTCCTTAAAGTTTTTATATAGTTCGTCCCCCCTCATAAAATACTAAATGTGTGCTTGTAGTATAGTGGTTAAGACTATATTTTGTGCTTGGGAGGTCTTGAGTTCAAATCCCACTAACCACAAATTAATAATTATGTATTTTAAGTTTCAGGCCCCCCTAACTAAATTTTCTAGTTCCGCCCCTGAGCACACAGGAACATGCACGTACATGTTATGCTATGAGTTATGCGGTAAATCAGTATTTATTATGACAACAAGACTAAGATTTTTCAATTTATCTACCTTTTTAAATAGGTATGGGATACGGCTGGGCAAGAGAGGTTTCAAAGCCTAGGTGTGGCCTTCTATAGAGGGGCTGACTGTTGTGTCTTAGTTTATGATGTCAATGTCAAGAAGTCTTTTGACACACTTGACAACTGGCGTGAAGAATTTCTTAACCAGGTCTGGTAGATTCTTCTTTTTGTTTAATTTTTTTTTTTTCTGAAGTTTCGTGATTACTGTTGCGTTTTTATAAGAAATTCAGTTGAGATGATGAAAATGGAAAGTCAGAGAAATAGAAAAGAAAAAGCTCCTTGTAGTAAAGGTACCAGCATGACCAGCTTGTAATTTTACTGGGCACAGAACCAAATCTATACTGATTGTTTGTACTGAGGATAACCCTTTTGTTTGGGAAGGGTTCATTTCTAGTCAGGTCAATAAAGAGAAGTGGTATTTAATTGTAAATTAACTTCAATGTCCAGCAGTATTGGATGAATAAGTGTTTCAATTCCTGTTTCTATACGGCCCATTATTTTTTTTAAGTGCAGAGCTGTACCTTAACTCTTATGTGCTGGTTTTATTATCTATATTTTACTTCTTGGGTTTGTCATTTTATTTTATCTGATGCTCAAACATCAAGAACAGGCCAATGAGCACCTAAAAAAAAAAGAACCTAAACTGATGAAGTACCGTAATCAATACCATCCTGATTGTATCACCCATTTTGAAATTATTGCCCAAATATAATTTCTCGGTTTGCATGTATTTTCCATGGTAATATTTTACACACTTATTTGTTGTATGTATGAAAAAGTGACATAGAACCAGAAGCTTTCATTTCTTCTTGAAAGCTTACCCACGGGGGTTAATATGATTGTTTTGGACTTTGGCTTAATTGAAATTGTAATTTTCTATTTTCAGGCTAGCCCATCAGATCCTAAAAATTTCCCCTTCATTTTACTCGGTAATAAGATTGATATAGATGGTGGCAACAGCAGATCTGTAAGACTTCCTATAAATTATTTTTTCACAGACTGATAGTTTAAAGGGTCGAATACCTTCTAACCACCCCGTGCTTCTATATGTGATGGCAAGTGCACTTGTTCTTGGTATAGTTGATGGTGCTGTTGTCTTGAAATGAAAAACATCCCTATGTCTAATATACTATTTTTATTATAACTCTGAATTTTTTTTACTTGTTGTGTTCCTATTTTCTGGTTGACTCTTTTATTTTCCGATGTGTTATTTTGGTTTCTGATGTGGTTTTCTACATGGAGCACATATGAGGCAATTATTATTGAAAATTACTTCAGTCAGATTGACCAAGTAAAAAAATGATATCAGGTATCTGAGAAGAGTGCGCAAGATTGGTGTGCTGCTAATGGAAATATTCCTTATTTTGAAACTTCGGCGAAGGAGGACTACAATGTCGATGCTGCTTTTCTCTCTGTTGCCAAACTCGCACTAGACCATGAGCGCAACCAGGACATGTTAGTTTAAGCAAGCATTTCTTTACCAGCCTGGTACCAACATTTGAGCAGGGCTACGGTACTATGCATAGCATAGATCCCGTAATACTGATCAATATTTTTGTTTTCAAAGTTCAAATAGTCGATCTGAACTGTTCAACATGATTTTCATGTGCAAATGTACTTGTACACTAAATTTTGCATTTTTTAGAATGTTTTTACTATTTTTTTAGATAGGTAGAAAATCACTACTTTTCAATGGTCTAGAATCTTCAGATCAAGTGAATTTCCACCTGTCTAAAAAATAGTAAAAGAATTCTAAAAATATAAAGTTTGATCTACAATAACATTTTCATATGGAGATCATGTTGAACATTTCAGATCAATTGTTTGGACTTTAAAAATGGAGATATTGATCCATAGCACGGGCCAATCTGCGGTATGCACTACCATAGCCTCACTCCCAACATTTACCTCCATTTTTTGTGCCTTCTTTTTTAAAACTTTTATAACTTAAAATTTATATCTTAAATGTCAAAATAAAACCGTTGGATATGATCTATATCATATTTCTCTATACACACATAAAAGATCATGGCATTTCAACTTTGTTTTCATTGTTATCAAGAGCTTGCAAAATGGCACTGATGTGGACAATTTCTGGACTTAGATTTTTCAACTTATTGATCCATATATAAACAAACTTGAAAAGTGTTAATTTTTTATGTACATGTAGAGAAAATCATATAGATCATATCTAACAGTTTTATTTTGACATATAAGTTTTAGAATTTTTGTTATTATAAAATTAAAAAGTGGAGGCACAAAAAATGGAGGCATTTGAACCCGCCTCATCCTTGATATGTATTATCTGGATGTACTGGCAGGGGTGCATGAGTATGTACCTCTACTGGTGCATGAGTACTGGCAGGGGTACATGTTATATATTAGAATACTGCCAGGATTTTTTCTCCCTCAGTAAAGTAAAAGCATTTGGATGCCTTTTGTTCAAATTTTTCTCTCTGGTTTCAGATACTTCCAGACCCTTCCAGAAGCTACCTCAACAGAGCCTACTGAACAAAGAGGAGGATGCGCCTGTTAGTAAATTTGTTGGCACATTGATTTCACCTTGCCAACGTTCTATTGATTCTTCATGTGATATATTCTTTCTTTCTTTGATTTGTATTTTTATTGAAATCATGCATGCACAATGATGGGCATATTTTTGCTGTCCATTTTCGCCCTTTTGTACTTTAATTTTATTCATCGCCCTTGTAATGATATTTTTTGGCATCCAGATGAATTCTGGTTGTAGAAATGAAGGCTTCAGTGATCCTCATCTTAGAAATGAGTCTAATTTTGTCGACTCTTTATAAGTTTGGTGATGGTGAATTTTATTATTGTTTGTCATTTGAATCTCTGTTTTCTTTGTCTTGCTCTTTTGTTGCATAAGCTTCAGTCTGTGTCACTCTGTTTGCTTCAGTCTGTGCTCTCTGTTTCTTACGTAATATTTAAAACATTACCTTTCTTAATATAGATGATGCTAATGCCAAATTACATTTTTTTTTTTTTATGAAATTCGGGTTATTTATACTGAGCTCTTTTAATATGAAATGGCTCTGTTTTGTTAGATGATTATATCTGATGCTTGTTTGAAAATTAAATGGATGTGCCCTTGTCCCGAACTTCCAAGCTTGGTATGAGACTTGTAGCTTGGTTTTGCCAGATAATTGTGCATGTTAAATGGATTGTTCAAATATTAATAGCGGGATCCAATGCCCACCTTTCTTTTGTGTCATTATGCTAATGCTAGTGTAATTTTGGTAATTTGAAAATTCTAAAAAATGGAAACTGTCATCTCGTCAAGTCCAAAATCATTGATATTTTGGCTTATAAAAAACGAACTGTAAATTTGACGAATTTTGATGTATATGCACCAGTCTTGATGTATGTGCACCAGTTTGGAATTTAAAATTTTCAATTACTTGCGAAAAAAAATTATGGGCATGGTGGTTTTGTTCTTGCTTCTTCATATACTGTGCCCAAAATATGTACTGATTTTCTTATAATAGCAACAGATGGATTCTTTCACCTTTGACAAATTAGAAATAAAATGTAAGATGGAATTTCCATTTGAATCAAACTTAAATTAGACAGATGATAACAACAGCACACCAAAATTTGTATTTAGCTGCTTCTTAGTAAAAAAAAATGTACCTATAAACCCCTTTCTGTGAATTCAGATTGGTAGGTACAAGTCACAATATCCAGAACTGAGATGCATGAATCGTTGTGAAAACGACATATGCAATAGAGACCTTCCTATCTGGTGGGGAGAAACTACTCTGATGTTTCTTTCAGTTTTTACTATTCTATGTTTCGTTACGAGGAGACTTTAGATTCGTGAATCGTCAAAGTGCTAAACTAAAAAGCATGAATGGATGTTACCCATGATAGGAATTGTATTACAACATGTGCGTCTGTCTTGTATTGTATGCTTTGTTTAATGCTCTTCTATCTCAGGACTTGACTAGAATTTTTTATTCAAGTATTGAAACTTGAAAACCAATTTTATGTACCGTTGTCCCGTTGAGGTTTCTACATTCTAGAAAACACAATTAGCGTAGATTCTGTGTGGTATTTCCTGTATAGTACATAATAAACAAGTCAGTGTCATTTCAACCTATATAACACAAACTCTAAAACCTATCAAATCGACTTCAAACGGTGAATCCAAACCGTTCAAACCGATCTACTTCATTAGTTGTGCCTTGTGCGTTTACATGCAAAATTTATAACATTTCGAATTTATGTAGTATTAAGTCAAGCAGTCAAATGTATGAGTTTTTAAATTAATTTTAATACTTTAATTTTTCAATATTTTTGCCGGTTGATCTGATACTAAAATAACTCAAAAATATAAAAAATTTGTATGTAAACACATCACTCATAATGTAAATCGGTTTGAACGGTTTGGATTAGTCGTTCGAAGTCGATTTGATAGGTTTTAGAGTTGGCATTATATAGGTTGAAATGACACTGATGTTATATTAGCCAAACTCATCATTGATTATTTACTATGATTTGAAAGAAGTATTGAACATGCCTAATGATATTGCAGCTTGTATATGCCACAGAAGATCCTGACGCCATATTTCCTGGTAGGTTCCAAATGGAGTTATCGAATCAGACATTTGACATTTTTGATTTCCATTATATCCCACCTAGCTTTACCCTTACTAAGTTGTTGGCTTATCACCAGTGGCCTAATATGTTGGCAGGTGTTGTTTAATTTGAACCGGATGTTGTTAAAATTTTAGATTTTATGTAAAAATCCACAATAACTTTTACATCCGAATACAAGTCAAATGGTATTAGACCGAGGAGACAAGCTTCCCAGAAAGAGGTACCAGAAATAGAGAGCAGCAGCAGGGCCCATTAGAGGAGTACAAAAAGGTCTTTTCTTACCCTCAACAGCATGCCATTTTATTTATCCTCACAAGAGGGGGAAGACTGGAAGCTTCCCTTGTCATTTTGGTACCAATGATTTCGTGGAGGAGGCAATGCTCTTTTGACAATCACAGATTTCGGTTCCTGGAATCATCTTGTCAATTCAATTAAGATATATCAAATTAAGATTTCGGTTTGCATGCGAAACTACTGATGCATGCATGTCCCACACTACAAAAAGAAAAAAAGAAGAAGAAAAGTATTTGTGTTTTCCATGTCACTGAAAATAACAGTCAAGAATATTCTTCAAATGTTCAAGTTCTTCAATTTTAGAAGGTGAAACGGGGAAGTATTAGAAACATGATAGCAACAGGTACAGAGTATTATTATTACTTCATAACAGTCAAGTAATTATAAATGATATATCCACATCATGGTCCCAGCAGCCAACAATTATATATCACGTGCGTTTATATAAGTATGTTTTAGAGAATCTATTCCTAGAATTATCGATGTCACTTATTAGTATATTTAAATGTTGATATAAGAGAATAATTTCAATTAACTAAACCACATGACTAAAAAGATGCACATGCACTACTAGTAATTATAGAGGAAGTAATCAAAACCAATACGGACGTCAACTATATATTATTATATAATTAATAAAGTGTTTCAATCTATACATCTCCTGCATTTAATTTTTTGGTTCAGCTAACTAGAGGGCCTCCTGATAGCTCCAAATATGCAGAAACTGCTTAGAAATTTAACAACAAGGAATAAATGAATGCACCAAATTATGTGATTGTGATTTGTGATCCAATACACATGTTCACACTTCACACTATACTGTTCCATGTAGTTGACCCAATTTCAATTTCCATTGACCAAGTCTTTTGGTCGTTGTTGTTGAATAAAAGAAGTAAATAAAGACAATAAAAAGTTCTAAACAATACGTAAGAATAATAAAAAAAAATTGAATTCAAAATAACTGTTACTTAGATGATAACCTTAAAAAAAGACTAATGATAATTTTTTTAATTCAAGCTTTTTGTAAGCGTCAGAAATAGAGATATGCACTGTTTATGTTTATCTTAGGAAACCGATCAAATAGAAGACTGACATTTATTTTAAATAAACTACATATTTTTTATTTTTTAATAAAGAATAAATGTGTACTTTATAAATTCAAAATAAATTTAAAATAAGTTTTAATATAAAATACTTCGTTAGCATTTGCAGCACATAATATGTCTGGGAAAAAACTGCACATTTTAGGTTTAACATTCCCTTCAAAATTGAGGACAATTCTCTTTGTAATGTCAATAAGCATAATAAAATTGTACAATTATTGCAAATAACTACTTTGATTAAATGGGATGAAACAACAATGGCAAATTGACGAGCAATTGAAGTACTCAATAGAACAATGCAAGATATAATTGATCTATTTTTTCAATAAAAATATATCATTTTGCATGAGAATCTTTATTTTCTTATAATATGTTTCCGTTACAACACACAAACACAATATTAGGATGTATAATATTATAAATTTTAGAGGGAGAATATGTAATTATGAATTTTGAAGTTTTTGAGGTATACTTGAAATTTCCATTTTGGAAGGAAGTAGCTAGCGAACTCTACCGATTTCATCGAAACCATCAATAGGTCAGATTGAAATAGGTACAAACGATACCATCTCAAGTCAATAGGCCTATATAAACCTACATCAAAAGTTAAAAAAACAACCAAAAACGGGAAGCTTCTAACGGTGTCCAGAAATGGGGTTTTTTTCATAAATCATAATTAATAAAACGTTTTTTACGGAACCGATATGATTGATTTTTTTTTTCAAAAATCATAAGGACCGTGGGGTTCCCACGGTCTCAAATTTTTTTTTTTTTTTTTTTTAAAAAATAGATTTTTTTTCCAGACCGTGGGTTCCCACGGTCTCATTTTTTTTTATAAAACATAATTTTTTTAAATTTTTTGTATTAAAATATTAGAAATGTTGAATATATTTATTTAAAAATAGATGAAATATAATATAATTTGATTTATTAGAAAGACTGCAATAAATAATCCGGATCAATATTTTTCAGGTTGGATTTTTCGCGGCTGTAAGAAAAATTAATATATTTCTTTATGTGTTATTAGAAAAAAATAAAAATGCTTAGATTCTGAGTTATTGATCCCGGTTCAAAAGTCACTTCTAGGTAATCCAGAAAATATTATGATTCTTCTAGTACATTTAATTTATGAAAAGTTGTATCTATTTTTGAAAAAAACAAAAACTTTTAAGTCATTTAATGATTGTTATTCAAAAAGAAATCTCAAAATAGATATAACTTTTTATAAATTAAATGTCCTAGAAGGATCACAATATTTTTTGGATTACCTAGAAGTTACTTTTGAACCGGGATCAATAACTCAGAATCTAAATATTTTTATTTTTTTTCTAATAACACATAAAGAAATATATTAATTTTTCTTACAGCCGTGAAAAATCCGACCTGAAAAATATTTATCCGGGTTATTTATTGCAGTCTTTCTAATAAATCAAATTATATTATATTTCATCTATTTTCAAAGAAATATATTCAACATTTCTAATATTTTAATACAAAAAATTAAAAAAATTTTTGTTTTATAAAAAAAAAAAAATGAGACCGTGGGAACTCACGGTCTGGAAAAAAAATCTATTTTTTTAAAAAAAAAAGAAAAAAAAAGTTGAGACCGTGAGAACCCCACGGTCCTTATGGTTTTTGAAAAAAAAAATCAATCATATTGGTTCCGTAAAAAACGTTTTATTAATTATGGTTTATGAAAAAAATCCCCAGAAATGAGTACGTGGGTATTGGCGTATTGCGAAGTGTTGAAACTTGAAAGTTATCAGGAGACCTAAAAAAGTTTGAAATGGATAAAGAAAGTGACAACAACATTAATAACAGTAACAAAATTTTAAAAAAGCAAAAGGGAAAGAAAACGAACGTCGAAGTTTCAATTCTCTGGTCTTATTAGGCACGAGCTAAATAAATGTGCCATGAATTCGTGCGGTACCGGTACCTTTCGCTCGCTCATTTTTTAAGTCCCGGCTTCCTGGAAAGTAGATTATTCTTGGTTGATCTTGAGAAACAAAATAAAATCAATTTAATAATTAAAAGAATATTGTCATCGAATCTATAGATGACTCAGGATTAATTTAAATTTGAATACATGCGCAAATGGCCCACACAGAATCTAGTTGCTCGATTCCTCGATACCTCGAGTCCATATCCGAGGTAACATAATATTGATATCTAAATCTGGACCGTCCGATTATAATACAGGTCAATTTGATTTGAGGTAGAATGCACAAAGTTCCTTTAGTATTCATACAGCTTTTGATCCGACAGATCGGATCTAAACAAAAATATTTTGTTACCTCAGATGATATACCTCGTAGGATCCGAACTCTCTACTCTCTTAGAATTTGAAAAATACTAGAGCTGCATGACCAATGGGCAACTCTTTTCTTGAGGGCTGCCATGTGCATTTGCGGTCCCAAGAATGAGACAGCCCATTGACCCTGCTCCCCCTGTTTTTTTTTAAAACAATTTTTTTTAAAATAGTTTGTTATCATTTTTTTATATATACCCTACGAAAATTTTTCTGGAATTGCCCTCGATTTTTTTTTTCCAGAGGATGTATATGAATGCTCCAATAATTATACACAGTTTTATTGTATGATCCATGCGTGATAAAAGAAATATAATTTTTTCCCACGTCATCAATTTGTGTCTTTCTGTTATAATGCATCTCTATCAATTTTTTTGTAAGTTATTTTTCTCATTTCTAAAGCACATGTATGTTGTACATGTATTTATCTAAGGCATCTCTTGTAAACATGTGAGGTTAGGACAAATGATAAGATAAGAGAGACGATATCTTCACTGAGAATGCGAAAAACAACGACAAACTTCGAAAGGTCATAAAACGGCGCTTGAGTGCCATATTTCAGCAAATGACCACTTTTTGGAAAGCTTGCGAGAAGATGCATGCATCGGTGATTGCTATGGGAAGAACCTAAAAACTTGAGTTGAAGTTTCCGATCAAGTTTTTCATTTCTAATTTTCGATGTAAGTAGCTTAGTAAATTGGTTATGTAATAAACTTGTAAAGTACTAATTTTTACTATTTTTTATGATTTATGAAGGATGACACAAAAAAACAAATAAAATAATACAATTTTTGTTTAAAAAAAGTGCGGCTGTAGGGCCAATGGGCAGTCCCATTCTTGGGGCCACCCATTGACCCATTGGCCCTGATATTTGTTGAAATTCTAATAAAAAGTGGTTTTTTTTGTTTTTTTTAATACGGTAACAATACAAATTTTGGGTAAATATAATATTACGAACTTTAGAAGCGGAAATATTTAATTTTGAAGTTTCGAGGGGTATACATAAAATTGCCTCAAATAAATATTTCAAACAAGCAATATGAATAATTGACATTGGCCGAGTTCAAAAGCAGCACATTCAATAAAATAACGCAAATTTAAAATAAAATTTATACCCAATCATTAGTTTAAAAAAACCAGTGATCAATAGTTCAATAAAATTGATAATCGATTAAGTGGTACGGTCTTTTATTTTTTATTATATAACGTACTTCTATTCTATTAATTTTTACACTTATAAATACTAACTTTTAAAATTAACTGAAATTAATGTATCGCATTTTTCCTTTAAATTTTTTATTTTTACAGAAGAAACGAAATCGTAGTGAAAAAAATGACATTTGAATCTTCGGGTTCAGATATTTTAAAATAACTCAAATTTTGAAAGTTTGAGTTGCTTTGAAGATATGAACTCTGATCTTCTTGTGATACACGTTGAGTTCTTTTACTCCAAATCTTCAATTCCTTCTCTCCCCCCATCTATACCCTTGGACAAACAATATTTCTCAAATGATATAGAAAATTGAAAGAAATAAAGATACAATTAATCAATTCTCTAAATGACATTTCAAAAATAAAATGACCAATTAGAAAATCGTGTGACATATACTTCTGGTAAATACATGTCTAAATAAATTTAAATTTCTACAGATAAATAAACATAAAAAGATGAATAGAATAAAAAAAGGTAGATTATTTGATTGGATGATTCATATTTAATCCAAAATTTTATCTTTTAATCACAGCTGTTGGCGAATCAGGACATCTACATGATTAATATAAGAATGAAGACTTACCTTTCTAAATTTCAAATACTTACAAATTTATCCATTTCATTGTCTTTTTTTATTAAAAACTTTTTAAATTTATTAAATACCTATTTTATTCTTTATTAAAAAATTTAGAATGTATAGTATGTTTACGAAAAATATATCTTTTTTTATTGGTTGGTTTAGCTTGACTTCTTCATTTCTTTTCTTTCAGTTCTTCTATGGAGGTAAATGAGTAATTTCTGTACTTTCGACGCATACGTAGTGTCATTAAGTATATGCTTACGTAAGCATAAGAAGTAGAGAAATGATTCATTTGCCCACAAAAACAGACCAATTAGAAGACTCACATTTTTCTTAAACAATTTACATATATATTTTCTTTAACAAAGGATAACATGTGTACTTTATAAATTTAAAATGTTTTTAATAAAAAAAACAATAAGATGAATAAATTTGTGACTTTTGGAAATTTAGAGGATAAATATGATATTATGAACTTTAAAAAGAGAAATATGTAATTTTAAAGTTTAGGAGGGTCCCCACCCCAAAGATAAAAAAAAGGATTCTTGGCCTCCTAATTAATTATCAATATGTTGTTTTTTTACCTTCGAACCATGTTTAATTGTAGTGTAATTTCGTTGATTAATCAATTTTTTCCATGCATAATAAACAAACTAATTAGGTCGTTATTACTAATTTTTGATGAATTACACACTGGAATCTTATATCAAACTTTTTTTTGAGTAAAAGTTGGAGGTCAAGCCACTCAACTATTTAATACCTTTGTTATTATAACAAAGAATTTTTTCCATCTAGGTTTCGAATCTATGACCTCTCACATATAAACCATGTACATCTTTGTTATTATAACAAAGGATTTTCTCCATTTAAGTTTCGAACCCATGACCTCTCACATAAAGACCATGTGCATTTGTCACTAGACCAAATACTAGTTCTCAATCTTATATCAAACTTGATTGTTGGTAATTCTAACTAGATCTATTAATAACTCAGTGAAGTTGTTTAATCCTAGGGTTTATGTATTGATCTTACACATTATATGATATAATTTGAAATTGATATGTCGATAACATAAAAGATGCCGATAGAAAAGAAAAGACGAGAGAAAAATTCTGTGGTCTCGTGTTGGCACTAGAACTTGGCTTAGTGCGTCACATCCATATATTTTTTTCCACAGCAGCCAACAATTACCATGTGATTATTATGCTTGTGTTAACCGCCACCTCCTTCATGTATATTAAGTTATAATCATCATGGATATACAATTTGAAAATTATTTGCCGATTTTCAAAATTATTATTTTAATATAATACTAGAGTGAGGCTATGGTTATATGCATATTACAAAGCAGTTCGTACTATGAGCTTATATTTTCATTTTGAATATTCAAATAGTTTACTTAAACAGTTCAATATAATCTTTATATGAACTCGTGCTTACAAATCAAATTTTACATTTTTATAATTCTTTTACTATTTTTTAAAATATGTAGTGTATTACTTGATTTAAAATTTTTATACTAGCTGAAAGTAGTGATTTTAAACCTATCTAATAATATACTAAAAAAATTCTAAAAAATATAAAATTTGGTCTCCAAATACAATTCATATGTAGATAATGTTTAATTGTTTGAATCAAATGTTTGAATTTTACAAATAGTTATATGGATATGTAACATGGGTTGATCCATATTACTCTAGCGTCATAATACAATCATAATTTCAAAATAGTTTGATTTTCTATAATATAAATATTATATCAAAATTCAAATACTTTGATTCACTTCTAAGCAAATGCACAAAGTCTTTTTTTTTTCTTTTTTGAAATGCAACAAAGTCAATTTTCAAATCTTCGGAATAAAACTAAAGTAAAAATTAAAATAATTTCAAGCATCATGAAAGTCACGGACATATGCAATAATTAGGGCCGGGGGGAAAAAAAAAATCCAATCTCAAATATGCAGCAAGAAACATACACATAATATTTTTTTTCATCCTATTTTAAAACCAAGGGAATTTTTTTAATTTTTTTGTGGTCCAATTTGAATGAAACATACTACAACTATTAGAATGATAAACCATCATCTAATGAATACTTTATTCTCTTTGCAATAAGAAACATATATTTTAAAGAATTTGCCTCAATCTCTAAAAACATACATTTTAAAAATAGAATTAATCACATAATAATATTCTCTAATTTAAAAAGTATTTCGCGTTTTGCATAAAAAGGGCAAATTTGTAATTTTCACATGGATATTGGGACGAGACAAAATTGGTATCACTTTCCGTATTGCGGACGGGTCCAGATTTTTTAAAAGCAACTAAAATTTTGAGTTTGGATCCGGACCATCTGATCAGAATAAGAGCCAATCTGGTCCAAAGTCGATTTCACGGAATTTCTTTAATATTCGTGTCAGAAAAGATCTAACGGTCCAGATCCAAACTCAAAATCTGAGTTACTTTAGGGGAACAGAATTCATCGAGGACATGGTACAAATTAATTTAGCGCTTGCCGTACAATCGCAATGCAGAAATCGATACAAACCATTTCGGCCGACGAGGCTGTTATTTTATTCCTTTAGTCGTGGGACCCACTATTTTGACTTCTTCTAGATCCGTTGTTGCGCACTCCATTCGTTAAAGAAGCTGCGGTCAGCACAAATCCATGAAAACGTTCCATATACCCGCCACACGATATGCCATAAAGAGAGAAACTACAAAATACCTTGCTCGAGGAAAAATTCACGTAACCAATCTTACAAACTCAATTTTTTTTTTTTTTTGAAATTGAGTTTGTACGATTGTTTACGTGAATTTTTCCTCGGACAAGATATTTTTGTAGTTTGTACAAACTCGAATTCAAAGGCGAAAAACAGAGAGGAGATATTTGAGTAGTTTCTAAGTTTACTAAGTTCTTCCATGAATTCAATTTTTTTTTTTGAATTGTTTTTAAATAACGAATAAAAACTTTTCTACTTCATGAGTGATGTATTTACATATAAATTTTTTAAAATTAAGTAGTCAAAAGGCGTCTAAAAAATAAATATACTAAAATTAATTTATAAAACTTTTAATTTTAATCACTTGACTTTATACTAAATTAATTTGAAATTTGAAATTTTTTACATATAAATGCATCACTCGTAAGGTAGAAATATTTCAACAATTTGAATTCGTTGTCTGAAAACAATTTGACATGTTTATAAAGAAACTCGGTAAACTTTAAAACACCCTAGTTCTACTCGAGATATCGAGATAATTTGCCGTGAGAACTGAGAAACTGATAAAATAAAACTAGGTTGATTTTTCTTTTTACAGGAAAGTCCAACTATGTAACATGAAGGAAAAAAATTGTCCTTGTTGGATCATGTGCGTTTAAAATATAACACATAATTGGGGGAAAAAATTGTCCTTGTTGGATCATCACGTAACAAAGTCAAAGGAGATGAGAGGACTTGGCATAAAAAACCTGTACATTTTCAACCAGACCCTTGTAGCAAAAATGATGTAGAGATGAGTACAAATACAAGTACCATATTAATTAATTAGATGCATATAATCAAATTGATACAATTGGCAGTCAGACCATGGAACTGACGCATACAACTGCTTTTTGGAAAAACATGAAACCAATTGCATCCTTCTTTAGTATCTTGATTTGTTGTAAATTGGGGAAAGTAACACACATACAGTTCTGGAATGATAGGTGGATACAAGGACCACTGGGAGAAAGGGAACCAACTCCGCTGCTTTCTAAATAGGAGAGCAGGATTCTGTTATTCTAAATCGAACCGTTCATATGTGTTGAGATCCGTGCATGAAAAAAAATCAACTGTTTAATTTTGAATAACAGAGTCTTGCTCTCTTATTTGAAGAGCAGCGGAGTCAGATCCGAGAGAAAGATATCCGGTATTGTATGACAATCACTCACAAAGGATATGTCAGTATGACGGGTAAATGGGGCGTGTAACTGGAATTTTGGTTTGGAAAACAATGTTTCAGAGGAAGTGCAAGTTGAAGAACAAATGCTGAGGGCGGAGTTAAGAAAATATGATATTTTATCAGATGAACAAGAGGATGAGATTTGTTGAAAATGGAACAAGGTAAATTCTCTTGCAAGTCCTTTTACAGGGCAATAGTAGGAGGACCAGGGCAATAGTAGGAGGGCCATATATACAAGTGGACATATCTAGGCCGTGGGAAATCAAAGCATCAACAAGAGTTCAGGTTTTTATATGGCTGATGCTACAGAATAAAATACTGACAATACAAAATTTGAGAAAAAGGGGATAGGAGATGCCAAGTCGATGCTGTCTGTGCTACAAGCACGAAGAAACAATAAAACATATGTTTGTGCATTGCCAATACACAGTGCAGGTAAGTCACTGTTTGGGCATAATGATGCTTGTACTGGCAGGTTGACTGCTAAGTACAAATAGACCATACTGAGAGGCTCTGAACAGCTACCCAGAAAAATGCAAATGGTCATGTACTTTGTAATATGGAGAAAAAGATGTGCGAGAATATTTAGAGAGGAAGAAAAAATACCAACAATCCTAGCAATAAAGATATTACGAAAGAATATAGAAGCTGGTTTAATGTACGTTAGGGAATGCAATACCTCTTGTATTCTTTCTAATTTTATTTTTTACTTTAATTTATTTTTCTTTTAATTTTCAAACTTGTAAATATTCTTTGTAAAAATTGACAATTCTGATCTCTTGATTAATGAAATTTGAAGACGCGATTTTCACATTAATTGTTTAAAACAAAATACACATGATATTTTGTAGAGTTAGACTTTCAAGTTATGATAGTCACATACACATTGAAAATCAATTATATAAATTTTTTATAATGAGTATAAGAATCAATTTTAGGGTAGTCATAACATTTTATTTTAAATTATATAAAAAATTACACAAAAATATTTAAATTTTATAAATAAATAGTAATTAATTGATCTCCATTTACTCTATGCAGATTCATCTTTGATAACATCACTTTACATTTTGTCTATGATAGCATCACTTTACATTTTTATGAATTGACTGATCAAGACCGTGAATAGAAATTCTCAAAATAAAACAAAGGAAAACAAAATCATGAATAGCAAACACAGTCCATAAATTGTAATTATATCAGCCTGTCGATCGAGCAATTAGTCCAATAGGCACTACCGCACTAACCCACTGGTAGGAAATGCCGCCATGTCACGTGGCAATTAGATAATTCTCCAATTAAGCGGGACCGATGATCCCCAAATCAGGCACACACTTGGCACCATACGAAGGCTATTCTGTCATGCGGACCCACACGACAGATTGACACCTGGAAGGTTCCATCTCTAGCGTGCTGGACTAATTCAGCGGAGCTTGCATATACTGAAGGATTTCATAATGCGTTAAGATGGTAAAATTAAAATTTTAACTTTTTTATAAACATCTACGGATCTACTGTATTATACTAATTAAATTAAATTAATAATCATCTATTCTTTTACAAACATCTACGGCTTTAAAGCAATTCATATATATGTATTAATAATCATCTACTCATTCATTCATCATAGATTTATTTACAAAAGAAGATTTAGATATAACTCTACCAAATGTCAATTTGGTAAATAAAGACAAGTCGTATTATTTTTTAAATCTCTTGGATACCTTCATTTGTCAAAACGGCATCTTATAGACTTCAAAGTAGAAGCCCTCCACGGTATCCACTAAGAAATTAATTAGAAACTAAAGTTTTCTCTTGCTAGAGGGTACTATTTCAGTTGCTTCTTAATTCCTATTCTCTAATAGAAGATCTTGAGTTTAGGGTTTGTGATTTCTCAACACATGAGATATCAAAACAGGAAAAAGAGAGTATATGTGCACACTTTTAACTCTCTAAATCAAAACATATAACTTCTAGGTAGTGGAGACCTCTTTAAATAGCCTACATGCAATTATAGAGGTAGTTCCCACGTCCTAGAAGTTATATTTTCCTAAATCTTGCTAAAAAGCGGGTAGAACTTTTTATTTATTATTTTTTTTGGATATTAATAAAAATTTCGGCTTCTTACATATATAGAAATCATATGTCTTTGCTACAACTAGGGGTGTCAATGACACCCGTTTACCCTACCTGTATCGTATTCAATAAGACGGGTATGGGTAAGATTTTTTTCGTTAACTTATTGGTTATGGGTATGGATAAGAATTTTTTTTCGTTAGATAAATGGGTATGGGTACGGGTAAAGGTTATTTCGTACCCGTTGGGTAACGGATAATTATATAAAATAAATTATATCATAAGAAGAATATTATGCTAAACATTTTATTTTTTTTATTATTTAGTTAAGGAATTGAATTTGTTAGAAAAGATATTTGTGATTTTGATTTTTTTTTTGCTTAATAGAAAACTATTACTTAGAATTAATTGCATATTTATATTTTAATTTTATATTAGTAATTGTGATTGTGTATGTATGATATGATAAATTTTGATAGTTTATTTGAAAAATTAATAAAATTATTATATTTGCATTATTCGTTATTCGTCTATTACCGTTTCATTATCCGCTAATCTTAACAGGTATGAGTAGGGTAGGATAAGGCAAATTTTTAACGGGTATGGATAGGGTATGAATAAAGTCAATTCTTAGTGGATATGGATATGAAAATGGTTCCACCCTACCCGTATCGTACCCATTGACACCCCTAGCTACAACAACATTTATTAAATTGTATAGCAACCTCTAATAGGGACTGACAACTTCACATCTACTGTCATAATGACACAATCCAAATATTATCATAAGTCCAGTGTAATTAATTATTAAACTGTGTCATCATAATAATGACATCATTTCATCTAAACTTATATAATTTGTTTGTCTATCTCGTATTTTTAAATAGTAACACTAATATTTAGTTAGGGATTAAGAATCTGACATGACTGACGAAAACAAATAGAGCATGCACGGAACAATTGGAATTCAAATGGATAATCCGTTAATTAATTTCTTTGCTGTAAGCCTGTAAGGCTGTAACAGTAAAGTAATTAATTAATGATATCCCCTGATGTTCGGTAGACCAAGTCTATTTAATCAAAGAGATTTCTGATACATCAGTGTCAAATATATATAAGACAAGAATCTGTTGAAAGCGAATTAAAACTAGAGAAAATGAAAACAAATTAACATCAAAACTCAATCACGGCGCACACCTGTATAGTCTGTAGCCACGTACGTAGAACCTTCCATCCACCAGTCAGGAAACCTCACTCCCTGACACAATTACTCTTTTACCCCCATGAATTTAGTTACACTACTTGAATTCTTAATCAGTTTGCATATGTATATATACGATATTACCAGTGACACATCTACTACTACAAATATCAGCACACCAATGTTTCATCCCTGATCCATGGCAGCAACTCTGGGATCTCATCCATTTGATCACTACTTCAACAATTACATGGCCTCCTACAACCCACCGCATGGTCAAGGAAGTAGATCCGGGTCAGAGTCCGGATCCGCATCCGGTAACTACAGTATTCCTTTGGGCGATGCTCAGTCGGATAAACCTCCGCCATTTGATCTATCAGATTACATCTTGTTGGAACCGGGAGTGGGACCGACCAATTTCATCTCGCCACCATTGATGCAAGGTGGTCCTGTCGGTGCACCATTAATGCACGGGGGCATGAGTGCACCACAGATGGAGAGTGCCGTGTTTCAAGCTTTGCAAAACAGTGCTGGGATTAATGTACCAACAAGCAGTGGCGGCGCAAGGCGAGTGCACACCATTTATATTAAATTTTTATTGTTACTTATTGATAATTAAATTTTCAATAATGGATTTGTTACTTAGAAGTTAGAATAACAGTACTATTAATCGATGCCATTTGCTTATCAGAATTCATCAGTGGGATCTCATTTGCTTATATCAAAGTTTATCATTCGTGTCTATGTACAGTGTAGCGGCTGCGATGGAGAGGCCGAGAACTGAAAGGATTGCATTCAGGATGCAATCAGATATAGAGATAGTAGATGATGGTTATAAGTGGAGAAAATATGGAAAGAAGTCTGTGAAAAATAGCCCTAATCCAAGGTAAAGACATAGAATACCACCTAAAAGATTTTAATTAAAACAATGACGACAGTTACACACGGTTAAATATGTTTATTTGTTGTGCAATAAATAAGCAAGCATCTATATATGCATCAGGACAGGAAGATAACTAAATCTGTATGATCATGAAAATTGGTGATAGCAAAAATGAAATTAATTTACATTAGTATAAATGTACAAGCACAACCTATGCCTTAGCCTGAACAGTGCATGCTTTTCATATGGTATGTGCAGGAACTACTATCGATGCTCAACGGAGGGTTGCTCGGTGAAGAAAAGAGTTGAGAGAGACAAAGATGATCCGAGTTATGTGATAACCACTTACGAGGGAGTTCACAATCATGTGAGTCCGACCGTGGTCTACGACGCAAGACAAGATGCTGCTTCTGGCCGGTATTATGTTGCCGGAATGCATTTGCCACCAAGTTCATCACTAGGAAACTAATTAATGTAGCTGTAGTTGAGCCTTAGTATTTCTATTTCATGGCTAGGCTTTCTTCCTTTCTTTTTTTTTCCCTCTTTCATTTCTTCTCTTTTACCTTGTATCAAGGTAGCTTGAGCTAGCCAATTCTGTATATATATTATCAGCTTTTTCTTGACCCCGAGTTAAATAAAATCCGGAAATGCAATGCTTTTCCAACCATGGGTAAATTTATATAGTGTATATCATGTGATTCTTAGTATATATTTAAAATAATAATTGTCAAACTTTAAAAGAAGAAAAGTAAATTTTAATAATAGATTAAATTAAGTATCTTTCATATAATTCAGAAATATTGTATTATTGTTCATCAACTAATAAACTAAATGAGAAAAATATCCTTTTTTTAATAAAAAGAAATACAGAACTTTTGTCAAGTTTTAAATTTACCCATAAGATGTATAATTATGTACAGACTTGTGTAAAAATTCGTTCAATGAATGAACTAATACCAATATAAGCGGCGAACAGCACATGCATTAATTACCAAGCAGTCTGATGGCCATAATTGAATCAAATAAAATACGGACTTGTTGGATCTAATTAATTATAGACGTATCCAAGTACAACCATCTTCCTTTGCACAGTATTTCTCTTTTCCCCCAACTTGTACGTACGGTTTTGAAACATATGCCACGGTGCCACCTACTGTTCCTACAAATTTAATTTTTTTTAAAATTTAAATTAGCTATAACACATTAATATAAAATTCTTCATAAAAAAGAAATGAAAATTTTTAATTTCTGTATTTTTTTTATTTTTATTGAACTCTTTTGCTGGACTAGGCTTAATTAATTGTGTTATAAACTTTTTTTTGTTTGTTTTTGTTTTCTGAGTAATTAAAAGTTGGCTTTATGCTTATGTTCTACATACAAGTGCATACTATTTTCTTTCATATATTGCAACATTTGTTGTAACAAAAGTGTGTAACAAACAACAAATTTAGTGGATTAAAGCCACTAACCTTCAAAAAAAAAAATTAGTGGGAATATGTTGGTGGTGAGCTGTGATTTTTTAGATGAGTACAATTTTAGATCAAAATATATATAATGTAAATTTATTGTATAGTGGACTATTATGTAATTTGAAACTTTTAGATGACGTCACGTAATCAAGAGAACCTTTCATTGTCTGTACGTCATATATATTAAAATTTCAAAGTTACATTTATTTTTTCTGTGGAATTGAAAAGCTCATTTTTATACACCACACAATCTTTCATATTTACCTAGTTCATTAATTATTTCTTTATCGAAGCATGCTAAATTGAAAAAAGAACATTAATTGGAGATGCCTCCTTTAATTTCTCTCTCTTTTTTCCTCACTACAGCTGTAAACCACAATTAATCTCCAATAAGTGCCATCCTCTTTATACTAATCCCTTTCTCACGAAGAAATTAAAATACAGGGAGAAAGAGCTAGAGATAAATACAAGATATATAGAGCTTGAATAAACAAGTACAAGGGAGTGGTACGTAGTTCTAGAATTCTATTGGGAAAAGACGAGAAATATATGTTTGGAGAAGGTGGGAAAATTTTTTATTTGGCGAGGTTTGATATATATATAGTAAAACTTTTGCTCAAGGAAGCAGATAGGGAATGAGTTAGGAATTCACATCCTCTCAGGTCCGTAAAGTTGGGTACAAAGTACATTAATTTGATATTTCTGAATTTTTTGTTAAGTAAATATGAGAATTTTGGAGGCTATAACGATCAATATAATATATAAAATTTTTGAAGGAAACGTATATAATTTGGCCAACATCACTAATTTATTTGTTATTTGCATAGGAGAATCTAGCTAGCTTGAATACTGAACATGCATGAACATGGTCCATAGCACAAATCTATATATGTAATTGATTACCTCAGCTAATAAAACATCAATCTCAACCGAAGTTGCTGAGAACACGAGCCTTAGAAAGTTAATTACTTAGAAGTGCTTGATAGTGACTTAGTGGTTAATTCAGATAACAGCAAAGCATATCTATCTATAAGTGGAATATATGATGTGAGCCGAATTTTTTATTAATATCCAAATTTTATATTAAATTTAAAAAAATATCCGAATCGGTTGGTTTTTTTGAAATCTACCCATTCCGGAAATTTTTTTCCGGAATTAAACTCTATTTCCGGAAACTTGGTTCTAACTCCGGAAATTTTTTTTCCGGATTTAGGATTTTTTTTTTCTTGCTGAATCCGGAAATTTTTTTTCCGGAGTTAGGATTTTTGTTTTTTTGTTTTTTTTGAAAACAGAATTTTTTTTTATTTTTTTTATTTTTTGTATTAAAATATTAGAAATATTGAATATATTTCTTTGAAAATAGATAGAATACAATATAATTTGATTTATTAGAAAGACTGCAACAAATAACCCGGATCAATATTTTTCAGATCGGATTTTTCGCGGCTGTAAGAAAAATTAATATATTTCTTTATGTGTTATTGGAAAAAAAATAAAAATAATTAGATTCTGAGTTATTGATCCCGGTTCAAAAGTCACTTCTAGGTAATTCAGAAAATATTTTGATCCTTCTAGTACATTTAATTTATAAAAAGTTGTATCTATTTTTGAAAAAAATCAAAAACTTTAATTTATTTAATTATTATTTTTCAAAAAGAATTCTCAAAATAGATACAACTTTTTATAAATTAAATGTACTAGAAAGGTCACAATATTTTCTGGATTACCTAGAAGTGACTTTTGAACCGGGATCAATAACTCAGAATCTAATTATTTTTAATTTTTTCTAATAACACATAAAGAAATATATTAATTTTTCTTACAGCCGCGAAAAATCCGATCTGAAAAATATTGATCCGGATTATTTGTTGCAGTCTTTCTAATAAATCAAATTATATTGTATTCTATCTATTTTCAAAGAAATATATTCAATATTTCTAATATTTTAATACAAAAAAAAAAAAAAAAAAAAAAAATTCTGTTTTAAAAAAAAAAAAAAAATCCTAACTCCGAAAAAAAAATTTCCGGATTCAGGAAAAAAAAAAAATCCTAAATCCGGAAATTTTTTTTCCGGAGTTAGAACCAAGTTTCCGGAAATTTTTTTTCCGGAATGGATAGATTTCGAAAAAACCAACCGATTCGGATATTTTTTTAAATTTAATATAAAATTTGGATATTAATAAAAAATTTGGTGATGTGAGTGCATGTTATGGATAAGCTGGAGCGTATTTAAGCTCTATATATTAACGTAGCTTCTAGGATGCACCGTCTATCACCTCCTAATTAAGCAGAAATATTTTAAAAACATTCAAGTATATAGATGATCAGTTCACAGTTCACACTGTTAATAGTTTTTTGGTCCAAAATTTATCCGAATTTTGTAATGAATAATAAGAGGGGGTAATAATTTGTTATTTTATTATATATATAATTAGTTATATTAGAATTTATATCTCTTAATTGTAGATGTCTTGCTACCGTGATATTGATGATATTTCAGTCTAAATACTATTAACTCTAAAATATATCAAATCGGTTTCAAACAACAAATTCAAATTAATTGGTCAAACTAATCTGCAATCTGCTTCAGTAGTAATGCGTTTACATACAAAATTATAATTTTTTAAATTTATCTAATATCAAGTCAAGCGGACAAATATGAGAGTTCTTTAAGTTAATTTTAATGTATTTATTTATCATTATTTTTTTACTGCTTCACTTAGTACTAAAATAATTTGAAAAATATAGACTTTGCATGTATATACATCACTCATAAAATAGATCAGTCTGAACAATTTGGATTTATCGTTTGAAATATATCTGATAAGTTTTGTAGTTAATTGGTGGCACATATCTAGTGGTGGAGCTACAGTGATCCAGAATAGGCAGTTGCCTACCCCTGAATTTTGGAAAACTATATTGATTATATAGAATTGACTCATTTTCTATTCAAGATAAGAACCATTGCCTACTCCAGAGAAGATCTGTTGCCTACCCCTGTAAAAAAAACTCGCATCCATATTTCATTACTGGTGTCGATCCATTGTTTCAAAGAGAAAAGAACGAACAGAGAAGGTGATTCTGACCAAGTGGGACCATTGTTTAATTGGTTCAAATGAATGGTCGATCAGGCAGATTTATGGGCTTGACTTTTCTGAGCCTTAAAAAGAGAACATTGGAAAAACTATATATGTGACTGGAAAGAGGAATTTGAGTGGAGAAATTATGTGGCGTATCTAATAAGGTTCACTACTGTTAGAGCTCCATGGTAAATGGACAGGTTTCAAAAACTACTATAACACTCTTGAATGGGAGGCGTAGGTAAAAAAGGCTCATTATTAGATATAACCAAGTCAAATTTATCAAAGAAAAGTTAAATAAATAATAAATAGGAAAAAAAAATGTTTGCAAGAAAGTAAATGATATTAAATTAGAGGATTATCTAAGTGTAACTTCTTATGTTAAACATAATTTTTTGGAAAAATAATTTTATATAATTTTTCTATTTATGAGTATAAAAACAAGCTTGTTTAAAAAAAAAAAATCCGAGTTACTGATCCGATTTAGCCGATTTTTACTGATTCATCTGATTTCAATTTCATAATTAACTTACCAATTTCGATTCCAATTTTCAAAACTATAATTCTAGGCTTTTGACATTTAAGTCACAGTCTATGATCAGCTCTAGCGCTTTGTTGTAAATCCTATCTAGTATATTGTGTTTTTTCACACTCCTTTCTTCTTTCTAGTATTTCTTTTTCTCATAATTTAAAAAAGAAAACAATGGAGAAAAAAAATTGCGAGTTGCGGTTGTGCGGCTGTGTGAAGGCAAACTGTACAGAACTGGTAACGTTGTTTGTAGAATTTTTTCACCTACCCTTGATTGAAATCCTGACTACGTCACTGCACATACCACCGATGTTCCAGTAAAGAGACTCCTCTTACTGTGTATATTTTGATTTGGGGATACATCACTGAAACTTTTGTGGGAAAGTTCGACATAATTTAATTTGAATGAGATATTATTATTCACTTAAAAATAGTACAGACTATCTAACATTCATAGAGCTATTACTGTTTATATCAAATAAAAAAAAAGGAAAAAAAAAAAAGCGCTATCACACCAAACTAAACCCGTTCTTTTGGACCCATAAGACTAAAAATAAAACCGTTGAATTCAGTACCTCAAATTGAACACCAAATCTAGCCAGCATTTTCTAAACAAATAAGTCAATGTCAGAGCATAAGACATGAATTCTTTGTCTGCATTAAAAGATATAAACTGATGCTGCTTTCAACTAAAAAAGAAACACCTACGTGGCAGCACTGGCGGCGCTGTTTAAGGTACTAACATGGAACCTTCTACCAATTAGTAAGGAAGCTCACTCAGTACAACACAAAATTACCCTTTTGACCTTTCTCACCAAATCATCATTCATGAAACTAAACATATATATATATATATAAACACACACACTCTCTCTCCCATATGCCTAGTACTTCAACAACACAATCACTTTTAGTAATTAAATTATCAAATCCATTAATATATTATGACGGCTGTGGGAGAGCTTCATCAATTCCACTATACTGATATAGATTCCTACTTCCTGCACCATGGCAATTCAAGTGGATCCGGGTGTGAATCAGGATCCGCTTCCTCTTCATTAGGTGGGCTTACTGGAGATGTCAATTCTGATCAACCTCTGCCGTTTGATCCGTCGGAGTACTTAAGAGATGATCTTTCAACACATTCGGCTTTCTCGCAGTACATGGATAACAGTTTGTTTCAAGCTGTGCAAAGCAATGGTGTCAATTTACCAGTAGACGGTGGCAACAGCTGTATAAGGTATGGATAATTTTGTGCTTATTTGTTAATTAATCCTAAAAATTACTTGCAAAGGTATTAAGAAAATACATGATTCATTGATACATGGATTTTTGTAATGTTAAATATACCAAAATCATTTGGAATTTGATCAATTAATAATACACTAGAAATGATTGGTACCATCATTACATATATTTATAATATACATAGTTCATTTCTCTAGATTAACTGTGAATCAGGTCCTGTTTTTTTTGCTCATTGGGTTTGTAATTGATGAATAACAGTAAAATTACCGGGATGAATAAGCCGAGAACAGAGAGGATTGCATTCAGGATGAAATCTGATGTGGAGATAATCGACGACGGCTTCAAATGGAGAAAATATGGCAAGAAATCAGTCAAGAACAGCCCTAATCCAAGGTAATTAAATTTTATCTGCTAGATCAAATTCTTATATAAACCACGATTATTAGTGGCCATGAATACATAATTTAACAACCATTAACTACTTTCATGGCTTCCGTCTCGTTTTCTAATAAGTTGATCCAAAAAAATTACAGGAATTACTACAAGTGCTCCACAGAGGGATGCTCAGTGAAGAAGAGAGTAGAGAGGGAGAAGGATGACCCGAGTTACGTGATAACCACTTACGAGGGAATCCACAATCATGTAAGTCCTAGCATGGTCTATTACACAAGCCAAGATGCTGGATCTGGCCAGTACTATGTTTCAGGGTATCAGATTTCTCCTGGCTCATAATTTGCAAGATGTTAGTTATGAGTTTTTGTGTTAATTAATAAATGTATAATATATTATATATCCTCAATAAGAATTTAGTGGTTGTGACGAAAAGCTTCTCTTAATTGGAGAGTTCTTGAGTATTCACTTATATTCTATTATTGTGGTAATCTTAAAATTAAGCTAGACGAGACATAGTATAAAAAAAATGATACCAGGAATCCTTTTGGAATAAAAAAGATATTTGAGATTTTGCAACCACCTAAGGCGATGATGCTCTTTGATTTGATAAAGAGTGGAGAAAGGGGCTTATTGAAAAGGCAGTTTTGGCCTTATCTATAAATACTTCCAGTTTCGAATTATACATTGGATTGCTTTATCTATACTTCCAGATTTTGCAATCAGGCTTGATATTCTTTTTTGTTGCGAAGTTTGTCAGGCTTGTTGTTATCAATTTTAATGATCATAATGTTAATCACTAATTAAAGTTGAGATAATGTTCAGAATTCAAATCATGGACATGGATTTGCAACATTCAACCTTCTCTGTTTCAAAAAAAGAAAGATGAATATTTAATTAGCAATACTAATAGTAATTAAAATTAGAGGAAGAATTTTTGGAAGCAGAGAGATCAACAATTTAAGAGAAAAAATAATCAAGTTATTAACCTTGTTTTATAAAAAATTATGTAATGAGATGACATATTTAAGTCAACATATTCCGTTCCAACAATTTGGCTCTTCTCTTAAAGTCATTTTCAAGCCAACTTATATTTGTTATTACTAAAAAAAAACAATGACAAGAAAAAATATCACTGAAAGGGACTGGGGAAAACAAGGGGAAGGTGATAACAGCTAATTCACCGCACAGGTGTGCTCCAATCCTCGTCGACCTCTGTTTTTTTTTTTTGAGAAAAACCCCTCGTCGACCTCTGTTACTAGTCAAGCAGAAAAACCTAAACTAATATGTTTCTCGAGATTTTGTGCACGTGCCATATAACATCAAAACATAAATTGATGTTTCTGTCAAGATATTTACAAAAAAAGTGTTTTGGAAAGAATAATATAAAATACAAATAGAAGTTATATGTATATTTTGTTGTGTCAACTCTGCTTTTTTTCTCTCGGTCAAATTGTGACCTTTCAAAACAATCGGTCTAGCTTCTTTCACCGAAATTTTTAAATGTACCATTTCCTAAAAAAAAAAAAAAAAAAAAAAACCATTTTTTCTGAAAAATTTGATTTCTACCATGGCTGCATCCAGCGGATGCAGACCCATTTATTGGGGGCCGAATCTAGCAGATGAGGCTCCAGGATATGATCAACATCTAACGGATAAGGTCCCAGAATAGAGTCTGCACTCAAATAAATAAAAAACCTCATATGGAAAAAAAAAATGGGGCCTCATCCGCTAGATGCAGCCCCAGTAAATGAGTCCACATCCGCTACGTGCGGCCATGGTAAAAATCAAATTTTTCAGGAAGAGGATTTTTTGGTTTATTTTTTTTTTCCATCAAATGGTATTATGCATTTCAGATAATCACTTGGAAGAATTCGATTGTCTGTTTATTTTATTTTTCAAAAAAGGAGGGTTTTTTGATTTATAATCACTTCTTTCTTAGCGGATGAGACCTCATAATAGAGTCCGCACCCAAATAAATAAAAAACCTCATCTGAAAAAAAAGGGACCTCATCCGCTAGGTGCAGACTCTATTTTGAGGCCTCATTCGCTAGATATGGCCCCCAGTACATCCGCTAGGTGCGGCTATGGTAGAAATTGAATATTTCAGAAATTAGGATTTTTTTTTTACTTATATAATCACTTGTAATTCCAATTCCAACAAATCATTCACTTTTTATTTTCTCTACAATTTTCATTAGGAAGGAATTTACATAGACATTAAGATAATTTTTTTTTTTTTTTGAAAGATGCAAATACCACTTAAAATGTAAATCTTTACATAGTTAGTATTTTAATTTTTTTTTTTTAAGAATTGACAACTTAATGAAACGTGAATGGTCTCTTCTAAATATATGCTATCTCGACAAATATAATGTAGAGATAATGATACACTTATTTGATAAATATCAGTTCTTCTTCCTCTCTCTGTGATTCTTTGCAAAAACAATTTCACTGATGCTTTCAAATAAATGTGGTGAAATAGTAATTGTCAAATCATTATGTGTATTTTTTTAAAATAAGTATCTTATACAATTAAAAGCCACTGTCAAGGTATATTTTTTTTAAAAAAATATCATATGTAATTGCAAAGAGTCTTTATAATTTCTATTTTCATAATATGAAGATAGAAATGCAATCGAATTTTTAGATAATTTTTATTCTATTTTTTTAAGTAATTTGTCAAGTATTACGAGAGATGTAACTTTAATTTCATTTTTTTCACGCTCAATGATCATTGAGCAATTTCATACTTTTGGACTATTTTGATTATATCTTATTTATAGTTTATCAATAAAATATAATAAAATATAAGATTAGGGGCCTGTCCAAATCTTGTTTTAAAAAAAAAAATTATTGTAGTACTAGTATTACCCATGAATTTAGTTTAAACATCAACATATTTTTAAAAATTAAACATCGCTTAATTTTAATCTATACATCAACATCCAGTGAGGTCAGAAAAAAAAATAAACACCAAATATTTTTTCCTTATATTTAATCTCTCCGTTTTAATCCGTCCGTCTCTGTGATTCTTTCTCCCCTCGACTTATCTCCGAATTTGTTTTAAATTTGCTGCAACAGAAACTATGCAATCAAAGTTGTAGCCCGAGAAAAAGAGATATCAGCACGGGTCAAATGTAATCCGCTTCGACTTTCAACTGTTTGATCTGCCTCATTAAATACTCACCTCTTGGCAGCTGGGGTTCGAATTCGTATGCTCTGCATTAACTCACCATGCGTTCAGATCCGCACTAAATATTAAAGGGCCCCGTCTATGAATTCACATCCTCTCCAATATCTGATAAGGGTTTACAATTACTAGATCTGGACCGTTATTTTTAACTCGGAACGAATCTTAAAGCCAAAAAATACTGCATCCTATGGTGACTCGAATCCCAAACCGGTTGAGATTTAATCTCAAACTGTAAAGTGAGAGTGATCCTCTGCAATACCTGAGATAATACAGATTATGGATGATAGACAGGGACTGGATTAGTTCTGGTCCTGATCAGACGGCCAACATGCATTAAACTCAAAAGGTTCTCTTTTAAGTTAATGCATATGATATGTGTTTGTTGGATCCCGCCTGTGCCGAAATTTGTATTAATAAAAAAATATCGACAATGAAAAAGAAATTTGAGAAAATTCGACATATAAGAAAAACGTGATAGTATATAACGTCTAGGTGACATTATAGACCATCACGTCCTACTTAGCAAAAAAGATTAACTCCTAATTAAATAGGAAAAAAGAAAAAGAAAAACGAAACTTCATTGTCTATCACGATTAGGAAAAAAAGAAAAGAAAAATAGACTTCATTATCTATCATGACCAGGAAAAAAAAAATTTCGGAATGAAGAGGAGAAAGAAAGGGATGGAGCGCATGGGTTATGGAGATCAGACGTGTGGGTTTTTTTTTCCCTGATCGTGATAAACAATGAAGTCTCCTTTTTTTGCTGTTTGGTTAGAGATTAATTTTTTTTTACTAAACAGACCGTGATTCTCTATAACGTCAACTGAACATTATGAACTATCATATTTATCTTATATATCGAATGTCTGCTAATCTATTTCTCATTATTGATATATTTTTTTTATTAATAAAAAATTTGACAGTATGTGCACCTTCACTCTGCTAATCCACATGTGACATCGTCTATCCACGGGATCTTCTGTGCCATCGTCTATATAAATATTATATTGAAATCGTAAATTTGAAATATATTTGCTAGCAACATAGGAAATCACAAAGTCAGAGCTACGCTTTTAGTTGACCATATAAAAGATATTCGTTTTTCCTAATTCCTGATTTAGTTTCTCGGAATTGTTTTAATTGCAAATAATTATTGAGTACATAGTTTGACATAATTTCTTTTTCAAAATGCCAGTATTATTTATTTCAATCATAAGCAGCTCGATATTGGATATGCTGTCATTGTCGTCATTGTATGATTTTATTTCAGGATCTTCAAATATATACAATTTTACTTTTCATTGTCACGATATGTAAATAATTTACTTTTTATCTTTTTACATTTTTGTGTATAAACTTTTTTCTTGATTAATATATGTTGGCTTTCAGCCCACCTTCAAAAAAAAAATATATATATATACAATTTGTCACCTTAAATTAATGAAAAATATGTTAATTTTGATTTAAAATATGTAATATGACATGCTTATTGCACTTAAAAAAATAATACTTTTCTTTAAACTCTTCATAATCTTTTGGTGTATTTTATTTCTTATGCTTCAAAATTTCAACAAATTCTTCCATGAATAGATACGATTTTTACATGTATTTCCTCATTATTCATATTTTGAGAACTTAAAAAGGGGTTGTTGGTTATTTTATACTGATTGAAATAGTTAACAAAACGAGTTATGTGAGACAGTTTACTTTGGTATTTTCAATAATACGTCTTTATTTTTATCAAACCAGATTTCATGAAACAATTATATACATCGATTATTCCAGAGATCTGTGGATTTGGAAATCTCCAATTGTTAATTCTTAGATTGACAAATTTAGAATTTTATTTTATATTATTATTTTCATTGTTATAGATTATTTTTTAAATCGGGTTAAAAAAATATATGTTGTATATTTCGTAAAATCTGTGGACTCTTGAACAAAAAAAACTTGATTATGAAATAACAAATTTTTAATTTTTATGTGTTTAAGATTTATCAGCTAATTTCAAAAGTTTTGGTGTATAACATTTCTTATTAGGCCGTCATAATTATTGATAAAACATCTGCTGATCAAACATTTGGGAAAAATAAGGCAAGAAAATTTTGTTACTTACAATATTTACAATAGAAAAAAAATATGCGGGATGTTTCATATTGATAGGATAACTTAATAAAATTATAAAACGCATATATTTTTGCCAGAAATTGAAGTGTATATGAAGCTTTCTCTAAGTTCTGAAATACATATTTTACCTTTCTAACAGTAAAATTGAAGCCATAACGGTTCATTATTTTTTGTTGAAATATTTGATAATATTAGGGTGCTTTATTTATAAAAAAGAAAGAAAAGAAAAGTGCCACTGGTTATATGCCTACAGCATACGGCTCTGATCTAAAAGAAATAGCTCTTTTTCCCGACCTATTGTTTTTTTATTTTAAGGTTAGAGGATATAGCTATCTAACAGGTATATTATATATTAAATAAAGGGAAAATAATTACATCGTCAGGGGCACCTGCATGGCGGATCTTCATTCATCCGTACGGGTGCTAAGACAACCTATGATTTTAAAATTTAATTTAATTTAATTTATTTTTAAATTTTCTATATAGTCTAGCCTCCCTCATAAATTATCACACATCTACTTGTAACTTAGTGGTTAGAGTTTATTTTGTAGTTGTGGTGAGCTTAGATTCAGTTCCCATTAACAACATATTGTTCATTTTAATTTTAGCACCCTATCATGAATTTCTAGTTCCATCTCTAGCCACTTGGCTTACCCTCTAGTTATTCACATAATTAGAGGTGGATTGATCACCTCATTCAAATTTAAAAACTAATTATTATATATAGTTTTATTGTATAGTTTATAGGTAAATATTATGAGTATCTTAAAAATGAGTTCCATTTTTTGTGAAAGTTTTATATGATTGACCTATTATACTTAGGGGCACCGCTAATTAGCTCAAAAAATTGAAAATAAATGCAATTAAAAGTAAAATATATGAGTTTAGAGAAATTGACACGCGAGATGATAACGGAGTTCGGCAAAACAAAGGTCTACGTCTCCGGGGCGTCGCAACCTCTTTCTAGGTGCGCCTTTCTATTACCCAATATGAAAGGATTACAATTGTGAACCGTGAGCCCTTACAAAACGGGAAATCACGGCCAATGAGAGATGAGCGCCGGCGAGCCCTTACAACCACTGGAAGTCACACAAGCTACTCAAGAACAAGAGAAACACTCAATAGATCACTCTAACCTAATCTAATTAGAGATTAGTGAAGTGGGTTTGAGGTTGTTTGAGATTGATTGAGATATATTGAAGTTTTAAGCTCAATTAACAATGGTGGAACCAAGCTCTCAGAAAATCGCCTCTTTTGAAGTTTAGGAACGGCTAGGTTAGTTTGAGAAGAAAGCCCAATCTCCTATTTATAGAGTCAGCTCAAAAATGAACTAATTGAGCTAAAACGTTACAACGTTTTCCCTTTAGGTTTTCAAATTGTCTGAAAGCTCAGTAAAACGTTACATAACGTTTTGCACTGTAAAAACTTGATCAAAATCAGAAATTTCTGAAGTTTGGAAATTAATTAAAACATTACAGAAAACGTTATAACTTTTTAAATCGTTACAGCAACATTTTAAAACGTTACAGAAAACGTTATAACTTTTTAAAACGTTACAGCAACATTTTAAAACGTTACAGCAACATTTTAAAACGTTACAGAAAACGTTATAACTTTTTAAAACGTTACAGCAATGTTTTTGACTTTTTTGACTTTGATCGAGTTGTTTCACAGCGTTTTCTTAAGATATAATCGTTATAACGTTTTACAAACGTTACCAACGTTTTACAAACGTTACCAACGTTTTACAAACGTTACCAACATTTTTATCCTGTTGAAACAACATCAAAAACACTTTACTAACTTTAAAATATTACAAATTAAATTCTTGATAAGTATCTTCATGATTTATTCGGTTCAAGCATTCTACATTGCAATTCCAATTCGGCTTGAACCTACATAATTCTAAAATAAAAGAAATCGTAAAATTCAATAATTGTATGTTTTGCAAATTAGTCAAATAGACGAAAAAGATTATTGCTCGAACAATAATCTCCTCCTTTTGACGATTTACAAAAACATACAACGCGAGTAAGTGCATAAATTGAATTTTTTTTTTTAATTTGGTTTACCCAATTGTGATTTTTGCACATCTAGCAATTTCTCCCTCTTTTGAAAATCGACGAAAGAGAGAAAAATTAGCACATTTTCAAAGTGCTCCCCTTCAAAATATGCACTCCCCCTCAATTTAGTAATATATGAACACTAACAAGAAAATTGAGGAATTAATCTAACATCTTATCATGAAAATTGACAAATCCAATTAACAATTGCAAGTTTTATTCAAGGATTGTCAATTTATATTCTAACTTTTGCATGCCACAATTCATACATTGCCAATACCATAGCAAATCAAGGATTTTTGGAAATTAGTATAGCACTAGTGTTGTCACACATAATTCGTACGTTGCGGAAGCGTATTTCATAATTATGCAGAGTTTGGAATATCCATAATATTTGTGTGCAACAACTATTAATGATCCAAGTATTTTCTTTATGAGTTGCAATCAAACACATCTCCAAGAGTATATATTAATTATTTTTGAGTTAATAACTAATATATACCTTGTTTAATCTCCCCCTTTGTATGAACTCAAGCTAGTTTAGCTTTAGGAACCCAAACAACATTTGGGTTGTTGTCTCCATTTCTAAACCTACACTCTAATGAGGTATGACCAATTTTGCAACAATAATTACAAAATGTAATTGATGGCTTTTGAGCAATAGAACCTTGCTTGAAAGTGGATCGGTATTGGTATTTCACTTCATGCAAATTACTCTTATGATTACCAATCGACTTATTTGCAACTCTAGATGTGACACTTTTGGTGTTGTTAGACTCAATTCTATTGTGATGTTGGGGAACATACTTTGTTAAATCATTTCTTTGAGTTTGATTTTGTAAAACATTTTTATTTTTGAATTCATAAAACCATCCATCCAATCCTTTGAAATAAGTTTTGTTTGACCCTTTTGGATTAAATGTGTTCCTATCACTATTTTGAAAATTTTTGTTCTTATAATTTTTATGATTATACTTATACCTAAATGTATGATTTGGTTTAGCAATTGAGGTTTGAGAGGTATTCCCTTTTTTTTACTCCTTTTGCAAGGAAGTATTACCCTTTTTGGTAAAAAATTGATAAGTAGAATACTTATCACAATTAAAATTAAGTTTAAAATTTTAGTTGTTTGAAGTTTGAGTATGTTCCCATTTTCCTTTCGGGCCTTGTATGTGGTTAGATTCAAATGATGATTGACCCTTCTCGAATCCAAGACCAATTTTATCCATTTTGCGATAAGATTGGCCATTGATCAAACTATCCACATAGTAAGGATCTAGACTAGTGACATTTGAAAATTCACTAGGAGAGCTTAATGCCCTATTTTCGGTCTCTAAGGTTTGAACTTTAACCTTTAATATGCTTATTTCACCTATGTGCAATGTTTTTAAATTCTTAATTTTATATTCTAACATGTCATTTTTAGCAATCAATTTTTGAATAATATCTTCCTTTTCAACCAAGATTCTATTGGACTCATCAATGAGAGATTGCCACCTAGGTTCATCATCATACCGTGTTAGAATCTCATTTGTGAAATTGCTTGTATCATTGGTTTCTAACCGATTGGTAC
Organism: Carex rostrata; assembly: GCF_964058835.1. Taxonomy (NCBI): domain Eukaryota; kingdom Viridiplantae; phylum Streptophyta; class Magnoliopsida; order Poales; family Cyperaceae; genus Carex; species Carex rostrata. The sequence goes on along the minus strand of NC_135948.1, from coordinate 5,080,800 downwards.
ACAAGTCATATTTGATCTCATCAATTGAATCATTATATTCTTCACCACCTTCTTCCTCATCGGTCAATTCATCTTCGGTATCAAGATCATTAAGACCAAAATTTAAATGTACCTCATTAGTGAAGCTAGTTGAGGCTTCAATTTCATCACCTTCCTTGTTGATGTTTCTTGATTTGACAAGGTCTTTAAGGAATTCTATGGTGGTCTCATCGGTGATATTCTTCCTTGCAATAATCGAGTCGACATCAATTGCCGAGAGACCTTCATCTACACTTGCCATCAATGCAAGGTTTGTCTCTTGTTCATTTTCCGACTCCGTGTCAGATTACTCCGCCTCGCTCTCATTCGAGAATAAGGCTTGCAAGGCTTTAGCCTTTTTCTTGGCCTTGTACCCGTCCAATTGGAAGCAAGTTTGAGTGGTGTGCCCTTTTCTATGACATGCAAAGCACATCACTCTTTTGTTCTTCTCTTCTCGTTCCTTGTTGTAATTTCTTTCGAGATCTAGCATGTCTTGAAACATTTTGGATAGGAGAAGGGTGTTTTTGGAGGTTTCATGATCAATTTTGTTTATAAATTGATTATTTGAGAGACAAGTGTTTGAGGAGCTAGAAGGTTTTCGGTTTTGAGCCGGAAAGGCCATGGTTTTGAATTTTGAACTTTGCTTTGGGTTTCCGGATTGCCAAAGTTTGTCTTCGAAGCTTCGTAAGTGTGCATAGAGGTCATCCGGGGTGAGTGAGTTGTGTGTGCCTTGAATTGCTTCTAGCGCACTCACCAAGCCGGACCATTTGTCTCTCATGAGCATGATTCTCAATAGCTTCCCTACAATTTTATTGTTAGAAAGCGGTTCTCCCAATTCGATAAATTCATTTTGGATATGCATAAGTCTATTATACATATCATCAATGCTTTCGCCATCTTCAACCTTAAAGGTTTCAAATTTGGCTTCTAAATCGGTTAATTTGGTTCGTTTAATTTGAGTATTTCCCTCATACCGGTTTACAAGGGCATCCCACATTTCTTTTGCGATTGAAGAGCTACCAAAGATTAAGGCAACCGATTCACTAACCAAGTTAATTATGACATTAATTGCAAGATCATTGTCTTTCTTGGTTTGTTTGGATTCGGGAGTCTCGATTTTAATGTCGGTGGTAGTGGTAGTGAATATTGGTGTATACCCCTTATCAACCACATCCCATAACTCAAGAATATTTAAATAATTGATCATGGTTTTCTTCCAATGCATAAAATTTTTGGTCGAATTGCCAAAAATTAGGGGTTCCTTCACGGGTCTATAGGGTGTCATTTGTCAAGTTGATCTAACTCTAATTAAGTGTGCCTTAATTTGAGTAACTTGCTGTAACATTCTGTCATGTCTCAAAAAAATAAATCATTGTTAATTATGATTACAAGAGTTTTCATAAGATAATTACTCCGTAACATATTATGTTTATATTGATAAGACTAGTATGTCTCTTAACAAAATAATAAATATATTCCTTAGCTGACCTCAGCAATTACGAAGTAAATACAAATCAAATCCTTATTTAAAATAAGTTGGCCCACTAAACTCAAGTCCAAAAATCACTAATCATCTTCTAAACCTAACCTTACCTTATCTTCTAATTTTACAATTAAACAGTTATATTTTAAATGTAGCGTCACGTAATTGAAATACTAAAATAAAAACACAACATAACCATTTATATATTTTTTTCTTTCTTATTTTCTATCATGTAAATAGATTAATTTATCAATAACAAGTAACTCCAAAATGACCACCTTGAATAGAAATTATTGTGGTCCGATTTACATCACTAAATAAAATAAGATCGATTATGTTGCCATATAATTATAACGTAAATATTTATATATTTATATTTATATTTCTTTTTATAAATAGATTTAATGGAACAATATCAAGTAATAACCCAAACAATTACCTCCTGGAATAGAAGGTTGTACTCGATCCGGTTGATATCCATATAACATAACATATATGTGTGTGTATATATCAGTTAGTGTATATACTATGGCCAGACAAAAATTATATTAATAAACAATTATTCAAATTGAAATGATGACTCCTAAATATAACCCCTGCAATTAGAATAGCCGCCTCAATTGGCGACTCTCGATGGATTTATATAACTACCATCTACTGTATATCTCTCTCTCCGCTTTCTTTACAAGAGACTCAGAAAAATGTTAGACAAGATAATTATTTCTATTTCCTTCGGCAACTCCTATTGGAAATCCAAATCACGAAATTAAGATATTCAAGTTTACATTCAATTATTTGCTTTGTAAGTACTAGATTAAACAATCTCTTATATTCATTCATTTGAAAAAGTTCTTATAATTACTAGTTGATATAATATCTTGGTGATATTTTACTCATTTGATAAAAATTTCTGGAAATTATATACTTTCTATAAATTAGTTATAAGATTCGTTATTTTTATTATTTCATATAGTCAGTGGAGTTCAAGAAGGATTTCAATTGTTAGGCAATTATCGGATTTCATAAATCAGTTGATTAAATACTAATAAAATATTTTAGATATTCATATTTTTATGGTTTTCATTCTTTCGGAATGGACAAGAGTAAGAAGATTATTTCGTACTATCTATTAAATATGATGTCTTTTAGAATATATATTACTAACTGTCTAATACATACGTATACATTTGATCAAAGCATCATACTAATTTAATTATATGTGTTTTATATAATATCTTCTTCTTTCGTCTCATCACTGAATTAATATTTTGATCTATACAATTTACTTTAATTATCATTAATATTAACGTTTTGAATTTAACTCACAATTAACCTTCCTTACTTGAAACTAATTTATTGGTTTATATGTCTCCAGTACATACAAGCATATACATCGTACTATGTATATATTCACAAATTGATTCTAATTATATTATTTATATTAATTAGTAAAATTTCGCCAAAGATCCCGGAGTTATTCATTGATGACCATGAAGTTATTTTTAATATAAACAAGCCTAGTTATAATCTTATAGATATAATTTGTTCAATGAGAAGTTTATATAAATATTAATTAGAAATCATGTTCGTGGCCTAGATCTAGATCCAGAGCGTCGAAGTAGGAAAAAACGTAAAGACAACAGCGAACTGCCACACGACAAGAGGTACGGGTTTCCTGGACCTTGTCAAATTGTACTTACCGTTTTGTATGCATATTATTTATTTAATTGTTTGGAATTGTGCATGTTGAATCGAATGATCCCTTTGGCTTGTTCAGAATTACAATAGGATTATTTCATATCGATCATAAGACTTGTAAGTAGGGTGTGTTGAGCATGATATCGTATAGTGTTAAAGAACTAACGTAAAAGGTAACAGATATGTTAAAGGAAAGTGGCCAACATGTGTTGAATGCATGTTGGAATGTATACATTGGGTCTAGGTTCGACTAGATCCGTCGTCAACGTGGCGTTGGATGGATTTCCCGTCACGGGTCAAGACCTAGCGTAGGGTGGATTCCCCGTCTAGTGAGACAACCAATATCTAGCGTAGGGTGGATTCCCCGTCTAGTGAGAAGTCTTCCGTTGTTGGATGGATTTCCCAGCGGAGTGGCGGTCTTCCGGTGTTGGATGGATTTCCTACTGGATTGACAAATAAATGGATTAACAGAAAACTTGAAAGATAATTAAAGAAGTGTATGTGTGTGTGTTTTAAATATTGCATAACATGTGAGGATATAATAATTATATTCTATTTGTAATAATAAGTAAATTTGACAAATTCCGGGACTGAAACTAAATCCCGTACTAAGAGACTGTTCGATCTCTCACCCGTTTCCACTTATGTGGGTTCCAGGAAATGATGAAGCCGACGAGGAGCACGAATAGGAGGGATGCGGATCAGGAAGTCAATGAGCTGGCAGCTTACGTATCTTTTTAATTTCTTCAGTTAAACTTTAAATTCTCTCTTTAGAAGTGGATACATTGACTGACATGGCAATTATTGGTTTGTTTGCCATGTTTGTCTTGATCTCATGTTGAATTTATGTTGTGTGTTTGAACTACTTTTGGTGCTAAAAGACTTCGTTTGACTTTTAAATGTCGCATGAGTATTTATTATTGATAATATATGTGATGTGCACACGCCTTACGTATCATTACGTGGTAGGTTGTCTCGGGGTGTGACACTTGCTCTGATACCACCTTGTTATACTTAGGGGCACCGCTAATTAGCTCAAAAAATTGAAAATAAATGCGATTAAAAGTAAAAGAGATGAGTTTAGATAAATTGACACGCGGGATGATAACGGAGTTCGGCAAAACAAAGGCCTACGTCTCCGGGGCGTCGCAACATCTTTCTAGGTGCGCCTTTCTATTACCCAATATGAAAGGATTACAATTGTGAACCGTGAGCCCTTACAAAACGGGAAGTCACGGCCAATGAGAGATGAGCGCCGGCGAGCCCTTACAACCACTGGAAGTCACACAAGCTACTCAAGAACAAGATAAACACTCAATAGATCACTCTAACCTAATCTAATTAGAGATTAGTGAAGTGGGTTTGATGTTGTTTGAGATTGATTGAGAGATATTGAAGTTTTAAGCTCAATCAACAATGGTGGAACCAAGCTCTCAGAAAATCGTCTCTTTTGAAGTTTAGGGACGGCTAGGTTAGTTTGGGAAGAATGCCCAATCCCCTATTTATAGAGTCAGCTCAAAAATGAACTAATTGAGCTAAAACGTTACAACGTTTTCCCTTTAGGTTTTCAAATTGTCTGAAAGCTTAGTAAAACGTTACATAACATTTTGCACTGTAAAAACTTGATCAAAATCAGGAATTTCTGAAGTTTGAAAATTAATTAAAACGTTACTAACTTTTTAAAACGTTACTAACTTTTTAAAACGTTACCAACGTTTTAAAACGTTACAGAAAACTTTATAACTTTTTAAAACGTTACAGCAACATTTGAAAACGTTACAGAAAACGTTATAACTTTTTAAAACGTTATAGAAAACGTTATAACTTTTTAAAACGTTACAGAAAACGTTATAACTTTTTAAAACGTTACAGCAATGTTTTTGACTTTTTTGACTTTGATCGAGTTGTTTCACAGCGTTTTCTTAAGATATAATCGTTATAACGTTTTACAAACGTTACCAACGTTTTTATCTTGTTGAAACAACATCAAAAACACTTTACTAACTTTAAAATATTACAAATTAAATTCTTGATAAGTATCTTCATGATTTATTCGGTTCAAGCATTCTACATTGCAATTCCAATTCGGCTTGAACCTACATAATTCTAAAATAAAAGAAATCGTAAAATTCAATAATTGTATGTTTTGCAAATTAGTCAAATAGACGAAAAAGATTATTGCTCGAACAACATGACCTCCATTAATTTTCAAGAGAGAAGTAAATTATTGTATGATGTGTACCACTTAGAGTTTTGTAGTATTTTATATTTTTTTTTTCGAAAGTTGAGAAACTCACCACTCTTTACATGTCTCTCTGACTCTCTCTTCTTTCTCCCATCCAACATTTAACTCCCATAAAATTTTTACCTCCAAACTCACTACTTAAAAAATAATATGCATGTTTTTTACTTAAATTACCAACATTTCACTTGCCAGCAATATACTTAGTTTTTTTTTTCCCCGAGCTCTAGCACGATCCTTGAGGTCGTTCTAATTTATTATGCTATTCTAGGGCTGTAAATGAGTCGAGTTTGAGCGAGTTACCCCTAACTCGAACTCGGCTCATTTAATAAACGAGCGAGCCAACTCGAGTTGAGATGATAATAACGAGTTGTAGAGCCAACTCGAACTCAGCTCGTTATCAACTCGAGTTAGCTCACAACTCATTTATAACTCGTTTAACCAGTGATAATATTACAACACAAGTTCAAACTCAGCTCGTTATCAACTCGAGTTAGCTCACAACTCGTTTATAACTCGTTTAACCAGTGATAGTATTACAATACAAGTTAAAACATATTTTACACGAATCTCAAAGCACAAATAACAGTCTAGAGATTTGGGTTTGATTATTTTGTAATTTATTGTGACCAATACTATGTAACTTTATGTAACTCGAGTTATAAATGAGCGAGTTGGGGTCAACTCGAACTCAGCTCATTTATTAAACGAGTTGGCCAACTCGAGTTGTAAATGAGCCGAGTTAAACGAGCTGTAAATAAGCGAGTTACGAGTTCGAGCTCTTTTGCCCAGCCCTATCAGCCATTCCGTGTCTGTTAACTGTTAACTATTTGTTGTGAGGTTATTTTCTGCTCCAGTTTAGTTGGGCTTCAACTTTAAAGTTAAAAACATTGAGGTTGTCAAAACTGAGGGCCTGTGAGACCCTTATGGGCCGATATGAAACACTAACACCTTGTTTGGATGGAGAGTAGAGGACGGGAGGGAATGGAAAGAAAAGAATTTTTTTCATCAAATTGTATTTGGTTGACAGAATTATGTCGGAGGTGAATGATACAAGAGGTGAAAGGTTTAACCTTGTATCATTGTAATCAATAGAATCGGTTTCCCTTCTAATTAGAAGTGTAACAGATGAAAATAAATTTTGTTACAAATATTTTTAGAAAAAATAACACAAATATCCAAACCTACATCTTAGCAATATAATTCTCATACAAGTTTTTTGTCACAAACCTACAACAGCCATTGAATTTCAAATTAATATTCTAAATTTTAATTAACTAAATAAGACAGAAAAAAAAGTTAAATTTATTTTCTCTCGTTAATGATCTAAACACGAAGAAGTTAAATATGTTAATCTTTTTTTCTCTTCCATTTCATTATTTTCTATTCTTCATCTCCCCTTTCTTTCTCTACTCTCCATCTAAACAGGGTGTAAAAAGTTAATAGTTGTCGAGTGTAGGGGTGCTCAAACGATCGGTTCGGTTGAAACCAAACTAATATAGTAAAATCAAACTTTTTATTTATTTTCAAAATAGAACCCAACTGAACCGATATAATCTATCAACCAATCAAAAACCGAACTGAACAAACCGAATTGAATTTTAGTTTGTTCGGTTCAAACCGAAATATCTACTGGTACCAAAAAATATTGAAATAAGAAATGTGGAAATGTGAGGTCATTCGGACAAAAATGTTGAAATTAAAAAAAAAACTTTTAAAAAATTTGCAAACCCAAAACCAGTGTTTTAAAATGCGGCCGCATATGCGTATGCGGTCGGCAGCTGTGTTCAGAATGCCCATGCGGTTTTTTCATGCGGTTTTTCCATGCGACCGCATATGCGGTCCGAATATGCGGCCATGTAGTTTTCCCATGCGGTTTTGATAATTTGATTGTATTTTAATTAAAATTTATATTAAAAAAATCAAAAAATTATTGTTGGTTATGTTATTATGTGAAAATAAATTCAAATATATGAATATGAATATATATATATATATATATATACACGTGAATTTTTATTTTAAAATTCGCATGAAAATCCGCATACCGCATATGCGGTATGCAGTGGCCTTCCGCATGCATGAACAAAACCGCATTTTAAAACACTGCCCAAAACAACAAAATGTTGAAATAAGAACAAAAAGAATCCAAAAAATCGATAGTCTTTGGCCTTTTCCTTCCCATCTCCCCTTGTCAAAGATGGGAAATCACTTGAGCAGTTGAGCAGTTGAGCTTTTACCTAGCCAATTTTGATTCTTCTTGAGACGAATGAGGGGAAAAAAGAGAAAATAAAAAATTAAGGGGGCTAGAACTTGGGAAGCACGATGCGACAGAGGGGTGGGAACTGGGAGTTTAGGTTTACGCGATTTGACTTCCTTAAGTTCGGTTGGTTCAGGTACTTCCGTTTTTAAGAATTCTAAACTGAACGAAATTAAAAAACCCGAACAATGCTAAAAATTGAACCAAAAAGATCCATTTAAACTGAACAAACCGAACAAACCGAACAAACCGAACAAACCGGACTATTTGAACACCCCTAATCGAGTGCATTAAGTGGTTTGAAACAGAGGATATGAATTCTTGTTGGATGCTTATTCTTTATAGTGTCTAGTATCACATGGTAGATTCCACTACTTTACGATTTTATGGTTTCAGATTAATTTAAAAATAGTGTCTATTTGATATAACTCAGGAATCAATATTATTTGTACTTTTATATATTATGAATTTTCAAAATATGGAAAGTTTCAAAACCGAAATAACCGATCCGACTGAACTTTTATATATTATAAATTTGATTTCTTAATGCTCTGATTTATTTCTTAATCAATTGCTTAAATACTTCGGTTTATTTCTTAATATCTGAATTTATTCTTAATACCCCGGTTTGTTTCTTAATATGCTTCGGTTTATTATAAATCAATTTTTTTAAATAAACAAATTAATATATTTCGGTTTAAACCGAACAAACCGAAATAAAACTTTGATTTAGTTCAGTTCGATTGCAATACTAATTCAATTCGGTTCGGTTCTATTTTTAAAACCGAATTATAACTTTGATTTACCTAATTCGGTTCGGTTTCAACCGAACCAAACCGATGAACACCCCTACCAGCAGCGAAGGACGCGAACTGGAATTCGTATCCTCTGCATTAACTCAAAAGAAAGGGAATCTAATATTGATCATCCGATCTGCTTTAAGATTTGTGCAGACTAAATACGCACTAATATTAAAGGTCCCCTCTCCCTTTATCCTCCTCTCTACTCTGATCTAAACCCTAGAAAGGAATTCTCTTGCCGCCATAGATTCGTATAAAAAATGAATCCGTAAAAATTTCTCTTCCTTTCGGTTAAGTGCGATCTGTAAAAAAAGACGAAATTCGAGAGCACATTGAAGTGGATGAACAGCAAAGCGAGTGGAGCGCGGAAGCATGAAGTTGTCAATCTACAATCCGATTCTACTAAGGTACAAACTAATTCGATTCTATAAATTCTTAATTACATAGCTAAGTCTCTATGGGAATTTTCAAATGGTTTGAAAATTGAAACCCTGAAACCAATTTAGCTATATAACGCATCATCTGTGTTGACTTAATTTGGAGATCAAGCTTTCTTTGAAGTTAAAAGAATTTCCAGCTTTGCTTTAATAGGTTGGTTTCCGTCTTCTAGCATAAAAATCGTATGAGATCAGTACTGGCTGATCCTTGAATTAAATCTATTCAGTGTTTTTCTTCTTCTGTAGCGTTTGTGGTGCCAAGATCATCCAAATTTATAGTGATTCAAATAAATTCAACTTCTATTAATGCAAAAATAAATACATTTACTGACTACAAATCCACTATTGATGAAGTTCTGTTGCATCCTAGTTCAATGATCATATCCAATTCTCCAGTAAGAAGAAAAGGAACCACTAACCTGCCCTTAATTTGAGATTGAGAAAAAAAAAATAACAAAGAAAACAGAAAAAGAGTTACTCATATCCACTGGCGGATCAATGTAGAAATTGGGGTAGGCACTTGCCTACCCTTGGGTTTGAATATTTTATTTCGATCCAGTACTAATTGTTCAATGTGTCTACCCCTGGTTTGATGTAGTGCCTACCCCTGGTTCGAGGTAGTCCAATTTTAGAACCGATTCCTTTTGAGTTTTGATCGATTCTGCGTACTTTGTCTTTTTTCGGATATGCGATACTCTATTTTGTAAATATAATGAAAGAGAAGAAGAAAACAAGAAAGGTCTGACGGTGAGACCTATTATTACAATTTTAAGGAAATTTGTCGATTGAACTTTTTGTGCCTTTTATTATTCAATACTTGTAATTTGATTAAATTTTTATCTGAGCTTTGACTTTGATTTGCTAATTAGCTAACACCAGTTCCAATTTGAATTGTGCCAAACAAATTTTTAATTACCTTCGAAAAAAATATTTCAATGCTGTATCATTTAACTTTAAGATTATAACAGATTTTATAATATATATAATTATAGAGATTGAGTTAAAATTATAGTTAATGGGTTTGAACCTGATTAGCTATTTGAAACCCGATTAGTGCCATACCCTAACAGAAATCCGGGATCCTCCAATCTCATAGTTTTTTAACTTAACTCATTGATCTTGTGAATATCAGAAAACTTAGAATCAACCTTTGCAGTGCTACCATTATTGGAACCCTTCTAAACTAAATGATGTGGGTCCATCTAAACCTTCTTTCAACTGGAGATTTGGAAGTACCATTCTATTTTTCCTGGTGCCATTGTTCAGTGAACAGAAGAGACTTTTGTGATTTCCTGTACAAATCATAATAAAGTTCCCTTCTCTTTTATGGGAAAAGGCTGAGTCTTCAGTCATTCTCCAACTTACAAAATAAGAAGAGTTCCTCCAAACAAAATAAGAGCTAAATTCATTTGCAAATCTTTTTCGTGATTTTCATTATTCAACATCCCCTCCCCAAACTTCTACCATAAATTCAAGAAGTACAAACTCATATGTGGCTGCTAGTTTTGAACTGTCTCTAGTAGAATTAGCTACTTCATGGCTACTTCATAGTGTATTTTTTCCTTACTGACTTGCTATCCTTGTGCAAATTTTTTTGGCACATATGACCATCCTGTCTGTGACAATTCCATTTTCTATTTTCACTCGGTATTATATATGTTGTACCCATACTCTATAGCCAGTGGACCCTACAGGGCAGTGAGCCCCACCTAGCACAGGTGGTGGGTGAAATGTTGGGAAAAGTATAGGAGCAGCATATATTTCCCATACTTATAAGTATGAATATACATGTAATTCCTTTAACTACTCTTGACTGATTGATATAAAAGGTGCTTACAACAGTAAGTTTGCCTCTGTGAAGAGCTCTTCTCAGTCATTCTTTAGAAATAAGATCCTATCTTTTCCCTGTTTTTATCTGAGAATAAATGGAGAAATTTCATACTGTCACTGTTGCAGTTTATAAAGTCAAGTGGATCACACAACAATGCAGCCTCAAGTTGAGAATGTTGTATCTCATAACAAAATCTAAATGATTTAAATGTCCATTGCTTCTTTCTCTCGGACTGGCTTTGCATAATTCCTTGCAGAAGAAAAGAGAGAATTAAATTTCAATGGGTGAAAAAAAGCTGCAGTCTGGTGTAAAGAGATCTCAGCCTCTCTCGTTCTCCAGCTATGACTTGGGCTATGGAGAATTTCCATTTTCCTCCCCATCTGTACTCTTTCAGATTTTAAATATCTTTCCCTCTTATTTTGAGAAAAAAAATATTTTGTGCTTTATTTCATTGATCTCAGTATTTTTCTGTTTCAGATGAAGTTTTCTTATCTTTTAACCTTACGTGGATCTATTAGGGGATCTTGTCTGTTTCTCAACGATATTTTATGTTTTATTATATTTTTATTCTTTTCTTTTCGTTTTGTTGTCCTCCTAACTTGTAGATACCGTGTAGCATGGGACTAACTTGGTCCATTAAAAATGGTACCGATCAACTACATCAATTCATTTCAAAACTAAGTGTAACTGTTGTTTAGTGAGAAGTTGGCCTTAGCCTAGGTAATTTTAATATGATACTTTTTAAGTCTTTCGAAATTAAGCCTTAAATCCAGTGATTCTTAAGCCCAAGATATGTCATATTTAAATCTTAACCAAGACTAACTTGAGTCCAGTTTTGAAGCTCTGCCTGTGCTTCATTCGGCCCAAAAAGCTATGGTCAAGTTAAATTTGGGCTGGCCCAAAACAGGACTGTATTGTATCTTCTTCTTTAATACAAACATAATAGGCCATTTACTAACTACAAGAATCAGATCAAACGAAAGAACACGAATCAACAAAGGAGCATATTACATATAGGCAATGTTTTTAAAATGCGGTTTTATTTATGTAGGCGGAAAATCACTGCATACTGTATATATAGGTTTTAATGTGGATTTTAGATATGCAGATTTCAAAATAAAGAACATGCAAAAAAATATATTCTAAAACAGTTAATTAACCCGTTCATACAACAGCTCGTTGCATGACATTTTCAAAAAAAAGCGCAGCCAAAATTTTATTATACAACAATCCATTCATACAATTTCATAACCATCTGTAATGAGTGGTTCCAGTGCAGCAGCCCATCAAATTTCATAACTATTCATACAAGCCCAGCAGCTCCAGTGCATCAGCAGCGCCCCGGCAACAGTCCGGTTTATACTTCCTCATTTAGGCCCACATTTTTAAACAATTAAATTCAAATACTGGAGCGCCTATAAAAGAAGCCGGGGAGGCACTGGAGAACTTACCTGGACAGATCCGGAACTTAGATAATGGGCCTTGAATATTTTCGGTACCGGTAATGAGTTCTGAATATTTTTCAAATATGTTTTCAGCATGGATATATGCGGTACGCAACACCTATTTAAGAACAACAGATTATTCATAGATCAAAATATTTTTTTTCCTTGGGTAGATGAGAAGGAAAGATTATAAAATAAAATAAAAAAAACACCCATTATTATGACTGGCTATGGTACATGCAGCTGCTCCTAGTACAATCTGCAGTGTGATTTATGAAAGAAATTATGTTAAATTCAACTCTCTAATTACCAATTACATTTTAATTAAATTATGGGCAATATAGCTAGTGAAAGCAATCACATCAAAAAGGCTTGAGTGTCTTCCGGTTTTAATTTGATCTAATATTTACCAATTGCATTTTCTTACTCTGGTATCATAAAATTTAATAAGAATAAAAAAGCTGGATAGTATCATTATTCTACCACTACTATACATGCATGCTTCAAGCTTCTTGGTAGAGTGGAATAACCGGTGGAAAGAGTCATTTCCACTCTTCTACTTAGAATAGTTGAAGTGCATCATCAGCTTGAGGTATTTTATGTACCCAATCTTGCCTGGGACAAGAAATCAGGGTTCTGGAAAAGATATTTTTGGGACAAAAATACTCTTAATTTGTTTAGTCTAGAATCTAGATAAATCAAAACATTGCTTGCACTGTCATCCAGCAATAATACAAAGGGACACAAAAGTCAGGCTGCTCTCTCTCTCTCTCTCTCTCTGCTTTAACAATGTGCTCCAATGAAATGTTCGATAGATGGCCTACGCCGTATATGGCATACTTGTTCACCTCCATCTCGAGAGCTGTATAGACCATCTGATCCACAATATGCTATATTGCGTTCTGTGGTAAAAAGAAAAATGAAAAAAATAACATTGGTCTGTTTAGTTTAGTTTCGGATAAATTCAGATATAGGTTTGAACTTCGAGTAGAACAGTGTTCTTAAGCTCACCAAATTTTTTATGAACTTAGCTCAAAAATCTATTAAAATAATTTCGAGCCAGGAATCTAAACATTTAAAACCAATCTATTTTATGTGTATACATTTACATATCAAATTTATAAATTTTGAATTAGTTTGGTATAAAGTCAAATTTTCAAAAAAAAAAAAAAAGTTGTTGCTTGACTTCATATTAAATTAATTTAAAATTTTAAAAAAATGTTATATAAACGAATCACTTGTAGAGGAGATCGACTTCAATAATCTTGAATTTATTGTTTCAAGTTCCGATATATTTTGAAATTAAAGAACTTGGCGAGCTAAAGAATATCGTAGTTCTACTCTTGAACTTGTGAAAAATCAAATTATCTCTAAACTTACATTCCATTAGATTGATTTTTAGGTTATTCTACAAAATTCAACTTCATCCATTAATTTTCAATTATATTAAATCAGTCCTTTACAAAAAATTAAGTTGACCCCTCTAGCTTGGTTCATTTTATCAAATCAGTCCTTCAACTTAGAGGTCAATTTTGTCATCTATATACACTATACCTGGTGGTGACAAGAATAAAATTCTTATATTTAAGCAAAGCCGGAAATGCTTATACAATAGATTAACTTAACAACATTAACAACCGTAAAAGACAATATATAATTTTAAAATTCATCACATAAAATATAATCTAAATCTTAGATTACATCATATACATAAAAATAATGAAATTTAATGTACAATTTACCATTCGTCATATAACAAGAAAATTATAATGACATATATTTTACCATTCATCATGTAACAAGTTATAATGACATACTTAACAGTATATATAATAGAATATCCAATTATATCGAAATTGTGTGAAATTTATACACTAATGTAAAAGAACATTAATTGTCTATACCTTTTTTTTGTTATAAATTTCTTTATCTCGAAAAAATTACACAATAATAATCAAAAGCTTTTATCTCAAAAAAAATTACATAATAAAAATCAGCTTTGGATTCAAATTCAAATAGAAGTACATTATGAACAATAAACGAAAGTTGAAAAACTACACTCCCATATTTCAATCTAAAAAAACCATACTATACAAAATGCCAAAACAACAACGTAAATAGGGCAAATTTTACAGTTTCATATTAAGGTGTAAAGAGTCCAGTTTACTCCTAGATGCGCTAATAATAGAAAAACTAGTATTATACTCGTGCGTTGCAACAGAGACATATTACAAGAAACAAATATATCAATGAAAATAATAATTATCTAAAAATTAAAACACATGTTAATAAAAAATTTATATGATTATGTATTTTTAATTAACTTTAATCGTGATCTTTGATAACAATTTGATGATGTGCTTATTTTTTTATTTTTAAGTACCAATGATATCAAATAATAGCTCGATTCAAATCAAATATCATATAACAATTCAATATCAACATATAATATGATATCAAAAAATATAAATAAAAAGTGTATCGTGTGTATGTATAGGATATGTACACACACATATTATAAGAAAAATATATATTTACACACACGTTCCAATTTATATTCTTCTTTGTTTCCAATTTAGAACATACACACACACATTGATATATTATATATCGAAAATATATTCTAAATTATCCACACCAATATGTATAGAAACAAAGAAAGAAAAATAAGAAAATTAAAAAATAATGATTTCCATTGTGATCCGTATAGAAACGAAGAAATAAGTAAATAAATAAGAAAATGAAAACGGATAAATATATTGCTAAATTTCAGAATTTATTCAATTTTAATTGTAACATATCGTGTGACAGTATATGGGGTGAGTATGTTTTTAACTAAATGTAGACTTCTATACATAAAACAGATGCATTTAATCAAAATAAGACAAAATATGTAATTGGAGAGCTGAAATCAAATCCGAAGCTTCATCTCTCAATCGTAGCCGTTGGCAGATCGGAAACCTAACGTGCTTAATAATATAATAATAGAGATATAATAGTAATTCTACACATTTGATGATAGTTTATTCTCATACACGGTTATAACAAAATCTACGTATCTTTAAAGCCACTGACCCTAAAAAAAAAATAAAAAATAAAAAATAAAAAACGAAGCAAAGCAAAATAGACATAGTAGTCCAACAATCTATTGCCGAGACTATTAATGACAATCACACAATATTTTTGCATACTACAATTTTAACTTACTAATAAACTCAACCTCGCTGAATTCTATATTTTGAAACAAAAAAAAAAGATAGTATACTACAAGTTTTACATACCAATAAACTTCACCTCGCTGAATTCTATATTAAGAAATAAAAAGCTTCATCTCCGTGGTTTAGTTTTGGATAAATTCAGATTTTGGTCTCAACTTTCTTAGAAAACTTTAATTATCTTTGAACATTCTCCAAAAAAAGATAAAGTTGAACCTAAATTACCAGTTGCATCACATTAATCATTCAACTTTTAGAAAAGTAAATTAATCCTTCAACTTCTCTAAAATTAATCAATCTTTTTGAAGATCAAGGACTATTTGAGTTTTTTTTTTTTTTTTTTAAATTTTCAAAGACTAACATGATGCAAATAGAAGTTCAGGACTAGGTATTTTTGAGAAAAATCAGACACTAAAATATAAATTCTCCATTCAATTTTCGAAATCTTTTTAGGATGAAACATAAATCAAAACCTTGTTAAGAGAAAAGGTCCACAGATTCAAAATTCCATAAATTCTCAATCTATTATTAATCTTAAGGTTGGTGTTCATATCTATCAGTATTTGCAATTGAGAGTTGTGGCTTATTTTCTTGTGGTATTTTCAATTGAGAGTAGTAGCTTTCTTGAATTGACCGTATGATGTAAACTATGGAAACCGAATTGATATGATACAATACATCAATTTAAAAGCTATGATAGCAGTTGATCTGTTTTGATTTAAATCGGAAGATGTAATTACAGATAACACAGAAATCAGCAAGGTTAAGGTTAATAGCTAACAAATATAGTATGCAAAAATACAAATATAGTATGCAAAAATGTTGCATGATTACCATTACTTACGGTCCAACCATCTTGGCCGGTTTCTCATCACCTGAAGAAGCATTCTTTTCAACCTCTTCCTCGCGGTAAATGAAAAACAAATAAAACCCAGCAAAAATGGTACTAAGTGACATAACCCAGACAATAATTGCCACTGCAAGCGGCATCAAGGCAGCCACTCTGTAGGAGAACATTACTGTAAGGAACGTTGAGAGGCACCATACAGCAATTTTGAGGTGATATCTCCTTGGAGAATTGCGAGGTGTTTTCTCAAACATCTGAAGGCAGAGGAACAGGAGGAGGAGATCGAGGAATGTAGAAACTACAAAGGCCACTGCCCAAGGATCATCACGGGATCGATGAATCGCCATCCCTGAATTAAAGGCGAGGAATAGGAGGCCAAGAAGGGAGAGCCATGAGCAGGAGGAAGAGGAGGAGGACTTACTTGTGTCTGCCACTTGCTGTACTGGTAACAATGTATCTTTAAGTACATTGTTTTGCTGATTTGTGTTATTCGGCTTCAATTCGCTCATGTTTAGCAAGGAGTAATTTCACAACCGTTTTTTTTCACAACTGAAAGCCACGGGCTGGTACTGCCAAAGAAAAATCAAGGTTGAGGGCGTTTATTATTTATAATGGGTGCGGATTTGGAACGAGGGAGCTGAAGGTTGCGTGCGGAATTGAACTTCTGGGATGGATTGATGAACGACGGAGGGTGTTGTTATATAAGGGAGTGCTATTTTGAAGTCAATTATTACATAATTGAGTGATAGGAGACTAGCTGTATACCGGTTTTACTTTTTTTTTATGAATTTTTTTTATTTTTTATAAATTATAATTAATTAAATTAAATTTAGTAAATTAGTATGATTAGTGATTTTTTTTTTTAAAAATAAAGACGGAAATAGCTATTCGGTCTGCAACTTTTTTTTTATTTCAAACTGAAATAGTTATTCGGTCTTCACCATTTTTTTCACTTTTTCACAGACACAGTCACAGTCACAGAAAATCTGAATGTATATCTTTTTACCCCCAGATCGAACCGAATGCCAGCCATTTTTATTAATATCCCTAAAAAAAATGAAAATTTTAAAAATAACCCTGTGTACCATTTTTTTTTTATTTCTGTCCTGACCGCCTGGACTTCGCGCGGCCCAAAATACCCTGTGAGGCGCCACCCTTACGGGCGGTCCATGCCTCTAGTGAGGCGCCAGCTCCTGGGGCGCCCCATATGTAATCTGATTTAAAGTCATTCGTTTTCTGCCTCTGTCACTTCCCGATTTGAGAACTTCTCTCGAGGTGAGGAGCTTAGTGAATATGTATTTTTTTTAATTATAATAATTAGTCATTATTTTTTAATTATAATAATTAGTCATTACTGTTGCAAATTTACTGTAGCTAATTTAACGTGATTGTTGCAAATACTGTAGCGTACTGTACATTTACTGTTGCACGTATTGTAGCGTACCGTACATTTATTGTAGCAATTGCTGTACACCTACTGTAGCAAAATTGTAATTTTTTTTAACTTTTTTTTAATTATTTTTCAATTAGTCATTTATTACTGTACCCATTATTATGTCATGTAATACTTGGAAATTTTTTTTTAAATGTAGTTTGTTAAAGAAGAGATGTTAGTTGCATTGTATGTCGGCGGCAAGCTAGAAAGGGGTGAAGATGGCGTGCATTACACGAAAGAAGTCGCATTTGGCTTCGAGATTAATGAAAATACCACATTTGAGGAACTGAAGCAGCTAATATACGAAAAGACAGCTGTAAACCCCAACAGGTATGAAATAAAATTGGCTACACGGATTGACAACTCACGTGGGGGGGGGTAGACCTTACTTTGTTAAGTTTCCAATAACAGATGCCAATTTGTGGACAGTTGTGTACACTCAATTTGTGGCTTGTAGGGTCCCGGTAATGGACATATATTCGAAGAGAGTTCCCCGAACGAGGGCTAGACCTTCAAGTTCGGCTGGGACTGGACCTTCAGGTTATGACAATTCGGGTTATGACAACCAGGGGTACCACCAGCACTCCCCTTATAACAACCAGGGGTACCATCAGCACTCCCCTTATGACAACCAAGGGTACCACCAGCACTCCCCTTATGACCACCAGAAGTACCACCAGCAATCCCCTTATGACAACCAGGGGTACCACAACTCCCCAGAAAATACTGAAGAGTTACCACCACCACCAAGACAGACACCCATAATCTCTAGATTTCCAACTATGCCAGAGTCAGGAACGGTATCCGTTAATCGAAATGATATTGATATTAATGTTGATGCCATAACAGAAAGGGAAATGGAAACGGGGGATAAATACCAAGGGGTTTGGGAAGCTGATGACTTATCAGATGGTGATGCAAATGTACCAGGTTTATCCAGTCGCCACATTCAACGATACCACAGCTTTTGAAGAGGCAGACATTAGTTTCTTTGGTTCTCGTGTTGTATACAATCACGAACTTGCCACAGGGCAACTTTATACCAACATAGATGAACTTGTAAAGAAAATCAATGAGACTCATGTTCACGAAAACTGGGAATGTATATACACAAAAGGGACCGAACAAGGTTAGTTGTGCTGTGTAAAACTCACCCGCGTTGCGAGTTCCGCCTTTTTGCAACCACTGCAGGTTCAGAGGAAGCATGGATGATTAAGAAGTGTGAACCACCTCATACATGCAAGTCTGCGTCCACAAGGAGAGACCATGCGCAGCTGACAGCATCATTAATTGTCGATGCAATTGAGGAGGACATTAAGTTGGATCCAACGATGAGCATCAAGGCGGTGGCTATGACCGTCAGACACAAATACAAATATGTAATCCCAAAATACAACAGGCTGTGGAGAGGTCGTGAACTTGCCATCTGCAGGATATTCGGTAGTTGGAAGGAGTCATATGGCTATCTGGTACCATTGCTCCAGGCCATGGCAAGTACAAATGTCGGCACCGTATATGAGCGATGGCATGACCCTTTTTTTGATAAAGACGGAGTACTAATAGAGGGAGCTAAACAATTCAAGGGCATAGCATGAGCTTTTGGTGCTTGTATCCAAGCTGTGCCATACATCAGACCCGTTATCAGCATTGATGCATGCTTCATGTCTGGCCGTTACAAGGGGAGGCTACTCATAGCATGTGCATATGATGCTGAGAACCAGCTGTTGCCTTTGGCGTTTGCAATTGTTCATAAAGAGGACGGCGAGAACTGGGGATTCTTTATGCAATTTTTAAGAAGACGGGTGATTGGGGAAGGAAAGTTTTTCTGTGTGATATCAGACCAGCACAAAGGAATAAAATATGTTTTTGATCGTGAAGATTACGGTTGGTCAACCCGTACTGGCCAGTGTGTGCACAGGTTGTGTATGCAACACGTTGTGGAGAACCTTTCCAAGGCAACCGGGGGCGACAAGTGGGTTACTGATACATTTAGATGGAATTGCAGAAAGAAAAAGCCGAGAAGGGTGGTAGAGATGACTAGCAGTTTTGCAAAGGTACATGTATTTCAATTGTTTACATATATTATTGTACTTTAAGAAAACAATTTTTTTAGTACAATTGTTTACTTACATTATTCTATTTCCTTATTTTTTATGTAGTACATGCCAAAGGCAAATTTCTACTTAATGAAGGTGGGCAAAAATAATCCCCGAGATGTCCACGAAGATCCAGCATACGAGAAAATATATCAATCTCGTGATGGAGGTTGGCGTTGGGGAATTATGACCACCAACGAATCCGAGTCGCTGAATGCAGTATTCAAGCAGTGCCGGATGTTGCTTGTGGCTACAGTTGTAGAGGACACATTCTACAAGTTAAATGCCTGGTTTCAGGAACGGCGTGCTAAGGCCGCATAATTAATAAGGATGAACCAGTCATTTTCAACAAGGGTGGAGGAGAAACTAAGACGACACAGGGACAAAGGTGCAACTATGACCGTGATCCCGATGGGTAATGATGGAACAGAATTCGAAGTGCAAAATCCAAATGAGTACGTTCCTACCAGCCGTAAACCAAACGGCACTATGGCGTTTGTCAAGAGGGCTTGCAAGTACGTGGTTAAATTCGGAGATGCCAGGGCGGTAACCTGTACATGCCAAGAACCCCAGCTAAGTCATATACCATGTAGTCACGTGATGGCGGTATGCCGAGTGAGGAACTACTGTGAGGATCACTATGTTGTTGACATGTACCGTACTGATTACCTTGCTTCCACTTGGGGTGGATCTTTCCATTCTTATCCTGATCAGCATGAGTGGCCTGCATATGTCGGTGATAGAATACTCCCTTCAGAAGGATGGATAAGAAAGGGAAGGAGGAGACACAAGCGTATTGTAATGACCATGGACGAGATGGGTGGTAGGCGACCGTCGGGAAAACGGGCTCGTCGTTCTGTTTACGACAGGTGGAGGGCAGGTACGTAGAATTGTACAAAATTTATTTATGCTTTAATTATATTATTAACTGAATTGCATTGTTATATTTAGATGCAATAAACAAACACAACGAAAGAGAAAATGCCAGAGTTGTTGCTGAAGCAACCGGTAGAACACAACCCCCTTCTCTTGTAAGCCAATCATCTAGTAGCCAAGCCTCTACAAGTAATGCCGCACCTGCCACTGGTACCAGAAGAACTAGTCGTTTGTTAGGTTTATTCAGACGTGGTGGCAGATGAACTTGCTATTTTGCTTATGCGAATTTATTTATTTGGTTTGAACTATGTTATGAACTTTAATTGCGCTTTTGATTGTACTGTTGAACTTTTTATTGTTGAACTATGTTATATGTATATGTATATGTATGTGTATATGTATGTGTATATGTGTATGTGTATATGTGTATGTGTATGTGTATGTGTATGTGTGTATATGTGTATATTATACATATAGTTCACCAAAAAAATAAAAATAAAAAAAATCAAAGTTATAAAAATTTACGACATCACTCCGTAAATATATCAAATATTTTATTTTTTGACATACACATATACATATACATAATATTTTATTTTTTGACATACACATACACATAAACCCTAAACTTTTTTTCACAAAATTATTCAAATCAAAATACTAAGATTTCTCTAAAAAAAAAAAAAAAAAACCCACATGGGGCGCCCGGGGGGCTGGCGCCTCACTAGCCTAATGGGACGCCCCAAAGGCTAGCGCCTCACAGGGTATTTTGGGCCGCCCGAAGCCCAGGCGGTCAGGGCAGAAATAAAAAAAATAGTACACAGGATTATTTTTAAAAATTTTATTTTTTTTAGAAATATTAATAAAAATGACCGACCGAATGCTCATTTCTGTCTCCAGACTTTATCACCGGACACGGGCTCCTCTAAAAGAATTAGTATAGGACTATAAAAAAAAACAGAGAGAGAATGAGCATCCTTTCACTTTCCAGATTTTCTAGGCTCCATTTGTATGTGACACTTTGTGTTTCGAGTTTTATCACGTGGAAGACTAAAATAAAATATATTCAGACATTTCTAAGAAATTTGTTACAAGTTAAAGATGAATTTTTAAGTTCGTCGAATGTCAATGCCCATAATCATCATAATTTATTTATTTTTATCTTGATATACTTCATAATTATAATTATAGATTTCATTCAAAAATTGTAAATTAACGAGTTATTTTGGATAATATCAAAACATATCAAAAACCATGACTCGATCATAAGATTAAAGAAAAAAAGATAAAACAATTATAACTTATAATTTGTTTTTATATTAAGCTCAAGAACTTTTTTGATGATTTTAAACTCAACTTGATTCTACATCATAATATAAGTATAATTATATGAAATATTTTTAAATTTTTATCAAAAATAGTCAAAAATAAATAAAAATTGACAAAAAAAATCAACATTTAGTTAATTGTGTAAGAAGAAAGTGTTGCACTCAAGTGGAGTCAAGAGACAAGTGCCAGGAATTATTTTTCAAAAATATGTTTCTATTTTTATATTTTTTTAATTATGAAAATATATTTCAGTTTTACAAAATTATACAATATTATCTATCTCTGAAAACTTCTTCCAAAATATATTTTTATTTATATATTTTTTTTCAAAAAAAGAGTATAAAATATACTTAATATTCAAAATACTTAAAAATTATGCCTCGTCGATATTTTTATTTCTGCCACTGCTACGTTGGAACTTGAAAATTTGTAAGTTATGATTTCAACCCGCCTGAACACATTACTGTACCGTGAAGGCCACATGAAATTAGAATGGTAAAGTTCATCCCCCTATTTCAGCGGAAACTAGACCTGGCTCTGCAGGAAAAAAAAAAAAAAATCAAGCCATTTCGGTATCTGAGGCAAAAAAAAAAAAAAAAAACCATCAAGACTGAATCGCCATTCAGTCTGGGGGCAAAAAAAAAAATACATCAAGACCGAATGATCATTTCAGTCTGCTGTGAAAAAACCTTGATGCACGGAAAATTCTGATAACCTTGGATATCGAATGGCCTTTTCAGTCTAGAGGGAAAAATAATTTGGAGACCGAATGGCCATTTCGGTCTTTATGATTTTTGAAAAAAAGAAAAATAATTAATTATGATTTATAAAAAAAATTCTTTTATTCTATCTCTTCCTTAAATGTCTCAATTAATACAAATATTAATATAGGAAAAATTAATAAAGGAAGGTATTTCTTAGATGAATTTTCTGCTTCGTGCGCAATATCTAAATGCAAATCTAACCGTGACCTAAACTTGATGAATTAAATAATTCATATTTAATATTTAGAACAAATATTTGCAATTTTATCCTGGAAAGCAGTAAAATTAGTAAATTCATTGCATACTTTATAATTGTTCATATAATTAGTTGACACTTATTATAAGCTTCTTTCTTTCAAGTCAAAGAGAATAAAACAAATGTAATGAGTAAATACCCAATTCAAAATGCTTGAAATACAAATTCCACAAAGTAACTAATTGAGCAAAGTACACTTTTATTTTTCCCATCTCACTTATACCATAACAATGATGAAAAATCCTCAAATATATAAAAAAATCAAATACCTATTCAAAACAACATCAATGAAGAAAAATCGTCAAATAATAAAAAAAAAGAAAATTCAGAACAACATCTATAGTTTGTCAAAACAAAAAAATGACAAAAAAAGTTTCTACAAATTAAATCAAATATTCATTGCTTGCTTCATAATCATTTATGTTTGTGTGATTTCTATAATTTAGTTATTTGCAGCGAACCGTATTGACAGAAGCTTTGACAAACTTAAAACTAAAATGATCTCGTCACGCAGAACTTATTGCCTTTCTTTTATTATCAACTTTGGTGGACGCCCTTTGGGAGGTCGAGTATTAGGTTCGAAGAGGACATCAAATGGATTTAAAAGTTTACTTATCCAGAGAACTTGTCTTGGCGATGTGCCAGTATTTCATATTTGTTCATATTGGTCGACATCTCTGATTTCTTCTTGCGAAAGCATGTTCGGTTACATCAACCGAAACTTCATAATTGTACATTGTACCAGTGTCGAGGAAATTAATAAATATGATTTGAAGTATGCAATGCACAGGAAAAAGTTTGTAGAAATTGCACTAATTTACCGACAAGTCCTTACTGTTCAAAAAATTTGTATAAACCACAAGACAAAAGAACTTGTGCCAGAATAACAAATCAAATAAAAATCATCTTGAGTGCCTTTTGATTTATCGGAATAATAAAGAAATATCAGTTTAGTTTAGGTATTAAAACATATTGTAAGAGTATGATATACTGTCAATTTCTAAATAGCATAATTAGCTTTTTAATTCTCATTTTGGATCTGTATGCAATCAAAACTTAATCAAAGAAAAAACGCAGAAATTGACAATAAGCTTAGACCCCTATCTTAATGTTTAGAGATTAATCACTAATAATTTAGCTAACACTTTAATTTACTAGTATTAATTGTTCACAATGATGTACAATGCAACTACTGTTTTTTTAAGAAAGCAATATCATTTCCATTACTATACGTTATTGTCTATATGTTGCAAAATTTTATAAGAATTTGGGTCACATCACCCTAATGTATAAAACTAACAACTCTTTACCCGTAAAAGCTCATATTAACTATGCAATTTAATTTGTTTTCTTATTTTTTCATTTTATTTCTGTGCGTACAGGTTGAAGAGATTAAGAGAAAAGAGATACACAAAAAGAGAGAAAATATGAAAGATACATGAAGGGAGAAAGGAGATATGGGTGTGAAACAGATTTGTCTTCTGGGAAAAACCTTTTCTTATTTAATTTTTGTATTAATTAAGACATTTATGAGTGGGAGAGAGGGGAAGGGTACAACCGGTATTTGAAAAAAAAAAAATCCTCTTAGCTCTCAATTTTGTAAAAAATGATCTGAATATAGCACTCCCCGTTATATAATTATATTCGAGGTTCGGGTCCGAAATTTTGTATTGGTATCCTTCGTTGAATAAAAAATTACACAAATATTCTCTATTTTTTTAATTCCTTTTTTTTATAATTCTCAAACAAATAACAAACAAATGGCATATGGATAACATACAGATAAATAATTAGTTGAGAAATAAAATTATTCAACAACTACCTTTTTAATAATTAATATTATTCTCACAATATATAATTCTAACTAAGTAACTGAACAAAATAAAAACACTATTAGTTCAAGAAAATAAAAATAAGGAGAATATTTTTTGGAGGGTCATATATGAATACTTCAACAATTATATACAAAGTTTTACTGTATGATCCATATGTAATGAAAGAAATACAATTTTTTTCACGTTATCGATATGTATATGTACATATATTTTTGTGAGACATCTCTCTTAAACAGGCGAGGTTAGAGCGAGGAATAAAGTAAGAGAGACGACATATTTACCGAGAAGGCAATCTTCGATGAAGAAACTTCAAACATGCATATTTCAGCGCTCGAGTGTCCAATTTAGGAGTTGAGCCACTTTTCGGAAAGTTTCCAAGGACATCTATAAAAATTAGTCCTAAGAGGGATAACTATATTTTTCAATCGCAGAAAAGAAGAAAATGTATGAAGTCTTAGATCTAAGGATTTATGTTATATTTGTATTTATTTTTACTTAAAATGTTATTTATGTAACTATTTTCATTTTTAAATTTAGTTTAGTGTTTTCGGTATTCAAAACTAAGCTATGTTATAGAAAAGAGAATGACTACTTAAATTTAGTTTACTTTTATCAATTTAATTAGTGCTTTCATTTTGAGAATTTAAAGAAAAAAAATAGACAACTACCCAGGTTTTGGACAGTTCAATTCCGAAGTGTACTCCTTGGATTCTGGACAATTATTTAGGAAGTGAACTGTCCAAAATCTAAGCGGTTGGGGCATTTAATTTTTTTTTTATAAATATATGTGTAAATGTATTTTTTTTGGTTGAAAGATTCTAGGCGATTGTATTGATTTAAAAAATTACAAACTAGCTGTCACATGATATTAGATAACGAGTGTCTTTGAAAACATTCAGTTGTAAATAAGACACTGAATCAAACAAGTCCAAAATCAAATCAACTGGACATGGATAGTCACCACTCAGATATACATATACATTCAACCGACAGAAAAATTAATAAACATATACATGCACACATATACCTTACTTTGAAAGTTAAAACATATTCTTAAAATTAAATCATATTTCAAAGCCAAGTTCTCGGCAGTGTATTAATGGTCATGTGATAGTGTACTTCCGTTGTTCTTTAAACTCTTTCATAAACAATTATTTTTTTTAAATGGAGTTTGTGTAAGAGATTAAATAACAATGCACTGTCACATACCTTTCATACACTGTTGAAACCTTGGGTTCCAATAAAGACACTGAACCAATCCAAATCAGAAACTTAATCAATCAGATCGGAACAGTCACCACTCGGAGATCCCAATATAGAGTGATCAGTGTGAGAGATAGAAAATTAGCTTGGAAATAAGAGAGGAGGAGAAGAAAGATAACACATATCAAACACCAACACAAACAACTAAGACAGACAACAACACAAACATATAAAGTAAGTAACTATATGTACAACTTGTTTCACCCACTCTTTCATTCTCAGAGTGGAGAGACAAGGTGGTGGGCAAATTGAAGAGCGGTGGACAGATTTACTAGACTGATACACTTGCTAGAACGAATGTCGTAGTAAGGAACAATGACTAAATCCGCTTGACAAAAACACCAAAAATGATGATCAAATTCACTAAACAAAAGCAGCTGCTGAGACGAAGAGACACAATAGAGTAAATGATTAGCTGAGAGGTTGGCAGGAGAGGTCGCCATGGGCGATTCTAAAATCGCCTCATATTAAATGATAGCGCTATTGTTTTGTAATTTGATTTTTCTGAACCGCTATTGTTTTGTAATTTTTTATTTAATGGAGGACATGGATGAATGAAATTTCCGGTGTTTGGACTTTGTTCGGACTCTTCCTAAAAATATTTAGGATACGTTTGGATGAAACAAAGAATAGAGCTAATCTCAAGTTTTGAGAATAGTAGCTAACTCAACTTTTGATTGAGTTAGTAGAATAGTGAGCTAATTTATAATACTCGGATACGTCATATTGGGACCCATACCCGTTTCGGATACGTATCGAATACGTGTATGATACAGTGCCGATACACCAGCTGGCGTATCCGCTTATGTGGATTTGACTCATTAGATATGGATCTGATACGACTCTAACGCGTTTCGCAGGCGTGCACCGTGCATAGACCAGCAGTTAGCAATGTAGGCTGCAACCCATACAACGCGCATGGACCGCATGCTAAAATTAAATTTTCTAGCACTCAAGCCGAATCAACTTGGGGAACCTCCGCCCAATGCAGCAAACGACTCTTCCACTAAACTAGAGTATTAACAATACCCTTAACGGGTATACCCTACCCTACCCGCCCGTGCCCGCCGCCCGGGGTACCCGTGCCCGAGCCCGGGTATGGGTCGGGTACTCGGGTACGCGGGTAAGAGCAAAAACCGGACCGGACCCGATTTTTTTTATCAATAGCCGACCATACCCTACCCGACTATACCCGTACCTGACTAAACCCGTACCTGACTACCCGAGTATCCGTACCCGTATACCCGACCACTGTTCATGCCATTTCAAAATTCAAAATTTGTATTTTTTCCCCCAAAAAAAATCAGAAAAAACCCAGAAAAAACTAGAAAAAAACCAACAAAAAAAAGAAAAAGAAAAAAAACCAGAAAAAAAAAAAATAATAAAAAAAAATAAAATAAAATACCCGTACCCGCCCTACCCGTACCCGTACCCGCCTTACCCGTCAAGGGTACACGGGTAAGGGTATAGGACGGGTAGGGTATGGTTTTTGAAAATTATACCCGCCATACCCGTACCCGAGTATATCCGTACCCGAGACGTACCCGTACCCGTCCCGGGTATACCCGGGGTACCCGTACCCGCCCGAGTATAAATACACTACACTAAACCACTTAACATTTGATGCTACACCTTAGTAACTATAATATTTATTTATTGTGACTGGAGCTCTTGTATCAAATTTCACCCATAAATTTTTATATTTAATTTATATAATACAAAAATAAATTATAAATATAATTAAAATAATATATATAATAGGCGTATCGTATCCTTAATTTTTTAAAATTGCCGTATCACTGTATCCGTATCGGATACGATACCCGTACCCATATCCATACAACATAGGAGCTAATCCATATAAAACAACACAAAGAATAGTGCCTTAGTGTTATTCTTGCTCTATTCAAACATCGAATGGCTCTAAAAAATAGTGTTATTATCAGATTAGTGCTATTTTTGTTCCATTCAAACGCGAGTGAGTCTATGGTACTATGCATATCACGGGTTGGTCCGTGCTACGGCTCAATATTTGAGTTTTTAAAATCCTAATTATCGATCCGAACCGTTCATCTTGTTCTCCATATTAATATGTGTTTGGAGACCAAATTTTACATTTTTTAAAATTTGTTTACTACTTTTTTAGATATTTAAAAAATCACTTGATCTGAAAATTTTGGACCATCCAAAAACAGTGATTTTCAATAAATTTCAAAAAATAGTAAAATATTTCAAAAAATATAAAATTTGATCTCCAAACAAATATTAATATGAAGAATAATATGAACAGTTCGAATTGACCGTTAAAATTTTAAAAAGTCAAATATTAAGCTACATTACAAATTAAATTGTAATATGCATAGTACCATAGACTCAATCTTCAAACGCACTCTTCAAGTCTTCGGACTTTGTTCAGACTTTTTCGTAAATAAAATTATATATATTATACTCGACGTCGACGTGCTATTCTTATTCCATCCAAACCCACTCTTCTCCGAGTCTTCGGGCTTTGTTCAGACTTTTCCTTAAAATAATATATATATATTATGCTCGACAAAGACTTTTCCTAAAAATTTTTTTAAAGCTGACAAAACATAGCTGTCAAAGTTTTCCGTATACCCACTCCCATATGATGATTCCGCGTTCTGGAAAGTGCTTTTAACAATTATCAATGTCTCTGTCAACTTGGGAAGTTTTTTTTTTTGATTGAATCAACTTGGGAAGTTACCTGGAAATTTCCTCTGCCGTCCTCAAAGTTTTCCGTATACCTTCTCCCATACGATGCTTCGCGTTCTGGAAAGTGTTTTTAATAATTATCAATGTCTCTGTAGCTCATCACTTCGATTGTTCTTTTTTTAAAATGTTCCTTAGGTTTATTAGAAACTTACGAAGTTACCTGGAAATTTCCTCTGCCGTCCTATACTATTTATTAGCTCCAACAGCCATCATTGTGATGGAGGTATCCGCGACAAAGTATCTGCGGCCTTTAAATTTGCAATTGGAATGCTTTAAAAAGGCTGCAACTTATTTTATTTTAGATGATCTAGATTCCTCTGTGTCTGATCTTCTGCTTCTAACTTTGTGGCTTTTCAGATTAAAAGAATACTCTCTTATAGTTTGCTCTTCACAAAGATCGTTATTAAAACTCCGTTGCATCGGATCAAGAAGACGAAGCCTAATTGACTTCGAAATCTGAACTTGCGTGTTTCTTTTGTCACTTTTTGTCATTTTCCCGTTGGATGAATTGACGCGTTACTTGCCTGACGTTACACGATCCTTTATTTTCCATTGAAATCCGTGGGCGTGTCGACATTATCTTGTGACTTTTTTTCAAGGGAGAATATCGTATTATATGATTGGTATATATGATTCATATATACCAATCAAAACTAAACAATTACATATTCTCCCCTCCAAATTCTGTAATTACGTATTGATCATCCTAACCTATAATAACTCACATATTTTCTCAATTAAATATTAATCAAAAACTAAGATTAATTATATCTAATATTATATAAAATATAATTAATTACCTAATTATTTTCCTTTCCCTCTCTTTTTCTGCATTTCCGCTTTTGTTTAGCACCAAAAACTCTTTGCCTTCTCTTACCTTAAACCTCCTCACATTGCCTTATAACACTAGGTATTATTTGTGCCTTTCACTTTTGGATCACCATTCTAATCATAAGTCGGTTTATAGAGATGGCATACGAGAAGGAAGAGAGACCTAGATGGGAGGTCGGAGTCTAATCACTGAGAATCGAATAAGCTCCTTAATCTTGATTTTGGTGATGTAATTCACAATATCTAATTTTTATTAAACATGATAGTTATATATGCTCGTGGAATTTTGTTATGCAACATGAATATAATGTTTAATTTGGCTAATGAAATTGTTGCTTATTTTCTTACTTTTTGCCACCCAAGTTTTTTAAAAATACCCATTTTTAAAATATTTTATTAAAAATAATCAGAGTTCAGCTGAAATTTTAAAAATGCCCAATCCGTGAAAAAAAATCCACGATCTGGACATTTTTTTTTTTTTTTGCATTTTTCACTATAAATAGAGTTTGGAGAAAGAAAATATTCACGGTTTGATTTTTTTTTTTAATAAACTCATTTTGTTTAAAATATATATACAATATATGGTATAATATATGTATATATAATATGAGGAGGGATCCACTTACAACAACTTGAAAGTTACAACATCTTACAACATCGTTTTTTTTCATTTTCAAAGTCCAAATCGTCGATCCAAACCGTTAGATATTCAATCTATATTAAAACGTGGTTGCAGACCAAATTTTACATTTTTTGGAATTTTTTTGCTATTTATTAAGATGGGTACAAAATCGCTGTATTTATTAAAATTCTGCACCATTAAAAAACAGCGATTTTGTACCCATCTTAATAAATAGCAAAAAAATTCCAAAAAATGTAAAATTTGGTCTGCAACCACGTTTTAATATAGATTGAATATCTAACGGTTTGGATCGACGATTTGGACTTTGAAAATGAAAAAAAACGATGTTGTAAGATGTTGTAACTTTCAAGTTGCTGTAAGTGGATCCCTCCTCATATAATATAATATATGTATATGTATGAGTATGACTAATATAACATCAGTGTCATTTCAGTCTATATAACACAAACTCCAAAACTTATCAAATCGGGTTCAAATGGTGAATCCAAACCGTTCAAACCAATTTACTTTATGAGTGATTTACATGCAAATTTTTTATATTTTCGAGTTATTTTAGTATCAAATCAAGCGGCAAAAAAATTGAAAAATGAATGTATTAAAATTAACTTAAAAACTCAAACATTTGACCGCTTGACTTAATACCAAAAAAACTAAAAAACTTATAAATTTTACATGTAAACGCACAACTAATGAAGTAGATCGATTTGAACGGTTTGGATTCACCATTTGAAATCTATTTGATAGGTTTTGGAATTGGTGTTATATAGACTGAAATAACACTGATGTTATATTAACCATACTCTATATGTATATATAATATAATATATGTATATGTATAGCTATATATAATATAATATATGTATATGTATATATGTATACATAATATATGTATAATATATCAAATTTGACCTCTACTGGTAAATCAGAAAGTCTGGACTGATACAGGGACCAAACTGGAAAAATGATTACACCAGCATGTAGAGCATTCAAAAATACATAGAATTCACACAAATTTCAATTTATTTGAATTTTTTTACATTTAGTTATGATTTTCTAAAGTTCAACTTTCGAAAAACTTTAAACAACCAAACTTTGGCTAGAAAAGTCGGATTTGCGCGTATGACTACTTTTTGGAAAGGGGAGGACGAGACGGATCCGAATATCACCCGAGGATCACTCCGGGTATTCGAAGCATCAGAATTTAAAAAAAAACATTGTTTAGTGCCTCAAAAATTTAGTTTAAGTTTTCTTACGACGGTAGACGTACAACGATCGGTATTTTGTTAGTATAATTTAGGTTTTTGTAGTGTAATTATTAATTGTAGGATTTTTTAGTTTGCATGTAGAGTAATTTAGATTTTTGTATAATTATATTATATTATATATTATATTAGAATTTTGTGTAATTATATTATATATACATATACATATATTATATTATACTTATATTATACATATATGTAGGTGGGCTACGGTGAGTTGCGAAGTAAAACACGTTTCTACTTCATGCCGTATTTTTATTTTGAAAGTCCAAATGACCAATCCGAACCGTTAGATGTTTAATCCATATTGAAATGTGCTTGGAGACCAAATTTTACATTTTTTGGAATTTTTTTGCTATTTATTAAGTATTTTTGAAAATTGCTGTTTTGCTGTAAACAGTAAAAAACAGTAAAATTTTCTGGACCATCAGATCATCGACTTTCAAAATTGCTTAATAAATAGTAAAAAAATTTCAAAAAATGTAAAATTTGGTCTCCAAGCACATTTCAATATGGAGAACAAGATGAACGGTTCGGATCGACGTTTTGAACTTGAAAATCGCAAAATATGAGTGTGAAGTAAAATAGTCGCTTTACTTCGCAACTCACCGTAGCCTAGCTCATTATATATACATATATTATATTATATACACATATATTATAAAAATAAAACTCAAACCGTGGATATTTTCTTTCTCCAAACTCTATTTATAGTGCAAATTGCAAAAAAAAAAACAAAAATGTCCGAACTGTGGATTTTTTCCACATATTGGACATTTTTAAAATTCTAGCTGAACACTGGTTATTTTTAATAAAATATTTTAAAAAATGAGTATTTTTAAAAAACTCGGTTTTGCCACTGAGAACATAGATAGTTATATATGCTTATTTTTAAGTTTAATTTGCTTTATCAGATAACAAAATTGAGACATGTTAGTTAGGCCGATTGGGCATGCTAAATGAGTTCCTTGATGAAGACAAGGGGCTCCAATTATTACTGTTATTTTACTGTTTTTACTTTTTTTTCTAATTATTCAGAAGTTTAGATTTGAACTATTGAAATTACATAAGAACTCATGAGAACGGGTCTACTGAGTTCTCATGAAATTACATGAGAACTCATGAGAACGGGTCTACTGAGTTTCTCATGAGTTCTCATGAGTTCCTTGCATAAACTATTGAAATTCAAAATTAGATTTGAACGGCTTGCTCCAAGGGCTACATGAGAACGGGTCTACTGTTCTTAACAAGGAAGAACATAATATTTTGTTAAGGCTCTGTCTCTTGCCGTGGCAGCTTCTACCAAGATTCAGAAAAAAGAACGGGTCCGAGGAGAAAGAAGATAAAGTTAATCTTTAATTGATTATATTTTTTAGATATTAAATATAATTAAGTTGAGTTTTGAGTATATTTGTTATATACTAAAATTATATTGGTGAAATTTGTGAATTATTTTAGTTTAGTATCATAAATATGTAATTATATAATTTGGAGGGAAAAATATGTAATTTCTTAGTTTTTCGAGTGGTATATATGATATTCCCCCTTTTTTCAATGGATCCGTTGGCGCGTCTACAATCTACATCATCTTGAAGCCTCTGAAGACGTCACTTAATTTGAGTTGAGCCTACGGGCTTCAATCAAAATAGACAGATAAAATAATAGACTTGACGGGTAGTTACTAAAAAAATTAGAGATGAGGAATTAGTAAAAAATTCTAAAAAAAGCTGATTTTGAATAATTCTAAAAACAATAGTAAAAAAATTAAAAAATATATAAAATTTGATCTTCAAGTACATTTCAATATGAAGACACTGCTGAAAAGTTTAGATTGACTATTTAAACTTTGAAACTATAGATATGAGCTCAAATTAAACACCTATTTTAATTTGCAAAGCATAGTAGTCTCTCTCTATATATATAAAATGGCTAAGCTCAAAATGTTTTTTCCTAGCTCCCAAAACAAACAGCTCATTTTTTTTATTTTCAAAGTTCAAACAGTCGATCCAAACTGTTAAATGTTCAATATATATTAAAATGTGCTTGGAGACCAAATTTTACATTTTTTAGAATTTCTTTACTATTTATTAAGATAGTTTGAAAATCTTTGTTTTTATTAAAATTATGTGCCATAATGAATATATAAAGACATGATTTAATCACTATATGATTCGTATCCAACAGTATACCCCTAGGTAAACTGGACCGTGATCGAAGCTGATCATGAAGTTTACTTGTTTCAGAACGAAAAAATATTGATGATAAAGAAAAGGGTAGGAGAGGAGAGCAGGATAAAGGTTGGGTAGAAAATCTCACCCCAAATCACAATGTAGCCGAGTAGAACTTTCGCGCAATCTCCTTTTCTTCCTTCCCTCTACATGTGGGCTTTTCTGAAACACATCCTTATCAGTAATCGACCAATTTTCGTTGTATACACTGCGCAGTAAAAACTAAAATATGAAAAGGTATAAGGCAATAAAAATGCAAATAAAGGCAAGTTCGAAAATCGGCCAGTTTCAGAGACCGTCCCATCTAGCCCACCAGATTATTACTGCATTTTAAATCCGGCCCAATATAAGTAAAGTCGATTTTTATTAGTCTACCACACTTCACCACTCCCACACTGGCCCACCACGACCACGAAAACAAAATTCTTATATTAAAAAAAGGATGCTGTTAGATTGGCAATACTAATAACGGCAAAAAAAAATTATAATTTTAAATTTTAATATAAGAAACATATCCTATACACGTCATATATTTCAAAGTTGAAAAAAAAATGCACAATTACAGTTTTTCAAATAACATTAAAAATAACAACGGTCCAAATTTAACGGAATTTGACGGAACATCAAACGGTAATAAAATTATATGAAAAGTTATCCACACTATTTATAAAGAAATCAACAGTATAAAGTTTTTTCTCTGTTATAAATTTTTTTATGTATAAACAATTGCTACTGAAGCTTTAAGATATTTTGCATTGAAAGCTCTAACTTTTATTTATTTATTTATTTTGAGAAACGAAAGCTCTCACTTTCATTTAAACAACATCACTACAGCTTCCGCTTTATTTCATTATCTTTTATTGGAAAAATGGGCGGAACTCACCTGTTTCATCTAAGCATGAAGTTCTTACAAAGATGGACACTTTTTGAAAGAGTTACAAAGATGGACTTAAAGTCTAGCTCTGAATGCACTGATAGTTTTTCCACTTAAGATTTGGATTACTTAAATCCTGGATCTATTCTTCTATCATTCTATGAGGACCAGAACCAGGGGTGGATTTAAGTTAGTGAATGGGAGTCAATTTTTAGTATTCATATATGATTTTCTATATAATATAGAGTAAAATGTCATAGATACTGTAATTTGATCTCATTTTCAGTATGAAAATTTTATATAATTAACCTCTAATATATATTTGATCCTCATAGCTAAAAAATCTGACTCTGCCCTAGACCGGAACCTATGGAAAACTAAAAAGGACAATATAGTAATTGTGCATACTAAGAGTTTACCCAGTCACAAGCACACTCTGCGCAAGAAAATGATGGACATCGTATCTCACTATCTCTTGTCGAGTAAATAATAATATTGATTCCCTTGAGAATTTGACCGGCACTAAATTTTGACAAGAATTGTAATGATTTCAATAAAGTTGAATTCTAATTGAACTTTTATGATCAAAATGTTTAAATACCTAAGAAGAATTCATTCATATGTAATAAGTACATTCCTTCTATCTGCTTCTTATTTAATTTAGATGTCATTAAGTCCTACCTTCTAGGATTTTTTTAAGAGATGGAAAAGAGAGTAAAAATTGACAATAAATGTATTATTCAACAAAAATAGCAGTAAGAAACTTACTTGATTGGAGTTGGTCGGAAATAATTGCGAATGTTGCATCTCTCCCACATTGCCTTAACTCGTCGACTGAAATAGAGAAGATGTGTTTTGTTGAGCTTTCCCACAATTTTAGCTCTTTCAAATCACGACAATTCTCCTCTTCTCTTGTTTGCTTCTCCGTTCCGATTGGCAGAACCAATGTTGATTCTATTTTTTCATGTTTTCTACTCCACAGGAGCTTTCCGATCAGACCCTTAATCTCCAGTTGTCCTTGGCTAAAGAGGGTAAAAATGGAAGATCACTAAGAAAGGAAAATTATCATCTCCAGCACCATACTTGTCCTCGGGAGATCCAGAGAAAATCGTCTTGTTCGATTTCCCTGATCAAAATACTTATCCTTTCTGGATTCGAAAAGTTCTTCAAAAGAATGTACTGAGAGATCCATTGTTACCAGAAAAGCAAGTGTCAGACACAATTGCCAGAGGCATTCATCCTTCCTAATGCTACTTGTGCTCTGTGGTAAAAAAAATATTGGTCTCAGTGGAGGTTAGTTTTGGATATATTCAGATTTTTTAACTTCATATGAAAAATCCAAGTCTCTCTGTGTACTTTATTAAATTTTTCTAAAAAAATCAAATCGATGTCGAAACTTTCAATTACATCAAATCAGTGTTTAGACTTTTAAAAAGAATTAAGCTGATCCTTTAAATTCTCTCTAATTAATCCAAATAGTCCTTCTAACTTGTTCACTTTTGAAGCAAAAATTGATTTGATTTATATAAGAATAGAGGTCAGTTTTCTCATTTTTTTTCCAAGTTTTAAGGACTAGCTTGACTTTTCCTTTTTAAATTTTTTTTTTAAGACTAACATGGTGTAATTATCATTTTTTTCCAAGTTTAAGGACTAACTTGACTTTTCCATTTTTAAAAAAAAATTGAAGACTAACATGATGTAATTAATTATTATTTAAAAAAAAAAAGTAGCAACAGCTACATGTTTCAGTAAAGAAACAATATCAATAAGGTCTCTGTGTGGCAATTTGTAGGGAGATGATACAGGCACCTGTTTGTAGGGTTTATGTGTGCCAATTTGTAGTGGTTTTTCCAAAGTGGTACCAGTATCATCTCCCTACAAATTAGCACACATAAACCCTACTGATACCTATTCTCAGATCAGTACCAAGTAACCTACAAGACTGTCATCTACCCATTACCAGTGTTTTCTATTTTATTACAAGTCATGTAATTATAAGTTCACGAATCAGGACTAACTTATCATTATTGAGAAAATTCTGGAACTACTATATAATTCTCCCTTCAGTTCCCAGATTTTTTCTATTGGCGCATTTATCTGAAGACATTGACCCAAACTATGTCGGAGAAAAAAAAAAGGTTTACGATATTCATTGTTTGAATTATCATATCTATTTATTAAGCTTAAGGTTACCATTCGTATATATTAGTATTCTCAATTGAGAGTAGTAGTTTATTTTCTTGAATTATACCATCTGATCTATAATAGGTAGGCCAAATTGGTCTGATAAGTCATTTAAAAAGGTTTCTGATATCAATTGATCCGCTTGATTTAAATTGATGATTAAATTACAAAAAAGAAATCTAACCTTCTTGAAAGAAAATAACACGGAATTCAGCACTATGGTCCTTCAATTCAATCATCGTTGCCAGCTTCACATCACCAGAAGAAACATTTTTTTAACCTTCTCCCCGTAAACGAAGAACAAAGAAAACCCAGCACCGATGGTGCTGAGCGACATGGCCTAGATGACGACCGCCACTGCAAGAGGCATCAGAACAGCCACTCGGTAGGAGAACATTACCGTAAGAACGAAGAATCTACGAAGGCCGCCGACCAAGATCTTTTTGGAATCGATGGATTGCCATTTCTGAATTGAAGGTGAGGAATAGGAAGCCGACAAAGGTTGAACAGTGAGGAGGATGAGACAATTGATTTGTTATTCGATATCTATTCGCTCATGTTTAGGCAGTTAGTATTTTTAGAACTGAAAGTGACGGCTTGTACTATGAAACGGGAGCAGGGCTGATGGAGCTTTATTATATTGAATGGATATTAACAATTCTTCTGGTATGATTTGATTAATGAGTGAGGTCCTATAACCTATAAACTCGCCAAATTTAGAAATACTCGGTCACTCGCTATCAAAAGTTTCGATAGAACCTCCTCGCATATGATGCTTCCGCACTTTGTACCGCGCGCTTCTATAAATAATAATCATGTATTATATCTCAGGAGCTTAGCACTTCAATTGTTATTTTTATTAAGGTGATCCTAAGGTTTATTAGAACTCAAGGATTGTCTTAGGAAGTTTCCTGGTGCCGTCGTTTTTGTGTCGTTCGGCTGCAAGCCCGCAACCGCGATAATTCTGACGGAAGTTATCTGAGACAGTTTCTCGTACGGCCTAAAGATATAGTAAGTCATTTTCTGACTGTGTAACATCCGCTACACAGAATATCTTACAATCGTATACAATTGAAATCCCTCTTTTCCGAATTGTATAAAGGACGGCATTTTGGTCGGTCCAGGACGTTCCTCTGCGTCTGATATTCCACTTGTAACTGTATGGCTTTTGAGATGAAAAGAACACTCTCTTCATAGCATAGTGATAAATAAATTATTCGAGTTCGGTTCCGCGAGGTCAAAAATTCGTAATTCAAGAATAATTCGGGTTTAATTCGGAAATAATTTGGAATTATCTGAATCAGAGATCTCAGTTCTATAAGAGAACAAAAAAAATTGTTCTGGAAAAAATTCGGGAAAAATTTGCCAAGAATTCGTAAAATTCATAAAATTTGCGAATTATTTGGGTTTAATTCGGTCAAAGTTTTGTCAATCAAATAATTCGGCGTTTGGTCTGACATCACCAAAAAACAAATTAATCAGGTTTAATTCGCAAATCTTGTGACTATTCTTCATAGTGACAATATACATGTTTAATTCGCCTATTAAATGTTGTTGAATGTTTCTGAATTGAACTTCAAATATAATGCAAAAAAATATATAATATGTTTTATTCGCGAATAAAACGCGAAGCACAAATTATTCACGAGAAAAATGTAAAAAATAATTCTTCTTTATTGTACCGAATTATTTTCAAATTATAATCGAATCACAAACTTTTTCCGCTGAATCAAATCCGAAATGTTCGTTTATAACTAGTCTCTGTCGGCCTTCACAAAGATCGCTGTTACAGCGGCGTCGCATCAGATCAAGGAGAAGAGAGAGAGAGAGAGAGAGAGCGAAGTTAGTTAATTCGTCGTCTTTGTTAGCTGACAATTTCAGTCCAGATGACCCACGGCCTTAAGGTTTCCCGCCTCAACGTAACGTGTGACAATGATATGTCTTTATCTATAGAAAATATTTAATAAAAGAGAGACAGAAATAGAAAGAGTACTAAAAATTTATATAGAAGAATTGATAAGAATTAAAGTTTGAATTAGTTTGAAACTTTGGATCGATAGAAATAAATTAGTTGTTCTTTAATTTTCTCTATTAAAATATAAAATAATTTCAGAAAAATAAATAAAGTTTCTTCAAATATATTTAAATTTTAAGATACATATTTTTTTAAAAAAACCTTTTATATTATAATAGAAACACATTTAGTTTCGATCGATTCTCCTACCAATTCAAACTTTTAGATCAATAAAATTACTATCGATTCTTCTATTTATAAAAAATTATTAATACAGTTTCTGTTTCTCTCTTCTTTTTTAATATTTTTTGTAGACAAAATATTCTCCAAAATATATTCACTTCTGTGACAGTACCTACCGACTAAGAAGAACATAGATGAAGTATTGGCAAAAACCTCCTTGAATGAGTATCCCTATTCCCTCGCGCATTTATCTGAGTTCCAAAATTTTTTTTTTAATTCAGATATGACTTAAATGTAAGAACTCCTTTAAAATTTATCAGATTAAAAAAACGATGCAAAATTTATTTTATCGAATCAGGTATCTGACAGTATTATATTTGACCTATTGAACTATCTATAATAGAATAGCAAGCTATACCTAATTTGGAATTGATAAACTTTGTATATAGATGAATATTACATATTTAATATTTATCCTTTATGATTCTTCAACAGACATGGCCTAGATGACAATCGCCACTGCAAGAGGCATCAGAACAACCACTCGGTAGGAGAACATTACTGTAAGAACTCGGTCCGGTCTGGTTCGAATTCGGCCGGTTCACGGTTCTAACGGTTTCACTGGTTGGCATGGTCCGGGTCCGACGGGTCTAATTTTGAGAATTAGCCTACACTCGTGCTAGTATCATGGTCTAAATTTACACGGTCCGGTCTGGGTCGAATCCGGGTCTTTTTTTTTTTTAAACAGTAGTAAAATTATGATTCTAAATTATAATGTTATATTGAACACGGATGCATATTTCTAAATCTAAATGCAAGTTATTATTATGAGAGACTAAAATATAAATTATATTATAAAGTACAAAAGTATTTTAGATTGTTGTTTATATTTTAGCTTGTTTAAATTGACTAGTTTGTCCAAGTTAAATTGTATTTATTTTAAATTTCAAGATCAAACTTAGTATTTTGAAAATTAAATTTTATATTTCTTAACTTTGAATTTAGAAGTATTTTGAAAAATAAAAAAAGTGTTTAGATATACTTTTATTAAAATAAACATATGAAAATAATTATAACAAATAAATCTAACATAACGTATTAAAATCTAACATATCTATCATATTTAAAAATAAATCTAACATATTCAAAATAAATCTATCATATTTAAAATTAAATCTAATATAACATATTTAAAAATAAGTCTAACCTCTTTAAAAATATATCTAACATATCCAAATATAAATCTAACATATTCAAAATAAATCTAACCTATTTACAAATAAATCTAACATTCAACTTAAATTTTAAAATTCTCTACAAAATCTAATAAAAATAAATCTACAAAAATAAATTGAACATAAACTAAATCTAACATTCAATTTACATTTTAAATTACTCTACAAAATCTAACAAAAATAAATTTAACACATTAAAAATAGATTGAACATAAACTTTCTAACATTCAATTCAGTACTGCTTCGGGCTATCCGTACTCTATAACGCATTCTTTCATATATAATCAGTAGCTTGGCGGATGGCGCTTCAATTGTAATTTTTGTTAAGATGCTCCTCAGGTTTATTAATTAGAAACTTAGGAAGCTTCCTGAATTTGTCCTGCGCCATCGTTTCTATTTGTTAGCTGCAACGGAAACTAGTTTTTAGTCTAATAAACACACATGCTATATGAGAGGTTATAGATTTGAATTATGAATGGAAAAAAAATCTTTATTATTCTAACATAAATTTGAAAAAGATGTTGGATGGTTTGATCTCTGAAAAAAATTATATGTCTATACACAAGGCCTAATAAAAAACGAATTCGTATCCTCTCCGGTATTACAGAGGATCACTCTCACTTTATGGTTTGAGATTAAATTTTAACCGATTTGGTATTCAAGCTGCAATAGGAGGCAGTATTTTTGGGCTTTGAGATTTGTGTCAATGTAAAAAGAACGATTCAGATCTAGTAATTGTAAAAGATTCCTTATCCGGTATTGGAGAGGATGTGAATTCATAAAAAACGTTAACAGGACAAATTTAACAGAGTCAACAGTTCTGGTTTTAAGATCGTGCCAAAACAGATCTGACGATCCGGATCTAAAATCATAATTTGAGTTACTTTAAATGTTAAATACGTATCTCACCTTTTTGTTTCAGTATCTTACTATTATCGAAAACGGAATATGCATTCTATAAATATTAAAATCAGTATTATTAGAACCGGACCGGACCAGTCAGTTGGATCGGAAAAAACCGGATCCGGTCAACTGTCTGGTTCGGTTTGTATGAAATATTACCTTTGCAGTTGAACCGGAAAAACAAACTTAATTAACCGGGTTTTGTTTGAAAACCGCGAATCAATCATTGAAAAAATCCGGTTTTAAACTGATGTACTTTTTTTCACGCTTAATGAGAAAAAGAAAGAGAGAAAAACAAGTCCAAGTGTATAAATCAGTATATTCCAGTCACATGTCAACATAAATTTGTACTTTTTTTTTATCTCATACAATTATTGTAAAAGACCCTTGTGTTTTAGATATTATAAATGAGTCAATCAAGTATAATATATACATCACAATTATACAGATCTTGAAACAATAATTGTTATTATTTTATTATTTTACATTTGTAAGAAATTTGGTACTGTAAAATTCTAAATTCGTCATACAAAATTTAAAATAATGCGATGCTATATTTTATCCAAAAAAAATATTTTTGTCATTTCTTGATCAAATAATTAGTTTCAATATATTTTGGAGGGATAAACTTTTAACTAATCTATAAATTTATAATTATTATTTCATATGTATATGAGATTTTCACTATATAAAAATTAAGGTTCTAAATAGCGCGCTATAGCATTTTCAAACCATAAAAGCTATGTCGCTATCGACGCTATAGCGTGCTATTCCGCAGTATATGGGCATAGCACTATTTTTTTTAGCCAATCTACCACGACGCGATAAAAGCTATTTAAACCTTTGATAAAAACATATTTATTTTTATAATATATCTCATAAATATATAAATATTTAGAAAATCAATGGCCCAACCGACCAGTAAACCGTTGATCAGAAACTTTTCCAGATCAATGTCCGAAAACTGATAAAATTGATTACCTTAATCTTCTCCTTTTCTATAGCGTGTTTTCAGACCATAAAAGCTATGTCGTTATCGACGCTATAGCATGCTATGCCACGATATATGGGCATAGCACCCTTTTTTTTCGCCAATCTGCTATGACGCGATAAAAACTATTTAAACCTTTGATAAAAACATATTTATTTTTATAATATATCTCATAAATATATAAATATTTAAAAAATCAATGATCCAACCGGTTGATCCATTAGTTTGATGAATAAACCGCTGATCTGCAACTTTTCCGGATCAACGTCCAGAAACATAACATTAATTAAAATTGATTACCTTAATCTTCTCCCTTTCTCCTTGGCTAAAGAGGGAAAAAATAGAAGATCGCCGAGAAAGAAGTGATATCGTCTTCTAGTTCTCTAATCAAAATTTACTCATTCTTTCTCAAGATAATTTATTGGAAGTTCATTGTTACCAGAAAAGCAAGTGACAGACACAAGTGGTATTCATGATTCATCCTTCCTAATGCAACTGGCGCTCCATGGTAAAAAATAAAAAATAAAAAAAGATTGGTCTCAGTAGTTTAATTTTAGGTAAATTTAGATTTTGGTCTCGACTTTTATTTTTAAAATTAAATTATTCTCTGAACTTTCATCTGCATTTTATTAATTTCTACATTTTATAAATAAAATAAAATTGATCCATAAATTATCCATTATGTCAAATCTGTGGTTTACCTTTTACAAAAATAAGTTGATCCTTCAACTTCTCTCAAATTAATCAAAATAGTCTTTCTAACTTATTTCTTTTTGAATCTTAAAAAACTAATTTGGTTTACATAGAAGTTTAGAAATTTAATTTTATTATTTTTTAAAGTTTAAGGACTAATTTGACTTTTAAAAATAATTAAAAGACTAATTAACGACATGCAAATAAAAGTCAGGAGCAATTTGAGAAAATTCTGGGACTAAAATGTATAGTCTCTCTTTAGTATTCCCAAGTTCTTTTGGATTTGGACATTTGGCTAAAGGCTATTAGCATTCTCAATTGAGAGTAATATAGTTTATTTTGTTAAATTGAATTATCTGATCTCCAATAGGTAGGCCGAATTGGTATGTCACTTAAAAAAAAGGTTAATTTCTGATATTAATTGATCCGTTTGATTTAAATCGGACGGTTCAATTGCCCCGA
Organism: Carex rostrata; assembly: GCF_964058835.1. Lineage (NCBI taxonomy): Eukaryota > Viridiplantae > Streptophyta > Magnoliopsida > Poales > Cyperaceae > Carex > Carex rostrata. Next base: position 5,037,431 of record NC_135948.1, on the reverse strand, counting down.
AAATAAAAAGATAAATGTACTTTGTTGGAAGAAAATAACACAGAATTCAGCGAGATTAATTTTACTTGTTAGTCTCGATCCATCTTCATTGGCTTCACATCCCAGGAGAGATATTATTTTCGACCTCCTCGCCATAAACGAAGAACAAATAAGAACGAAGAAACTACAAAGGATCTTCTCAGGACTGATGGATTGCAATGCCTGAATTAAAGGTGAGGAATAGGAAGCCCAGAAAGGGGAGAAAGCTACTTGTGTGTCTGCTGCTTGCTTTACTGATAACAATGAAGGATGTGTTACTCTTTCGGTTTCAATTGGCTCAGGTTTAGGCATATTATCTTTACAACTGAAAGCGATGCCTTGGGATTATCATTTGAATTGAATGTGGATATTTGCTTTTGGAATGAATCGATGAGCCGATGAGGTGCTATATGTAATACTCCCGAATCCGAAGAAAACATCACTGTCAAAAGTTTTAATAGACTCTTTACCATATGATGCTTCCGCAGTCCGTATTCTATAACGCGTTCTTTTATATATAATCAATAGCTTGGCGGATGGCGCTTCAATTGTATTTTCTGTTAAGATGCTCCTCAGGTTTATTAGAAACTTAGGAAGCTTCCTGAATTTGTCCTGTGCCATCGTTTTTATTTGTTAGCTGCAACGGAAACTAGTTTTTAGCCTAATAACAAATAACTCTTTTAATTCAATAAAATTATCTACGGGCTTTTAACTAAAAAAAATTTCCGTCTCATCAGATGACTGTCGGATAAATAACTAAATTTTCTGAAAAGAAAATACACAGAAAATTATCTACATATAAAAATCTGAACTGTTGATCGTCAGATCCAACTAAATTAGGGAATGTCACCGAAATTTTTAAAATACCCAAAAATAAAACAAAATTATGAAATCTACTCAATTTTTGACAGAATTTCGAAAAATACCCAATCCGCTTACTAATTAACCGGATTTTTAATTTCTTTCTGGTGACCCAATTCCCGGAAATATGGAGATTGTCCGGTTTTGAAATTGAGACTTACCCCCATGCATTTCATTAAAATTGCATTGACACATGGTTCGTTTTGGTCAAAAAGTTCACACAGGCAAAAGTAGGAATTCGCATCGTCAAGAAAAAAAATTAGTCGAAATAGAAGCGAAATTGGTTACTTGACTCAGAATCAGTCGAACCAAAACATAAATTCGAATTTTTTTGACACAAGTTTGTTTTGCGTAAAAATTATATAGAAAAAAATATTTAAAAGTTAATAAACATTTGTTTTGAAGATGTAAAAGATAAATTAATTATGTAGTATAATAATCTACTCATAATCCACTTATAAAATATAATATAAACTTTCAAGCATACAAACATTTATCTGAATATCTGACTTGGTCACTATTATAAAAGTATGATAAGTAACAATTAATGTAGAAATTTATGCAATATGGAATGATAAATTATATATGATACAAAAAATCAAAAGATGACATACATATCTCAGAGGATGCGAATTCTTGCTTTTGCCTGTGTGAATTTTTTGGCCAAAACGAACCACGTGTCAATGCAATTTCAATGAAATGCATAGGTCTCAATTTCAAAACCGGTTATTGGATAACCGGACACTCTCCATATTTCCGGTTATTGAATAACCGGACATTTTTTCCATTTCCGGGAATTGGGTTACCGGAAAGAAATTGAAAATCTGGTTATTTAGTAAGCGGATTGGGTATTTTTCGAGATTCTGTCAAAAATTAGGTAGATTTCGTAATTTTATTTTATTTTTGGATATTTATAAAAATTTCGGGGAATGTCACGTATACTACTAAAAACTATAAAATTACTTACTTTTTCCTCTAAATTTTATAATTACATTTTTTTTTAAATTCTAGTAACTCACATAATTACTCAATTAACAAAAAATTGAAATTAATTATATTATATTTTATTTTATATAAAATATAATTAAGTACATATTTCTTCCGCCTGTGATAAACGGACTTTTCCAATCTTGACAGATGATATTAAATAGGCTACGACAACTATCTCCTTTCTTTCGAGAACAAACAATTACAGGAAGAGACACAAATATGGTATTGCTATTGTCTGACGCGTACATACTAGACCAATTAGATTAGCAAAACAAATTTGGGATAAATTAAGGAGAGAATTTTAGAAAGAAGTCAAAGCAGATAAATTGTAAAACAATTCATTTTTTTTTTACTTTGCTGAATGTTCTTACAACACATTTGACTATTTATTAGAAAAACAAGAAAATTACACAAGAATAATTAATCAATAATTAAATATCAATCTACTCGGACAACAACGATTAACTTACCAATTTCATCATTAAATGAATGCTCCATTTAATGCTTTAGGCAGTGTCGTCGCCTCTCATATTGCCAAATCGTGTAAATATATAGAATATTTTTTTTATAAATCATAATTAAAAAAAATATTTTTACCAAACCAACGTGATTACTTCTTTTTTTTTTACAAAAACCATAAGAACCGAAATGCCATTTCGGTCCCGAATATTTTTTTCTGGACCGAAATGACATTTCAGTTTCTAGTGATTTCACATTTTTCCAGACCCACGGCCACATAAAATCCTAAATTGAGGGTTTCTGGCATAAACTTAGAGGTTCCTGGACGAAACTGAGGGCTCCAGGCCGAAATTGAACCAAAACTGAGCCGAAACAGAGGTCCAGAAAAAAAATGCATGGAACCTGATATCTCCATATTATATCTAAATTACGGCCCTGATTTACACTGAAACCTGTTCTTTAAAGCCTATAAACGTGGACTTTTTACTTGTATTTCGATGAAATGTGGTACTGCTATGCTTTGTTTGGTATTTTGCAGTAAAAAGGGCGAAAAACTGGATCTGACTACTTTTCATACGGCCCGTATGACATTCCCTACGGACCGTACAAGATCTGCCCAACCACACAAAAGGTTCCACAACAAAGGCACAAAGTCTCCAAGACAAAGTACAGGCATACGGCCCGTACGGGGTCCCCTACGGGCCGTAGGACGCTAATTCGGAAAATCCAGCTGGAATCTGAAATGAGCATAATTTAAGGAGGCCGAAAAGGAAGCCTCTTGGGACGTGATCTGGGGCATAAAAGGAGATATTCCACACCAAAAAAAGGGAGAAATCATTCCTTATCATGGGGGGATCAACCTAGGGTTTGGGAGCGAGGGCTTGGCTTGGAGAGCAAGTAGAGAGGAGAAAAACGAGAGTTTTGCGACGGATCTTCTTCGTTCCTCGAGCTTTGCCATGAGCTCCCTTATCATTATCTTTACTTGTTTTATTTGCTTTCTTTTCTTTTAGTTTCTAGGGCTAAGATGTAGTTTCTAGTTTGGTTTTGTTTGCATGCTACTTGGATTTTGTGTTGAATACTTTGTTTTTATCCTGTTGTGTAGTATTTTGATTGCTTTATTTGTGGTTGCTTGAATTGATTAGTCATCTCGTTAGATGAATGCGCACATCTAAGTGTTAGGAGCCAAGTCTATGACATTTAATCCAACCGAATAAAGTATATGAAGTAGGGTAAAACCAAGGAGTACCCGAAAGGTGAAACTTTCCTTGAGGCGAAAGTCCTTGGATACTTTTAGTAAACCGACAAGTGACTTGGATAAATTAGGCCAAAATGTGAAAGTTGAGGTTTAACGCATCTAAGAGGGAAGTATTTGAGTCCGGTAATCGGGTACTAGGCCAAAATGCGAAAGTTGAGGTTAGGTATCTAGATCTGGTCGATAGAAACCCTAAACATTAGTATCAATGCAGAAAACAGTAGCTGCAACATTAACTCGGGGCCCCCTACGGGCTGTACGGGAATCCGTACGGGCCGTATGCCTCGGGGCTGAACAGAAATGAAATCTGAACCCTGGAAACGCCTTTTTATTCTCATTAAACAAAACTCCAAAAATATTTATTGTTTTGAATATTATTATTTATCTTTTTAAAACACCAAAATCACATTTGCAACTTCTAGAGTTTATTTAATTTAAGTAAAGTCCAGTTAAGTTTCAACCGTCCCTGTGGATCGATACCTGATAATACTACGCGATTAGGATTGTACACTTGCAATCTGAGTCGAAAATGTAATCAAGGTTAAAAGGTACAGCTTGCTGTACTGAAACTTTGTGCATACTTTTGTGTGAACAGAACCGAAATGCTAATTCGGTCCTAGCTGAAAAAACAGTGAACTGAAATGACATCTCGGTACAAGGTATTACACCAATAGCTACACCATTTTTTCATGAAAAAATGTGAAATCACTAGAGACCGAAATGCCATTTCGGTTCTTATGGTGTTTGTAAAAAAAGAACACAATCATATTGGTTTGGTAAATTTTTTTTTTTTTAATTATGGTTCATAAAAAGAATTCAAATATATAGGCCCACATCAACTATCTTTAGCGATTTCAAGAACTAGTATTTGATATATTGTGTAAAGACACATGATCTTTATATAGAATATCATGAGTGTGAAACTCAGATAAAATAAATCATCTATTATATTACTAAGATATTAAATAATTGAGTGACTTAACCTCCAACTTTTATTGAAAAAAATTCTCTATCGATTTTCTCTTTAGAAGCAAGATAGAGAGATAGGTGCTTAATTATATTTAATATAAGATGAAACTTAATTAATTTTAGTTTTTAGCTAATTAAATAAATATATGAGATATGAGAATTTAAAATGGTAAATATGTAATTAAAAAATTTGAAAGAAAAACACATAATTTTATAGTTTTATACATACAATTTTATCATATTTTTTTTAAAATCTACTTTGCAGAAGCTGCCAATGTCATGATTTCGAACGGAGTTGCATAGGGTCACGTGAACTTCACCCACGTGCATATTGTACATTAAATGCATTTATTTCATTAATAATTTACAAATTCCTGAATTATACGCCTATTCAATCAGTATTCATTCATCCTCAGTCAGTGATATCCGTAGTTGATAAATCTGACCGTTAAAAATAAAATTCTGATCAAATTGTAATTATTTAATTTATGTTACAATTTAATTTATCCTTTTTCTTTAAGTGGAAAAAGTTAAAAACTTTGTATGAGAGAGAATTGTCTTGCTATACGAAAAATATTCTCTTATTTCGGATTAAAATAATACCGTTCAACTTCTCAAATTCAACCCATTGTGACAAGATTTCAAAAAATAAAATAAAATAATACCGTTCAACTACTCAAATTCATTTCAGAAAAAACTAAAGTGTTGTTAATTTACCAAGGGTAAGTGCTGTTTGGTGAGAAGTTGACCTAGTCTAATATATCTTAATACAAAACTTCAACTCTAGTACTGGTGCTCTCCGACATTTTTTTTAGAACTCACTAGTATTCGAATGAGCCTTAGATTTGTCAAACAAGTGCTTATTTGTAAAGTTTAAGGCTACATTTTTTTTTATTAATTTTGTCTATTCTTTTTAAGCTTGTTTAAGTTTTTAAACTATGATTCTACGAGACCTAAATATTTTACTCAGCTTACAGTCTTATTAAAATTCCACTTTATTGCCAAACAAACTCTTTTTAATACAACTTAAAATTTTAATCTCCACGCTCTTAGCAAACGAACTTACTAGTAAGACAGCCTTATCCAGTCATTCTGAAACGGACTTGATTCTTGTCTTTAAGCTCTTCACGGGCTTAATTCATTTGGTCCAAAAAGCTATGACCAATTAAATTTAGACTGGTGCTAACTGCTAAATAGGACTGTAATGTATTTCATTATTTAAGCAATTTATTACCAACTAACAGACAAAAGAACACAAATCACATGTTGAGTGCTGCCTCCAATATATATATATATATTTACAATGGCATACATAAGTTCCAATATTACATATAGATACTGGACAACAGATTATTTATCGACCAAATGATTTTGTTTCCTGAGATCTGCATTGACTAAATTTCCTTGAGTAAATAAAAATGAAAAATGAAAGATAAGAAGGGAAGAACGCCGATTATTATGATTGGCTATGGTACATGCAGCTGCTCCTAGTACAATCTGCGGTTTTATTTTTACAAGAAATCATGTTAAATTCAATTCTTTGCATGCTAATTAAATCATGGTGAGAAGAACTAAGGTATTCTTAAGCTCACTAACTTTACTGGTGAGCTTAACTCCAAAATTTATCAAATTAGATTTAAAAGACAAATTCAAACTATTGAAACTAATACTTCATGATCGAAGTACACACAAAGTTTTTAAAATTTCAAATTAGTTTAGTAGAAAGTCAAGTGATAAAAATAAAAAAAGATTTATAATCTAATTTTTATTTTGATATTTTTACCGCTTGACTTTATACTAAATTAATTCAAACATCTAAAAAAATTTGCATGTAAATGCATAATTTGTGAAGTAGATAGTTTTTTTTTTATTAAATGTTGACAGTGGTTGTCAAGCAAGTAGATCATTTTTAACAATTTGAATTTATTATTTGAAGTCAATCAAATAGGTTTTATAATTAAGCTCATCAAGTTTTGTTGTTTGAAGTCAATTTAGAGTTATACTCACCAAGAGAGTTGGTGAGCTTAACTAAGAACACCCTAATTATACTCAAATTATGGTGTTATAGCTATTCTAAACAATCAAATGAAAAAGGCCTGGACTAGTGTTTCTCCATTTAATTTGATATAATTGCCAATTGCATTTTCTTAGTCTGGTATCGGAGAATTTTTCAAGAATAAAATAGCTGAATAGTTTCACGTACTATTCTACCACTACTAAACACGCTCCAAGCTTCTTAGAAGAGTAGAATAACAGGTGGAAAGAGCTTTTTAACTCTTCCATTCGGAATAGTGGAAGAGCATCATCTGCTTGAGGCATTACCCAATCTTGCCCCGAACAAAAAAAAGAAATTCAAGGCTCTGGAGAAAGATATATCTTCAGCACAAAAATACCCCTGGCTTGTTAGTCTAAGCTAAATCAAAGCATTGCTTGCTTTGTCTTTCAGTAAGAATAAAAAGGGAGACATGTTAAGCTGTTCTCTCTGCTGATAACTTTATGCTCCAGTGAAATGTTCGATAGATAGCCTATGTGCCAGATATGGCACACTGGTTCACTCTCTCAGAGAGCCATTTAGGCAACTTCACACCCCAGGTCTGTCATTCTTTATAGTGTACATCATATAAATGTAGAGAGAATTGATCAAAAGATCATCGCATGCGGCAACACCTGTCTTGCAATTTCATATTGCTAATTGAGTCAGGTTGGTGATGGTTCCATCCAATATATGATGTATGCAATTGTCTCAGATTTTCATGCTCCCTTTGATTGAGTTCATTTGTCTCATGCTTGAAATTGCTTTTATTTAGTACTTCAAAAGTTGGTTACTGGTGTACTGATAAATTAACTTTAACAGACCTGCTGATTCAATTGATACAATTGGGCAAAATTGTGAATGGTTTATTGAGATTATGGTATTTAGTGAGGCTAACTAAGCTTAATAGAGACATGGTTGTGCATTCCTCTTAAATTTAGGATTATGATTTAGGATTATTTTTTGTTCCTTTCAATACAAATTCAGGTGTATACGCTTTTACTATTGAAAAACCCACTTCACCATTTTTTTCTTTGTTTGTTTTACGTTAATATTAGCTTTCTTGGCATAGAATTGATTAACTATGATAAATTGATCATAATATGCAATTATTTGCACAAGTAGTTGATGGCCACCCGTCTACCTATTGTTAGAAAATATATATTGGTCAATGAGTAGTCCATTTTTCGTTTGTTACAAGTAACAAACAGTCTTTCTTCTAAATTATTTTTACATTAGTCCTTTAACTTTAAAAAAAAAAATTAAGTTGATACTTTAACTTCTCTCAAATTAAGTAAAATAGTCCTAACTGAGGCTCTTTTTTGTTCTTTTTTGAAACTTAAACAATCAATTTGGTTCATATAGATGTTTAGAGGTCAATTTTCTCATCTTTTCAAAATTAAGGATTAACTTGACCATTTTTTTAAAAATATTTACCTCTTGTTTGGTTGAGGACTAAATCGAATAATAAGAAATTCAATCCTTGGATCGTCAAGCGAGCTCCAAAGTTTAATCCTTAATTAGACTGTCATGAGGAGCCCACTGTGAGTAAAAAGAAGTTGCCTCCTGCTTAGCTTTCCTTAATTTTGAGCTTTTATCAAACAAATATAACTTAACAACCTAACATGGAATAACCAAATTAGTTTTAGAAGATTGTTAATACTCTCTTACACTATTCTAATTTTCAACCTACACCGAACAAAAATAGCTTAAACTGAAGGCTTAGCTTCAATTATCCAACTTAAATCTCCTTCAAGTCTCCACCAAAACATCTCACCAACTTCACCAACTTCAAGAACAAAAATATAACTTCTTCCTTTAGTTTTCCAAGTTATTTTCGATTTGGGCATTTGGCTGAAGATATAGAACAAACCATGTCGGAGGACAAGGTCCACTTATTCAAAATTCCATGAATTATCGTATTTGATTTATAAAGTTTAAGGTTTCCGTTCGTATCTATTAGTATTCTCAATCAAGAGTAGTAGTTTATTTTCTTGAATTGAATTACCATCTGATCTAAAATAGACTGAATTGGTATGATATGTCATTTAAAGAAGTTTCTGATATTAATTGATTTGTTTGATTTAAATTAGACGGTTCAATTAGACAAAAATCTACTTCTTGGGTGAAAATAACACAGAATTCAGCGAGATTAAGGTTAATTATTAGCAAGTTTAAATGGGAAATTTTACAAAGTATTATCTTTCAAACTTTTCAAACAAAATGTCCCTATTCTAAGATTATTATCAAAATGCTTTTGTAGGACAAAATGTCTCTCTCTTCCAAAATGCGCATAAAAGATTTTTAAAAAAAATGTAATTCAGGTAACAATTTTTTTGCATATAAAAAAAAAATCTGTAAAATTTCTTGTCTCTTCCACTCTCCCCTCATGATGATAATTAACGGGACCCTTAAAATCTGATAACTTGTTCGCCCCTCTTAGCACCTATTGAGTTCGCTTGGCGATAGACTGAAAACACAATCAGTTAGTATTTATATTTTCGTATGTTGTATCATTTTATTTGTGTAGTGACAACAAAAATCTCCTATTATAGTTCCGCATTAAAATAAATAAATACAGACCATGTACTTGTACTTTTTATGTTACTAAATCTATCTAAATAAAAAAAAAATATCCTTATACAACAATGCCTTTTCATATTTTCTCATAAGACTATAATTTTTTACTTTGAAGAACTTGATAAAAAAACACGGTTACTTAATGGAAAAACATATATATGTTATATATGTTGTCTAATTGAAATTATGTTTCTTATTTGTAAAAAATTTGTTGCATGAATTACATTTTTTTTTTGAATTTTTTATGTGCTTATTAAAATATAATAAGAGAGAAGAAAACGCCAAAACTGATGAAAATAAACAAGAGGTAGGAATAGGGGTGCCAATGATACAATTTTAACCGTTGGATAAGATTTTTATTAATACTCTAAAAAATAAAGAAAATATCAAATATGTCCTCAGTTTTTTTTTTAAATGCCCTGACTGTCCAAATGGGAGGCGGCCAGCTCTTAGCACCAAACCACCCCACTTGGGCGCGGTCAGGGCATTTAAAAAAAACGAGGGCATATTTGTTATTATCTTTATTTTTAGAGTATTAATAAAAATCTCGGCCCGTACTGTATTCGATAAAGCGAATATGAGTAAGTTTTTTTTTCCGTTAGCTTATCGGGTATGTGTATTGGTAAGGATTTTTTTCCTTAGTTAAACGGTAAAGGGTACATGTAAAGTATTATACCCGTTAACCTATAGGGTAATTATTGTTGAATTGTGCCATAATCTACTTGTCTATTTGACTAGATTTGCAAAATATATATTTGTTGAATTTAGCAATTTTTTTCAGTTGAGATATGTACAGTCTCATAAGAGTTAAAATTGAAACAAGACTGTTAAGGCTCTTTCCTTTGTCTTTGAGATAATTGATTGAATCATTGTTTCAATAAAGGCTAAGATTTCAAAATCAACATCTACTTTTCACAAGTTTTCCAAAAGTGTTCATATACCAAAATTGGACACCTAAGCGCTGAGATATGCCAGTTTGAAGATTGCTGAAGATCTATAACGTCTGATAACCGTTGTAACGGGTCATAACTATTGTGACGGGTCCCACAACAGTTGGCCTCTGGAGTTTTGGGACCTCAGAAATGAATTTTCCGTTGTGCAACGGTTCCAACCATTATAACGGTTAGCACTTTCCAACTATCAAAACCTTTCGTATTTTGACTGCCATTCGGTCATACGAACTCCAATTTGAGTGAATCAAAGCTTGAAATTTCTAGAAGACCGATATCTACAATTTCATGTATTAACTTTATTCAAATTATGAATGAATGGGTCTCTATGGGCCGTGGAAAGCAAACGTTAGATATGGTAACGTCTATAAACCTAGATTTTCTTCTCCCTATATATAGAAGCAAATATTAGGTTTTATCTTAGAGCTCCAGCTGTAAACCTTCTTTTTCTCAATTCAAAAAGAGAGCTACTATGGTTGCTTGATCTTGAAACTTCAACAACCGAAATTCTTCTCCACCATACTCAATCTATTGCAAGAGTTCAAGTGATTTGTGAGAAATATTTATTTACTACAAACACTAGGGCATTTGTTGCTCGATTCTTCTTCTTTTATCCTTAATTTGTTGCTCGCCTTGTTCTACTTTGAGCCTTTAGTGCTCCTGAGCCATTTCTGTGCTCGGGCCGTGTGATTTCTCATAAGCTTTGTAAGGGCTCACCGGTTCCACATTGTACTTTATTTCTCATTGGGTAAAGAAAGACGCATCATCTCGAAGGTCGCGGGCTTCGGAGATATAGGTGTTAGTGCCGAACTCTGTAAATAATTCTTGTGTCAAATGTCTCTAAACTATACTATTTACTTTCATATTTATTTATGAGGAGGGTTCAAATGCACCCAAATGCACCCTATCTTTCAAATCATTTTTCTCCGTTTTCAAAGTCCGAATAGTCAATCCGAACCGTTAGATGCGATCTATATATTAAGATGTGCTTGGAGACCAAATTTTATATTTTTTTGGAATTTTTTTACTATTTATTAAGCCACTTTGAAAATCGCTGATTTTACATTTTCTGGACCATTGGATCAGCGATTTTTCAAAGTGGCTTAATAAATAGTAAAAAAATTCCAAAAAATATAAAATTTGGTCTCCAAGCACATCTTAATATATAGATCGTATCTAACGGTTCGGATTGACTATTCAGACTTTGAAAACGGAGAAAAAGGATAGGGTGCATTTGGGTGCACAAAAATTTGGGTGCATTTGAACCCTCCTCTTTATTTATTTAGATTAAAGTTATTCTAGTTTCCGCCACAGATAACTTGTAGACAAGTGTAGTTAAATTAACTTAGATTAAAATTTAAAAAATGCCCTATTCACCCCCTCTAAGTGCCTTTGGGACCAACAATTATATATAATAAAATTATATGATAATTTTTGAGCAATTATTAGTGATGATGAAATTTATTTTCATATGCTAATGTTTGAGCAATAATTAGTGACATATTTTTGTTATTTAGTGTATGTTTTTTTATGAGAAAAATGTTCACATATTACTCTTAGTTAATTGAAAAAAACAATTTAACTAAAATTGATTGTAATTTTTTTATTAGTAATGTGATTGCATATGTATGCAATTAATTAATATATTAATATGATTTGTTATTTATCTGTTACCGTTTTATAGTAGAATAGGGTAAGATCAATTCTTAATAAGTAAGGGTAGAATATGAATAAGATTAATTCTTAGTGGGTATGATAATGAAAATGTTTTTATCCTACTCATATCGTACTCATTGACACCCCTAGGTAGGGGGTTTGGAGGAGAAAGATCGAAATGATGCTCCCACGAGGATATTTTGTTTAAAATTTTGAAAAGTAAGAAAATTTGTATAATTTTCCAAGTTTAAACAGCAAACAAAAATGATATACAAAAATATTGAGTGATTACCATTACTAGTAGTATCCACAAGAGATTGTAGAGGACTTTAGGCACTACGGTCCTTCAACCATCTTCGCCGCCGGCTTTGCATCACTAGAAGAAACATTCTTCTCAACATCATCCTCGCGGTAAACGAAGAACAAATAAAACCCAGCACCGACGGTGCTGAGCGCCATGACCCAGACTACGATCGCCACTGCAAGAGGCATCAGAGCAGCCACTCGGTAGGAGAACATTACCGTAAGAAATGTACTAAGGAACCATATTGCTATCTTGAGCCAAGTCCTCACTGGAGAATTGCGAGGCATCTTCTCAAACTTCTGTAGGCAAAAGAACAAGAGGAGGAGATCGAGGAACATAGAAACTATGAAGGCCACCGACCAAGGATCATTGTGGGACCGATTGATCGCTATCCCTGAATTAAAGGTGAGACATAGCAAACCAAGACGGGAGAGCCATGAGCGGGAGGAGGAGCTCTTTGTGTCTGCCACATCCTCTGCCGGTAACAACGGATCCTTCAGTACATTTTTTTGATCGGTTGTGTTGTTCGGTTTTAATTCGCTCATGTTTAGCCAAAATATCGGACTGTCAAATGGAAGGCAAGGCTACGGGCTCTAATATTTATAGTGAATGTGGATTAAAATAATGGAGTTCCTTTCTCAATATATAGCTAGAAGGTTGCGTGATGAAGAACTTCACTTAAGGCTTCGTGGAAATTTCCTCGGAAGCTGCAACTGTCGAGCTGATTAATTTTTTTAATTTTTTATTTTACGAAGTAGTGGAAGTATTCTATCGATTTCCAATGAAATTGTAGAACTATGAGTAAGTATCAAAAGTTGGTACCTAAACACGGCTGAGTATCAATTAATACATATACTACAGGAATTTACTATTACAATTTGAACCTTCTATCAAAAACAAAAACTAGCTTACTGCTACCAACATCAACACCTCGAAGCATAGTATCAACATACATCCAAAAAATAACACGTTTAGCAAAGCAGACAATAACTAAAGAACAATTAATAGTAAGCTTGTGATGTATATTATTTTAACAGAATAATTAAGTTGTGATGTATCACCTAAATTTAAAAATTACATCTTTTAGATTAATTGACCAGAACATGAACGATCATGATTGGCTTAATGGTATATTTCGGAGGTGAAACTCAATATGGGTCGAAGGAGACTGAGTACAGTGTCAAGGTTTTGTACCAAAACCTGTGTTTAAACAATTAAATCGGTCGTATTTCATTGAAATATCTATAGAATGTGGTACTGCTGCAAGTTTGTTCTTATTTTGCAAGAATCGGGCGAAATCGAGGGGAATCTGGAATGTGAGAAGTTTTTACACGGTCCGTGTACCATCTTGCCCGGCCCGTGTCGACCTCGACCCGACCACTGACATGACCGCTGACTCGACCACAGAAGAAACACAGGCACACTGCCTGTGTAGCTTTTCACACGGGCCGTGTCAAGCATTTCCGAAAACAAAACCGTTTTGAAAACAAAGGCTGAAAGAAGGAAGGTCGGCCTAGAGGCTATATAGGCGAGATTTCTTGCACCAGATAGGCATCTTGGACGTTTCTGGAGCTAAGGAATAGATTCTAGGGTTTGGTCTTGGCGGCTAAGCTTGGAGACGAAGTTGAGAAGCGAAAGACGTGGGTTTTCGACGGATCTTCTTAGTACTTCGGGTTTTGTCATGGCTGTTTCTTTTATCATCTCTTTTATTTGTTTTAGAACTATGTTTGAGTAGACTTTTCAGTTTCTAGAGTTTTGATGTAATCGAATGTTTTATTTTGCATATTAGTTATTGGATTTTTGTGTTGAAATTTGTGTTTGCTTGCTTGATTGTGTTTGATTTTAATTGCTTAGATTAAATTGTTTGATTTTTATTGATTTGCCACTAGATGCATGATCACATCTACAAGGCATTTCTACCCTTATAATCTCTCAACCAAACTAAGTACATGAGGTAGGTTTAGTGATCTGAAAGGTAAAACCAAATAGTAGCCGAAAAGTGAACATTTCCTCTTATCGACGGATAAGATGTTACCTTTAGTATACTAAACAAGCAACTAGGTAATTCGGACCAATATACGAAAGTTGAGGTTTAGAACCCTAGAGGGCAAACATTGCAATTCCTTACCAAGTTAATGAACCAACATACAACAGTTGAGGTTTAAGAACATTAGGTCTGGTCAGTAGAACCCTACACAAAAGAATAATACAAAGAAACTGTAACTGGTGCATTAACTCGAGGGCCACACGGATCGTGTACAACAGTATCCGGCCCGTGTAGGAAACTACATGGACAGGGTGCCTCGAGGCAGAACTGAGATGAAGTCTTAACCCTGGAAACCTTTTTTTATTATTGATTTAAAACCAAGTTAATTTACTTTCTTGCATTTAATTATTGTCATTGAACTGATTAGGAACTTAAATACTAAAAACCAACCTTTTCTCACTTCTAGTCGTTTATTAATTTAAGTAAAGTCTGGTTAATACTTGAACCGTCCCTTGGATCGATACCTGAATATACTGCTCGATAGGATTGTGCACTTGCAATATGAATCAAAAGGTGTAACCAAGGTTTAAAAGGTATAGCTTGCTATACTGGAATTTTGTGCATACGCTTTTGTGTGAACAGTGCTATATTACTCGCTGCGAATTTTAACTTTTCAAAATCGACGAACAAAGATCCGCATTTCCTCTCCTGGAGTCATTAATTTGTATGCTAGATCACTCTTCCCTCCTTTATTTTATGTTTATTTTAATCGTTACTTTGAATGGTTTCTTAAATTAGGGAAAAACTAACTTAAACTAGGATTTAGTTAATTAATGTTATTTTTTTATTTTGTATAGGTGAAATGAGTAGTCAAAGTAGTCGTTACTCATCAAAACCTTATAATTGCAATAGATGTCTTAAGCCGACTGTTGTGATGCTTTCGAAAACCAAAAAGAATTCAGGGAGGAAATTTTGTACATGTCCAGAATGCAATCAATGGATGAGCTAGTGCGACAACACTGCCAATTTAAGTAACGTAAGTTTAAATCCTCATATGTAACCTTACAGACAAGTTGCAATATACCGAAATGAGACAAAAGTATTTTTGATTCTCAAGAAATAACTAGTAGTATTAATTTTTACTTTGTGTGTTGATGCTGATTGTGATCTGTGTTTTTATTGTTCTGTTGCTTCACGTAAAGTAGTTTATTAAATGAGATTTAATCTCTTACACAAACTCTCTTTGAATTAGAATTAAGTGGTGATTTGCGAAAGAGTTTAAACAACAACGTAAGTCTACTGTCATGTGTTCAATTTTACACTGTCGAAGACTCAGGATTAAAATATGATTTAATATTTAGAACATGTTTTACATGGATGCATGTTGGCCGGACAACTTGTGATAAATTTCATTTTCTTTTGATTTTCACTATATTTTATTAGACACTAAATTTATAAGAACATAATCAATTATCTTGGTTAGATTCCAAAAAAATGGGTCAAACAAACTTTCAACACGTGGAGTTTGACAACACCGTGTTTTGATATCATATATCGTATAACAATTCAATATCGACATATAATATGATATCAAAATATAATAAAAAATGTTATCGTGTGTATGTATAAGATACACACACACACACACATACACACATATTATAAGAGAAATATATATTCACACACATTCCAATTTATATTATTCTTCTTCTTTAATTTGTTTTCAATTTAGAATACACACACACACACACACATTGATATATTATATATTGGAAATATATTCTAAATTGCCCACAACAATATGTATAGAAACAAAGAAAGAGAAATAAGGAAATAAAAAATATGACTTCCATTGTGATCCGTATAGAAACGAAGAAAAGTAAGGAAACAAAGAAATAAAAAAATGGAAGGTGGAGTCTTCTCAATTGAAGAGGAGAAATATGAAAACAAAGAAATAAGGAAACAAAAAATATATCACTAAATTTCAGAGTTTGTTCAATTTTAATTGTAACGTATCATGCGACAGAACATGTGGTGAGTATGTTTTTAACTAAATTTAGATTTCTATACATAAAACATATGCATTTAATCAAAACAAGACAAATTATGCAATTGGATGGCTGAGATCAAATCCGAAGTTTTATCTTTCAATCGTAGCCGTTCGAGAATCGGACACCTAACGTGCTTAATAATAGAATGGAGATGCGTTGCAACGAGAACATATTATAAGAAAAAAATTATATCAATGAAAATAATAATTATCTAAAAATTAAGACACATGTTATTAGAAAATTTATATGATTATGTATTTTTAATTAACTTTAATTGTGATCTTTGATAATAATTGGATGATGTGATGATTCTTTATTTTTAAGTTCCAATAATATCAAATAATAGCTCTATTCGAATCTAATATCAAATATCATACAATAATTCAATATCGACATATAATATGATATCAAAAAATATAAATAAAAAGTGTTATCGTGTGTATGTATAGGATATATATATACACACACATATTATAAGAGAAATATATATTCACACACACGTTCCAATTTATATTCTTCTTTGTTTTCAATTTATATTCTTATTCTTCTTTAATTTGTTTCCAATTTAGAATACACACACATATTGATATATTATATATTGAAAATATATTCTAAATTGTCCACAACAATATGTATAGAAACAAAGAAAAAGAAATAAAAAAATTAAAAAAATGATTTTCATTGTGATCCGTATAGAAACGAAGAAGAAGTAAAAAAATAAAGAAATAATAAAATGGAAGGTGGAGTCTTCTCAATTGAAGAGAAGAAATATGGAAACACATAAATATATCGCTAAATTTCAGAGTTTGTTCAATTTTAATTGTAACGTATCGTGTGACAGAACATGTAGTGATATGTTTTTAACTAAATTTAGACTTCTATACATAAAACATATGTATTTAATCAAAATAAGACAAATTATGCAATTAGATGGCAAAGATCAAATCTGAAGTTTCATCTTTCAATCGTAACTGTTGAAGGATTGGACACCCAACGTGCTTAATAATAGAATAGAGATAGAGATATATACTATGAAGTTTTTAGGTCGAGAAATAATTCGGGTATAATTTGTAAAATTTGTGAATAATTCGTAAATAATTCATGTATATCGAATAATACGCGAATTGATTCGTCGATGATTCAAATCTGAATAATTTGCGAATCTTGTGACTATGATTGGTCTCACCTTCCAAAGATCAAATCCGTATCACCCCAGGTACCTGAGGTGCAAGTGGTGAATCTGGACCGTTCATTTCACTTGGCACAAATCTCAAAACAGCCCCCCCCCCTACAACTTCAACAGTTACTATATTGAGTTTGATATGAATAGAATTAATCTGGACCGTTCCTTTTTTTCAAATGCACCTCAGGTACCGGGGGGACACGGACTCCCAAAGATCGGTAATACAAGGCCGTCACATCACATCCAGAAGATTAGAAGAACGACCCAAATTAATCGACTTTGAAAGTCAATTTGCGTGTTATTACGGGGTCCTCGCATTAACGTATAAAATGACAGTCGCCTTGACGTGTGATAGAAGACCAAGATATTTAATTTAGTTGGTATACCTTTTTTTTTTTTTTTCAAAATAAAGTACAAATTATTAATTTGATTGTTTTGAATAGTAAAGTAATTCGATTCATCCGTTTCAAATGAATTATAATGACAAACTCTTACTTAAAAAAAACCATCATATATGTATTGAAAGTTTTGATGAATCGTATTTGGACTAAATTCTTGTATAATTCAAATATAAATCCCTTAAGATTTTACAAGTTGCACATACAATAATATTTGAGGATCCAAATATGAATCCATATCTTATTATTGTAGTAGATTTCGTATTAAACTCAGATCATATTAGATATTGTAGATAAAATGTCTAAAATAGAAAAACAAATGCATAATACAAGAGTATAACTATTTTATATTATAAATGTAAAGAATATGAACTATGATTTTATTTAAACAAATTCATGTGATGAATTATGATTTAATTTTTTGATCGTATGTGAAACATATAATTTTGAAACATTTTTTTTTTCTGCTTCTATTCAAATGATATTTAGTAGTTTAGAATAATATTACTTATCAAATTCTTAGCGGATTTCATATTTGGATTGTGCAAGATCCGAATACAAATCCAATAACCAACATTTTTTTTTTATATATCTTTATAATACATATATGGATCTAACAAACTATTGAACAATTCTTAGATTTATATGCAGAACCATTCATATGGATTTGGATTAAATTTATGAATATCCATTGGCAGCCCTAATTATAATGTTCATGCAATCTGAAAATTAATGGCTTGCGAAGCAGAATATTACAAAATCAATAAAATCTTGCCGAAGCCAAGTTTCCGAAAAATTCCACTGATATTCTATACTCATTTTCCTTTTTAAGTTTGAATGAACGAATTCTGAATCATTAAGTTTCACATAAATGCTTGATAATATCAAACTTGCCAACTTTATACTAAATTTTTGTTTCTTTTCATATAGTTTTTGTAATTACAAAATTTAAACTTCATCCTGTAACAGAAATTAGATTTTGTTTTTCAATTAAACTTCCTGATTGTAGCTTTACTAAGGCAATGAAAAAGCTGACCTTCAAAAATAAAGCAATGAAAAAGAACGGGGGCAAAGGCCTTACTATGAAAGAGGGCACATAAGAAAGGGCTGACCGAATCTGACCAATTAATATCGGCTTGTTCCATAAAAGGTTTGATTTTTGTACCTCAAATTAGAGTGTAGAGGTGAATTTTGGCCCTCTCTTGAGGAGCAAACCCTTTTGTTGAGTTGAAAATGTAGTATAACACTTATTTGTTCTTTAGTTCAATTTTAATTTTTGACTTGGTCAATACTGCATAAGTTTCATCTAATCCTGCCATGGCCTATCAATGGACAAGCAAATAGTTTGCCCGGTTAAATATGATTTATGAGGACAACCTTTTAATAGTAATCGACCTCTAAATCTACGGATCTACCATGCAAAAATGTATAATGAGGTAAACAAAATTTAAATAAAGACAAGTTAGAGAGAACCAATTTCAAAGAACCGGCCCATCTAGCCCACCACAACTCTTACATCATTCATATATTGGCCCATATATGGGAGAATTCTATTTACGCTGCGGTGACGAGAGTAAAATTAAATCTAGCATATGAAAATATACATAAAAAAAATAATCAAATTTAATAATGTTTTATCGTTTATCAAATGACATACAAGTTAAATTGTCCATATTTAACGGAATTTGATGGAATATTAAATAATATTGAAATTGTATGATAATATATAAGTAATCTATATAGAAATCATCTTGAACATGTTTTTCTTGAGTTAAAAATTTTGTTTGGTATAATTTAAAAAAGAGATACCAAAATTGTCAAGATAAATGATTATCAATAGATCCTAAACCTGAAAAAGAAATCATACGATAGGCTGTACACAACAGTGTTTTAAAATGCGGCCGCATATGCGTATGCGGTCGGCAGCCGTGCTCAGAATGCCCATGCGGTTTTCCATACGGTTTTGACCATGCGGCCGCATATGCGGTCCGAATATGCGGTCATGCGGAATTTTCCATGCGGCCATGCGGATTAAAAATGCGGCCATGCAGTTTTCCATGCGGATTCAATGGTCTGAATTTGATATTTTTTGTACCCATCTTAATAAATAGTAAAAAAATTCAGAAAAATATAAAATTTGGTCTCCAAGCACATATTAATATGGAGAATAAGATGAACGGTTCGGATCGACTGTTTGAACTTTGAAAATAAAAATATGTTCATTTTACAAATAGGTCCTTATGTCCATAGAATCCTTTGCCATATATATATACGTGAATTTTTATTTTAAAATTGATCCGCATATATAAATCCGCATGAAAATCCGCATATGCGTCCGCATACCGCATATGCGGTATACAGTGGCCTTCCGCATGCATGAACAAAACCGCATTTTAAAACACTGGTACACAATGCCAAATCAACAACGTAAATAGGACATTGTACTATTTGATATTTAAGAGAGTGAAAAAAACAGTGTACCCCCAAATAATCTCATATTCAATTAGTGTATGGAGAAATCCGGGGCCAAACCATGTACCGGACCTGGACCGATCCGACCCTTGCAAGACTCCCAGACTGGACCGGACTAACCCAAGGGACGGGTCTATCAAAGGTTTGGATTGGATTTTTCCACTAGACCCGCCCAAACCCGTCCCGCACTAACTCGAGATCCGCCTAGACCCGGACGGGACCGGACTAAATAGAAATAAACCTGTTTCGGCCAGAAATAGTCGGTTACTGAAAAAAAAAAACAGATCCGAATCTAGACCTGGACCCAGCCCGGACCGTGGACCGGATCCGGCCCGAACCGTGGACCGGATCCGGCCCGGACCGTGGACTGGACTGGACCAACCCGTGTGAATTTGGACCATGGGTCCAGCACGGGTTTGGGCCAACTCTTCCAAATTAGACCCGCCGGACCCGACCCATGCTAACCCGTAGACCTGTGCAACCCTTGGACCGGCCGGGTCTGAACCAGATCAACCCGACCCGACCCATTTTCAATTCACTATATTCAATAGATCCTAAACGGCACATTTGCTGATAGCTTTCTGTCCTTTTTCTTTTTTCAAACAGAAGTAGATCGATTTGACATCAGTCACAATCACTCACAAGGTATTAACTGGATAAAATGAATTCGAGGTGAGACCAACATATCCTTGATCCAATGGATATTTTCAATGACAATTTACCATTTTTAAATGGATTAGAAGTATACAATTTATTTAAGTTTTATTATGTCAGAACAATTGCTACTGAAGCTTTGAAATATATTCCAGAAATTATATTTTGTGTTAAAAGCTCTATTTTTTCATTTAAACGTTCGTTCGTGGACTCAACCTGACATAACGACACGACAGCCATGGAAGCCTGCAACATCACTACAGCTTCCGCCTCATTATTTCATAGAAAAAATGGGACATAACTCACCTGTTTCATCGAAGCATGAAGTTCTTACCTAAATGAAACTTATCTCTTGCACTGGAAGCACTGGTAGTTTTTACATTTTACAGTTAATTATAAATTTACTTTTAGACTGGAGTTATTCTTCTATCATTCTATGAGGATGGAAACCTAGGATAGAAAACTAAAAAAGGACAATATAGTAATTGTCCACACTAAAAGTATACCCTGTCACAAGCACACTCTACGCAAGAAAATGATGGACATCATACCTCACTATCTATTCTCAATAATGGAAATGATTTCAACAAAATAGAATTCAGTAAAAGTTGAATTCTAATAAATTTTTATAATCAAAATGTTTAAATAACGAATTCATTCATATGTAATAAGTAAATTCCATCAGTCTTCTTCTTTTTTATTTTATATGTCATTAAATACTACATTCTAGGATTGCCTTTGAAAAGATGGAAAAGAAAGGAGAGTAAAAATTGACAATAAATTTATTATATAAACAACAATAACAGTAAAAAACGTACTTGATTGGAGTTGGTCAAAGACAATCGTAAGTGTCGCATTGCTCCTACATTGCCTTAACTCGTCGACTGAAGAGAAGAAGAAGAGGGTATCATTGAGAGATCCATCGTTACCAGAAAAGCAAGTGACAGACACAATTGCCAGAGGCATTCATCCTTCCTGATGCTACTTGTGCTCTGTGGTAAAAAATAAAAATAAAAAGATTGGTCTCAGTGTAGCTTAGTTTTGGATATATTGAGATTTTGAACTTCATATGAAAAATCCAAGTCTTGGTAAAAAATCAAATCAATCTCGAAACTTCCAATTGCATCAAATCAGTTTTTAGAGTAGAAAAATTAATTTCATCCTTTAACTTCTCTCAATTAATAAAAATAGTCCTTCTAAGTTGTCCTTTTTGGAAGCTTAAATAACTGATTTGATTTATACAAGTTTAGAGGTCAATTTTCTCATTTTTTTTCAAAATTTAAGGACTAACTTGACTTTTCCTTTTTATTTAAATTTAAAGACTAACATGATGTAATTAAAAGTTTATTTATTTGTAAAAAGGTAGCAAAAGCTACATGTTTCATTAAAGAAAAACCACATACAAGCAATATCCTCAAAAGAAAAACAACGAACAAAAGCACTACAACCTCACTGGTTCCTTTTCCAAGGTACCAGTATCATCTCCCTACAAATTGGCACATATAAACCCTACTGATACCGATTCTCAGATTGGTACCAAGTAACCTATAAAACTGACATCTACCAATTACCAGTCTTTTCTATTTTATCACAAGTCATGTAATTAAAAGTTCAGGACAAAGTTGTCATTTTTGAATAGTTAAAAAGTTGTTTGAATGCATTATAAGAATAGCGCTATTCTTAGTGCATCCAAACATATTTAATGCAAGTTCTCATATTTAAATGGACAAAAAAATCAAAAGGTTTCTCGTATACTCACGAATATCTATGTTCAAAATTTTACTATGAGTTATTTTACTTTTGGAACTTATTAAATTAAGATAAAAAATCTATATAAAAAAAAAAAAATTTCCTGAGAACAGGAGCACTCTACGCAAGAAAAGGATGGGCATCGTACCTCTCACACTCTCTTCTCTAGTAAATATAAAAATTGTTTACCTTAATCTTCTCCAGTTCCCCTTGATAAAGAGGGACAAAATGGAAGATCGATGAGAAAGAAATGATATGCATGGTCTCCATTCTCTATCACCTACTCGTTCTCTCCTCCAAGAGAAAATCACGCTACTCAATTATTTGTCGATTTAAAATTACTCGTCCTTTCTCAATTCGAATAATTCTTCAAAAGAATTTACTGAAATATCCATTGTTACCAGAAAAGCAAGTGGCAGACACAAGTGGTATTCATCCTTCCTAATGCTAGAAGCGAGAGGCGTGAAGAGGAGGAGCTACTTGTGTCTGCTACTTGCTTTACTGGTAACAATCAATTCGCTCATGTTTAGGCAAATAGTGTCTTTAGATCTGAAAGCGACGGCCTGGGAGCTTATCATTTAAATGGAATGTGGATAAACAACTTTGCTTTTTGCATGAATTGATGAATCAGTGAATGAAGTGCTATATATATACTCCCCAATCCGAGGAAAAGACCGTGTCAAAAGTTTCCAATAGTCAATAGCTTCTCCTCCCAATGGCGCAACTCGTATTTGACATGGTCTGGTTCCTCTCTAGTCTCTATGTCTGATTTTGTATTGTACTTGTAATTGTAAGGCTTTCCAGATTAAAAGAATACTCTCTTAACTTTATAGGTCGCCTACACAAAGATCGTTTGTTACCACTCCATCTCATCTGATCAAGAAGAAGAACGAGTCAAATTAGTTGACTTGGAAAAATCAACTTGCGTTTTCTTTTTCTTTGTTACCTGTCATTTACTCGCCTTAACGTGTCATAGATCGAAGAGAGCTATTTAATTTGGACTTGGTATTTTTAATTGTATTATTTTTTTTGTTTGGTGTTGGGGGATCATATCTTAATTATTATCGTACAGATGTCGAATCAGATTCAGATCCAATGTTTTACTTAAAATGTTTAAAATAAAAAATGCATAACTCAATGAATATAACTATTTTATATTATTAATTATTATTTAATTTATTTAAACGTACTTGATTTGTTAGTTTTAAAAACAACTCAAATCATATTTAGTATATTATAATAGAGGGCTCAATGGTCAATACCCATTGATTTAGTGGTCCATGCTCACATTCTTATTTTCGTTTTTTTTTTTTGGGAAGTCCTTAAGAGTAGCCGTTTTTATCTTCGTTTACAAAGTCCAAACAATAGATTCAAACCCCTCCACGTGATATTCATATTAAAATATGCTTGGAAACTAAATTTTATATTTTTTGAAACTTTTTATTATTATTTTAACTGGATTAAAACATTACTGTTTTTCTCAGAAGAACGTAATTTTGTACCTATCTAACTATTCGGAAAATAAGGGGTGATTGTTACTTCATACTCTTAATCCGCTTTTCATATTTTCCCACACGCTACATATATATTTTGTCTTATAAGGGGTGAAATTGTTACTTTATTATCTAACACTACGCTGTATAATTGATTTAAATTGAAATCGGGAGATCTGCTATTTTTTTTTATTTAATTAAACGCAAATCTGAATTAATTTTAACGGTCTATATAGATATTATCTGAGGGGTGATGTCTTTCGTGCCCTCGTTAATTATAATTATGTTTACGAGTCTCATTTTGTCAGATTAACAAGTGTATCGGGGAGAAAACAATTTCGTTAGCTTATGAATAAGAGTTATTTTTTTTAATTATGATCGTGTAGGATAATAGATAAATATAAAATTATACATGATAATTTTTATTTGTAAACTTAATTATAATTTATATTATGATAATGAGATTGATTTATTCTATTGCTTAATATACTTTCTTATTTGATAATTTATGACAAATTGAAGTATACAAAATTTTATAATTTTTATAAGGAATAATTTATATATTTTAAAATAATGTTACCAATAAATATTTTTGAATATTTTATATTGCATTGAAGATGTGTTTAATATATTTATTTGTTTATTATATTTTTGAATTCAATCCGAATTTCACAATGAATGCTTCTAGCTTCTTAACATGAGGCACTACTTAGGAGTAATATTATATATGCTTACAATTTATTCGTTTATCTTTTTGGAATAAAAGTAAAGGTACATGTATAAATTTTAAATGGATATGAGTATAAAAATGCCTTCAACGCGTATTGCACCCGTTGACACTCAATTATTCTCCAACTTTAATATATATACAACATAAAACGTATTAAGTTTCATGGCTTTTCACATGGGTCACACAACATTAACATTATTATTTATTTAATTTTATCCTCTCTCTGTTCTGATTTATTATGATTGAAGGGCTTATATTTTTTGCATGCTCTGTAGTAATTTTTATGTGGTTAATCGTGATTTTTAAAATAATTATTTATGTCCAAAATTTACTTAAATTGTAATTTTTTATAGAAAATTATCAGTGTAAAAATTTAATTATTTTAAACTAGATATTATTATTTTCGGAGAGTGGCAATTAATCCCAGTTGGTGTTGATTTTCAATGCAAAATTAATAGTACACAACTTGGCTAAGAAAGAAACGGGTGGATACACTACTGCTGTGTGGATTTAAGACCGTTAGATTAAGAAATATGTGGGGGAAACAATGAACGTGCATGCATTATTTAGAAGAAATATCTAGGGTTCAAATGCCTCCATTTTTTGTGCCTCCATCAGCCTCCATTTTAAAAAATTTCAATAACTCAAAATTTAAATATTAAAATTCAAAATAAAACCGTTGGATATGAATTACATCATTTTATCTATGCATGTGTAAAAAATTATGGCATTTAAACTTTGTTTTGGTTGTCATCTTGAGCTTGTAAAATTGTACACTAATGTGGATAATTTCTAGACGTTGATTTTTTTAACTTATTGATTCACATAAAATCAAAATCAAAATGTGATAATTTTTTATGGGCACATAGAGAAAATAACATAGATCACATCTAACGGTTTTATTTTGACGTTTAAATTTTAAACTTTGAGTTATTTAAATTTTTAGAAATAGAGGTGATGGATGTACAAAAAAATGGAGGCATTTGAACCCTTTTAAATTTTTACATTGCATCTAGCTTCAGTGAGTCTGTGAGTCGAAATCATACGATCCTCATGAAGATTTGAACATTTTTTTTTGTTATTTTATTGATTTTGGTTAGGATTTATTATTTTATTAATAATAATTCAATTTAATAATTTTTGAAAATGCTTTGTAATAAGTCAATTGCACTGCTTTTGTCTACTGAACAATCAATCTTTTCTTTTTGACTGGAAAATAGAAAAAAAAATATATATAAACATCTTGTTAGTCTTATAAATTGGTTGTTTATCAAATTTCATTCAATTTAAAAATTATCAAATATTTCATCAAAGTAATTAAATATGGATAGTTATTAATAAAATACATTATATTTCCAGTGTCCATTTAGATTTATAAACTAATTTGTATAATCGAAAAAAAATTATAAATTAGTTTATTATTAGTAAATCTCTATATTTTATTTATTAGTTTTCTTTGTCAGAACGCTGGGTTCCTTTTAATACTACAGCGGTTACTAAAAAAAAAAAGAGGAGCTGCAGTGGTTACAGTTGAACACTTGACCATATTCTTACATTCCAATTCACATTTTTTGCATTGTTATTTTTTTTTTAACTGTTATTATTATTTTTTTGAAATAACCTCAAAACAGATTGTTGCTAATTATTATCCTTGCTCATAATTGCTTACATCCCCCTACACACCAAAAAAAATATTCTTATCAATTTATCATCATTTTTGTAACCTCCCTTCTGTCACCATAAATTCAGTATATCTTCACTATATCATACCATCCCTTCTTGTCAAATCTCTACACCACAAAAATAAGAAAATAAAAGAGAGCATTGCTGTCGCTTGAATGAGAAAAAAGAGAGAGAACACAAACATGACTGAGAAAGAGATAGATCAAACGAATATTAATCTCATGCCACCATCTTCTCCTTCTTCCATGCCTTCTATCATTTTTAAGGGGTTGTGCATCCCTGCATCGTGGGAGGATGCAGCTTATGGAATCGCCTATGATTCTTGCACGTGTCCTCCTCCGATTATTTTCGTCTGTGGGGCCGCAAAAAGTGGCAAATCTACTTTCAGCCGCGTTCTTTTGGACACTCTGTTTAAGAGGTAATTTTATTTTTCTCTTCAATTTTTTTATTTCTTTTTGCATAAAACCCACAAAATCCTCACAATCCGTGTTATGTTCCTAAAGTTATTATTTCATAATACCTTAAATCTAGACTAACTAAATTTCACTAAAAAAATTAATTTCACAAAACCCTAGATTTTTGTTTACAAAAAAGCTGGAGTTCAAAATTTGAAAGTGTAGATGTAAAGAAACATCAATTTTGTATAAACTTTTTCTATTCATTTTTTAATTAGGTACAAGAGAGTTGGCTATTTAGACACTGATGTGGGCCAACCTGAGTTCACCCCTTCAGGATTTGTTTCTCTTCACATTGTAGAGAATGACACTCCAGGTTTTATGGAAATTTCTTTTATTTTCCTTGTTTATCCTTTTTTTTAAATATCATTGAAATCTTTCATATTTTTGTGTTATTCTTGTATAGTTGTATTAAGTATTTCTTTTGGATTACAGATTTGACAGTTCTTTGCTTGAAGACCCCAGAGAAGTAATGAACCAGCACCTTTTACTCCTGGTTTTTCTTTTCAATATATCTTCTTTTCTTTTTTATATATCTCCAAACTTACTGTTAAAATTGTTATGACATAAAATTTTCATTAGGAGCTTGTTTTTTGGAGATACTTGCCCCAACTCCAATACAGAGGATTATCTGCTCTATACATGCAACTTGTATGCCCATTTCATTAAGAAATTCTACAAAGTTGAAGATAATGTAGAATCTGATAGACCTTATATGCCTCTAATTGTTACAACTTCAGGATGGATTAAAGGTGAGCATTACCAATTTAAATTTTTCTTGTTTATCCCCTTTAGATTTTTTAATTTTTTTTAGGAAAAGTAGGACAAAAAAAAACTAGAAATAAAAATAATAATATGCAACTTGATATGTTGGTAAATGCATGTATAATTTCTAGTTCTCATGGGTGAAATGATATATAGTTTCAGAGTTTTACCAGGTGCACATTAGGTTTTTTCTTTTGAAATTTAATGAGATAATTGGTAGGTCTTGGTTTTGATATGTTGGTGGAAATGATACGATGCATGTCTCCAACTCATGTTGTTAAGGTACAGCACTCCAAAGCAAGTAAGAATCTGCCAGATGGCACATTCTGGTTGACCGACAGTGAGAAGTCAAGTGCCGAGATAATTGAGATACGTGCCGCACAAAAGGATTCTTACTCGTAAGTCACAAATTTCTCAAATCATTTTGGATTTCACACTAGCAACTAAACTCATTTTGCCACTTCCATGCCAGTTTTGTCCAAATTTATTCCAACTTTGAACTTGCAATCATGCATCGAGTACCAGTACCAGTAAACCTTTTGTATAATTTTTATTTCAATTGTACTACCAACTATTGTGTCCCAACACAGTTTTTCTATAATTTTCAATATGTGCTCTTCTATATTCTTTTTACAAATAATTGATTTGCATTTTTAATACTTCAAGCAAGAAAGATGCAAGCAAGATGAGGGATGTAAGGATTACAGCATACTTTCGGCAGTGCTTACTGAAAGATCTTGACATATCGAACTATTTTGATATGGTATCCCAGATAGCATCTGTTACACCATATGAATTTTCTCTCTCCAAGATTAATGTTACCTATCTTCATTGTGAGGTACACCCTTCTTTTCCAAGAAAAATAAAAAGAAGATCAAATTACAAGCCCCTGTTCTTAGTCTTCAGATTTTTCTAAGTTCGCCAAATTTTCACACTTCTAGGACTCAACTGATATGACATACGAATCGTTGATCGGTATGATTCTTGGCCTTGCCATAAGTTCCTCTGATCCATCTTCATCTTCGGTTTCCATTCCCTGGTGTGTTGGATTAGGTAGGTTTTCTCCCATTTAATGTACAAATTTAATATATAATTCATTTAGTTGATATAAGTGTTTTGATAATAGGAAAAGTAGAAATTTAGAAGGTGCCAAATGAAACCATTTTGTAACAGAACTTGTGAGAAAACGATAAGAATTTTAGTTTCAGTTTCGTTAACACACCACTCATGAATATAATTTGACAATCTGGTTATGATTGTCAAATATTTTCAAAATTATTAAGAACCTGAACATTGATGCTTCCACACTATAAAATTGAACCTTGCATCGAACACAAACACTATTTGCGCAAACATCAATTGCGTTTCTAATGCAACACACTATTTGCGCAAACATCAATTGCGTTTCTAATGCAAACACACTATTTGCGCAGACATCAATTATATTGCAATTCTAACGCAAATACTATTAATTACGCATATATATCAATAGTGTTACCAATCAAATATTGTATCTGCTTTTGTTTAAAGCAAAATTATGCTACTAATGATTTGATTAGAGTAACCTACTATAATATTTATGGTTAGATCCATAAGCAGTGCTAATGTCCCATATATAGTCACTAGTTTGTAGAAGACTGGTTCTTTCCATAATTTTTTTTCAGTTATAAAAAAAAAATTATTACATTGCATATTGCATGCACATGCTATACTTTCAGGAATTGTAAGATCCATAGACTATGAGAGAGGCAAAATTTATGTGGTGACGCCAATTCCTCTTCGCATAGTCGACAAAGTTGATGTATTGCTCTGTGGCTCTATCAAAGTTCCTTCTTTCCTTTTCTAGGTAATACTATGAGTTTGTCTTTTACTTCCATTAACAAAATGACAGTATATATAACTTTGATATAAGCTAATTCAAACAACTATATATATATGTGACTATGCACAGGTGACAGAAATGGTAGAATCCTTAGCTGACAATGGAGGAGCTTTAAAAGAGATAGAGACGAGACATTTACATGATCATAATAAATCTATCATATGAATGAAAGCTTAGAATATTTTGTATTGCTTTGTATGACTTATGAGCCTCATGACTAATTATTGCTATTGCGGTTGTTAAAATGGTTGGTTGTTTGCTTGTTAATTTGTTTACCAGAAATTCAGAATGTTGTGATTTGTGAAGATAATATGATATATGCATTTTTGCGTGACATTCTGAAATTTTAAACTCCTGGTTTATAATTTTGTCACGTCCCTATTTTGTATTAACAAGAATATCCTTTTTTAACATAAAATTTCAAAAATGTACAACAGATAATTGAGGATGCTAGTATAATGTTTCGAATACTACCTCATATAATTGCTTATTTAAAAGATTTATAGAGATTTTGAATACTAGCTCATATAGCAAATAATTTCTGCTGACAACAAGGAATCGAGGATTTTCGACAAATAATGTTTTGAATAACAGCTCATAATTGCTTATACAAACATACAACAACAGAGTAGACACTTTTCGCAAGGGAAAAAAAATGCATTTATGACGGTACCTCCTCGCGGAAAGTATCGTCGTAAAAAGAAAAAACTGAACAATAATGGTACTCCGTTGTGAAAAGTCACTTTTTTATCCTCGCGAAAAGTGTATTATTCTTGTTGCATAGTTAAAAAGGAGATAGATCAGACAACCGAGCGCTTGTTGAAACCTTAATCTCACGCCCCACCTTCTCCTTTTTCCATGCCTTCTATCATTTTCAAGGGGTTGTCTGGTTGTGCATCCCAGCTGCGTCATGGGAGGATGCAGCTTTGCAATCTCCTATGATTGTTGCGCGTGTCCTCCTATTATTTTCATCTTCGGGGCTGAAAAAAGTGGCAAATCGATTTTCAGCCGTGATCTTTTGGACACGTTGTTTAAGAAGACGGCTGAAAATCGATTTGCCACTTGTCGTAGACCCATAGATGAAAACAATTGGAGAAGGACACGTGCAAAAATTATGGTCGATTGTATAAGCTGTTTCCTCCCACGATGCACAACCCCTTGAAAATGATAGAAGGTGGTGGTGTGAGATTAAGGCTCGATAAGCTCTTGACCGTTTGATCTATCTCTTTTTTAGCCATATTTGTGTCCCTTCTCTCTCAATTGGCAGCGATGCACTCTCTCTCTCTCTCTTTTGGGTACAGAGATTTGACAAGAAAGGAGGGATACGGTGGAGATTTAGTGAATTTATAGTGATAGGAACCTCCTATTCTGCAATCCGAACCGTTCAAAATCGATCAAATGACTTTAATTACATCTGATTCGTTGTAATAGATTATATTAATATAAAATAAAAGGTAATTGAAGTTGTTTAATCAATTTTGAATGATTCGAATTATAAAATAGGAATGTCCTTTTTTTTGAATGGTTCAGATTAGAAAATAGAAGGATCCTCCTTTTCTTGAGAAAAGGAGGAGATTTCATTCCTGATAGAAGATCAGGGAGTTTATTAAAACTGATGATAAGGTTACTTTGTTTTTTTGTGTTTTTGAGGAAAAAATGATGATAAGTATGTTTGTTTGGTGTGCGGGCAGTGGGCGAATGCAAGACGGAAAGGATTTTAATTAAGAATAATTATTTCAATCCCCACACTCCAGTACCCCCATTGTACCCCCATCTCTTAAACAGATTTTAACTTCTCATAAACTAACTTAACTAACTAATTTATTCAAAACACTAGTATAAATACTTGGAAGATAATAAATTAATACTTGCAAATTAATATATTAATACTTGCATGTCTAACTTGATATAACTATATGGAGAGACCACTCAAATTACATGGGGAGAAGAATCATACACATTTTTAGATGTGAGTTTTTTTTTTTCTTTTTTTCAATATCTTCCACATTTCTCACGTTCTATGAGGAATTTTGCGAATCTAAAACCACAAATGTATTCTACGCAATTTTATCTTTCAAATGAGATCCATGATGACGTACTTTCGGATTCATCGTCACACAAGTATTTATACCTCATTGTGCAAGTATTTATACCGCATCATACAAGTATTTATACCTATACTTGTAAGTATTTATCCCCAATCGTGGACCCCGCATCTCCGCATCACATTTCCATAATCGTCCCTGCGTCAACTTTTCTCTAACAAAAATAGTTGACCACATAGGTATAAATACTTCAGTGCATAGATATAAATACTTGTAATACTTGATATTAATACTTTTAAATATCAACAGTGGCATATGTGAAAAATACTAGGTATAAATACTTAAATGACGAGGTATAAATACTTGTATGATGACGAACCCGAAAGTATGTCATCATGGATCTCATTTGAAAGATAAAATTGTATAGAAGACGTTCGTGGTTTTAGATTCGCAAAATTTCTTATAGATCATGAGAAATGTGGACAAGATTGAACAAATAAAATTGGGGATACAATGGGGGGATGAGAGTGCGGGTACTCATATCATCTCCCTTTAATTAATTAGCAGCATTCTATTTTGGGGTTATTTCAAGAAAGAATTGATAACAAAAAATAACAAGATAGAAAATGTGAGTTGGATTGTGTGTGTGACAGCTGTAGTATGAAATTATGAATATAGTCAACCGTTCAACTATAACACGATAATGATAAGTTAATGATCGAAAAAGATTTGACAGAGTCAAAAATATGAGATTCAAAAATAATTCAGGTAAAATTATACATTGAGTTTGAATTAGAGATTTTAATCTTACAAAAGAGTCAAAAAAATATATATATATGGGGATTAATTCTGGTAAAAATTCTGAAATAATTTGAATATACCAAATAATATGCGGATTAATTCTGGTACAACTCTAAATTATTCATGAATCTTATTACTATGACTATAACTAGGGATGTTAATAGATACTGTACATATTGGATGAAGACATTTTCATACACATCGTGAATCTAATATCACAAAATATAAAAAAAATTATAATTTTATTGTGTCATTTATAATTTTTATTAGTTTTTATCCCATTATTTTAAAAGATATAAATTATTAATTAAATTAAATTATAAAATATTGTATCAATCAATTTTTCATAAATTACTAAATAAAAACTATAAAATATTAGACAAATCAATTTTATAATAAATTATTTAATAAAAATATATAAAATGTAATATCGATCAATATGATAACAACAATAAATATTGTATAGCATGGATTGGTCCGTAATACATATCAATATTTTTGTTTTCAAAATTATAGAGGTCCATTCGTACCGTTTAACATGATTTCCATATAAATATATACTTGCAGACTGAATTTTATATTTTTTTAGAATTTTTTTACTATTTTTTAAAATAGGTATAAAATCACTTGATCTGAAAATTTTGAACCATCCAAAAACAGTGAATTTCTACCTATCTTAGAAAATAGTAAATAAAATATAAAAAAATATAAATTTTGGTCTACAAGTACATATTCATATGAAAATTATGTTGAATGGTTTGAATCGACCATTATAATTTTGAAAATAAAAATATTAATTCGTATTACGGACCAAACCGTGCTATGCATAGTACCATAGACTCGCTCATAAATTTATATAGTTGTATGTATTAATAAAAAAAAAGTGAGGCTATGGTACTATGCATAATGCATATTGGTCCGCACTATGGACTTAAATTTTTGGTTTGAAAGTCCTAACAATCAATTCAAACGGTTCAACATGGTCTCTATATAAATATGTACATGTAAAAACGGTAATATTCTACCCATCTAAAAAATAAAAAATAATTGTAAAAATTGTAAAATTTAGTGTACAATTACATATTCATATGCATATCATGTTGAACAGTTTGAATTGACCTTAATAATTTAAAAACAAAAATATTGATCCGTAGTATGGATCAATCCGCGCTATGCATAATATCATAGCCTCACTCTAAAAAAATATCATATATAATTTTATATTTATTAATTACCTTATAGGATAATGAGTACAAAATAGCTCTTATTATCTATTCTTGCTCAATTAATTAACGAAAAAAAAAATTCTTATTCATACTTATATCCAATAAGCTAACAGAATTTTTTTTTATCCAAACCCACTTTATCAAAGAAGGTACGGAACGAGTAAACAGTTAAAATAGTATCATTGGCACCTTTCACTATAACCACTTGAAGTTTCCTCTCTCTCGTTTTTATTTTTTTTATTAGTAACACTTGCAGTAATCTGAGTTTGGATGTCTTAAAGTAACTCAATATTTGAGTTTAGATCCGAACTGTCAGATTCAAATCTGATACAAATATTAAGAGACATCGTATGCTTCATCTTGAACTGGATTGGTTCAAATTCGAATTGGAAGAACCTAAACTAAAAAAATTGGAACCGAATCGTTTGAACTCCTGCCCCCAGAATCACTGCAGAGTGGGCTCCCATTTAACCCTAAATCCAAAACCATTTTAACCCTAAATCCTTTAAGAGTAACCGGGTTCACTCCGCAGTGACTCTAGGAGCAGGAGATCTGATTCCAAAAAAATTGGGTTAGTTTAGGGGATCCGGACCCCAGCAAGCCAGTGTCCCAAAAGGAAAAATGAATAAAATAAAGAGAAAGTACGGATTTACTAATAATAATTTCAATTTTTTTTATTCTTTCTCAGATTTTTTTTGGGTTTTAGCTAGGTTAAAAGGGATTAATTATGGCAATCAGTGTTTTAAAATGCGGTTTTGTTCATGCATGCGGAAGGCCACTGCATACTGCATATGCGGTATGTGGACGCATATGCGGATTTTCATGCGGATTTATATATGCGGATTTTAAAATAAAAATTCACGTATATATATGTATCATATTCATATATTTGAATTTATTTTCACATAATAACATAACCAATAATATTTTTTTGACTTTTTTTAATATAAATTTTAATTAAAATACAATCAAATTATCAAAACCGCATGGAAAAACTGCATGGCTGCATATTTCAGTCCGCATAGCCGCATATTCAGACCACATGGCCGCATTTTTAATCCGCATGACCGCATATTCGGCCGCATGATCAAAACCGCATGAAAAAACTGCATGGGCATTCTGAGCACGGCTGCCGACCGCATACACATATGCGGCCCATGCGGCCGCATTTTAAAACACTGATGGCAATTGTGTTTGGTGCCATCATCCTCATATTTTTCTCAACAAACGTGATTTGCACAATAAGAACATTGAAAATAAAGAACTTACATTGTAGAGATTGAAGAAATTGAAAATAAAGAGCAGTCGACAACACGAATTAAAAAATTGAGAATAAAGAACTTGCATTGCTCTAAAGTACTTATTAGGTTTAACAAAATGGTACAATAAACAAGTGTGGGAATTTAAGAACGCTTAACTACAAAGTACTGTTTGAATTTTTTACTCTCGTCTGAAATAGCAGTTTTGTTATACGGACCAATGTTGTAAATATCGTTATGCGGTTGTCGGACGGATATAGTACCATCAAGTGATTAATCAGAAATAATCTGGAATAATCGGTCATTATCGAAAATAATTGGCCGATTAGTCGGAAAAAATTGTGATAGTTTGATCACTGACAATGACTAATCAGTCAATTAATCTATCTAAATGGATGTTTTTTACAACACTGATGACAGACTGAAGGTGAGTTTAAGAATACCTAATTCTACATTCAACATTCATCAACAAGAACTTTGTGAATTTAACTTCAAAATTTATCATATTTATATCAAATTACGAATTCAAACCGTTGAAATTGATTTACTTCACAAGCTATGTATTTACATATTAAATTTATAAATATTCGAATTGATTTAGTATAAAGTCAAACAGTCAAGTAATAATGAAAAATAAATACATTATTTTTTAATGCTTGACTTTATACTAAATTAATTCAAAATTTTATATTTAACATTTAAAAATATCATTGAAGTAAATCAATTTTAACAGTTTGAATTCTATAGCAAGTTATATAATGTTTATGTCTAATATTGAAGAAAGATTTAACAATGATCTCGAGATTTATATTTGTGGCTGTAATCTATAAAAATGAAATTATTTTTGGGGAAAAAAATTAGCCAAATGCATTTTAATAATTATCTTCGAAAAAGAGAAGAAAGCAAATAAAACATAATAAAGTAAGAAAAAAAAGGGGGGAAAATGTAAGCAAACCCTCAGCCGCTCCTCTTGAGTCTTTACAGTCCCCTTTCTAAAAACTAAAAACCCTAGCAGCCCTCTCTCCAAAACAAACCCTTCGGTGCCTCTCTCACCTCCCTCCTTCTCTCTTCGCCGTCTCTCTCACCCTTCAGTGCCTCTCATCTCCGGTTCTTATAATAATTTCAACCAAGTCGTCTGGTTCCATTTAACCAACACTCCATTTTAGTTCCCAATCTCCTCCTCAGGTCAGAACCCTAAACTAACTCTTAAACCTTAGCAGCACGCTTCTTGGCAAACCTCCAATTTGGTAGCCATGGAGATGGAAGCTGGAGGAGGCGAGAGTAGTAACGCGAATAAGCAGAGAAAGCACAAGGGGAAGCATGATAAGCCGAAGCCATGGGATGATGATCCCAACATCGATCGATGGAAGGTAGACAAGTTCGATCCATCGTGGAACGAAGGTGGTTTGCTCGAAGTCAGCTCCTTCTCTACTCTATTCCCTCAGTACCGAGGTTTTCTTCGCCAATCTTTTCTTTATTTGTGTTCATGTAATTTGCATAGTTATTATTGTAGGAAGTGTTCATTGGTTTGTAATCGTCATCTGTATGATGCTAATTTTTTTTCCATTGCATCGATTTGCTTCAATTAACCAACTTTGTGATGTTCAATTTAACCACTGAAACAAGCTTTTCAGATAAGGTTTCATGACTTTGTGCTTGGGCCTCATTCTGAGATCCATTTTTTCTTAAGCCTGTTGAGCAGATGAGAAACTTTAGTTTTGAGTTAAAGTTGTTAGCTAACATGAAGTTCAAAATCGGGTATTGTTGGATAAGTTTCTATTGGGCTACAACTATACTTGTTAATTTCGACCTTTTGTATTTACTTGTTAAAGTTGAAAAAAATATATGCTGGTTTCTCTTTTTTTTTTTTTTTCTCAAATCTCCAGAAAGGATGATAAATATTAACACTGTGGAAAATGTGACTGATGGTGCTGCAATATATGTTTGAAATATAAAATATGTGGCTAAATCATTGGATAAGTATCATAACAAATAGGCACACTGAAGGGGAACGTCTGCTTAACCCCCCCTGAAGAGGTTTAAATTTATGCACAAAATCCATTCAAGGTTGAATTTAACATTAGTGGAATTCTTTTGGATATATTGCTACTTGTTACTGGGCATTCTGTAATATTTGTTGGTTCATAATCAAATTCCAATCTGAGCTCACTTCTCCTGGAGTGCCTAACAGTACATACTGTTAAAATGTTGTATAGAGAAGTATTTGCAAGAAGTATGGCCTATGGTAAAGAGAGCACTCAAGGAGTTTGGTGTGGCTTGTGAACTAAATATGGTAAGAAATTCATCAAAAGTTATAAATTGTATGTAAATTAGGATTTAGTGTGGGATATATTTTTTATTGTGATTTTTAGAACTTTTCTGTTTGTTTTATTCTGCTAGGTTGAGGGATCGATGACTGTGTCAACCACTCGTCAGACTAAGGACCCCTATATAATTGTCAAAGCACGTGATCTTATAAAGCTCTTGTCACGTAGTGTGCCAGCACCACAGGTACGTTAAAATACTGTATTTTAACACCAAAAACCCTTTAATAATTTATATTCTCAAAATGCATTAGAATCTTCACCTATACGGCTGTACCTATTTTCTTCTAGTTTTTTCATAGAAGTAACTAGCAAAACCTTACAAGTTCTTTGGTGTGCACACTTCTCGTGTATTTTTTTTTTTTTTTCACAAACGTGATATTTCATCTGAATTAACCATCATGGTAATTTACAATTAGGGGTGTTCATTGGGTCCGGCTTAGTCGGTTTTGAACCAAACAGTTCGGTTTTTTCTGTTTAATGGTTTGGTTCGGTTTTCTTTTTAAAACTGAATTATAACTTCGGTTCGGTTTCAAAATTTTCAAAACCGAAATAACCGAACTGACTGAACTTTTATATATTATGAATTTGGTCCGGACTGCCTCAGTTTATTTCTTAATCAATTGCTTTAAATACTTCGGTTTATTTCTTAATATCCCGGTTTATTTCTTAATATACATCAGTTTATTATAAATCAATTGCTTTAAATAAAAAATTAATATATTTCGGCTGGAACCGAACAAACCGAAATAAAACTTTAGTTCGGTTCGGTTCTATTTTTGAAACCGAATTATAACTTTGGTTTGCCTAGTTCGGTTCGGTTTCAACCGAACTGAACTGATGAACGCCCCTATTTGCAATGGTTCACATTTTAAACCGAACCGAACTGAACTGATGAACGCCCCTATTTGCAATGGTTCACATTTTATTTCACTGAATTAACCATCATGGTAATGTTCAATGGTTCACATTTTTTTTTTATATCTGTAGGCAATCAAGATATTAAATGATGATATGCAGTGTGACATTATCAAGATTGGGAGTCTCGTTCGTAATAAGGTTGCTTCATCTCCTACTTAAGTTTTGATTGTCAACATTTAAGTTGCTACTTTCGATATGTTTCTTCTAGATTTCTCTCACCTGTCTTATTTCAAAAAGATATTTTCTTCTAGATATTGATTCAAGGAATTGTACCAATCTCAGGAACGTTTTGTAAAAAGGCGAGAACGTCTCTTAGGGCCCAATCTAACTACTCTGAAGGTATTACTTACAAATTAAAACAGAGTAATTAATTTTTTTATCTGTATTACTTGCAAATTTATAAATAGTTTAATTAAAAAATTTATCTTTCTAATTTTTTTCTAATGTTAACTTTCTATGTAGGCCATTGAAATCTTGACTGGATGCTACATCTTAGTTCAGGTTTGTATAACCTATGCCTTCCCTACAATTTAAATTTTATAAAATTTTCTTTAATGGCTAACAATTGTCGCTCTTTTATAATTGTAAAGGGTAATACAGTGGCAGCTATGGGCTCTTTCAAAGGTCTAAAACAAGTCAGGAAAGTTGTAGAAGACTGTATTCAAAATGTTTTGCACCCAGTTTATCACATCAAGGTTGAAGGCCTTTTCCTTTTTCCCATTATCAATTTGCCTGTCTTTCTTGTCCTGTTGTTTGGATTTACATCCTTTAAATACCTTGACATTTTATTTTGACAAATATGCATTTTACAGATTCTTTTAATGAAAAGAGAACTCGCAAAAAATCCTGCACTGGCAAATGAAAATTGGGATAGGTTCCTTCCAAAATTCAAAAAGTAAGGAACTTCCAATCAATTTCTTTTCCATATAATTTTTTATCCGTACATTAATTATTCTGATTTTATTTTTTCTTTCTAACAGGAAGAATGTGCAGCAAAAGAAGGTTAAAACAAAGGAGAAGAAACCATACACACCTTTTCCCCCTCCTCAGCCACCCAGCAAGGTCACAAGCCAAACCGTAGTACTTATTAGCATGACTAATAAAACAGTTGGGTAATATGTTAATTTTTCCTTTTGTATCATTGATTCTACAGATGGATCTCGAGTTGGAGAGTGGAGAGTTTTTCCTTAGTGAGAAAAAGAAGTCGGAAAGAAAATGGCAAGAGAAGATGGAAAAACAGACTGAAAAGACCGCTGAAAATAAGAGAAAGAGAGAAGCTGCCTTTGTTCCCCCAAAGGTTTTGTTTTCTATTTTTTTTTTACGATAATGTACTTGGCATCAGATCTTTTACCTACTCTAGTTTGACATTAGTGTAATTCTCTGTAGGAAAAGAATACTACAAATGAGGCAGGATCTTCAGGAGCTAATAATGAGAAAAGCGAGGTTGCTGCATTAGCAAAATCTTTGAAGGTACAATTTTTTACTTGCCCTTTTATTTTTTTCATTCCCAAGTCAAAATATATAAACAAGAATGGTACTGCGGTAGGGGCCAGATTTGATAGCTCATTTTCTTGGTTTAGTTTCTCAATTGGGGTGGTTTGAGAATTTGAGTGATGCCTAATGATAATATTTTGTCAATAAACCTTAGATAGTACCATACTGGTTCTACTGTTTTTATACACCGTTATCAGAATGTACTTGAGACAACCCTAGACGATCCAAACCTAAATGACACAAGAACCTGAACCTGAAACAAAGTGAACTTGAACTGACCCAAGCCTGACTTGACCCAGCTTTATGCTGACACGAGATGATCCAAACCCAAAGTCTGAAAGAACCTAAAACCTGAGACAGCCCAAATCCAAAGCAACTCAAACTTGATAGAACCCGAGATGATCCAAACCTAAATGATCCAAGAGAACCTGAACCCGAAATGAAGCCAAGTTGAACTGACCCAAACCTGACCTGACCAAACCTGAAGCTGACATGACCTGCTTGATTGCCACCTCTACTTGATTGTCATTGTTACTCAGTTGTTAGCCCCCCATCGTAATGACAGGGATTGAATTCTAGAATAAATCATTGTCAGAAAGATTCTTTTTAACCAGCTCATCTATTGCAGAAAAAAGCAAAGGAGTTTAGAAACAATCTGGCTGATCAAAATGTGAGAGCCGAATCATACATTGCAAATGCTGATCAAGCACGGCCGAACAAGAAGAAAAAATCATCAAAATCTGATTGAGGGGACTCCAGAAACTAAACATTACAGCAATTGATGATATAAATTTTATCCCTTGGGTGTAACAGCATTCCTGGGACTAGTTTTGGAGATTTAGTCTGTTTGTTCAATGAAGGTCAAAAGCTGAGTGTTTGTGGGATTTGCTCTCTGTTTGTGAAATTGATCTAAAAAGAACATTAACCTTGAAGAGAGGAAAGTTGTATTCATTGGTTTAGTGTTGAACTTGGTACCACCAATCCTGATGAGAATATGTTGTCACTGTCTTCAGCTGTGGGTAAAGACTAAAGAAAACTTGAGAGATTATTATTTAGAGAAAATTTCTAAAAATAGCCAATATCTAGATTCATGAAGTGCAGCTTCTGTAGTTTCCTGTGTGGGTTTGCCATTGAGGTTGCGCAACAGAGGCTGTATTTACATGAACACTTTCTGCAGAAGTATGTTCAAGCAACATTTTCAAGTTATTTATACAAAAAAGAAAAGAATAATGGCTGTAAATACAACGCTCCGTTGTTCAGGCACAAATGTAAAGTGACAAGCAGAAGTTTGAGAGAGAGCAAATCATTGAACACAGTCAAGTTTCAAAAAGAAATTCCTTCATTAATATAACTTTCATTTATTTAAAATACATCACATCACGGCCTCTAACTCTCAGCAATAGTGCAACCATAGCACTTTATTGTCATGACCAAAATAAAGATGATGAGCCTCTCCAATAGGAGCTCATAGTCTTCACAGGGTTTTCACCCCTTGGAAATACATAACTCAGATCCCATCCAAGGGGATATTGGGAAACAAATGAATTAATGAATCTATCAATACTGCGGCAAAAACAATGGATCATCGACACCTCCATTTCTTTGATTGAAGCAGACCGGCTCACTAGAAAGCTCTTACAAAATTTTTGTAGTTTGGTAATGCAAATCGAAAGAATGATATCTAATACTCAGTAGTGTCTCTGTTGCAAAAATGCAAAGCCAGGGTGGTTGCGAATTGATATTGGTAAGTCAGAGTCTCTCATCTCGTAAACAGTTATCGACCGTGATAGTTCATCCAAAATTAACGGAGGGCTGCATTGAGGAAACAAATTACTTGAGAAATTTGTTTATTCTAATTGCTAGGCATATTTAGACAAAATGTATATTGATATGAACCAATAGTTATCATGTTGGTACTTTCCATATGTATGTTGTTGTTACAGTACGTTTTGGCTGACAGAAATCCAAAATTTCTTGGGCACTTGCTGGATTTATCGATTAAAAGTTTAATTATTTTTATACCATTTATTCAGATTAAGGTGAAAGCAAAACTTTTATTTATCCTTCCACCGACAATCAATTAAAATTAGCAGAGCACAATTAGAAACAAGTAGACTAACCTGGATCCTTCAGTCAACATAAATGAACTTTTGGGTTCCCTTGCCATCATCTGATTTATCTCAGAAGTGACCTATATATACATGATCAAATTAGAAATACTTACTAATGCAGTTGCCATGCCTTCTGCGTTGTATTATCTTTTAAATCAAAAGAGCAAATAACATAAAAATAATAAAAATAAAAAGAACAATGTATGAACTTCAAATGACATACATGTTGTGAGAGGATGTTGGTGCCATACTTGTCATCCCAATACAAGGTACTAAGACGATGTAACTGCTGCATAGTAAGACTCTGAATACAATTGCAAATGAAAGTCATATTATTGGCTTATTTAATTAGAAATTACTGATGTGAAGTGCACAACATAGAATAATATCTTATTACCGGGCAAATATCGTTGGTTATATCTGTTAGTGTCTTTCTCTGCTTTTGAAGAGCCACCTATTGGGTCAAAAGTATAAAAATGTTGCTTGTCATGTAAAATTGCTATACTTAAAAAAGAGTGATAAATTCATTTGGATAAATTTGCTAGCAATTGGCTGGAGATAATATACCAAGAATTCTACTGCTTGCCGTATGTGCTTAAGCTCCTTCCATGCAGCACCGACATGCTGTAAAAAGAAATATATCTGTCAGTAAGTACCATCCTTTGATTTCAAATATAAAAAATAATAAAAATTCAAATGTCATAAGAAAATGTCACCTCTTCAGTTGAGTCACGGCACCATGACTCAAGTTCTCCCAATCCTGCCTTAATAAACTCTCCATTACTGAAGGAACATGATTCACGCCTCAAAAGTAGACTACAATTCAGAAAAATCAATATTTACCATGCAATATAGTAAAATAGAACTCCAGTAATATATTTTCAAACAAAAAATTATACCTGTTGAATAATTGAGTATCCATAATTTGGAACAGCTGGGTAAAGAACCTTTGGATTATATATGATGGGACCTGTAAAAAGTAATAAGAATTTCAGTATAAGT
The DNA here is from genome assembly GCF_964058835.1 of Carex rostrata. Classification (NCBI taxonomy): domain Eukaryota; kingdom Viridiplantae; phylum Streptophyta; class Magnoliopsida; order Poales; family Cyperaceae; genus Carex; species Carex rostrata. The sequence continues at coordinate 4,994,675 of NC_135948.1, read as the reverse complement.
TTCTAAATTTTTTGAGAATAGATCAGTTTACTAATTTATAGCTTCGATACATACATAATTAGATTTTAGTATAGTCATGTAGTTGTCTAGAATCCTGACAATTTGCTGCCACTGTCCAGTAGAAGAGCCCAAAGTTTGCCCAAGTCCTTTCATTGAACTCATACGTGAAACTTTCGGTGCCTGAATTTTTTTTAACAGAATAAGAAAATTTGTTACACAAATAAAATTATTATTCATTGTGTTTGCTACAATCCAACCGTTATCATGATAATTTTCTTGTGATTGGTTCACTCACCAGCAAAATTTCTTAGTATTAGGCTATCAGATCAAAGTGAATTTACGTTTTGTTCTTGACAATTCTATGTTATTTTATGAAACATGGTGCATGAAGCACATTGTTTCATCATGGCCTCTTTCTCCAAAAAAATTAATATTGGAGAGAAGAAATATAACAAATTTAAACTTTAAAGAACTGATGAACAAGTTAGCAAAAGTAGGTTCACCTGGATACCCAGCAATGAGGATAGTTCGTTCTTCAAGTTGTCTCTAATGGTAGCCAGCAACTTTTCAAGGAGCATTATAAGTTGTTGTATGAAATTCGCACCACTGCCGGAAGCACCTCCAAAATTGGTGGCAAAACCACTCATAGAGGAGGATGTCTAGTTTCCAGAAATAATACTTAGTAAAGTGATAAATAATTAAGTTCAATCGTGCCATGAATGCTTAATTTTAGGTGAGTGGCCTGATATACATGAATATTTGGTCACTTAGTCTTGATGTTTAAGCCTCAATTGAGCTCTAAAAATAACCTCGACTTCAAAATTAAACAACAGTGAAACAAAGATGGAACAGAAAAAAAAAATCCATATCAATGAATCTGATTCTTGGTTGTCCTAAATTATAATTAAATGGGAAATCCTGATGATATTTTCTCTCTACCAAAGAAAAATGAAATAGCTAAGTTTTCTTGCTTACCCGCGACATCCTGCGTCTGCGTACTGGGGCCGGTCCAGCAGTTACACCACTTGTTCTATGTATCTTTTGCAGGAGAGGCACTAGCGTAGATAAGTTTGAAATCCAATATGCTAATGTCTCATTATTATCTTGATCCTAAAAATAACAAACATATGGAAAGCAGACATTTTAAGTTTGGCCTTATTGAGGAAAAGGCTGAATGTATCGATATATTCCTTGGATAACATTCTATAATACAATTGTCCTTGGAGCACTTCACTCATTGCCTTAACAAACATTGCATAAAATATAGTGATTTCACACCTCTGCTGCAGAGCTTATTTTCTGAATGAGAAGTTCAAAGACACTAGTCCTGTCAGCTTCAAATGATTTCCAATTTACGAGGCACTTATATATGAGATTGGCTGCAACTGGCGCGCCGTTTTGAAATCCAAGATACTGTGAGATGGACCTGATCAGTAGCTCTTGATTTTCCTGTCAAAAAGTATAAAAAATAAATTATGTTTCCAAAATGGGAAAATAATTTATTGTTGTGAAAAGAGTTAAAAGTTTTTTTTTTTTTCCAAAAGAAATCAAGCTTTTAGCTAACCTGCTGTTGTTGCTCATTAAATGCATTTTGTTCTCTGTCATCCTCTGAATAGAAATCTCCTCTCGGAGTGGTACTCTGCATTTGATTATTCATTAGATAATTTGAGTATAAAAAAACAATTATTTTTATTAAACAAGAACAAAGACCTATTACTAAGTTTGTACCCCTGATATGTCATATATTTGCATGGTTAAAGCACTAGATGATGAGAAAAAGAAGTTCCAAGCTGATTATTTAATGTTGTCTTAATGAACTATTTAAACATTTCAACACAAGTTTAACAATGTATTCACCATTGGTGCTCTTGGTGCATGATATGGAGACTCTGGAGCATTGTAGCCATTGAAGCTCTCTGACATTCTCTGCTAAATGGTACGCAAAATGCAATTAGGACTGCATATCCATGACCAAGGCTAAAACAAATTTGATCTGGACAAAATGATAAATGATACTCTCTAATATTACAAGTTTACAACACATACCTGAGAGATCTGACTTCCCATTCTCCTGAGATTTGGAGGAAGTTTGGCTCCGGTTTGGCGAATAGAGTTGTTTTCCTGCTCCAAATTCAATGCTTTCTCTTCGAACCTAGTTCCAAAGAATTAGAGTTCCATTAATATAACCATACAAATTATTGGTTCAATAGAAGAGACTAAAATGTTATTCTTTTGTACAGTCATCCAGGATCAAAGAAACCAAATATCCTATCACGTGAATATATAATGATAAATTAAAAATAGGTATTTGGGGATTTTTTAGCTAAACTAGATGAACGAGCAAATAGTTCTATCCATGAATATAATTATAGCTTCACTTGTTTGAAATTAAACATGAAAACTAAACTTTTATACAAATCACCCACTGAGAGTTGGTATCATTGTAACTTTGTAACTTTGTAAGCAGTTCTGTAGGGATCAAGACATTATGTACTATCAAAGGAGGGTTTGTCATATCTTGTAATTTTGGGGAGGTAATATATTTTACAAACCTCCTGTTGGTTTCACGAAGTTGCTCGATAGTTAATTCGGAGAATTGAACTTTCTGTTGCAATTCTTGGTTTTTTCTTTGGGAATCAGACAATGCTTGCTTGGTTGCATCATGCTGTTGTTTCTCTGACTGGATCTTGGCCTTTACATCTAGTTCATATCTACATTGTATGAAATAAAAAGTTTAGATGAAGGTACTAGTGTACCAATTAGAAGACAGATATTTGGTCAACCAAATTGGGTGATGCATGCTGTATTCTAAGAAGACAATGTGAAAGAAAAAGGAACCTACCTTTTCACACCTTCTTGAAATTGGCCTATTTGCCTTTCTAGTTGTTGGATTTTTCCATTGGCACTAGAGAGGGAGTTCTTGGTTTTATCATGCTGTTGTTTCTCTGTTTGTAGCATTATCTCTCTCTGTCTTGCATTTTCTTCAATCCTATTTCATTCACAAATTAACATGGAAAACTATAAGATTGGCTATGCTGTTAAAACAGTACAGCTACTATTATGGATATTATGGTCGGGTAATATAAATGGTACATCTGAACATTTTTGAAATAAATTACATTTTGAATTACATACTACTTTTAATCATGATTACTTTCTAATAACAACAAAATCTGATATATAATTGAAAACCAACTATTTTCAACTGAAATTTGGAGGTTTCAATGCTGTTATTTATTTAAAAATACAGCAATATATCAAACTGATAAAGAAGCCAACCTTTTTAGTGCATCATGCAACTGACTGATCTTTTTATCAGCAAGTTGGACCTTTTGAAGCAACTCTTTGTTTCTCAGTTCAGCATCAGTTGCTTGTTTCCTTGCATCATAAATTTCTAGTTTTCCTTTTAGCATCTGTTCCTGCATTTCTTTAGCTTTCTCTTCAAATCTGCATTGATTAGGTCTCATTCAGCATCAAATTGAAAAAAAAAAAAATGTTCTTTGCTCGAATATGAATCTACTACACTATCTTAAAAATAGAAACCTCATCAAATATAGCAGCTGTTTCTAAGAAAAAACAGCTGGTATGACTCACCACACCAAAATAAAACTTATCTAGTAAATTCTGCTACCAAATTTTGTTCTGTATAGTGGTGTAATAGTGTTTGTCAAGGATTGCAGTACTAGAGGCTACACTAGTTAGTTCATAACACAGGGACCTGTTCACTTCTAAACTCACTTTTTGTACTCGAATTCACTTAATTATTACCAGTTGAGCCATAGTCCAAAGAAACAAAAATTGGGAGAAAAAGTAAGAACACTTAGTTGCAGAATCAATTTAACTTGGTAATAAGCAGCAGGTATGTAAAATTTATGCTGCAATTAACTCAAGAATCATAAATAGAAGTATAACCTTGCCATGTCTTCCTGTAGCTTATCGATTCTGCTACTAGAGGCCTCATTTCTTTTTAACAATTCTTCACTATATTCTTTGGCTTGTACAAGTGCTCTCTGTGTTGCCTCATGCTCTCTCTTTTCTATTTGCACTGATGCATCCTTTGCAATAACTTCTTCCCCAAGCCTATATTTTCAAGGAAAGAATCAATCTTAGCCATACTGAAGTTTTGTAAAAGTAAGGAGTAAAATAAAGTTTTAGTGAATGTAAAACTTATATAACATTATATATATATTGCCAATTCTTTTGGTATGGTTATCTACACTGTTAATTGTTCCAAACCTTTTCAGTTCTAGTTGGAGTTGACTAATTCTTTCATCAGTACTTTCAGCTTTTTGTGATAGCTCCTTCATTTTCTCCTTTGTCTCAACCAATTCTCTCTTTGTTGCATCATGCTCACGTTTTTCAGTTTGCCATTGCGTCTCTTTTCCGATTTCACTTTCTTTGAGTCTGTATTGGATGTGCCGAATAGAATAATTAGTTCAAATGCATGGAATCAACCGATACCAAAAACTAATATGAAAAAAATAATATAGACCTCTGCATGTCATTTTGGATCTCATTAATTCTTTCACGATCCTCTTCAATTTGTTTCATTAGCTCTTTGTATTCATCCTGAGATCGTTTCAACGATCTTCTAGTGACATCATGCTCTTGCCTTTCTGTTTGTAATACATCATCCTTAGCAGCTAGGCTGTCCTCAAGCCTATTTCATTGCAATAGTAAAACTCATTTGCTTTTAAGAATTTTAATTCACAATATATTGCTGTAAAAAGCTATAGCTAATAAACAAATCCACTGGTGCTAGAGGTCAAGGGTTCGACTCATTAACTCAGGTTTTCTGGTCCTATATGGGACATGCATGCGCTTAACTTACTGTAGCGAGGGTTAGATCCCTCAAACTTTGGCACCTGTTGATTGTTATCTTGGCTCGGTCGGACACTCCAAATAATGTATGAGAATGGCAAAAAGAAAAAAGAAATAGAGATAATTAGACCCAGGAAAGATGCACATTTTTTTTGCAATTGTAATAATGGATGGAATTCTGCTATGTACGGACCTTTTTACATCTTCTTGAAGTTGGACAGTTCTGTCATTGGAATCTTTGCTTTTCTGTTCTAATTCTTCTGTCTTTTTCTGAGATTCTGTGAGTAACTTTTTGGCTGCATCATGTCCTTGTCTTTCTGTTTGCAATATGACTTCTGTTGAAGCCTTAAATTCTTCAAACCTGTTGAAATTTTAAATAAAGATATTTCTTCTTAAAAATTATATTCTGGAGTTGTTATAGTTAAGGAATAGATTGAATTTGGCTCTATCATACAAAATTAATAGTAAAGTTTTAGCATCAAAACCTTTTCACGTCTTCTTGAAGTTGATCAATAATTTTGTTAGCTTCTTTGTTCCTTTGCACTAACGCTTCATTATCCTCTTGAAGCGCCTTAATTGATCTTTTTGTGTCCTCATGCTCTTGTCGTTCTTTTTGTAATAAAGACTCTTTCGAAGTTATTGATTCTTCAAACCTGTTCCATGACTCAGTTAATATCCTCTAGATTATGTCCACTGAAAATCTTGATTTATGTCTCACATACTTATGGAACTTGGATTATGTATCAACATTAAAAAATAGTAATATTATCATATGTATAGATAGTAATTATTGTTCACAAACCTTTCTGCATTGTCTTGAAGACGATCAATTTTTTTATTGGCATCTCGAACTTTCTTTTCCAATTCTTCACTTTCTTGTTGAGATTCTTTAAGTAATTTCTTTGTTACATCATTTTCTCGACGTTCATTTTGCAACATAGTGTCCTTGGAATTTACGGCATCTTCAAGTCTGTTTCATAAAGAAAGTGATCAATCTTTACCCCCACAGAAATAAGAGCTTATAATAAAGACCATCTAAAATTGAACTTGTGCTAACCTTTCTATCTTGTCTTGAAGCCGATCAATTTTTTTGTCCGCATCTCTAATTGTGTCTGATAATTCTTCAACTTTTAATTTAGATTCCCTGAGTATTTTCTTTGTTGCATCATGCTCTTGTTGTTCACTTTGCACCTGTTCCTCTTTTGATGAAATAGTTTCTTCAAGCCTATTTTATTCCCAAGCAATCTTAGTTATCCACTATGAGAAAGCTAGATTCTACATGAGAGAAATTAATAAATTCATTTGCTTATGCACCTTTCCACAGTGGCTTGATGACGATCTATCTTTTTGTTAGCTTCTTTGATTTTTTCCTCTAGTTCTTCATTTTGATCTTTAAGTTTCTTAAGTATCTTCTTTGTTTCTTCATGCTCTTGCCTTTCTATTTGCAATGAGCTCTCTTTTGCTGATATGGATTCTTCAAGTCTGTTTTATTAACAAATGAAGAACTTAACCCAAAACATTGATAAAACAGAGGAGAGTTCAACAACCTCAATTTAATTTTATACAAACCTTGCTAAGTTATCTTGCAATCGATCAGATCTTTTGTCAACTTCTTTCATTTTATCCATTATTTCTTCATTTTTCTCGCGAGATTCCTTAAGTAGTTTTTTTGTTCCATCATGTTCTTGCCTTTCTGTTTGCAATAATGTCTCTTTTAGAAGTATATTTTCTTCCAACCTGTTTCATAGTGGAAAAATAGCTTTAGTAAAATTTGTAGTTAATATATTCGGATTGCTTATGAAGTGAGTTACATTGTCATGGATCTCTATTATATGAATTGTTTTGGTAAACTTTTTGAGAAACACTAAAGTTCAAGCTCGAGTTATCTATTAATATCCATAATAGATCCCCAATTTGGGTTTTGAATATACGACCTTTCATAGGCTACTAGACCAAAGACTAGTTCTCAATTGGTTTTGTAAACTTGACAATGAAGAAGCTAACTTTGCACAAACCTCTTTATCTCGCTTTGAAGTTCATCAAATCTTTTGTTAGCATCTTTGATTTTTCCATCTAACTTGTCAATTTTCTCAAGAGATTCTGAAAGTAAATTTGTTGTTCTATCGAGTTCTTGTCGCTTCTTTTGCAATAATGCGTCTTTTGAAGATTTGGCTTCCTCGAGCCTGTCTCATGATTGGAATTAACATAAATTAAAATCATCTTATAACACATTATGTATATTTTTTGTAAGAAAATATTTGTACCGACCTTTCTAAGTCGTATTGGAGCTGATCAACTTTTTTATTTGCAATTTGGACTTGTTCTGTTAATTCATTATTTTTCTCCTTAAAATCCTTGAGAAACTTTTTAGTTCCATCGTGTTCTTGTCGTTCAACTTGTAGCGTTGTCTCTTTTGACAATATTGTTTCTTCAAGCCTATATCACAGATGAATTTAATTAATTATTCACTATGAAAAATTAGTATGTTTTTTCCAACATTTGTGATAGTTTACTAACCTTTCCACATTATCATGATGGCGATCGAGTTTTTTATTAGTATCTTTGAGTTTTTCTTCTAAGTCTTCAATTTGCTCCTTGTACTTCTTAATTAATTTCTTTGTTTCTTGATGCTCTTCCTTTTCCACTTGCAGCAAAGACTCTTTTGAGGACAAAGTTTCTTCGATCCTGTTTTAATATTGAACAAATTAAAGTTTTCATCTTAGTTGTCTGATTATGAGGAAGATTTTAAATTTAAGTTGTACGTACCTTTCAACTTGTTCTTGAATGCGATCAGATCTTTTATTAGCCTCTTTGATTTTATCCATTAATTCCTCATTTTTCTCATAAGATTCTTTAAGTAATTTCTTTGTACTCTCATGTTCTTGTCTTTCTGCTTGTATCAGCATCTCTTTTGAAGCTATAGTCTCTTCAAACCTATTTATGATGCAATAAATAATTCTAATTATCAATCACTTGATAAATGATGCTTACATGAGAAGGTCGTAATTTGGATTTGTCAATAGGAGTTGGTATTGTAAGCCTAACAACTGAGATTTTGAACTCTTTACAAACCTCTTCATATCATCTTGAAGCCTATCATATGTTATGTTAGCATCTTTGAATTTCTTTTCTAATTCTTCAATTTTCTCGTAAGATTCCGTAAGTAAATTTTTCGTTGTGTCAAGTTCTTGTTGTTTCAACTTCAGCGAAGTCTCTTTTGAAGCTCTAGCTTCTTGAAGCCTGTTGCATGATTAAATTCATTATATTAATTGCTTGATCTTTCCACTGTTATAAATAGATTGTTTTAGTAAAGTAACAAACCTTTCTACATCATCTTGAAGTTGATCATATCTTTTTTTATCAACTCTTATTTTATCTAATAGCTCATCATTTTGCTCTTTAAGTTTCTTAATAAAGTTCTTTGTTGCATCATGATCTTGTTTTTCTGTTTGCAACAAAGTCTCCTTTGAAGCTATGATTTCGTCAAGCCTACAAACATGACCGAATTAGCTTTTAATACAATTTGGTCTTTATCATTTAGATTTATAAACTTGAATAATAGCCAATTAATATTCTTTTACAAACCTTTGTAAGTCTCCTTGAAGTCCTTCAAATCGTTTATTGGCATCTTTGTTTTTCTTTCCTAAATCCTCTATTTTATCAAGAGATTCAGTAAGCAAATGCTTTTGTTTATTGATTTCTTGTTGTTTCTCTTGCAATTGTTTTTCTTTAAAAGCTTTAGCATCTTCTAGCCTGTGTCATGGTTGGAATAGGTATATGATCATATTAGTATTGTTAACAACCTAAGTATCGGTTTAGTTTTATAAACGAGCTCTTTACAAACCTCTCCAAGTCATCTTGAAGTCGATCAAATCTTTTGTTCGCATCTCTGACCTTCTCTATCAATTCATCAATTTTCTCCATGGATTCCTTAAGTGATTTTTTTGTAGCATCATGTTCTAGTCGTTCAGCTTGCACCGTTGACTCTTTAGAAATTATAATTTCTTCAAGCCTATCGCATGATTGAATGGGTTCAATAATTCATTAAAAGAAGCGCTTAATTGTAATAAGTTGCTAAATCCTACAAATTATGTGAACCTTTTCAGATCTTCTTGATGTCGCTCCAACTTTTTAGTTGCATCTTTAATTTTGTCTTCCATCTCTTCATTTAGCTCCTTAGATTCTTTAAATAATTTTCTTGTAGCTTCGTGTTCTTGTCTTTCTGTTTGCAATACAGTCTCCTTTGATGATAAGGCTTCTTCGAGACTGTTTCATGCATGCATTATTGAACAAATATATCTTAAGAGTATCAGTTCAATCCAATACAAATAAGTTTTGCTCATTATCTTTAACATACCTTTTCATATTTTCTTGCATTCGATCTATTCTTTTGTTAACGTCTTTGATTTTGTCCATTAGTTCTTCATTTTTTTCATAAGATTCTTTAAGTAGTTTCTTTATTCCATCATGCTCTTCTCTTTCTTTAGCCAACAAAGTCTCTTTTGAGACTATGGTTTCTTCAAACCTGTTTCATGGTGGAATCAAAATTTTTGATATACTATTTTTTTTAGCTATACTGCAATTAAACATTTGAGGTAATAACTTATTTAATTTGGTGCTAATTTTGTAAGCTTAATAATGACGTAACAGACCCAATGCAAACCTCTTTATGTCTTCTTGAAGTCCTTCAATTCTTTTATTAGATTCTTTGAAATTCTTTTCTAATTCATTAATTTTCTTGTTGGATTCATCAAGTAAACTTTTGGTTGTATCAAGCTCTTGTTGTTTCTTGTGCAAAAACATCTCTTTTGAAGCTTTGGCTTCTTCAAGCCTGTTTCATTAATGAACTTGATATCAATAGATTTAACTTAGGCAAAAACTTCATAGATGTAGCTTATTGAATAGTATATACGGACCTTTCAATTTCATCTTGAAGACGGTTGAGTCCTTTATTAGCACCTCGTATTTTTTCATTTAAATCTTCATTTTTCTCTCTAAGTTCCTTGAGTAATTTTTTGGTTGCATCATGATCATGTTTTTCGGTTTGAAACAAAGTCTCATTTAAAAGTATGGTTTCTTCAAGCCTGTTTTGTTGTCGAAAGAATAAATCTTATTTAGTCATATATTAGACATATCAACAAATTAATGCTAGAGTTTAATATTTAATATATGAATTCTAAGCAAACCTTTTGATTTGATCTTGTAGTCGATCAAACATTTTATTATCATCTTTCATTTTATCCATCAATTCTTCAATTTTCTCCTGAGATGCCTTTAGAAAATTCTTTGTTGCATTATGCTCTTGTCTTTCTGTTTGCAACAATGCCTCTTTTGAAGTTATATTTTCCTCGTGCCTATTAATGACCGAAGAGTTTACCAATAATCATATGAACAAAGAAAATTACTTCATTTTTGTACTGAAAATTAATCTTGTAAACAAAATAATATATGCAAAACGAACCTCTCTATCTCATCACGAAGTCGATCAATCATTTTATTGGCATCTTTGATTTTCTTTTCTAATTCTTCATTACTCTCTTGAGATTCTTTAAGTATATTTTTCATTGATTCAAGCTCTTGTTGCTTTCTTTGCAATATCATCTCTTTTGAAGCTTTGATTTCTTCTAGTCTGTTTCATGACCGAATAAATAGCTCTTTATCTTGTGTTTACTACTACATGCACTCAAATTAACAACTTAATTTGATAAATATTGAACGAACATTTCTATGTTCTCTTCAAGTCGATCAATTCTTTTACTACTACCTTTAGTTTTCTCTAATAATTCATCTATTTTCTCTTGAGATTCTTTAAGTAATTTCTTTGTTACATCATGTCGTTCTAGTTCCATTTGGAACAAATTTTCTTTTAAAGCTATGACTTCGTCAAGCCTGTTTCATACCAATTTAGTTAGTTTATATGTATGTATCAATAATTTATATAGTTTATGAACTTCATATAAAAGATAAGTTCATAAACCAACCTTTTTATATTATCTTGTAGTTGATCAATTATTTTATTAGACCCATTATTTTTTTCAATTAATTCATCATTTTTCTCCTTTGATTCCTTAAGCAATTTCTTCGTTGAAGAGTGTTCTTGTTCGCTATTTTGCAACAAAGCATCTTTTGTAGCTAGGTTTGCTTCTAGCCTGCGCCATGCTCGAAATAATAAGATTTGCAAAGTCACCTGTCAAGCTTACAAATACCAACACCAAAACTCCAAAAAAACAAGAGATAAAGCTTAAAATAGATATTTCCATGGTAAGAGTCGAACACTTGACCTCCGAAGAGGAAGGTAACTTGTATGGACCAACCAATGGATAGATTAATAACTATACCATTATACTACTATTAACATCAAACCTGTTAATATTTCTCTGAAGACGATCAGCAGTATCATTAGCATCATCAACTTCCCTTGTCAATTTTTTACTCTTTGCTTGAGAGTCAATGAGCTCCTCTTGTGTTGCTTTGTGCTCTTGTTTCTCCCTTTGTAGCATTACCTCCTTCGCAGCAGCCTCTTCTTGATACCTATTGCCAAAGAAAACATGTATGCTTAGCTTGCAATTTTGATTTTACCTTGTTGATTGCCTAATTTAAGTTGCAACCAATTTTTCAATCAATATCCATCCAGAGTAAAATGTTGTGCAATTCAGGTATAGGTTCGCGATTGATGTCATAACTCATAACTAAAGAGTTCAAGCATCTTAGAGAGAAATTTTTGCCCACTTGAATTGAACATTAGCTACTATTGTAATTTTTTGTTTAATTGGAATAATTCATTGTAAGTTTTGTTGAGTCCTTTTGTCAATGGTCCTATCGAGGACCTAGGTTAAGTTGGGGATAACTAGCTAAAGCTATAACCTGTGAGCGCGATAATATCTTTATCCCATAGTTATCCCTTACCCAAACAGATCCTTAGGGTACCAAAATATTACCAATCAAATAGACGTTTGGTCGAAAATTATTATGATATAAAAGGCAAAAAAAGAACTCTTTTAGAAATTATGTACCGACCTTTTTGATTCAATTTGAAGTTCGACAATTTTTTGATCAGCACCTTGAAATTTCTTAGTTAACTCCTCATTCTTCTCTTGAGAATCTGAAAGTTTCCTTCTTGTTACATCATGTTCTTGTCTTTCTGTTTGCAAAAGTGTCTCCTTTGTCTGCAGCATCGCCTCCTTCGTTGCTTTATCTTGTTCAAGCCTATTTTATACATGCAGCTCTTGCTTAGTTCAAAACAAGGATGAAAAGTGTATAAACTTTCATGCATCTAGTACAATATATTACAGGGGTGTTTGGACAAATCAAGATGTTCAAGCAATAATTCTACTTTTTGAATAGAATCACTTAAGAAACTATGAAAAGAAAAGATAACGTTGATAATATTAAATAGAATTTGCAACTTTTAACATGAATTTCATCATGATAATAAAGAAACAGTTTAAAGAGTTGTAAAAAATTCAAGTTCGGCAAGTTATACAAACAAAAACCAACAAAAACCAACAAGTACAAACCTTTGCACATTGCCTTGAAGATCGACAATTCTCATATCTGAATCTTCAACTTTTCTTTGTAATAATTCATTTTTCTGTTGAAATTCAATGAGTGTTTGTTTAGCTGTGTCATGTGTTCTTTTTTCTGCTTGTAACATTGCCTCAATTGAAGTTGTCTCTTCTTTGGACCTGCATTTAAAGAGTTAACAAATATCATTATTTTTATGAATGGCAAGTAATATGTTGGATATGTTTGGATAAGCAGGTATGGAAACCAGGTGTTATCATTTCGATCAGCAAGTTGAATTTACCAAGTATAATCATCTACATGTGCCGTTGACATTTCTTATAGGTATACTTAAGATGTGATTGTTCAAATTGTGAGTTAGTGGCATCAACTAAAACATGAAGTTTTAAAAAGATTTTGTATTAATCCTTACCCTCCTGTTAATAAAGTTCTCAGATTTTTAAACATTCATGGGAATTTTATCATTAGTAAATTAGCAATACATGTACCTTTTCAAGTCGCTTTGGAGGTCATAAATCTTTTTATCAGTATCTTGAAACTCATTTTGTAAATCTTTCACTTTCTCCTGAGATTTTCTTAAGTCACTCTTTGTTTCATCATGCTCTCGTCTTTCTTTTGTAAGAGCATACTCTGTTTCATCACGCTCTTGTTTTTCTTTTGCTAGTGCATTCTTTGTAGTCTCATGCTCTTGTTTTACTTTTTCTAGTGCACTTTGTGTTGCATCATGCTCTTGCTTTTCTTTTGTTAGAGCATATGTTGTAGCCTCATGCTCTTGTTTTTCTCTTGCTAGGACATTCTTTGTTGCATCATGCTCTTGCTTTTTTGTTTTCAAGAGAGCCTCCTTTTCCGTCGCAATTCCTTTATACCTTTAATGTGAACATAACGAAATGTTATTACAACATATATGCTACACACAAAATTCTAGAAGAAAAGAAGATGAAATAAGTAAAAGTGCCCATTTTATATCATTGTTGTTGAGTACAAGTGAATGCTTATTCAAATTAGGTTTTTCTAATTACCTCTCTAGATCTTCTTGAAGCTGTGTGACTTTCCTTTCAAAGTAGTCAACTTTCTGTTCAAATTCTTTGTTCCTCTCTTGTGCTGCCGCAAGTTCATTTTTGGTTATCTCCTGTTCTTTTTTCATCACTGCCAGTTCATCTTCTTGGATTCTGTTTGAAAGGAGCATAAAGTACTTAATTGCACAAGCTTTGCTACTGCTTCTTTTTCTCCACAAGCAGTACTCAATAGCAACCTTTTCAACTTTCAGTCTCTATTTAAATCCCAGAGGGTCTAAATAATTGTTTAGTTAACAAAAAAATATGAAGAAAGCAAATGAGAACATTTCCTATAAAACCACTTCATTGGGATGCACCTGTATCAATACAGATTTAATTCTAGATATACTCTTTAGATTTCATAAACAAGTGCATCATATTTCTTCATGTCAAAGACAAATTATCATACTCTGACCAAAATTGTGTCCATACCTTCTCATCTCCTCTTGAAGCTGCTTTATTCTACTATTGTTTTCTTCAGCTTGCTTTACTAACTCTTCACTCCTTTGGGAAAGTGCATTCTTTGTTACATCATGCTCTTGTCTTTCAGTTAGTAGCAAGGCTTCAGTTGAAGATGCAACTTCTTCTAGCCTGTTCATGAGTAACAAATGTTTTTAACTAAAACAGAAAACTACATGCTTCAATTATACTAGAAGAAGAACCAAACCTTTTGATGGTTTCTTGTAGTCCATTGACAATTTCTTTATTTGCTTCCCCAACTTTCTCTTGCAACTCGGCTAATTCTTTCTTCAGCAATTCATTTTCTTGGCTTGCTTCGTCGAACTTCGCCTGTTGCAATATGATGAGATATTAGTAAAACATAGTTGATTATGTTATATATACAAGAATATCAACTAAATGAATACATGATTTGAAAAGGTGGTAATGATTCAACCAATGCGAATGATATGTGATTGTCACGGATCTACTATATCAGATGTCAAATTAGTTTTATCTTCATTTTTACATGGAGATAGTTTTTCACTTTGGTAGCTAGATGATGCCAAGGAGAAAAAAACATCAACCTATTCGAATATCCCCATTAGAACACCCCAGTAGGATTTTAACAAATAGTACATGTACCTGTAACTGATCCATTTCTGCTCCTTGCTTCTCCATTGCTTTTGCAAGTGCCTTTTGCCTCTCGGCTTCAAGTGCTTGTTGTCTCTCAGCTTCCTCGATTGCTCTTCGCATCTCTTCTTCAGCTAGTGCCTTTTGCCTCTCTGCTTCCTCAATTGCTCTGCGCTTTTCTTCTTCTGCAAGTGCTTTTTGCTTCTCTGCTTCCTCAATTGCTTTGCGTCTTTCTTCTTCCGCAAGTGCTTTTTGCCTCTCTACTTCCTCAATTGCTCTGAGCCTTTCTTCTTCCGCAAGTGCCTTTTGCCTCTCAGCTTCCTCAATCGCTCTTATTCTCTCTTCTTCCTCAAGCTGCTTTTGTCTCTCGGCCTCAAGTGCTTTTTGCCTCTCAGCTTCCTCAGCTGCTCTTTGCCTCTCTTCTTCCTCGAGTATTTTTCGCCTCTCTGCTTCCTCGGCTGCCCTTTGTCTCTCTTCTTCCTCCTGTATTTTCCTTCTCTCTGCTTCCTCGGCTGCTCTCTGCCTCTCTTCTTCCTCTTGCTTTTTCCGCCTTGCAGCTTCCTCGATTTCTCTTAGCCTTTCTTCCTCTGCCATTGCTGCCATCCTCTCGGCTTCCAGTCGTGCTCTTTCCCTCTCTTCTTCCTCGAGCTTTTTCCTCCTCTCTTCTTCCAGACGTGCCTTTTCTTTTGCAATCTATTGTAAAATTAACAAAAAACATTCAATCATAGTCAAACTTCTAGTAAAAAAATTAAGCAAGATTGTGGACAAAGGAGAGTGGATTAGCATGATTTATAATAAATTATATAATACCTCTCTAAGCCTTCCGAGTTCCCTTTTAGCAAGAACCCGTCTTCGCCAACTCTGGGATGTAATAGTTGCCTTCTTAAGATGCTTGTGGGCCATATAGTCTCTGTGGCAACGCCATTTAGCCTATGCAACAGAAAGATAAGCTTCTCAGGAAAATAAATAATAAATGGTAGTATTGAAAGATTAGTTATCTAAGAATAGATTGATATGGATGTTCTTTTAGACCAAAAAAAAAAATGCAGAGTGTCTAGAAAAAGAAGAAAGCAGCATTACCTGGATGTGAGTTGCTGCTCTGTTTCTCAATTTGTCTACCAATGCCAAGTGGGCACTCAATGCACGAAGACCAGTCTGGATTGTGATTGTCTTAGATACAAGGTTTTTATAGGACTTTCTAGTGGTATAACGGCGCCAGTACTTTTGTATTTTGATCGATGCATCTAGCCGTCTCATACGCTCATGCAGATCACGAGCCAGTTCAGCTGCATACCATATCATAAATTCATAATTAACAGTTGCCAAAATAATATTTTCTTAGTATTGAGTCTATTGACAAGTGAAAAAAACACATTCCATGCATAATTAAACCTAACAATCACCCCAAAAGATAAATATGTTTTGCACTGGAGTTTGCGTAAAAATACCACTAAACTAGCACATGAACGATTGGCAGCATCTATGTGAAAAGAAGTTAATATAAATGTTCAAGAAATGAGGTCTTACCTCTGCAAGCAGCTTGGACCATAGCACTAACTTCCCGCAGGTGGAGGTAGTTCTTGCGTGTGTAATAAGTCTTCCATTTTCTTTGTATTTTCGTTGCCGCACGTCCTAGCACCTCTGTTCTCCTGGCATCGAGCTCTGCCATTTGCCCTGCTCTCAGGAACACCTTTGTTTTCCCTATCTGCCAAGGCCAATGATGTGACACATCTTAAAATCTATTCTTTGTGCTAGCATCAAAGTTTTGATATAATGTGCATTCACTAAAGGGATCCTGAACCTAGGATATACATACTTCTACAAAAACCAATATTTGGTCAAAAGTCTCAAAACCCAAGAAGTAAAAACTCACAGATCCCTATGACAAAAAAAAAACATTATTTACCTGGTAACGTGTTAGTCCATATTTATCCAAAATTTTGCGGCATGCTTCCTTCTCTTCACTAAAATCCAAAAATAGCATAAATGCATTAAGTAGTTGAATTTACCAATGTAAGAGACCAAGTTGAACTTTTAAGAAAAGCATGATACTTACACTCCGTCAATGAGACTAGGTCCAAGAACTGTAAAACGTTTAAGGAATTCAGCAAATGTCCTTCTTGTTGGAAACCCAAGACAACTAATTCTAATAGCTTCAAGGACACCCTGCACCAAAGGTTACATTTAGAATCAATGTTCCTTTGAATGAAGAAAATAATTGGAATATAAGTAACGGTAATTTGGTTATAAATTACTTACTCCACATTGCAATTGTTGGAGAATGCTTGAATTTTGAAAAATCATAGGCTTGAGCACATTATTTGGCTTCACACATCTCACATAATGTGGCTCAGTTGCGTTTAAAGTTTCCATTAGCGAGTTCAGTTGCAACTGATAGTTATCCAAATAATAAGAAATTATCAGATAAAAATTTCAGTTCCAGGTAAAAGTTTCCTAAATATGAAACAACATTTTATATTGAAAGTTTGGAATAACTTGCATGAAATAAACAGGTGGGGATAAAGTGTGAGAGAATAGTGGAAAAAAACCTTGAAACGAGTACCAATGGAGTTAAATTTTGCAGATTTAGATTCTTCTGTAATAGGAAATAAATTGGACACGAAGGGGCATTGAGACTCATTAAGCAACTCATTCTGTTCCGGGACCACATAATCTTTGTTCTTGTCTAAGAATTGTTCGGACTGATAGACCACCTGCATTTAATGTACATAAAACAATCCAGCTTATTTCAGATCACTATATTAAATTCCAGATCCATGGAGGACTGTTGCAATTCATGAAGAAATTCTTACATCTCCAGCAAAGTGTGAAATTGTGAAGGCAGTGCGAGAAAGCTTTGGTTTGCTAAACCTTTTGTGTGTTTTGAATTTGTTGTACAAGTTAGAAGCAAATGTCTCGTGTGTTGCTCTGGGTAACATGCTGTTAAATACAAATAATAATGAAAAAGAAGAAATGAAAATCATTAGATATTAATTTTAAAATTATCATATGCTAGTACTCTTACATATATCACTTGTAAATACAGTCAAAATGCAGGGCTTACCAGGATTCATCAAGTAGTGCTAAGACTCCATTAGGTTTCTGAAAATAAAATAACAAGTATATTGTCACCACACATTAACCTTTCTTAAACAAAACAAAAAATGAGATTCTTTCTCCGTGATAAGTAACAGAAGAGAATAAAAATGTAAATTTATATGCTTCTTATGTTAAATCTTATTAGTTTAAAGTTCAAACATCAATTTCAGGGACTAGCCTCTTAAATTTGGCAGTCCATTTAATTTATTTACATGCTTCTTGAAACCAGGCCAAGCCCTCAGCAAAAATTAATTAATTCAGAAATTTTCTTTTACCTTCTCAATCAAGTCCAACACATCTTGGTTATCACTAAACTCGATGTAGCTCCAATCGATCTCTTCCTTGTTATACTCCTCTTGCTCCATTTTGAACACATGCTGTATTAAGTCGAAAACAACATATTTTTTAAAATCACATCCTTGAAAACTACAAGAAACTTGAAATTTGCTCTGTTTCGCAAGGATTACCCTTTCATTCAAAATGGAAATAAAGTTCAATTATGAAATCCTAAGCAAGATAGTTAACCAAAAAGCTGGAAAAATAGTAATTTTTGCCTGGTGCTATTCATTGATGTGGGTAGCAGCAAGTACTGAACATCTGAAATAGACTGTTGTGAAGGGTTTAACTTTTGGAGTCGAATGAATTTCATTTCTTTAAGGTATATGTAGATTACAGATTCAAAAGGGATACCTGGTTGAAGTGCTGTTGTAGCTTTTCATTGGTGAGATTAATACATAATTGCTCGAAACTATTTCATGAAAGAAGCAAACAAAAGGAAAGTATTAAATGTAAGCTATATACTATCTTTGAATCATTTCTGCTACATAAATTTCATATTTTAAAATTGAGAGCTTACCTATTAGTTTTGAAACTCTCAAACCCATAAATATCGAGTACACCTATCAGTACTTTTGAATTTGGATCCTGCCCGATTGATACATTGATTTTCAGTACAAGCCTATATTTCAAATAAGAAATCAGTATAAACATCATCTGCCTTGCAAAATACAATATGCATTCTATAAAATAATTAATAATGGTAAAATTTATATATATATATATATATATATAGGAAAAAGGAAAGAGTACCAATCGAACAAACGGGAATAAATTGTCTTTGCTAAACCATCTCTACTAACTACAGCAGAATTTGGGTCAAGCTCTTTGTCTATACTGCCTTCGCGAGTAACAATCCTTTTGTATATCATTGCCTTTTCTAATTTTCCCACATCAACCCTGTATGCAAATATCAAACTTGTAAGTTTCATTCTTTTGAGCATTTGCATTTCTGATTAGAAAATTTGGTTCAACTCATGGTCGAGTTAGCTATAATGACATACCAATCAATTAGTTACAAGACATGCTTCCCATGAATGTAAATCCATATGTATTTGAGTAAATGAGCAATAAGTACCTCAGTAGTTCAGCTGCGGTATTCAGATGGAATCTTGATTGATCATCCTTAATCTGAGATGAATCAGGCTCTTTTCCTTTACAAAAGTTAACATTTCCAAGATGAAGTATAGCTGCCACAATCCGAAATATACCATCCTGATGATATAAGTTTAAAAATAATTATTAATAGCAACATGTTGTAAGTACTGTGTACATCTTATAAATTTGCCACCTAGTTAAAGTTTCTATTGTTCCTGCAAATTTTGAATGTTCATATATAACCATATATTTAGTGTGCATTTAATCAAGACATAACTTTAGTTTTTTTTTTTTTTTTTAAAAGAAAAAAAGAAAGTCCATTGCTAATAAAATTAACCTGTTCTTCTTCATTCATGCCAACAACATCCATAGCACTTCTCATGTCCAAATATTCTTGGAGGTCATCGATGCGATCCACTTTGAAGCAGTCTGACTGGTTCAAGTAATGAAATTGCTGTGGATCCCCCACTTTGAACCTCTCTCTATGCTGGATGGTGCATACATTTCATCACATTAATCAATGGGCACTATAAAAATACTTAACATCCTAGAATAGACTGTAAGCTTCTGGAGCATGAAATGCTCAACGCAGATCCAACAAGGACACGTCTATTAATTTCTTCCAGTAATTTCATCCACATTTATTTTAATTATCCTGGTTTATAAAAAATCGGATCTAATGAGCCCTGAATAAAAAAATGGTCCATGTAATTAGGAAAATCATAACATTAAAAATCATTTGATTCATTGGTATATATTTACTGCTCCCTTTTCATTGAAGATTTAATGGCTAGAAATGACCTTCAAATTTGATGATTTTCACATGCAACTACATAGATGACATTATTTGTAATACATTTTTGACAAAGCTTCAAGAAAAAACATTGTGATCTTAATACAAAATTATAACACAATAACATTGGGGAAGTCTGCCATGTGGAAATTCAATAAATTTGAAATGACATGGGTAACTTCTATAAGAACAAAGAGTGGAAGGTCGAGACAGCAATTTATTAGTTCATACCTCAGGTGGTGAAGCACAAAGGAAATAGAATATATGGTAGCTCCTCTCAGGAGAACCAATTTGGCAAACACGAGATTTTTCAAGCAAGTAAGTTCTGACAGCTGCACCAGAAATCTTTCCTCTGTCATTGAACTGGATCTCCACAAACTTACCAAAACGACTGCACCATAACAAAAATAATAGAAGATAATAAATACCAAATGAAGTGCCAATTTACAATAACAGTGTAATTTGATGAAATAAAAAGTAATATATCAAAAAATACCTTGAGTTATTGTTCCTAACTGTTTTCGAATTTCCAAAAGCTTCAAGAATAGGATTAGACTCCAAAACTTTCTGTTCAACAGTTCTCTCTCCTGAACCAGATGTTCCACCAATAAAAGCAAGATATCTCATAAGTAACTTTGTGGCCTCTGTTTTACCAGCACCACTTTCACCACTAACCAAAACAGAGTTGCTTTTCTGTTCATTTACCATAGCCCTGAATATTCATCAGAAAACACAGATTAAAAAAGTCTCTTGTTACAAATTTGAGTCAAAATTCTGTCAAGAAAACATTGATTCACAATGTAAAATTTTCCTTTTCAAGTAAATGCCCAAGAAATTGGACTATAATATTTTAGGATCATAAGTCACAGTAAAAGCCAAGTACACAATGAGATTGTCAAAGAAAGCAAGATAAGTTACCTATAGGCAACGTCTCCAATAGCAAAAATATGGGGAGCAATCTCATTTAGATTTTTTCCTTTGTGTTTTTTCATCAAGTCTTCACCAATTAGATGTGGCACCCTTTGGAAAGGGTTTACGGCAATCAAGATGTTTCCGACATACGTCTGAGAATAAAAATAATGAAATTGTTTTGGTCAAAGATTACCATACTAAATGCTCAGTGGCAATATCAGTCAGGGAAAAAGGAGAACCAATTGCAGTATTTTGAGCGCCAAGCAAGAAACAAATAAACAAAAAGAAATAAGGGGAATATAAATATGGCTTTCGGCTTTAGTTTGCTTTATGTGCAGGTATGGTACAATTCATGATATTCATAATGCCTTTCAGTATCTAACCAGAGTGTACCAATAGATGCTTGGAGGAAGTTTAAGGGGTTATATGATCAGAGCTCAGCATTTGGTTATGAAATAACAAATTTACCCTTCATAATACCTCAATTAATGATCAAGCACCCAACTGCATGCTAGTAACAGTTTGGATGTATAAATAAAGTTATCAGTTCATTTGGACTCACATAAATGTCATTTCTAAAATATCTGAGAGCGACATTTTGCAAAACACCAGGTTCATGCAAGTATGAGAGCCTTGTCATGTCCTCTATCCCTTCCTCCGGAAGCTCTGTATCTTTCATTTCAAGGCTGTCCACTTTTACTACAATCTGAAAAAAGAAAATGACGATGGAGTATATGTCGTTAAGTCATACAAAAATTGACATGAAGTGAAAAAATGACTATTCCAAGATTAGAAAAGTGTGTAAATGGTATTTTCCAATCGTGTCCGCTTAGTTTAACATAAAGTGCACAGCATGAAATACGAAGTACAAAATCCACAAATTAAAGTAATAATCCCAACTGCATTAATGATCAACAAAATGGGAGAGGTCAAATTGAATTTATTTCTGATAAGCATATATATAGACCAAGTTCTGCTAAGGTCCCAGTACCTTACACAACTTTAATGCATAATATAGGTCGAGGCACAAGTAACGCCCAAAATCTTTCAAACAATCTCAAAATCCTCCAAATATAGAAAACAACTACCCGCTTGGGCGCTCTGCTCTGTCCCTTATGAGAGAAACAGTAAGTGGTTCTTTGTCACCTTTCGGCATCCTTGAAGAACACAAGTTGGAAGCACCGATAAATAAATTTCGAGTTTGGTTATGTACGACATCTCTGATTTCCAGGGGTACAGATGATAAAATAAAGAAATAAAAATAAATAAACATACTGTTTTTCCATTGGTCAAAACAACAGTGGCATCATCTCCTTTGATCTGAGAGACTTCTCCATCTATCCAAACCAAATCAGGGTCGTCTGAGCGAGCCCATACATGCGACCCCACGGCAATTTTTGGGCCCGACTAGCAAAACAAAAATGTATAATAACAATTATTCTCCTAGTTATTTTAATAATTTATCAGATAAAAGGCACCAAAAGAATACTGGGTCTAGATAAACAATTCTATAACAAGAAATAGAATTGATAATACAAAACAGTTCATGTCAAATTTGAATTGTGGATTGTACTATATGACATGCAAATCAAAGAAATGCTACCCAACTAAATTAGTTAAAATTAAATTTAAAATAACCATGTTGTCATATTACAATTTCATTCACCTTTTGTTCTTACCAAGCATCTAGATTTCTCAAGTCAACCATTGATAATTCAGAAAACCATAGGGTGCACTTATATGCAATTCAGAGAAACAAGAAATTTTTAAAATCATTCCAACATCAGAGAAAATAAAGATTCTGATATTTGCCATTCTCTGACAATTGATGTAGAAGGTTTCTGCACCAATAAGTGATCCACTACACGTACAGATGACTCCACAAAGGTGCCATTAGAGGTATTAATTATAAGTAACATAGCTGTCAAGATGCCCCATTTATTCACAGAGGAGAATTAATTTATTGTAATATTGTGCATGGCAGCATGAGCTCAAACCAACAAAACAAAACCAGAAAGAAAACTAAAAAAAAACAAATTAATTAATGAACAGGTTGATGATAAGTACCATTTTTCACCCGCCGGAGATAGAAACCGGAAAAGAAAATAGGGTCTCTCGATCCCTTGAAAACTTTTATGAGTTCAATGCTCCTTCTCAGTTGTATGGGGAGCAAGAAAGTAAGAAGCTTTTTCTTTGTTCGATCGAATTGAAGTATAGAACAAACTATAAGCTTTGGAATTGTTGTATAACACAGTTTGAGAGAAAGATAAGAGGAAGGCAAAGAGAGAGCAAAGGTCGTCTCTCTCTCTATTCTCGCCTCTTTCTCTCTCCCTTGGTTTGAGTTGAATCTTTTTCGATCGACTTGTTAATTTTTCACTTTGGTTTGTAAGAGGTGTTCGTGCTTTGCACTTCATTCGCAGAGGTTATATCCCTCCGTTCTTTCTAGAACCGGAGCATTCCATTTCCCAATGAATGAAGACCCTTTTTTCTATTAAAAAAGGAAAAAAAAAGAAATTTCGCCTTCGGGAGACAACTATTACTTATACGGTTGTAAGTTGTAACAGAGAATTTTTTGTTATAAAATGTTGATACTGTTACTTTCATAAAGAATGTTAGTTATGTTAAAAAAGACATGGTCATGCTTTTTTTTTTATCACAAGCAGTCACTAGTATGATTCTAGAACTAGAGTTGTAAAATTTATTGACCGAAAACATGAACGAAACTCATAAATGGACAAATCCAGTTCGTTTCTACTGGAGAGGTGCAGTTCGTTTCAACTGGAACTCGTATTGGTCAATATAGCGGGATCTCGAAAATCGTTTCACAAACCAAATCGGCAGAAACACACAGAATTTGACAGGCATTGATGCAAAATTCCAAATCAATTTTCAAGTGATTTGAGATCCCTGCACGATTTGATTGACGGTAGATATCCATTTTTTATTTCGCTGATTTCTCCCAAATATATATATATATATTTATGTACAAAATATTATCGAAGAATGTTTTGATAGCCTAACCAGGGGATCTGCTGACACTTTTCATTGCTTATTACGTAGATATATTAAAAAATATATATTGATTACACCTGTAAAGAGCCGCAGCATAGCAGCAGCGCACAAAGTACTTTGGCATTTTTAAAATGGAGAACATTCTTAATTACAACCAAAAATAATAAAAATAATTAATTATATTGTATCCGTACGATTGAATTATGTTCTCTTTATTAATTAATCAGATGATGCCATATTTTTCACTTCTCATATAAAAGATATAACTTTGATGTTTTTGATGTGTAATGAAAAATATAAAACAAAATAATTTTTTTGGATTCCGCTATTGAGTTATTGTGCTATTAATTTTTAATATTTCGAAATAATATCTATTTTTGTCCCAAGTTTTTCTACATTCAAAGTGTATTTTATAGACATTATTTTATTTTAATTGTCTATGAAAGACTCTCGTCTAAATTTTAAACTACGACCTCCCATACAGAGAATATTGCCTTTTTGCCACGGACTAGACTAAATGTTGTTTCTTTGAAACGAAGTGTCATTAGATTGAGCACATAATTTTTTTTTTGGTACGATTAATATATAGTTTCAGCAATTATTTTTCGATGAATATATACCATTCTCATTCCTACGGATACAAACAGTCATATTTTTAATTTTATTTTTTTTGACAAAGAAAAATGAAGATCTAGCCTCCATATTTCATTAATAAGACACAAGATATGTCAAAAGATAAAGTTTAATTAAAAAAGACAGTCATATTTTTATGTGGTGCACAAGAATTAAGATGTGTCATTGGACCTCTTTATGTAATATATCTATCAATAATCATTTAGTGATTTTTTTTTATTTAGCTGTTCTAGCATGCATCTCACCTAATTTATTCACATATTCATTTGATATTTTGAAATTGAAGTACAAAACTAAAATGGTAGATGCGTTCTTTATTCCTTAAATAGTGAGTTGCATCGGTTTTGAGGACATCTTCTCTTCCATTAAATTATTTAAGAAAAAAAAAATATTGAAGTTTTAATGGTTTTATGAATCTGATTCAAATTTAATACACACCCTATCTAAATATTAATGGAGAACATATTTACAAGCTTTCATTTGTTAACTACACAATATTTTTAAAAATATTAAATGGATGTACAATAAAAGTTTTTATGTTGGATGTACACTAGATTTAATCATTTTATTTTCAACTAAAACCTTCTACTCTGTT
The DNA here is from genome assembly GCF_964058835.1 of Carex rostrata. NCBI lineage: Eukaryota > Viridiplantae > Streptophyta > Magnoliopsida > Poales > Cyperaceae > Carex > Carex rostrata. The sequence continues at coordinate 4,969,726 of NC_135948.1, read as the reverse complement.
TAGCTTGCAAGTTATAGCACTTTTCATTCAAAATATACATTAATATATGGGTTATATGTTAATTTTAATTGCACGACTATACAAAACTATTGCATGCTAAATTAGAAATTTTTTCTTTTAGTAGTTGTTCTTATTTCTAGTAGTTGTATTTGATGTTTTTCTTTCATACAAACATGATGTACTCAAAATTTTATTGTTCTAATAGAATTCACACCTAGACAGCCACTGTCAGATTTAAAAAAAAAAAACAGAGAGAGTGGGATGTCAAATTCAGCGGAACTGAATTGGCTTATATAGCTCTCGCTTCTGCTAAATTATTCAACAGAGTTAAGACTCTACTTTCACTAGATTATCCAGTGGAAATAGGCTTGTCAGTTTCCGTTGAATTATCTAACAGAACTAACCATGCATTCTGTTGGATATTCCAGCAATTTTTTTTTAAAAAACTGTAAATGCGTTGTTGTGTTTTTTAATGTGATTTATTTATATGTTATGAATAAAAATTTCGGACTTATTTAATTTGGTCCATTTTTTGTCGATTAAGAAAAAGTTGAAATTATATATTTTTCTTCAAGAGATTTGCTTTTGTGGGACAAAGATTCATGTCCATGTCAAATAAACAACTCAAAAAAAAAAAAAAAAAAATTGATTTGCGTGGTCTTATCCGTCTGCCGCGTTGAAAGATTATACATATATTTTAATTTTTTTTCTACAAATTCGATATGAGGTTTTGGCGATGCCCAAGAAAAAAAACATTTTTTAAAGGAAAAAAAGACTGTCATGATAAAAATAAAAATAAATAAAAAGGAACTGTACAAATATTTCTTCGTTTCTCCATTTGCCTGTTCTAAATTTTCTTCTCTTTCACTTCCTATTTGGTTGTTTTGTTTTGACTCTCTTTTTCTAATAAAATATGACATAGAAGAATTAAGCAGGAATTCAATAACTTGCTCCGTGTCGTAAAACAATTTGGTCACATAATTCAGAAAATATAAAAATCAATAATGTTTCTTAAAAAACAAAAAGATAAATAATTATTATAGAAGTCAATGACTATGCTTCGATTGTGCAAGTGTGTGGGGTCAAAAATAAACCTTGTATTAAAAAATACAAACAAACGAGTTCTGCCTAGTGGGGTCACAACATTATAATTTAATTGATTCTAATATAAGCAATTTTATATAGACTTAATTAGGTGGAATTTCATCTACCCTCAAAAACTTCAAAATTACATATTTCTCTATCTAAAATTCATAATATTATATTTATACTTCTGAACTTCAAACACTCACAAATTTACCTATATTAATGTTATTTTGATTAAAAGTCATTTAAATTTACAAAGTATCCATTTTAGTCTTCATTAAAAAATAAAAATATGTAGTATGTTTTAGAAAGATGTTAGTCTTCTAATTGTCTTGTCAATTTCACTCTGTTGCAGGTGCGGACAGACATTTTCTTAACTTCCTAATAAAGAAGTAGCATCACTTCAAGGGCAAATAGTTCATTTATTTACTTATGACGCTTACACAGTGACATTTAGGTTTTGTAAGTATCAGAAGTAAAGAAATGATCCATTTGCCCTTAGAAACCGATCAATTATAAGACTTGATATTTTATTGAAACATGCTACTAGTTTTTATTTTTATTTTAATGAAGAATAACATAGGTACTTTATAAATTTAAATGAGTTTTAATAGTAAAGACAATAAAGTGAGTAAATTTGTGAGTTTTTGAAGTTTAGAAGGGTAAATATGATATTATGAATTTTAGAGGGGGAATACGTAATTTCAAAGTTTTTGAGGGGTATAGATGAAATTTCCCTGATTAATTGGTCTTCTTTAGTGTTCCTTAAGTCGATTTTTTTTTTCATTTTTAATATATTATTGGCTCTTCTCTTTTTTTGAAATCCCGGTAGCAACTATTAGGTGTACAAATAAAAATAGATGTGTTTACAACTTCAGAAATCTAAAATTAAACCTCCTTTCTCTCAGAATTTTATAACTTAACCTCTACAACATTTCAACCACATTGAAGTCTCCTCCTTGATATCCCGCGCCAACAGCCATGGTGGTTTGAGCTGACAGCTCAAGATACAAGCATTTCGCTGTTTCCACACTCCCCAAAGAACGCACATAATTCGGGTCATCCAAACCCTCTTAGATTCTCTAACCAATACCTTGTACCGGGTCCAAGAGGCCTCCCACAACCCTTCTTTCGATACATCTAATTGTACCAATTGTCCCATGCATCCCCACACTTGTCTAGCATAATTGCAACGGAAGAACAGATGAAATGCAGATTCCACCAGATTCGAAGAGCACATTACACACGCTAGGTCACAAATGAATCCCCTTTTGACCATAACCTCGTGTGTGAGAATCTTATCATGTAACAATAGGCAAGTAAAAAAATTTACCTTAGAGGGAGCATAAGCACGTCATAAGTGTGCATGTTTCCATTGCTCACGGCCTCCTATAAGGAGAATACTGTAGATAGATGCAGATGTGTATTGACCACTACTACTACATCTCCAATTCAGCACATCCACATCACCTGATACACTTAGAGTAGGGATATCATCCATTGCATGAGATAGAATGATAGATCATCTTGTGAGCATCTCATTTAATGAAATAGACTGTTTAATAGGCCTGTGTGCACCATCTTTAAATGATCTAATAGGTGGCAGCCCCACAGAAAAGTTTTTACGGCTGTATTGGCTTTCTGTTCATAAAAGTTTTTACGGCTGTTCGCCTCACAGAAATTAATTAACCACTAGATAGCAATAGGAACTGCACAAGCAATTCAAATTGTAATATTTAAGAAATTTATTTATTGCTCTTAAAGTGTCCGTATAATCAATATAAATTTTGTAATACTTGTATCAAATTAGCATAAATTTGGTCGCTTTTTTTCTTAATTAATGCGGACTTGTAGTTGCATCCTAAGAAAAAGTAAGAGATAAAGTTAAAATCCTTATTTTTTTTCAGTTTTAAGTGATTATATCATGCAAATTATTATTTATGCAAAAATTGCATCTAATATGATTTCACTGGGAAATGATATTTTGATTTTTGGAAGAGATAAACTTCTATTTTTTTTTCAATGACATGAATGTCAAATCCTCAAGTGACTAAACTTTTCTGACACTGATGAAATTATAAACTCGAAATATATAATCTGTTTTGCTCTGACAATTAAAATTCATCTGACCACTTATAGTAGATAGCAATATCCTTCTTCTATGTAGGCTTTTCACCTGCCTGTCCAAAAAAAAAAAAAAAAAAGTAGAACTAAGGTGTTCTTAAGTTCACCAAGTTCATTGGTGAATTCAAATTTAAAATTTGTCAAAATCGACTTCAAATGATGAATCCGAACTGTTTAAACCCGTATTTTTTATGAGTGATGCATCTACATGTGAAAATTTCAAACATTCGAATTAATTTAGTATAAAGTCAAGTGGTTCAAATTAGAAGGTTAATAAATTAATTTTAATGCATTTTAACATTTTTTAACCATTTGACTCTATGCAAAATTAATTTTTTTTTACATGTAGACATATCACTTATAAAGTAGACGGATTTCAACGGTTTAGATTCGTCATTTAAAGCCGATTCATTTGATTCTATGAAAATTAATTCTTTTAGACTTAAGAACACCCTAGTTCTACTCTAAAAAAAAAATGTGAGTTTGATATGTTAATAATTAATAACAAAAAAATGTGGATTTGAACTCTAAATCCATATTCATGAGCACATGCCGAAATAATCATTACAAAACTTCAAAGACATTGAAAACTAGGATTGGTTTCTTCTTTTAGAATATCTGCATTTCTGCAATTGCAAGAAATTGAACTTATTTGCCACATCAGTAATTTAGCAAAAAATTTCACATTATTTTGAGAATGTATTCATCCCTGCAATTTTCAATTTCCCTGAGGTGAAAAAAGAATTAATTTTCATAATTAGCAAAAGAACAATCTTTTATAATTGTAGAGATAGAGTTATTTTTAGACAAATTGTTAATTTAATAAGTAGTTCACATTCCTACAATTGAAATTGTAAGTATTATATCAGCACTTGTAATTTCTTTACAACTGAGATGAAGGTACTCTTTGCATGTGATTTAAAATGAAGCACCAAATTGAACAGCATGATATATTAATTGGTTTTATTTTTATTTATTTTTCAAACGGTAGAATTGAACAAATTCCTCAATATCAATGACAGCTTCACACGGACATGACGATTATACGTGCCAAATAAAATAAAATAAATAATAAAGGAAAAATTAAATTAAAGAAGGTATCAAAGTGCAACAATGAAAATTCAAATAACTTGCCAAGAAATGCATTCGTCGGTTCTTTAGTGAGGCTATGGTAGATTGGTCCGTATTACGGATCTAATTTTTACATTTTTTTTTAATTTTTTTAGATTGTTAGAAAATTACTTGGTCTAAATGTTCTAGACTATTTAAAAGTAGTGATTTTATCGATCTAAAAAAAAAATCTAAAAAATGTAAATTTAATTGAATTTATTTGAATTTTGGAGGGTTAACTTAAAATAAGTACATGTGCAAGTAAATAAACTAGACCCACCAGATCATGTGACAAGATGGTAGGTAAGGAAATGATCTAGATATCACTTTTTTTTATATATATATAATACATTTAATTTTTGTAAAGAACCAATCAAAAAGAAAAGATTTTGTAGTTAACAGAAAATTATATATTTTTTTTCAATGGGGCGCGAACTTTTTATAGAAGATATTTTAGTTTAATTAGTATTTAAATAGAGAATCCAAAAGAATGGGGCATTTGTCAAATATCAATATCAGGTTAGACTCCGCATTCCGTAGCAGATTATTTATAGTTTTCTTTTCAAACTATATGATATTGCGGATTATCCTAGAATTCGTCGAATAAAAGATGTCAAATTAAGAATATACCCATTTATTATAGTTCATTATAGTTCAATTGATAGTTCGCAATGCACGTTGATACGGAAAAACCGCTCACATTTTTGTCTATCTTGGAATTTGCGCATCGACAAAAAAGCTGTTGTACATAGGTTCTTTTTCAAGCACCGTCGAATAAATACCAACATGACTTCAAAAAATATATATATATACCAACACCATATTAAACTGTATATAAATGATAAATCGTTATCATGTGTAAATTATGAAATCAGCATAGAACGATGAAATAAGATCCATACATATACTGTCTTCAGTACTGTGCGTTAAATATTTTTAACACATTTTCATAATTAATTAATTCCATGTGTATCCGCATCCATGGGATCTCACTTTTTTAAAAGTAGATTCATATCCCCGTTAATTTACATCCCATGTAATTCCATAACAAACGAAAATGCTCTAAATATCGACTTGATTAGAAAAATATTGAACTACTTTAATTGTAAAAATGCAACAAATATTTTTTAAAAGGAATTTAATTGGATTTCAAATTTAGAACTATGCATGTATATATATATATAGAGTTAGGCTGGGGTGCTATGGATAGCATAGTGGCCTCTATGCTACGGCTCAATATTCGAGTTTTCAAAATCCAAACGGTCAATCCGAACCGTTCATCTTATTCTCCATATTAATATCTGCTTGGAGACCAAATTTTACATTTTTCTGAATTTTTTTACTATTTATTAAGTATTTTACAAAATTGTTGATCCAACGGTGGCTGCACAAAACAGTAAAACCGTTGGATTAGCGATTTTCAAAGTGGCTTAATAAATAGTAAAAAAATTCAGAAAATTATAAAATTTGGTCTCCAAGCAGATATTAATATGGAGAATACGATGAACGGTTCGAATCGACCGTTTGAATTTTGAAAACTCGAATATTGAGCCGTAGCATAGAGGCCACTATGCTATCCATAGCACCCCAGCCTAACTCTATATATATATATATATATATATATATATATATATATATATATATATATATATATATATATATATATATATAGACACACACACATCAAGAAATTAAAATCATGTTGAATGAAGAATTTGTCTAATCAATAAATTTTACAAAGGTCTATTTGTAAAAGTGTTAAATAAATTATACTAATGTAAAATTATCATGCCTAACTTGCATGATACTCAAGAGGGTGTGACAAAACAAAAACAAAAATAGAAGAAATTTAATCCTACACAAACGGAGTTAATACACAAACCTCATCACATAGATGTGAATAATTCATACGATAATCTTTATAGCATTACTTATTGCAATAGAATATTATAACTTACTCTTTTACTATCTACTATGTTATTGTTGTCCATCGAATAAACCATTACATAATTTTTACCGTTGATACTTTTTACTTGGCAAAATAAATTTTAGTTATTCAATTTAAATAATACGGAACCTTGACGAGTTTAAACTGCTGAAATCACACCTGAGTAAAGATGACCTCCCTGCTTCACCACCTCAATTTTTAAGAGATGTAGGTACTAAAGACGAATAAAGAAGGAAAAAAAAAAAAAAGGACTGGACATTGAAGGCAACCAAAACTAGAACCTTTTACAAAGGACAAATAGAAACTTTAGAGCAGTTCATTTAATAAAACAACAAAAGAACAGACTTAACTACACATGAATCTGACAAGCTTGCTCATCTCATTCTACCGGCCTTACTGGACAAAAAAATATTTGGGTTCCTTTTAGATCCATTACCAGAGGAAATGCTCCAGAGGGTGTCCCCTTTACCCGGTTTGGCACTAGAGTTATTACCCACCTTGGAATTCAATAACGGGTGCTTATTCCCCTTGCCCATACCCGCAGCTATCAACCACCTTGACCCGGATTGTTGTTGCAAAGCATTATTCCAAGGGTTCTTCTTATCAGGTACATGTTCTGGCTCAGTTTTAAAACCTGCAACATGCACCTCATTTATTTTATATTGAGCAATAGGAGCTGCTTCTTCCTCTTCTACCTTCTTTGTGTTCTCTTCTATGACCAATTCTTTATTTTCAGTTTTTCTCTCTTCATCCATTTCTATGCCAACTTTAAATAGAACATTACCGTAAACTTTGGGTTTAGGTGGTACAAAAACCCGCTCTACTTGAATCAGTGCAAGCATGGGTGCCCCAACAGGTTCAAAATTCCTAAGCGGGTCCCGCAATTGGACCATAATGGCGACTGTGAAATTATTACCCAGCAAGCCCCACCTCCTACTGCCTCTCTTCCCCTTCTTTTGTCCATCATGGACCAAGTTCACAGAATTTGCATGGTGTGCAGCCAAAATCTTAGCCGTTCGATCAGTTATCTCTCCCTCCTCTTCGATTAAACCAGAATCGAGCTTCATCCATTCATCCAGTGTAAGAGATAAACCCATTAAACCATCTACATCTTCTCCCTCTTTTGATTTGATATCCAATAGTTGCAAACCGGCAGTGCCTTCTAAACCTAGAGAGAGGGCATTTTGGGAAATTTTTCCTTCCAAGGCTGATATCTCCCCAATGGATTGAGGAGTGATGTTTGATGGGGCCTCTTCATCAGACATGCCAGACTGGATACGGAGGCCTTCAATGGATAAAGCCTCAATCTTCTCCATTGCTAAAGGGGCAAGGTCCTCAAGTGAGACATACTCTGATGATGCCTCCTCACCTCCTGTGTAGGCAGACGAATCAAAGCTCTTGCCCTTCTTCCACATAGAATTGGAGGTGTCCTTGGGAAAACAGTCACTACTACTCTCCAACATGCTTGGTCTGAACAAAAAAACAAAAAAAATGTAAGAAATAAAAAAAAGATCTGTAATTCTTTTATTTTTCCTTTTTTTTTCTGGAACATGAAAAAATTATGAAATTAGACAGCTAAAATATATGGCACTTCAATAAGGAAACATAAAACGAAAATTAATCCTAAATAACCTAAGGGGTCACTATTGCAGAAATGGTCCAGGGTACACCAGTACCAGCAAATTGACAAAATGACAATGGTATGCCAGTTATGCCAGTTACTACATATGGTTGTAGGGATCTTTTTGGTACATTTTATATTCAAACAATGGCATCAAAATCTGCCATAACAAATTAACAATGGATCATAAACCTTTTCCTACAAGACAAAATTTAAAGAACTCATAATTAGAAAATATTACAAAGAAAGTCTGTAGTACCTATTGTAAGACTCTTCCAACGAAGGCCCTGCTTCCCAGACAACCTGTTGCATGGTCTTTCCTGTAATATCCTCCAACGGCATGAGCTTACTTGCTTGCCTGGACAGCTTCTCAATCCCAACCAAGGCCAACTTTTGCAAAATGTCCATAATACCCCCACCCATCTCAGCTGGCACCACAATCGGGGATGATGCTTGCATGAGCAAACTACCTCCATTCTTTGAATTTTTAAATACAGCAGGGTTCATTGACCTAAGAAAGCCCCCACCTTTCGTCTGAACAAAGGGTCCCACACCTTCAGCAAGTGGAGGCAGGTCAATTGGACCTTCCGATGGTAAATGGATTGGGCTACCAAAGCCAGTACCCTTACTAGGACCCGCAGGAGGAGAATCATAAAATGGATTCTTGTCTAACCCAAATTTGCGCATCAACGCCTCAGTTTCCACATCTTCTAGTAACTTGGCCCTTGAAATTGGCATTTCAGCTTCGGCTTCTTGAATAAGTGATGTAAAATCAAAACCAAAATCATCTTCTTCAATTTTGTTTATCCCAATTTCTAAACCTTTCTCAAGAGAATCCTCAATTCTAGTGCCACATTCAGTTTCATTTGAATCATCTTCATAGTCTAGGTCAAAAAGACCACTGCCTGTGGCTAATGATTCCTTCTCAAACTGTCTCAGAAGGCGCTCTCTTGGTGAATCTGAGTCTGGGTCACTATCAGATCCTAAACCGAAGGGGCTATGATCTAAACCCAGCATGGTAAGAAACTCACTAGCCACGGACTCAGTCGCAGCATCTAAACTACGCGACCTCTTCAAGCTAGGAGAATCAGAGCTAGGATTTATGTCCTCTTGTGTCAGATTTCTGTGTAGTTTGTTATTTTCCTCTAAATTTGGGGATTTGAGATATGAGAGATTTTCAAAAATTGATTCAAGTTCTTCCAAAACATACTCTTCTGACTCTTGTGTTGTTGGATTATCTTCCAAGACTTGGTCCTTTTGAATAAACCCCTCAGTTTTGGTATCTTTGTCTTCTTGGTCCTTGGTTTCAACCGCAACTCCTTGCTCAATTACTGTAAATTCAGTGTTATTATCAACCGAAGAATCCAACTCAAACTGATTCATTGGCACCACAGAAGTGCAATATTTAGGTTCGGGAGAACTATCATCTACCACCTCCTTTTTACCGAAATCTGATTCATTATCCAATTGCTTTGTGCCGATTTCCACTTCACCATGCACCCGTTCACCTTTTTCACATTTTTTCTCACTTTCCTTTTTAGGAGAAGATCCAGAAACTACTGGTTTTACATATGGCAGTAATTCATGTAGCATTTTCACTTCCTCTATAGAACGAGATGTACTCCTGCCTCTAACAAAACTAGGCAAAGACCTCTCCTTTTCCATTTTACTGGGCTTCACATTCAAAATTTCACCAATTCTTTTTTCTCTGTTCTCTCTACCACCAATTAAAGAATACCCAAAACTTAAATTGAGTTTAGCACCATGGGCCCTACCTGTAAGTCGGAAACTCGTACTCCACTTTCCCTTTTGCTCTCCATCTCCCTCTTCTTCATCCATCTTACTCTCGGCCTCAAGCTCGGCAATGGTCAGAGGAAGCAACCGGGTTAGATCCACTGTATGTCGGCCTAAATCCGTACCAGCACATGTGACATGAATTGAAAATTGCCTGGCCTCATACTTGGCCGCATGTGTCTTCGACACAGAAGATTTTGCATAAATTGTAGAACGGTAACTCAAGGTCTCATAAAACTGGGCCAACCCGCGGGATGACTTCGCGGGTCGAGTAGAGAGAGAAGGGGACGAAGAGGAACTTGAAGGATGGAAGTGTACGGACAGAGAGGAACCTTCTAGAGAGGAGGGAAGTGACTCAATCGCTTTTACATGGAGAGAGAAGATACAGTCGAAGCGCCTCTGGCCGATGTGGGAGAGAGACTTCAGAGATCGCCATATCGAAGGCTTAGAGGTTGGATTTGATTTAGAGCTCGATCGGACGGCGGAGGGAGGCGGAGGTAGGGATCGCCGGTTGGAATTTAATCGGGACTTAGAAGGAGGGTTGAGAGAGAGTGCCTTGCTTAGGGTTTCTATGTCGTGGAGAAATCTAGCGTCGCCAGAGGAGGAGCTTGCGGCGGAGGTGGAGGTGGTTTTACCGGAAGGAGGTTTTCCGGCCATAGGAAGTATAGCAAGTGGCGAGTGGGAACCACTTACAGTAAAATGACTTTCGGGCTATTTGCTCCGATTTGGGTAGGTGGTAGCATATCTTCTTGGTTTGTTTAATGAGAGAGAAACAAGGCGGATGCCTCGCGTGCATTCAAGTTTTGTTTTTCTTTTTTGCTTTGCTGTGTAATGGGTTTAGCATTATACTTTAGTTGTACACTTGTACTATTGTGAGATGAATCCCAATCCTCTGAAGTACCTTAAATTTGAGTTTAGATTAAGATCGTCGATCAGAATCCGGGTCAATCCGTTCGATGGAAATCATGGAATGCACGCTATTCGTGCCTAATCACATTGGACGGTCCAGATCTAAACTCAAAATTTTAGTTAACTCAGATTATATGAATTCCTGTGGAGTGAGATTTAGATGCTATGGCCTATGGGTTTTTCTATGGCATTAGTCACTGTTGTAATATGCGTATGGCAGTGAACCTTTTAGTTCGCAAGTATGACAGTGACTTATTACATATGGAGTCACAAGTTTATGATACAATAATCCATCAACTACCAAGCCAAGACTGTCCAAATTCCTCTGTGATTTTTCTATGCGACAGTTTCCTACTTTGCAATTTGTTATTGAATTTTGACTTTTAAATAGCGTAATTGCATATATACAAAATCGACCACAATCCTTTGCATTTTTCCTATTAAAAACAATTACAAATGTATTCGACTATTGAATTCTAAATCTTGACTGTTGATTTTATATAAACAAACTTTCTATACTTGAACATAAAAAATTAAGCAGTTTTTCTGTAAACTTTAAAATTACAATTACAATTACTAACCTACCATAAAAATAGTTTATATTAAAATTAAGGTAGTTGAATCAATTGTGCTGATTTACACGAAAAGCAGATGCTTCTTAATAATTGCAGTTAAGCAGATGCTCTTAGCTATCTTTCTATCGGCCGATTGATTACCACCGATGGTAATTAATTTTTGCTTGGACCCTTTGGTCAAACCGATAGCATTGAGCTGCTTTGATTAAAAGGTAAAAACCGATAGCATTGAGCTGCTTTTGGGTTCTCTTTTTTACCCCCTTCTTCTTTAAAGTTCTCGTTGTCCTCAAAGGAGAAACTCCGGATACCTTCCTTCTTTTAAGAATCTATGCTTTTGATTAGTAAGAGACTTTTGGAGTAGGCATATTAATATTGTTGATCTTTTATTAACACATCTTCAAAAGATTTAAATGTATAGACAATTTTTTTTGTTCTTTCTAACTATTATATTTTTCGATAATTTAATTAATGTACTGATCAAGTGATCATTTATTAATTATTTGATTTCCATATTTACTAAATACACTAATATTTTCTTCTCATTTTGCATGTATGTGTTTGTTTTAAACAAGGTTCTAAATAGCGTTTATCGAGTCACAGCGAGAAGCCTACAAAAAAAGCTATAGCGAAAGCTATGCTACATAGCATTTTCTTATTTTTATAAAAATTATATCACATATTTGTACTAAATATCAACATTATCTAAGTCTCATAGAACAATAAATAATATCAAATTGATTAAAAAATTATAATATTCATATTGAACCAATACAAAGTCCAAACTGCAACTCAAAATATCCATAGTAATATTAATATCATAAACTATCAATCTTTTTTTATTCAAAATATATTCAACACCATGACATAATATATCTTTTTTCTATTTAAATTTCAAAATAACCTAGACATCATAACATAATTAACTATCTTAATATATTCAAAATATTCAAACTACTGTATAGTAAGTATCATTTTGTTACTTCAAGAAATATCTTAATATATTCAATCTAAGCATTTATTTAAAACTCATATAAATTGAAAAGAAAAGAAAAACAACTCATGCTGCATAGGGCATTGTAGCTTCCTTATTTTGATTTCGTTTGATAGATCTCTCATTAAATATTTAATAGTTTAATATAAAGTTTAGTATGTCAATTGCAAAAAAAATAATTACGGTTAAAATCAAATCCGAATCTTTATTTAAAGCTCATATAAATTGAAAAAACAAAAAACGATAAATGTTGCATAGCGGGCACTATTTGCGCTACACGCTATGCGCTATAGCGGACCGCTATTACCACTATAGCGTCCGTAGCTCAAATAGCGTGTTATTATGCCATAGCTTAGCGTTTAGAGTCTAAAAACGCTATAGCGTGCTATTTAGAACACTAATTTTAAACGAGCTCAATATTACATATTATAAGAACATATAAAAAAAATGTTTGATTTTACTTAGACAAATTTCCATTCATTTTAAGCTATGTATTAAAAGTTTAAAACTCATAATAATATAACTAAATAATCTCCAAATAAAATATATCAATTTAATTCAAGTTTAAAGCAATCAAATATAGGTATGTATTTACCTTATTTTTTATGAATTTTAAAAAGTGATATAGCTCGGAATTTGGACACAAATTTTCACTATAACAAATTAGAATTCTTATAACTAAGCTACAAGCACACATATGATAATTTATGAGAGGAGACAAACTATATAAAAGTTATAAAATAATAAAATTTAGCTAAATTTTCATATACATGATTACAAATTTTAAAATCAAATATGGGGCTAGACTGCTAGTTAAGCACCCCCTAAGCTATACAATATATATATAGTGACTAATGTGCATTTGTATGCATATGGTTCGATATGTATACGGTCCAAATTTGAAATTTTAAAATCCAAAACTTTGATCTGAACCGTTCATCTTGTTCTCCATATTAATATGTGCTTGGAGACCAAATTTTACATTTTTCTGATTTTTTTTTACTATTTATTAAGCCACTTTAAAAATTGCTGATCTAACGGTGGCTGCTGATTTTACTGTTTTGTTAAGTCACCGTTGGATCAACAATTTCAAAGTGGCTTAATAAATAGTAAACAAATTCAGAAAAATGTAAAATTTGGTCTCCAAGCACATATTAATATGGAGAACAAGATGAACGGCTCGGATCGACGTTTTGAATTTTGAAATTTCAAATTTCAATCGTATACATATCGGGTCATATGCATACGAATGCACATTAGTCACACACACACACTCTCTCTCTCTCTATATATATATATATATGCCCTATTTTTATTGTCAGGTCTCATCACATAATATTTATCAGCACAATCTTAACGCGTCTTTATATATTTAATGCGTTATAATGATTAGAAGAATGAATGTTGTAGGATTTAGAATATATTCCTCTTTTATAATATAGATTGCGTGAACTTTTTTTTTCTAGTGCAAATTCTATAAAAAAAAAAAAAAAAAAATTGTGTAGAGTTGGCACTTGCCAAAATAAATTTAAACACGGTTGATGTTTTTCAAGTGTAAACAAGATAAATTATTATATTAAATTCAAATCATCTATTTAAATTTATGGAGCTTGATAATTATACCTCAAACAAAATCTCCGAGCGCGACCCCCAAGTAGTTTAACAGAAAAAACTTTCAATGTTATCTAACTTTCATTTCTAGCGCTAATATCCAAACATTTAAAACTATGTTCATAACATTTTACAATGCTACTCGCAATCATTTAAACCTCTGTCTGCAAGCATTAAAATTCTAAATTTGTGTAGTTTTAACTCCTAATTACTTTTGTTTTAAAATCAGAAAGATTCCTTTCACCCACTTTTTTTTTCTCTGATCATTCTCATCTATTTTCTCAACCCGTAATGAATTTTGCGAATCTAAAAATATGAACATTTTTTATCCGATTTTCTCTTTTAAATGAGATCCATGAAGAATAACTTTCGAGTTATATTTGTGTGGTAATTTTTTTTACCACTTTAAATCTTTGTGACTTTCAGTTTTTATTTTTATTTTGCTAAAAATAATTTAAACCTTATCTACAAGCAATCATATAAACCTCATTAATAACACTTTAAATCTCTATAATAAAACATATAAACCTCATGTACAAAGAATTTAAACATCAACAATAACACTTCAAAGAATATAAACCTCAACAATAACACTGCATTTACAAAGTATATAAACCTCATGTACAAAGCCTTCAAAATTTTAATGGTTGTAGACTCAGATTTAAAATTTTAAAAATTTAAAGTGCTCATGAGTTTTACTTAAAAAAAAACAAATGACTTTAAAATTACTCAAAAATATTTCTTCATGGATCTTATTTGAAAAATAAAATTGAATAGAAAACATTTGTATTTTTAAATTCGTAAAATTTATCACAGATTGTTGGAAAAATAAATTATAATGATCAGAGAAAAAATAAAAAAGAGTGGGTGTAAACAATCTTTCTGTTTTTAGCTTAAAGACAAAAGTAGTTAGGAGTTAAAACTATACAGATTTAGAATTTTAATGCTTTCATACAGAGGTTTATATGTTTGCGAGTAGCATTGTAAAATATTATAAACATAGCTTTAAATTTTTGAATATTAGCGCTGGAAATGAAAGTTAGACAACATTGAAAGTTTTTTATGTTAAACTACTTAGATGACACACTCGAGTATGATGACTCAGGGTACCAGAACATTTCTCTAAATTTATATAGGGCCACACTTATTGTTTGAAGTATATGTAAATGATATGTATATTTCATATAAGTTCTACAATTTATCGAAAGACATAAATTCATAACGTCCATATTTAATAATTTTTAATGGTGTATATCAAATAGTGCTCAATGTACGTTAAACTTCTTTATGATATTTTGTAAGATTCACACCATGTATAGGAATAATTAAATATCTTTATTTTATTTTAATCGGTGTTTTCTTCATTTACTTGTTTACGAAACGAAATACTTTTCTCATCTCGGATATCAATCGAGACCATCTACATCACCTACTATCACTTAAGATAACATAATATTTTTGTTTGAATCTGGACCGTCTAATCAGAATTCACACGATTATTAAAGTGATTCCTTGTGTTCCTACTCCGGCCAGATTAGCTCAGATTCTGATCGGACGGCTGTGATTCAAACAGAAATATTCAATTACCTAAGAGGATATGGATTCCAAATTAAAGATAGTGCGGACCCGGAAATATTTAAATCTTCTGTTTGAGGTGTTAAATACTAAATGCAAGATGTTCTTTGATAGTCTTTTATTTTACGGGATGCTATTTTAAGGGCAGTAATTAAGTTTTTGAGAGCTGAGAGAAATATTTTCTATTAATTCCAGTTTTACCCTTAGTTTAATTAAGAATTGAAATGGACCTTTACTCTCTCTCTCCTTCTCTCTCTCCAGCTTAGTTAAGAATCATAGTTAACAAAAGAAGTGGGTTCTAGGAAATCTTATTTCTTTCGTATTAACTAAATCTTTTTATGAATATATCTAAATTTTATCCAATTCACAACATCAACTCGATTCATAATAAGTTAATTATTGGTTTTACCAGTACAAAAATGAGATGAAATAACTAGAAAAGTTGAAGATACTACTCAAGAAACCGGTTACATACCAGTACTATTAATCAGAAAAGGCTACGTGTGAAATAATACATTTCATCACTGTCACAAATTATAAAAATAAAAGTTTAAATAGAAGTACATTGTTTTCTAGGAAGGATGCTATTCAACACCTTGCTTTCTTACACCAGGTTTACACTATTATCATTTCACGTAGCATTCTGTTTATTTTGAAATTGATATTTCCTTCATGCCAACCTGTCAAAAGTAATAGTAGTCTAGAAAAGATGATGTATGTATACTCTATTGTAATTCAATATGAACAATGTGGGCATGTGCCGAGAGGTATATATGTCTAATGGCTGCAAGCAATACTTGTGTGGTGGTCTGAATATCTTGTATATTATATCGGTACCTATACATTCTGGATGGCATGCATGCACAATTTACCATAGACATGATTAGCTTAAGTTTCAACTTTCCCAGGTTTGTTCGTGGTGAGGTAACAGTTTGTACCAGCTGAACCAACATGATATTGTAATGAGATTAGACAGAAAGAAATGATGAATAATATCTATTGATTAGAATTTCTGTTGATGTAATACTTTGTCAGTCCCATGAATGTTTCTCTTTATGTTTTTATTGACAAAAGTTTTGTATTTCTTTGTAATACTAGTAGAAAACTTGACCTGTTCAATAGCATTATTCATAGAAAACAATGGACTTTGTTTTTAATACTTTTTTCATAATTTGTGGCAGTGATGAAACGGATAATTCCATTATGTAGCCTTTTCTGATTAATGGTACTGCTCTGTAACCAGTTTCTTGAGTTGTATCTTCAATTTTAAATTTATGAATCGAGTTGATGTTATGAATAGGATAAAATTTAAATTTATATTATTCATAAAAAATATTTAGTTAATACGAATGAAAGAAGATTTCTGCGGACCCACTTCTTTTGGTAACTATCATTCTTAATTAAGTTGGAGAGAGAGAGTAAAGGCCCACTCTATTTCTTAATTAAGCTAAGGGTAAAACTGGAATTAATGGAACATATTTTCTCTCAGCTCTCAAAAACTTAATTATTGTCCTTAGAATAGCACGCCCCTTTATTTTATTTTATTTTTATTTAAAAGAATAGTCGTATTGATGCGGGAGGCTGGGAGAGATTTTTCTTGATTTGGGTAACAAAAAAGGAAGGAAAGATGTCCTCAGAAATTCAGAAAATAAAATTCGTGCTTCCGAAGAACTTTCTATTTTGGTTGAATCTTATTTTTCGATCTGGAAAATATTTTTTCAGCCAAAACAGATGAAGGGATGTGAATTTTTGGTTTTGTCTATATAGACAGTTATTTGTATTTCAGTTATTTTGAATCAAATCATCTTTATAAAGGATGTCTTAATGTATCTTTTCAGATCAAGATTTAATAAAAAAGAAAAACTCTCTCTTACAAAAACGGTTATTTTTCGTTACGTACTGCTTCACATGTAATGATTTATATTGAACAAAAACAACGTGTATTTGATTGCAAGTTTTAGCTGCTTGTAACGATTTATAACGATTTGGCAGTAATGTGGTTGATTATTGTTACATCTGTAAAAAAAAAAAAAAAAAAAAAATCGTAAAACGTTATGTAACGTTTTTCACTGTAAAACTTGATAAAAATGACAATTTTATGAAGGCTGGATTCAATTAAAACGTCATAACGTTTTCAGAAAACGTTATAACGTTTTATACACTAAATTATGCGTTTTATACACTATTTCCTACGTTTTTCACCAGCTGAATCGTTATAACGATTTACCAAAACGTTATAACCTTTTTTGCGACAATGTGAGGTTCTATTTAGCAAAATTCTGTCTCTTTCTCTCTCACTCCATCCCTTCTCCCTGCCTAGTGTGTGTTCCGCCCCAAAGAGAAAAGAGAGAGAGAGAGCTCCATTATTTCACGAAAGTTCGGGAAATCGAAGGTAGGAATGAGAAATTGGACGTGGATCTCATCTAGCTCTCCCATTTGGTATTACCTTCTCTCCTCTTCTCCCTCAAAATCCGAATTTCACCATTGTTAGGATTTTTCATTTTAAACCCGAGATTTGTGCTTGATTTACTTGTAGACTAGCTCCTTGAGCCTCCTTGGTTGTTTATGTGTCGATTCTTTTCCCGATTTCACCTCGATTTTGGATTCCCATTTCTAGGGTTTTTGGTACCAAATCTGAAATTGGGAAATGTTGTTGATCGCTTAGGCTAATCCGACCAAATAGACTTGTAATCGGTAAACCTCCTTCTCAACCTTGACATAGAGCAATTAATTCAATTTTCGACCAAATTAGGGTTTAATTAATCGGCACATTGAATTGTTACGAGAACCAAAATAGTGAGACGGTAAAGGAATTGTTACCAAATTGGAATTGTGTATGGTCTAGAGGACCCAAACGTGAATATGAGAATTGATAAGAGAGGTTAAGTAATTAAGACCAATGAAGAAAGGGTTGACACCAAAATATATGAATTTCGTTAAGGAAAGTATAAAGAGATTAATACAACTCAAGCAATCATTCGAACAAAGGTTAAACCAAGGGTACATGTAATATAGGTGTAGGCTCGGTCGAGCAAGACTTTGCGGGACATTTCGAGACGTCTGATCCATAACTAAGCGGTACGCTCGTCATAATCAGGTGCGGGTGTCACACCCCAAATCCACCAGGTCTGACAGCCTGCCGCGTGTATAAATCAAGCGTCACATATACACGCGAGGCAGTGGATCTTTTATATGCATTACCAATATCCTCACTTGCTGCGTCCGTGTAATAAACCTGAACATAATCGGGAAGAGGGGGTGATAATAAATTCTCAGTGCGAATTTGCCACAGTTTAGATTATTGGACTTGCAATCAAACTCTATATTCAAAAATGAAACCCAAACAATAACAATTCAAACAGATATATATAATCATAAATAACATAATGCCAATGCTCGACAACAATTTAATCAACCTGAAACACAGTTTACATAATTTCCAAGATGAATTTCAAACACAACATATATTTTGGCTTAACTCAATTCATTAGGGCTTGTAGCAATTACAGATGTTCTTTCGAGCTGAACCATTATCAAACCCACATCTGTAGGGTTACTGACACCTACAGATGGCCAACCGCTGGACCCTTTATCTGACACCCATCTGCAATCGCTTGGCTTAACAGTTTATTAAGGTCTGGTTCGAATCATATAAAGAAAATTCTCTTTGGAATCGTTTTCAATATTCGCAATATTCAATTGACCTTTCCAAATGCATTAACACGTAGGAGAATGCCACCGAGCCACAGACGTTACACAAGTCACCCACGATCTCAAATCACATATCATCACATAACATAATCACCCTCCCTCGTCCCAACCGGTACTGGGAATATCGAGGGCCGTTCACCTAAGGCCATTAGGATCCTGGGAATCCAAGTCAGCATACAGCCCGACTTGGCAAATTCATTGGATCCAAGTGCTTAACTTCGTAAATCCATTCACATACATTCACATACACAGTTCGTGGTGACTTTCAATCAAAATCAGATCACAATAGATCAACATAACCTATAACCATACCAGCATGCAAATCATTCAATTTAGATCAATTCGAGTTTAATTTGATTGGGCTATGCAAATGCTTTACACAATTCAATGATGCAATCAATGATATTCAACATGACAAACGAATACACAGTTTAATTCCTGAAAATAAAGTATCAAACAAGTCCAAGAATCCCGCACCTGATTGACGAGCGTACCGCTTAATTTAAAGATCAGGCGTCTCGAATTGCCTCGCGAAATCTTGCTCGACTGAGCCTACACCTATATTATACGTTTACTTAATTTAAATCATTGTTCGACGATTTATCTGCTTCCTTGAGTGATATTATTTTCTTTATACTTTCCTCAGCGAAATTCATATATTTTTGGTGTCAATCCTTTTTATTCCTTTTTATTACTTAATATTTATACAATTCCACATTAATACATACATATGGCCATAACAAGCTATTTCAAAGCCTATCTACCAACATTTCAATTTAAGGCCTCTTTACAATTATTTCAATTCACATATGGCCGACCAGGTATATAAATTTCACCAATTTACACTTTGTCCCATTTGACGTATCAATTATTTTATTCCAATTCAATTCAATTAAAGGCCCATAATTTAGCAAAAGTTAAGCCTCTAATTAACAATTCACAATTTACTCCAAGTCCATTTATAACATTTCCAATGCATAGGCCGGCCACCATTTCAAACAAATCATTTCTTACATTTTAGTCCCTTTAATTCATACAAATCACAATGGCTATACATTTTGTAGGGTTTTCGGATACCACTTTTGGGGTTTCGCGGTAACCAAAACCCTTTTAGGCTTAAGCTGCGGAAAGAACGTAAAACAAAAATTTTTACTTCTAACTCAAGTCGTGAATTAAAAGGGATATGCCGGAAAGACCAAAGCAGAGTTCCTTCTGAAGTCTTTCATTGCAAGGACCCTTTTAATCCTTTTTACAGATCTACTCCATGATTGATTTCTAAAACTTTAATCTACTTACAAATTAAATAGATTAATATAACATATTTATACCTTGTTTCCAAATCACAGTTGGAATGCAAACTGAGCGAGTAGAGCCTCACCAGGGAAGGAGTCGACTCGGAGTATCACACGTGTGATACCTCTATCGGTTATCCACCAGTACTAACCGGAGAGCGGTTTATTTCTTCTGCCAGAAATACCGTAAACCGCGGAATTATGCAAAAACACTATTCACGGGAATAAGACGAAAACCCGTAAACACGAATTTTCGGTTGCTCAGTTTCATCAATATGCAAAACTGACATACCGCGAAATTCGGTAAAACACTATTCATCAACCCGTAAATATTCTCCACAACAACCCGCAAGATTATACGTCAACTACGTATAACTTTCTTTTCTCAACCGAAACACTATTTGGGAGAGAAACCGGGAAAGAGAGAAAATACCGATTCGTTTCTGCACGAAAAGATACATGTGAATGTGCATATGTATATATGTGAATATATATTTTTCTCTCTCTACCCCTCCACCCCTATTTATAGTGTTTAGAGTTGGTTGCAAAAGACCAAAATGCCCTCCAAGTTCGGCCTATTTACAAGACATGCCATTGACACCTCATCCTTTTTATATGTGAAATGACCAAAATACCCCTTCCACACCCTTCCACATCCTTCTCCATTCTTCTACACATGCAAGGTGGCATAGGTGTGAAATGACCATTTTGCCCTTGTGGATAGGATTGATGACATGTCATCTGGATAGGATCAATGACGTGTCATGCGGATAAGCTCGAATCTGAAAAGACCCGAATGCCCTCGGCCCGAACACAAATAATATTCGTATAATTATTCTAAACAATTATATATATATTTTTCTTTCGGTTATTTGTTTCGGTATCGATGACATGTCATCTGGATAGGATCGATGACGTGTCATGCGGATAAGGTCGAATCTGAAAAGACTCGAATGCCCTCGGCCCGAACACAAATAATATTCGTATAATTATTCTGAATAATTATATATATTTTTCTTGCGGTTGTTGTTTCGATAATTTATACAATGTGTCCTGCACATTTATAAATTAACCGGTCAACTTTTATATAACGTGTCACACACGTTTATAAATTAACCAATGTTTTTGCTTGTTATTTTTACATAACATTTATAATTTAATTATAACACGTATAATTAATTATAACCATCTTATCATTGATCATAACCAATTTATAATCAATCAAAATAAGATTCTCCGATTAACTCCTATATGGTGTGACCCAATAGGATCTGTGTTATGTTGGTAAATAGAGTTAAAACCGTTTTAACTTCTATAATCATGGGTGGCGTCTGGCAACACATCATGACCATCCAATTACACAGATGATGCTGTACTGTACAATATCACGATCCAGTAAACAATTTACTTGTGTCTGTTCCTGTCTCATAGCTATCAGATCAGTTTCAAGGTAGATGTGTGTCATCCTTGCTAACTGAATCTTTTCTTGATCTTGAGCGTATTATCAAATATGATTACTCTTGTAATCATACCGCGCGCTGATAATCTTACTCTATCAAGGGGCCCAGTGATGCTATAACTCGTATAGAGATACGAGGGACAAGTAGTATTCTTGGCAGACTATCACTTCCTCAGCTAAGCTATATATATCGAAATGCTACCGTTATGACTGCTTTTTACGGACAGTGTTAGATAACACTCACACATATATATTTCTTAGTGGGAACGATAAATACCTCATACTTTAGAACGTGACACTTAATGAAAAACATAAATGACACGAACACAGTTCTATTTAATGTTTTCATTCGGGGTCTGTCAAATACCATGTTCCTAGAACATGTATCTATGTGATTAAAATGACATCTCGTGTCAAATGGTTTGTAAAACTTAACCATCTTTCAATCCACATACTAACCTTATAGTGGTAATTAGTGTTCCTGCTAATTACCTTGGTTAGTGACCTTTTAAGATTAAGAGTATATATCATCTATATTATGGAGTTTCACAATTTCAGTCATGAACTCGAAATGATCCATAAATTCAATAATACTCAAGGCAACAAAATGATATTAATCATCCAATTCATGAACAAAGTTTTATGATAAATTATCGTATTATTGACTTCTAGATTATTACAAACTAACACATTTTACATTTCAGACCCTTAATAAAAATTATTTTGCAATGTGGTACCTGTCAAGTAAGTGTTTGGTAAATTCCGAATCAATACCAGTGATAACACTGGGCAACAACATCACATGGCACAAGCAACAACAGAACCAGCAAAACAGAACAGACCAGGCCAAGTAACAACAAAACCAGCAAAACAGATCAGAACAGGCCAGCAAAACAGGTCAGAACAGCCTCAACAAGGCACTACAAGGCAGCACCTTTGCCGGGAAAATCAACAACCCGAGCAAAGGTGTATTTAACGAAACAATCCGACAAGGCAAAAATCCGATCAATTAAACGAGGAACTCGGAAATTTACCCGATTGAGCTCGCACGAGATGGATTGGGAAAAGAACGGCCGGCTCCAACTAAGCACCAGACAGCACCAAGCAAGCACCAGGACGGCACCCAGCGAGTACCGGGACAGCACCAAGCCAACCCCTCAACCCTAATTTCTAGGGTTTCATGAGAGGGGAGGGGAGGCAGAAAACGAGAGAGAGAGGGGGTGGGCTGGGGTTTCCCGAACCGAGAAGGAGAGAGAGAGGAGGGGGTGAGGCGTGGGGCGTGGGGCGGGGCGGCTCGCCGGCGACGGGAGGGGCGGAGCCCCTGTGGTTTTGGCATAACAGAGAGGGAAGGGGACGGGGCTGGGGGGGGTCTGTCACGGACAGGGAGGGAGAGGAGAGAAAGAGAGAAGGGAGGGGTTTAAATTGGGTTGCTTTGAGATTCGTGCTGGGTTGTGATGAGGGGTTGATATAATTCCAAACTTTAAATTGCAACATTTAAGATCCGTGCTAAATGAATCAAATGGTCTAAACAATTCAGAATTTAAACATTGTTTCTTTTAATTGGTTTTAAAGTCTGTTTCTTTTATAAATTCGAATCGAAGTTCATAAATTTGTAACTATATTCGCACATAGAATTCGTATATTTATTTCTCAATTTAAGATTCGAATAATTTGATTTTCCTTTTATATAATTATATATATTAAATTTTAGAATTCGAATAAATCGATATCGGATAGTATCTATGTCTATATATATAAATATCAAATCAAATCCTTAAAATTCTCAAATAAACGAAATTGGTAACTTTTATATAATTTATCTCGTACGAATAATTTCGTATAATTATACTCTTATTTGGAATTCAATTACTTATTTATTCACACGAATCTAATTAAATCAATTTCTTCTTTCCTAACAATTAAAAAGAATTGTAACGGATTTTCTAAGTTTCCAATTTACCGAATAATTATAATTTTATTCCTAGTGCTATATTTTATTTTATTTCTAAATCTCTAAATTTTATTATACATAATTTCATACATTATTTATATTTCAAAATTTTAGTTTCATTTTAGTCGGTCAGAAAATTTCTGAACGATCGTTAAGTTAATTAAAACTTTTTATTTAAGCCAATTGATTGATTTATCAATTTAATCAAGTTTTAAAATTTCGGAATGTAACAGCGGGATTCTTCGACTTGTTTGATACTTTATTTTCAGGAATTAAACTGTTTATTCGTTTGTCATGTTGAATGCTTAATTGTTGCATACTTTGAAATTCATGCTGCATATTGATTCTCGCATAAATGAGAATGATTGAATTGTTCGGTTAAGGTAAATTGGCATGTTGGTATGGTTATTATTTGATTAGTTCTATTAATTGTTCTATACATGAATGCATCCGCCAGGCCGACCTGTTTAGGCGGCTGGATTAAGGTGACGGTGACCTATCCGTTGACCTGTTATGAATTTGCCAGGCCGACCTGTTTAGGTGGCTGGATTCAGGTGACGGTGACCTATCCGTTGATCTATTTCTGAATTTGCCAGGCCGACCTGTTTAGGTGGCTGGATCAGGTGACGGTGACCTATCCGTTGATCTGTTTCTGAATTTGCCAGGCCGACCTGTTTAGGTGGCTGGATCAGGTGACGGTGACCTATCCGTTGATCTGTTTCTGAATTTTGCAAGGCTGATAGCCGACTTTGGTTCTATTTGAATGAAATTGCAAAGTTGAGCAGTATGGCTGACTTTGATTCCGCGTGATTGCATTTTTGTCAAGTTGACCTGTATAGGTGACTTGTAACCAGACCTTAGGAAATGGTTAAGCCAAACAGCTACAAATGGGTGTCAGATAAAGGGTCCAGCTTGGTTGGCCATCTGTAGGCGCCTGTAACCCTACAGATGTGGGTTTGATAACAGTCTAGCTCGAAAGAACATCTGTAGTTGTTACAAGCCCTAATGAGTCGAGTTAAGCCAACTATGTGTTTATTTTGAAATTCATCTTGGAAATTCCGTGAACCGTGATCCGGTTTTATTATTTGTTGTCGAGCATATGCATTCCTTTTTATTATGAATATGTATTTGTTTGAATTGCTATTGAATGAGTTTCATTTTTGAATATGGAGTTTCATTGCAAGTTCAATAATCTAACTGTGGCAAATTCGCACTGAGAATTTATTCTCACCCCCTCCCTTTGGGTCATTTTCAGGTTTATTACACGGATACAGCAAATGAGGATATTGGTAATGCATATAAAAGATCCACTGCCTTGCGTATATATATATGTCTTAATAAATATACGCGGCAGGCTGTCAGACCCGAGATTTGGGGTGTGACAATTATTCTATGAATATTTGCAATAAGTGTGAGATGTAAGATTTGTACTGTGGAATAGTATCAGATTGGTAACATATTTCCACTTGACTCTGATTTTTATTAATGAAAATTGCTGGTTATACTCACAATTATTAAAAATAAATAAAAAGAAGACACACGACCATTGAACAAAGAAAACAAATGTATGTACAAATATATATATTTTTCAATTTATTTTTGGAAAGTGAAATAAAGAAAAAGCTGGAATTGAAAATAATTTTTATTCCCACACTATTCTAATCTTATTAGATTAAAAGTCAATTTTCTATATTCGATCTCTTTTTTCGCATATGGAAGCTCAGTATCTCATTCAATAGTTTGGGTTCTCTGTTACAAATTTTCGAAATTGTTCTATGCTACAATTTGTGTTACAAAGTCACTATTAAAGAGTTCGAAAAAAATTATTATGAACAGTTTTATTTTGTGCTTGTGGGATCCACACATTAGTAATTCATAACACAGACTGCACTAGATTATTTGTAACAGGCTAACAGCAGATTTAAATCCATATTTTTTTTCCGCATTCGCTAAAAAATTAGGAAGGCGTAACCGCGTAAAGAGTTCTGAATTTGAATTTGAATTTGAATGAAGTGGGCCAACCAAAATTCAATTATTTATTCTCCTTTTTAGCTCAATAATATAAGAGGCGTGAATGTCTTGAATTTGAATTTAAATGAAGTGGAGCAGGAGACAAACTTTAGCCTATGTGGCCCATACCTTGACTTAGGCGGGCCCTTTCTAACTTTTCCCGTGTTACCTGTGGAATGGGACCCACAGTGGGTTTTACGAAGAATAAGCGGTTAGGGTCGGCGAGTTCATAATATCTGACGTGATAGGATATTTTTGTTTAGATCTGGACCGTCCGATCAAAGTCCACACTAATTTTAAAGGTACATGTAACCCGTACATTTCACTTCTGATCGGACGGTCCGGGTCTTCAGGATAAATGTTTTTATTTTTATTTTTTTCGAGTGGTTAGCATTACCTAGGGTGTAAACGGTCGGAAATGGATCGAATATTGGTCAAACCATATCCTTATCCGTTATAATTTTTCAGATACGGATATGAATACAGATACGGATCGAATATCGGACAGATACGGATAGAATATTGTTATACTAAGTGCACCGTTAATCACCACAAAAACTAAAAATAAATGCAATTGAAAGTAAATAAATGAGTTTAAAGAAATTTGACACGTGGGATGTTAACGAGAAATTTGACACGTGGGATGTAAATAAATGCGACAAAACAAAGGCCTACGTCTAGGGGTGTAAACGGATCGGATATTATCCGGATTTATCCAGATCCGTATTCGAAAAAAAGCGAATTCGGATATTCGGATACGGATATTTTCGGATACGGATCCGGATTCGGATAATTTTTTAACGGATACGGATACGGATACGGTTTCGAATATGAAGTCGGATACGGATCCGGATACGGATAATTATCCGTATCCGACATTTTCTTTATTTCGGATATCCGAATTTTTTAATGGCCAACTGTCTCTAACCCGCACAAAAGTTATAAATGAACCATTACATTTTGGGGCTAAGCCCACCGGCCTATTAGAATAAACTTTCAAATATTTGGTTCTCTTGTGACTGTATACAACTTTACACCTTTGGATCTACAGATAATATATTTTAATATTTATTTTCTTACTTTACAACTTTACAACTTTCTACCTTCTTTTTACTTTTTACTATGACTCTTCGTATTTGTCTTGCAAGCTTCGAACTATCTTAGGTAATTTTAATATTTGAACTGGTATTGTTGATGGAGATAGTTCAAGACATTTTTTTATTTATTTATCCTACATGGTTGAAAGAATGTTATTCAGCTTAAATGGATATATTTTGATAAACAATATGACATGAATAGTATCTATTATTTTGTTAACATGATGTATCTTTTGTAACTAACAAACTTATGAAAAATATTAAATCTAATTTAAATGAAAAATGTTATATTTAGATGTTACTTTTTACTAAATTATACATTAGTATTTTATTTTTAATTATCCGAATTATATTGATATCCGTATTCGTATCCGTCTGAAATCTGATTCGTATCCGTATCTGTTTAATATCCGATCCGTATCCGTATCCGTATCCGAAAAATTATAACGGATACGGATACGGTTTGACCACTATCCGATTCGTATCCGACCGTTTACACCCCTACCTACGTCTCCGGGGCTTCGCAATCTCTTCTAGGTGCGCATTTCTATTACCCAATATGAAATGATTACAACTTATGAACCGTTGAGCCCTTACAATCCAAGCGGGAAGTCAATCGGCCAACTAGAGATGAGAACAATGTCTCAAAGTTTAGAAACTCAAGAGAAACACTCAATATATCACTCTAACCTAATCTAATTCAAGATTAGTAAAGTGGGTTTGAGGCTGTTTGAGGGATTTTGAAGTTTTAAGCTCTCACAACAATGAAGTGACTAAAGCTCTCAGAAAATCGTGTTTTAGAATATTAGGGTCAGCTGAGATACTTTGGGAAGAAAGCCCTATTTATAGGACAGCTAAAAAATGAGCTGTTTTGACTTAAAACATTACCGACGTTTTATAAAATGTTACAACGTTTTAGTTCAAAATGCGATTTAGGGTTTCAATTTTATGATAGCTCAGTAAAACATTACCAACGATTGTAAAACGTTACGTAACGATTTGCACTGTAAAACTTGATCAAAAACAGGAATTTCTGAAGGTTGAATTTAATTAAAACGTTACAACTTTTGTCAAACATTACAACGTTTGTGATTAAATTTTGAGTTTGATCAAGCTGTACTTCAGCATTTCTGACAGGCTGAAATCGTTATAACGTTTACAAACGTTATCAACATTTGTTCCCTGTTGAAACAACATCAAACAGACTTTACCAAGTTTATACTTTTACAATTTAAATCCTTGATAGTCTTCATGATTTCTTCAGTCCAAACATTCTACATTGCAATTCCAATTGACTTGAACCTGCATATCTTTTTCAAGTAGAAGAAATCGTAAAATTCAATAATTGTATGTTTTTGCAAATTAGTCAAATATATGAAAAAAATTATTGCTAGAACAACATATATGAATATAATTCAGATAATTAAAAATAAATTACTAATGTACATTCTAGTAAAAAATAACATCTAAATATAATTTTTTCATTCATAAATTAGATCTAATATTTTTCATAATAAGTTTGTTGGTTGCAAACCATATATCATATTATCAAAATATTAGTCATTAATCATGTCAGTGTTATATTATTCATCAAAATATATATGTATATGTAGCTTAATAAATCATTGGTAAAAATATGCAATCTAATAAATTAATTTAAAAACATAGAGTACATTTGTTGTGGTAATAGAGGTGTAAATGGTCAGATACGAATAGTTAAAAATCTTACCGTATTCTTATCTGTTATAAATTTTCAGATATGGATACAGATAGTCTTAGATATGGATACGAATCGGATAATTTAAGTAATTTTTCAGATTCTGATCCGGATGAAATCGAACAATATCCGATCCGTTTACACCCCTAGCATTGGCTGTCAATAAAAGATATAAACGAATCGCATATTATCCGATTTTATCCAGATTCGAATCAGGAAAACAATGAATTCAGATATTCGGATTCAAATGTTACAGGATACGAATTCAGATCCAGATAATTATTGAACGGATGCGGATACGGTTTTAGATATGAGACCTGATACGGATCAGAATTTGGATAATTATCCACATCCGATAACCTTACTGGACTTGGTCAATTGGATATCCGAATTTATTTTGTATCCATTCTCCCTTACCGATTATCAAAGCAGACCAATTCCATAATCTTTGCGAAGCGGATCCGATAGTATTTGAGTGGAGCCTGGAGACGCACTCTTATTTCTTCCCGCTCCCGTTAAGTCATAACATCTCCACTCCCATCTATATAAACCCTCTCTTATTCTTATTTCTCACCGCTCCCGTAGGATCCGAATCTGCTGAAATCTGAGGTCGGTAATATTCACCCTGAAATCCCTGCAATCTGAATCTAGCTGTTGAACTGTTCCGAGAGACGTGCAAGGAAAAACCAGCTGTTTCGAGATGCGTTCTCGAAAAAATTCGATGACTGGATTTCAGATTGTAGCAATTTCATAGTGAACAGTACCCGATCTCGAAATTTCAGCTGATTTATTTCCGCTCCCGTTAGTAGTAATTAGATTTCGCTAAACTGACTGTGATTGTTTATAACGTCATCTGGGCGTTATAAACTATTACGTTTTTTTGAGATGTCAAATTTATGCCATTTCTTTCTCTATTGTCGTTATTTATTTATTTTTATTTTTTTTATTAATAAAAATTTCGGACGGAACTGAGCTATTTGTTGGTCCGATTTGAATTTTTACGACACCTTATATTTGTTATTGTTATTCCCTCCCTCTCTCTCTATTTATTTTTGCATTAACCATTTGAGTAGAACTAAGTTTCTTGGTGAATTCAAGTCTAAAACTCTCAAATTGGTTTCAAATGACGAATCCGAACTGTTAAAATCCGCCTACCTTAGGAGTGATGTGTCTACATGTGAAAATTTTAAACATTTGAATTAATTTAGTATAAAATCAAGCGGTCAAAATTAGAAAGTTAATAAATTAATTTTAATACATTCATTTTTTGAATGTTGTTTGACCATTTGACTCTATATAAAATTAATTTCAAAATTATTATTTTTCACATATAGACGCATCACTCATAAAGTAGACGGATTTCAACAATTCAAATTTGTAATTTAAAGCCAATTCGATAAATTTTAGACTTAAATTCACCAATAAACTTGTGAACTTAACACCCTAGTTCTACTCTTAATCATTGAATTGCTTTAGTATTATTTTTTTTCCAGAATTTTCTGCAGGATAGACTCTATGGCGATAAGTGTAAGGCGCCGAATAAGATTTTGTAGCGGGTGGAACTCATCTGTTTTTCTTTCCGATCAAAATAAGAAGTAACATAAAATCAAATAATCAACCCAAAACAAAATGGAATTTGGATCATCACGGTACTGCAGGTTCAATTACTAAATTCAAACCGTTTGTTTAGCCTGGTACAAATCTTAAAACGGACTCCATATTTCTAAGGGGGAATTTCACGTATACCCCTCAAAAACTTCAATATTACGTATTTCCCCCTCTAAATTTTAAAATTACATATTTCCCCCTCTAAACTCAAAAAACTCACATATTTACCCATTTTATTGTATTTTATATTAAAACACATTTTAAATTTATAAAATACCTATTTTACCCTTTTATTAAAAAAGCATAATACGCCCATCTGACTCCAATTTGAATCTGAAGATTCCTCTACCGTCAGAATCCGTGCGTGCTACATCAACATGAATCTTGAAGCGAACACACACGGATATTGAAACAATGTGCACAGATTTTAATGTGTTGCATGCGGATCAAAATTGCTTTGAGATCCGTGCAGACTAGCTTAGCACGAATCTTGAAGTGAACACGCAATAATCTTATTGCGATGCGCTCGGATCGGACAGTATAGGAACCCTTCAGATTCAAATTTGAGTTTAATGGGGCATTTCATACTTTTAATGAAGGGTAAAGTAGGTATTTTATAAATTTAGAATTAGTTTTAATATAAAATACAATAAAATGGGTAAATATGTGAGTTTTTGAAGTTTAGAGGGGGAAATACGTAATTTCAAAATTTAGAGGGGGAAATACGTAATATTGAAGTTTTTGAGGGGTATACATGAAATTCCCCCTATTTCTAAATAGACACCGAATTGAGTTTGATCCGGCTGAAAATAAATTTGAACTGTAAAATTGTAGGACCCACTTATGCGGTACCTGAGACAATAATACTCAACAAAATGTGAAATTGTCCACTGGAAGAGGTGTCAACGGATATGGTAAGAATCGGGTGGAAGCATTTTCATATCCGTTACAAATTGTTCTTATTCGTATCTTATCCTTATTCGCTACAAATATTTTACACATATCCTACCCTTACTCGTTATGATTGTTAGATAACAAAACGGTAGCGAATAAATAACAAATGATACTATTATAATAATTATCTTTATTATTTATTAAATAAAACATTAAAACAGAGTTTAGCTATTATAACATCAGTGTCATTTCAGCCTATATAACACCAACTCTAAAACCTATCAAATTGACTTCGAACGACTAATCCAAACCGTTCAAACCAATTTACATTATGTGTGATGCGTTTACATACACAATTTTTATATTTTCAAGTTATTTTAGTATCAAATCAAGCGGTAAAAATATTGGAAAATTAATGTATTAAAATTAACTTAAAAACTCACATATTTGACTGCTTGACTTAATACTAAATAAATTCGAAAAGTTATAAATTTTGCATGTAAACGCACAACTAATGAAGTAAATCGGTTTGAACGGTTTGGATTTACCGTTTGAAATCGATTTGATAGGTTTTAGAGTTGGTGTTATATAGGTTGAAATGACACTGATGTTATATTAGCCAAACTCATTAAAACATATACATTCATTTTACACATGTATAGTACTTTATTGAAAAAAAAATTCATGATCATACTAAGTGCAAGTAAACTAATTAAAGTACTCTTTTCAATTCTTATTAATATATATAATATATACTAGTAATCGTGTCTGTGCACAGCAACGGGAGCAAATTATGTAGTAGAAATCATTAAGCTCCTTAATAAGGAGGAGATATAATTTAAATCAAATTTGTAGAGAAAAATAGTTAAATACTATATTTATCTACAAGATAACACATGTGAACTCTAGTGTAGTGGTAAGAATTTTGGCACCAACAGTTGGGTTCGAATCCCACCTTCAGCAGAAAAAAAGAAAAAGGGTGGGCGGTGTTGGGGTTTCGGGGTGCTCTGTAACCAAAACCCCTTTTAGGCTTAAGGTGCGGAATGACCGTAGAACAAAAATTTCTACGGCCAACGTAAGCTCAGGATTAAACGGGGTATGTCAGGAAACTTTCCAAGGCGGTCCACCTTCAGTATTCCTTTGGCATCAAAACCCAATTTAATCCTTTTACAGATCTACTCCATGATTGATTTCTAAAACTTTAATCTACTTACCAATTAAATAGATTAATATAACATATTTATACCTTGTTTCCAAATCACAGTTGGAATGCAGACCGAGCGAGTAGAGCCTCACCAGGAAAGGAATCGACTCGGAGCGGAGCATCAGACGTCTGATGCCTCTATCGGTTATCCACCAGGACTAACCGGAGAGCGGTTTATTTCTTCTGCCAGAAATACCGTAAACCGCGGAATTCTGCAAAAACACTATTCACTGGAAAAAGACGAAAACCCGTAAACACGAATTTTTAGTTGCTCAGTTTCATCAATATGCAAAACTGACATACCGCTAAATTCGGTAAAACACTATTCATCGATCCCGTAAATATTCTCCACAACAACCCGCAAGATTATACGTCAACTACGTATAACTTTCTTTTCTCAACTGAAACACTATTTGGGAGAGAAACCGAGAAAGAGGGAAAATACCGATTCGATTCTGCACGAAACGATACAAGTGAATTAGTGCATATATATATATATGTTTTTCTCTCTACCCCTCCACCCTTATTTATAGTGTTTAGATTCGGTTGCAAAAGACCAAAATGTCCTCCAAATTCGGCCTATTTACAAGATATGCCATTGACACCTCATCCTTTTATATGTGAAATGACCAAAATACCCCTTCCACACCCTTCCACATTCTTCTCCATGCTTCTACACATGCAAGGTGGCATAGGTGTGAAATGGCCATTTTGCCCTTGTGGATAGGATTGATGACATGTCATCTGGATAGGATCAATGACGTGTCATGCGGATAAGGTCGAATCTGAAAAAACCCGAATGCCCTCGGCCCGAACACAAATAATATTCGTATAATTATTCTGAACAATTATATATATATTTTTCTTTCGGTTATTTGTTTCGGTGTCGATGACGTGTCATCTGGATAGGATCGATGACATGTCATGCGGATAAGGACGAATCTGAAAAGATCCGAATGCCTCGGCCCGAACACAAATAATATTCGTATAATTATTCTGAATAATTATATATATTTCTCTTGCGGTTGTTGTTTCGGTAATTTATACAATGTGTCCTGCACATTTATAAATTAACCGGTTAACTTTTATACAACGTGTCATACACGTTTATAAATTAACCAATGTTTTTGCTTGTTATTTTTACATAACATTTATAATTTAATTATAACATGTATAATTAATTATAACCATCTTATCATTGATCATAACCAATTTATAATCAATCAAAATAAGATTCTCCGATTAACTCCTATATGGTGTGACCCAATAGGATCTGTGTTATGTTGGTAAATAGAGTTAAAACCGTTTTAATTTCTATAATCATGGGTGGCGTCTGGCAACACATCATGACCATCCAATTACACAGATGATGCTGTACTGTACAATATCACGATCCAGTAAACAATTTACTTGTGTCTGTTCTTCTGTCTCATAGCTATCAGATTAGTTTCAAGGTAGATGTGTGTCATCCTTGCTAACTTAATCTTTTCTTGATCTTGAGCAGATTATCAAATATAATTACTCTTGTAATTATACCGCTAGCAGATAATCTTACTCTATCAAGGGGCCCAGTGATGCTATAGCTCGTATAGAGATACGAGGGACAAATAGTATTCTTGGTAAACTATCACTTCCTCAGCTAAGCTATACATATGGAAAAGCTACCGTTATGACTGCTTTTTACGGACAGCGGTGGATAACAATCACACATACATATTTCTCAGTGGGAACGATAAATACCTCATACTGTAGAACGTGACACTGAATGAAAACATAAATGACACGAACACAATTCTATTTAATGTTTCATTCGGGGTCTGTCAAATACCATGTTCCTAGAACATGTATCTATGTGATTAAAATGACATCTCGTGTCAGGTGGTTTGTAAAACTTAACCATATTTTAATCCACATACTAACCTTATCGCGGTAATTAGTGTTCCTGCTAATTACCTTGGTCAGTGACCTTTTAAGAGTATATATCATCTATATTATGGAGTTTCACAATTTCAGTCATGAACTCGAAATGATCCATAAATTCAATAATACTCAAGGTAACAAAATGATATATAAATCATCCAATTCATGAACAAAGATTTATGATAAATTATCGTATTATTGACTTCTAGATTATTACAAACTAACAGGCGGTGCACAGGCTCGGTCTGCAGGTGCCGTGCGTAGTTCAGAGGCGCGTTCTACGGGTGCGGCGCGTGGTCTACGGGCACTGGGATCATATGCGGCGCGACCAGTGCATACTTAAGTGTTGAAGCTCAAAATTTGGAAAATTCATCTATGTGCGATCTGGAAATTCAACGGCTGAGCATCATTCTGAAAAAAATAAAAAAAATAAATCAGAACCCTTGCAGGATCTAGATATTAAGCTCCTTAACAAGGAGGAGAGATAATTTTTTTTATAATTATCCGATCGGATAACGGATACAAAATAGGCTTTACCAGTACGATTACCCGTTTAGATAACGAAAACAAATCTTTATCCATACCTATATCTATATCCGATAAATTTACAATTTTTTTTTTTTTTTTTTTTACATGTATCCGTTTTATTGGATACGATACAGATCAGTTAACCAGATGAAAGGGTGCCGTTGACACCTCTACCTACATGTATCCGTTGTATTGGAGTGTGTGTCTTCTTAAATATTGGAGGGATATAATATGAAAAACGGACATTCCAGATTAATTTCAGTCAGGTCAAACTCAATGCAGTATCTATATATAGAAGACATAGGATCTGTTTTGAGATTCGTGCCAGACTGTCAGGTTAAAAGAGCAGCCCGGACCTACTCATTGCACCTGAGAACTGGATGTGAATTCGTTGTGTTGGCGCCTCTTGATTTTTAACACTATAAGCTGATCAGTTCCGGGTAGCTCATGTACTGAAGCTTTCAAACAGTTCCTTAATTATTTGCACGCTTCACAAAAGGTTATAGAGTTATAGCCATAGGGTGTGCTCAGATTGAAAGCACATTTACCTCAGCTGTTTGTTTCAAAAAAAAAAAAAAAAAAAAAAAAAAAAACACTCAGCTGTTCGAGAAAATGATAATATTGATCAGATTTGTTTAGAAAAAAAATGCTATACATACTACTTCTAAAAATATAAAACATAAAAAGTAAAATGCAAACTAATTTCCTGATTATTTTTCTGTTTTCCGGCTTACAAATTTTTTGTTTTTATTTTGATTGGGTGGTGAAATGAACGAAAAACAAACTTTATATATAAACTTTTTGCATCATGAATTGTTTTGAAAAAAAATAAAAAAATATTGCATATATTAGGTAGATAGAAATGTCGGAATTCGTCCACAACACATTATTATACTTATTACCGATTACCATCTACACGCTCGTGAATTGTTTGCGCAAAACAAGATATATGTATTAATATTTTGAGTAGAACTAGGGTGCTCTTAAGCTCACCAAAGTTTTGATGAGCTTAACTCTAAAACTCATTAAATCAATTTCAAATGACGAATCCGAACCATTGAAACCCGCCGATCTTACGTGTGATGCATCTACATGTGAAATTTTTAAACATTCGAATTAATTTAGTATAAAGTCAAGCGGTCAAAATTAGAAGGTTAATAAATTAATTTTAGTGCATTCATTTTTGAACATTTTTTGACTGCTTGACTTTATAATAAATTAATTCGAATGTTTAAAAATTTCACATGTAGATGCATCACACGTAAGGTAGGCGGGTTTCAACGGTTTGGATTCGTCATTTGAAATCAATTTAATGAGTTTTATAGTTAAGCTCACCAAAACTTTGGTGAGCTTAAGAGCACCCTAGTTCTACTCTAATATTTTTAATTAATATAGACATCATTCCAATTCCTACAATTCAAGAAATTAACATATACACTCGAAATATAAGAGATATGCCAATGTATTGTTTTACGGAAAATAAACAAGATGCAGCATATATTTCGCAGATCTCATGAATTGTTTTGGGCAACAAAAACAAGAAAAAAAAATACACAACATATATATCTTAAGCAGTTAGATATGCTAGAAATTATTTCCATCACATTGTAAATTCCAATGATCTACTTGTTAAAAACATTAATTAATAGATATTTACAAATGTTTTTTTTTTGTTTTTGAAATCCTGATAGTGGCTATCAGGTTAATATTTACAAATGTTATGCAAATGATTTTCAGCATATATAACTGCGTACTAATATATTACGTGTCTATTTTTCTTGTAAGTTTTGCGCAAAATAAATTCAGGAGCATGTACAAGCTCAACATGCATTTAATTTATAGCATGTGAACAAATATTTTGAACTAAATTAAAGCCAACTTATACATCAAATATTATGCATAACGTCCACGAGAATGCATTACTAATTCACCAAAACTAAAAGATACTCTGTATCTTTCGCATGCTAATTAATTTTTTATTGCTAAATATAACATATACATTCAATACATGTCAAATAAAACAGATACATCAAATATGTTAGAATTTGTGGGAAGAATTTGGAGTAAACTGAATGTTCTAATTTTCTCTCTCATTAGTCATTAAGAACTAATTACATAGTACATATAAGTAAGATACATGACCCATTAGATCCAAATAGTAATTTGGATCAAACGTAACAAAATATTATCATTTAATTCTACTTGTATGCATTTCCAGTGTGTTATGTTTGGCGCGCAACAAAAAGGTAGGCACTTTTCGCGAGAGGAAAAACGCATTTATAACGGCACTCCGTCGTGAAAAGTACCGTCACTAATAGAAAAGACACGTTTATGACGGTACTCCGTTGCGAAAAGTCGTTTTTTACCTTCACAAAAAGTGCTAGTCTTTTGTAGCCTATTGATGTTTTTAATCAATTATGATAATAATTTGGGATCCTATAATAACCAATTAAATTTGATAGACTAATGTGTTTTCGAAGTGATTTTTTTTAGTGCTTAATAAAACAGATACATCACATATGCATAATGCATCGAATAGTATTAGAATGTATTTAGAGTTTAAGAAACTACTAGACATACTGTACACGAATTCCATCATTCTGTTGTCGCCCTTTCTCACTTAGGATCTCATGTTATTTAGAGTTATTTTAATTCTTCTTCAGCTGTCATTTAAGATTGCTCAATATTGATTTTCTTCAGAGACTAAAGATCTAGTATCAAAATATTTTTTTGAGAACGTTGAAATTAGCTAAGTACTAGTTGTTAAAAACCAATGACGGGACATACGAATAGACGGCCTGGCCTGATTTCATGTACCAGTTGAAATGTATAGTTTTCATAAAGTAACACTATACCAACTATACTATAAGAATATGTATTCATTCTAATTATGTTTGAAAGAAAAATATTTAATGCCAAAGCAATTGGACTTCTCAATTAGAAAATGATAACTATCCATTATTGCACATTTATACTATAATGAACAGAGCATTAGAGCTGTTGAGAAATAGAAATTGAGATGAAACTGGTTCAATTAATTTCAGAGTGTATTTTTTATTTTTATTATATATATATTTTTTATTTAACTGGCTCAGACCAGTTAAATAAACCTCATCACAGAATACTCAAATCAGATATTTAAACCTAAGTATTGCTTTTGAACTTCCATTTTGATTTCAAATCAACCACCATTACTGTTATGTTATCATTGCTTCCTTTTTTGAGGGCCAGCTTGGACAGAGACTCTGCAGCTGATTGTGCCGCAGGATTGTTACCATGTTCAAGGATCTTTGACGATGCCAGAGTGTCATTCTTTTTATGCCACATCATAATTTTCTTGCGCGCTAAATCACAAGCTTCTTGATTTGATACGACATCCCATAGCCCATCACTTGCTAGAATTAGGCAATCATCATCTTTTGCACGAGGAAGAATTGTCGTTTCTGGTACGGGAGTTATCCATGGCTTCAGATTTTTATCCCCTGACAATAATTAAACGAAATATTTAGTCCAAGTCAATAATTTTCATTATATGGGTTTGGTACAAAAGTATGTGCTCAGGCATTGCTGGTTCAATAGATTTTCTGCTAAATATGTTCCTTTTATTTTAGAAGTTGCCAATTATCGACATATTTCCCGCAGACTGTATTTGCAGCAATTTTCATATACTAATGAAAATTTACAGCCAAGGATCACATTATCAGCTTCAATGTTAAACTGCAGTATCAAATTATTATAGATAGCAAATGCTGTATTTTTGGGTCATTCAATTTGGTTATTCTATATGTTATTTTTCTTCTTCAAGGTTTTGAGTTAATCATGCTTTGTATTGGGTCAGATTCAGCTATTATTTTCCAATTTTGAGGAGAGGATGGTCAAGATCATTGGCAAATTCACTAGCCTAACAGAGGTCTTATTGAACTGGTAAAATTTTGAATTTCAAATCTGTTGGGTGCTGGGTTGAGGCTAATCTAGTTTTCTGGTTGGTCAGGTTCAGATCAGATTAGTCTTTATTGATGGTTGTTGACTGATTCTGATCGAATCAAGCTAAAAAATATTTTTCTTGCTGGTTTAAGATATAGGTTGTTCATGGGTGTTTGCATTCGGTCAGTCAGATTTTGCCACTTCTAAAATACTCTTTGAAGGAAAACAGCTAATATATAAGTCCATACAAATTTAAACACACAACTAAAGAAAAAAGAATCAATGTAACATTGAAATAGAAAGTAAAGAAGAATGCACTTCTACAAGCCTAAAGCTTTTCTATCTGAAATAATAATCAAGCAATTTACAACCATTGATAGAATAACAACA
The DNA here is from genome assembly GCF_964058835.1 of Carex rostrata. Classification (NCBI taxonomy): domain Eukaryota; kingdom Viridiplantae; phylum Streptophyta; class Magnoliopsida; order Poales; family Cyperaceae; genus Carex; species Carex rostrata. The sequence continues at coordinate 4,930,677 of NC_135948.1, read as the reverse complement.
GAAACTCACATACCGATGCAACGGGACATAGCAAGAACACCAAATACACGGTAGCCATTCCACCATACCACCTTCCCTTCCTGTGCCTCTATTCTCGCATAATCTTCTTCTCTCTCTGGCTATACACTTAACCAAATGAATTTTTGACTGGTACATAGCCACCATATATATGTGCATCATCAGATTTTCACTTTAATTTTTCTTTTATGCTAGATGTTTTATGGAGAGAGTTCATATTTTTTTTTTTTAAGGTTTCTATAGTAACATCTTGTATATTTACTCTTGTATATCTGTAGTGGCACAAATAGTATCATGCAGGAAATAATAAAGTCTTACTTTATGATCTACGGATAGAGGTATGGCCTGTTTGCCACGCGAAAGGACTGCACGGGAATCGCCACAGTTTGCGACTATAACATGAGATGAGGTAACAACTGCTACAACAGCTGTGGATCCGACATTCTCAGGTGCAAACAGTTCCGATTCTTCATCAACCTTCTTGAAAGAATCTGAAAATACTCTCTCCCACTCTTTCTTCAAATCAAAATTAATCGTTCCGCTTGAATTTGCCTCTTCTACTTTGTTTAGTTCTTCAGTTAGTGCCAGGTGGATTCTGTCCCGGCAATAATTTGCAATCTACATATTTGAAAAAGAGGAAAGTTACTTGTTAACTTCTTATTATTTTAATCCCATGTTTCATTTTTCTTTTGCTTGATTCAATTCCCGTGCCAAAATGGTGCAGTTCCAATAATTTGGGGCCTAATATTGTCGTAATATTAACTGCACATCCAAGATTAATCAACTGGGGCGAAATTAGATTAATGAAAGTTGTGGTTAGAATTATATATATATATATATATATGGGCTCAATTATAAATTAAGTTTAATTGAGTGATTAACGTGGACACCGGTTGAATCATAAGTCGAGCACAAATGGTGATCGTGAGCCTTACCTCTCTACGGAGAGATGTAGGTTCAATTCCAGCAAGAGGCATCCGAAAAAATAAATGTTGGGGTTAATGGGATCCTTGTATATAAAACAGCATGAACACTAGCTGTAAATATTGGGCCTAAATAGAAACCCAATTCATGAAGCTTTTTATTTTGGTAAAATCTTTTAAATTTTGAAAATATTTGTCTAATAAGCTTAAAATTAAACATTAACCTCTTTAAATTTATACCTTCTACTATTATTTTATACTTACTTGAGTACCGCCATGTCCATCATAGACACCAAAGAAATGGGCAGTAACTTTGAAATTATTCAGATCATCTATTCCTTCTATTTGGGATTCCCGCGTCAGCATCCAAATAGGGACATAAAAAAACCCCGGCACCGTCACAAATGCATCCTCCATTACAGACCTCTTGCCACATACTGAGCTGCACCCCCAAAGAGGCTTACATTCAGACAGAAACACACTGATCTTTTTCTGTTTAACAACAGCTGAACTGTCGTGAATTTCAGACTCTTCGCTCAACTCTTTCATTGAGGATGTTGCCTCATTGCTGATTGCCGATAGAACAGGCAATGCAACCAAAGTAGAGTCCTCGTCAAATTTTCCCTCGTATTCAGACCTTATAGGTCTCACATTTTCTGTATGACTTGAGTATCCAAGCATGCTGACGACACCTACACATTAAATTAAATATATGCAAAGCTTTATCGTAAATTAGCAGGTTATTGACTATTTTTCACAAAACTTGACAAAGTAATTTTCTCTAGTTGTTATTTCAAAAAAAAAACTGCTATCAGATTTCTCTAGTTCTTTGAAGAGGCAAATCTTTTCAACAATGTAACTGTATGTGCTCCCCCTCTGAGTGAGGCCGAACACAAGCCATTGAGAAAATTAACAAAAAATATATAAGAAATTGTGAGTAGTTAAATTGAACTTCTAAAATTTACCTATCCTTAAAAAATAAATCTATAGACTTACAACTTGTTAATGTTGCTTTGATGTTCACGGCTACTTGTCGTTCTTTCTTAGATAAGTAATTATCATGGTTTCTTAATTTGTTGGATGGGAATTATGATATTATTTGTTTCATAAATCCCCTGGAAAGGGAGGAGAAAGAGAGATCTCATATGGAGAGATTATTTTTTTTTGGAAAAAAATGATGGTTTTAGGTTTCTCTTTTTATAAACCAGTAAAAGTCGGATTTTGAACACACGTCTTCTTGAGACTTAAATGCTCTCATACGGGGAATGTTTGTAATGACACGTGGGCCATTTCGTTCTCCATTTCTTGAAGAAATGAAGAAGCAACTTTTTTTATTTAACCGTTTCATTTCTTTTGAATCCAATCTAGGAATCATGGTCCTGGAGTACATATTATTTATCCCACATCTGTAAATGCAATAAAACAGCTGTCTACAAATGCAACAAAGAACTGGTGACCCCTCTGCTTGGAGATGCTTTGAATACCAATTTGATGTTTACTAGACCGAGTTCACCCTTGTTGATATGAAAAAGGGGAAATGATTGATAGTGTGAACATGTATTTACCGTGTTAAGAAACACTAAAATAAGAAGGTATTAATCAGTAGGAATGTTACCAACCAAAGATTAAATCTGTATCTTTATACATTGAATGCTCATGAGATGATGAGAAATAAAAAAATAAAAAAATTATTTGTAGTAATAGTTATCTTTTTTTTCTTTAAACAGAGTCAACCTTATCATTCATACTCGATGTGCTAATTTATTGTCTCCTTAAAATAACAGTTGAGTGTTTTGTTAAACGCAGTTAAATTTATATTAACTTGATGCATTAGTATCGATCGATCGTGAGAGGAGACACGCTCTCAAGCAGCATTAATTCTGTGGCTTCCAACCTTTGCCCTTTTGCTTGGTAGCTCTATGGAATTAAATGTGTTACATATTTGAGTTTTTCCATATTTCCAACCTTGGTTTTCAAGGAACCGAATCGTCTGCCCCCCTGAGAAAATTTCTGTCTCCAGAGTCACTGCGGAGTGGGCCCCCATTTAAAAAAAGTAAAAGTAACCCGTCCCTTTAACAGTAACTGGGCCCACCCCATAGTGACTCTGATTTCCTGCACCCAGGGGGCAAGAGATTTGATTCCAGTTTTCAAAGTGGTTTACATTGATATATATAATATATGTTGTTTGGATTGGATCAAACAATTAAATTTCTCTCGATTGTTGGTGATTTGATAAATCCCTATAAACTAATAAACTGCAACGGTAAGTGGGGTGACTGGATCAGTAAGACCCACACAGCCCAAACAAAAATGGGCCCTACTATCCGCTGCATCTCAATTGATTATTTCAGTTGACATAGGATTTATTATTAATCCCCAAGTTGATAAATGCACATCAATTACTGTAAGATCACAAGTCCCCCTTCACGAAAACTTGTTGATGCCGCTTTCTTATTCTGGGTATTAAATTAAGAGAAATGTTTTGGTCACCAAGCCATCATACCTGAGCATGTCCTTCAGCTAGTTTAACAGAAAAAATCTTTCAATTTTATCAAATTTTCATTTTCAGCATTCATATTCAAGCTTTTAAAGTTTTATTTATAACATTTTAAAATGCTACTTGCGAGTATTTTAACCTCTATTTGCAAGCAATTAAATTCTAGAGAAAAGGTAACGTCCCCGGGCTACAGTCCTCCAAAAATCCCTGCGTATAAAAGCCTTCCCTTTTTAGCTTAGTTCCGACGCGCTTTCAACTGCCATAATTTCAAGTACAATATGTATGTCCACAGGATAATATGTGTATGTTTACAGGATAATATGTGTATGTTCACAGGATACTATGTGTATGTTCATAGTGTTAGTTTGTAATAATCTAGAAGTCAATAATACGATAAATTATCATAAAGCTTTGTTCATGAATTGAATGTTTATTTATATAGCATTTTGTTGCCTTGAGTATTATTGAATTTATGGATCATTTCAAGTTCATGACTGAAATTGTGAAACTCCATAATATAGATGATATATACTCTTAAAAGGTCACTGACCAAGGTAATTAGCAGGAACACTAATTACCGCGATAAGGTTAGTATGTGGATTAAAAGATGGTTAAGTTTTACAAACCACCTGACACGAGATGTCATTTTAATCACATAGATACATGTTTTAGAAACATGGTATTTGACAGACCCCGAATGAAACATTAAATAGAATTGTGTTCGTGTCATTTATGTTTTCATTCAGTGTCACGTTCTACAGTATGAGGTATTTATCGTTCCCACTGAGAAATATGTATGTGTGATTGTTATCCACCGCTGTCCGTAAAAAGCAGTCATAACGGTAGCTTTTCCATATGTATAGCTTAGCTGAGGAAGTGATAGTTTACCAAGAATACTATTTGTCTCTCGTATCTCTATACGAGCTATAGCATCACTGGGCCCCTTGATAGAGTAAGATTATCTGCTAGCAGTATAATTACAAGAGTAATTATATTTGATAATCTGCTCAAGATCAAGAAAAGATTCAGTTAGCAAGGATGACACACATCTACCTTGAAACTGATCTGATAGCTATGAGACAGAAGAACAGACACAAGTAAATTGTTTACTGGATCGTGATATTGTACAGTACAGCATCATCTGTGTAATTGGATGGTCATGATGTGTTGCCAGATGCCACCCATGATTATAGAAGTTAAAACAGTTTTAACTCTATTTACCAACATAACACAGATCCTATTGGGTCACACCATATAGGAGTTAATCGGAGAATCTTATTGTGATTGATTATAAATTGGTTATGATCAATAGTAAGATGGTTATAATTAATTATACGTGTTATAATTAAATTATAAATGTTATGTAAAAATAACAAGCAAAAACATTGGTTAATTTATAAATGTGTGACACGTTGTATAAAAGTTAACCGGTTAATTTATAAATGTGCAGGACACGTTGTATAAATTACCGAAACAACAAACCGCAAGAAAAATATATATATAATTGTTCAGAATAATTATACGAATATTATTTGTGTTCGGGCCGAGGGCATTCGGGTCTTTTCAGATTTGTCCTTATCCGCATGACATGTCATTGATCTTATCCAGATGACATGTCATCAATCCTATCCACAAGGGCAAAATGGTCATTTCACACCTATGCCTTGCATGTGTAGAAACATGGAGAAGAGTGTGGAAGGGTGTGGAAGGGGTATTTTGGTCATTTCACATATAAAAAGATGAGGTGTCAATGGCATACCTTGTAAATAGGCCGAACTTGGAAGGCATTTTGGTCTTTTGCAACCGACCCTAAACACTATAAATAGGGGTGGAGGGGTAGAGAGAAATTAACTAATTCATTCGTACCGGTTTCATGTCGAAACGGATCGGTATTTTCTCTCTTTCTCGGTTTCTCTCCCAAATAGTGTTTCGGTTGAGAAAAGAAAGTTATACGTACTTGACGTATAATCTTGCGGGTTGTTGTGGAGTATATTTACGGGATCGATGAATAGTGTTTTACCGAATTTAGCGGTATGTCAATTTTGCATATTGATGAAACTGAGCAACCGAAAATTCGTGTTTACGGGTTTTCGTCTTTTCCCCGTGAATAGTGTTTTTGCAGAATTCCGCGGTTTACGGTATTTTTGGCAGAAGAAACAAATCGCTCTCTGGTTAGTCCTGGTGGATAACCGATAGAGGTATCACACGTGTGATACTCCGAGTCGATTCCTTCCCTGGTGAGGCTCTACTCGCTCGGTCTGCATTCCAACTGTGATTTGGAAACAAGGTATAAATATGTTATATTAATCTATTTAATTGGTAAGTAGATTAAAGTTTTAGAAATCAATCATGGAGTAGATCTGTAAAAGGATTAAATTGGGTTTTGATGCCAAAGGAATACTGAAGGTGGACCGCCTTGGAAAGTTTCCTGACATACCCCGTTTAATCCTGAGCTTAAGTTGGCCGTAAAAATTTTTGTTCTACGGCCATTCCGCACCTTAAGCCTAAAAGGGGTTTTGGTTAGCACCCCGAAACCCCAACACACAGAAGGTAGTCCCCAATAGCTGTCACGCGTTTTCAACAGTTTTCACGCATTTTCATTTGGGACCACGCGGTTTCATATGCAGAACATTCATTGAACTTGTTTATATGATTGTTTTCATAGTATTACAGGATCTAATGAACTTGTTTATATGATTAGTGTAAAAAGTTCGGAGATTTTCGGGAGATTGAGGGTCGGGGACTGTTAGTTGCTTTCTAAATTATAATATGTATAGTTTTAACATCTAGCTAGTTTTATTTTCAAGCCGAAAAAAGAAAGATTCTTTTACCTATGTTGCTATTGGATCGTTCCACATATTGGGTTGATATTAGTTATGTAACTTCTGTTTCTAAGAGTTTTTTGTCTTGTACATCTAAGATAACTAGAATTGTTACTAAAATAATATGAAATTATCTAATTAGGGACACGGCCATAGATAACTCTTTTCAATATTCAGCACCAAAATATCAAATTTGTATTACTTAGCAGTGAAAATTAAGAAATTATATAGTACATGTTGTGGAGAATTTTTTCTTCTGTAAATTGGGTTCAGAGCCTTGTTTTCTTGTCTATCTTATTTGATTAAAATGAACCAGTATATATAGGAAATAAATCAGCTGAAATTCTGAAATCGGGTACTGTTCACCCTGAAATTCCTACAATTCGAAATCCAGCCATCGAATTTTTCGAGAAGGCATCTCAAAACAGCTAGTTTTTCCTTGCACGTCTCTCGAAACAGTTCGACGGCTGGATTCGGATTGCAGAGATTTCAGGGTGAACAGTACTGACCTCAGATTTCAGCAGATTCGGATCCGTATATTTAACATGAAAGATGAACAACATACTACGATTAGTAGAACGGTTGCAATTCATAGTGAGTAGGGTTAAAATGCTTTATAGTTTTTGTATCTCAATTATGTCTCACATTTTTATCTCTGTTTTTAAAGTTCAAATAATCGATTCAAAGTGCTCAATGATCTCCATATTAAATATGCTTGGAGACCAAATTTTATATTTTTGACAATTGATTAGTACTATATTTTAAAAATTAATATTTTTGGATGGTCCGAAAATCTTTTGAAAAACAATAATTTTGCATCCATCTAAAAAATAGTAAAATGTTTTGAAAAAAAATACAACATTTGGTCTTCAAATACATTTTAATATAGAGATCATATTGAACACTTTTAATTGACTGTTTGAACTTTGAAAACATAAATAAGAATGTGAGATATGATTATGACACGAAAACAATATGATATTTTAACCACTCATCTGTAATACCAGTATAATTAATTATGCAACTGGCGACACGTTACCACATCCAGGGCCATTGATCCATTATTGCCGGAAAAAGGAGTGACCATACTTTATGAACGCCAATAGAGATATATATTTTTTACTTGTACATTCTTTTCTTTAGCATGAAATGAAAACAAACAATCAAATTATTTCTAATGGTTTACACCAAATCTTAACTGGCGCCTTTCACACAGATAATAATTTCTGCATTCTTCTAATATCATCCCAATCAACAGGAACCTTTTCAACAGAGGATACGCATTCTTAAATCTACAAGGACTAGTACTGCAAACCACATGGTACATTTTTAAGCGTTTAGTGTTGAGCACAGAGAGAATCACCTACGCAGCCTCTTAACTGTTGGAGATTTTACTCTTTTAAGAATTCTTTCTTTCAGTTTCCAGAAATTTCAGAGAATTAATAATGTAATAGTGTTCGACATGTTAGTCCTTTCCTCGTTATTTTTTCCAGTTCTACTGTATTTTTTGTACCTGCAGCAATAAGCAATAAGACTTCTCAATTGAACCAATCATAACACCTTTTCAAGGTAACATTCCACTTGGGCAAAAAAGCTTTGCACTAGTCTAATCAGTATACAGAATAAACAGGGTACCATCCTTATATAAACCCAGACCAATTCAAAAAGTTTGGCCTAAAAAAAAATAATAGAACTTAACATAATCAAATATTATACAATGAAAACTAGGACTTGCTTTTAAACTTCCATTTCGATCTCAAATCAACCACCATTACTGTTATGTTATCCTTGCTTCCCTTTTGGAGAGCAAGCCTCGACAGAGAATCAGCGGCAAATTGTGCGGCACGATCACAGTCAGATTCAAGATTCTCGGATGATGCCACGGTGCCATTCTTTTTATGCCACACCATAATTTTCCTCCGTGCTAAATCACAAGCTTCTTGATTCGATACGACGTCCCATAGACCATCACTAGCAAGGACTAGGCAATCATCATCTTTTGCACGTGGAATTATTGTTGTTTCCGGTACTGGAATTATCCATGGCTTTAAATATCTATCCCCTGAAAATGACCAAAAATAATATCAAGTCAATTTTAATTATTGCCTGCCTAGGTATATTTGTTGGTTAGACTAATATGTTGTGCCAATCAATAGTCCATTTCCATTACTTCTAAAATTGGCAATTTTTAATACTATTTCACATATAATGTATTTGTGATATTAATGAACTGTTAATAATTAGAACCAAGGCATACTACGAGCTGCAATGTCACACTACATGCACATTTTTGGTTCCGTTAAAAAATTGAATTTTGGTCATTTCAGTTTGATTTCTCTTTGATATCTTTGTTTTCTCATTTTTGTCTTCTAGGTTTTGGGTTGGTCAGAATCATGTAGTGGGTCCCAAATTCAGATTATAATAACATTGATTAGTTCTTTTTAGGCAAGTCAAAAATGTTGCTTAGTCGTTCAAACTTCATAACAGCTGGGTAATATGTTTTCAAAAATTAGATTACAGGTTTGTTGGGTTTAGATATTAAATTAGGCTCTGGACCAACCTGATTAGCTGTATTCACTAAGTTTGGAACAGTCATAGATACAGGTGGCATTCTTTTTAATAAGTTTCAATTTAGGATGGCAGGTATTTGGATTTGGTCAGGTGTTGCCACCTATACAACCTTGTAAGAGGAAAAATACTAATAAGCACCATGAAAGAACAAAAACACAAATCAGTAACGAAAAAAATATATATATATTAAAATAAGAACCAAGTACCATTGAAAAAAAGAGAGGAGGAAACCTTGAAGTATGCATTTATAATACTGGCTTAAATATTTACTATCGTCAAGTAATAATGCGAGAAACTCACATACCAATGGAACGTGACATAGCAAGAACACCGAGCACACGGTACCCATTCCACCATATAACTTTTCCTCCCTCTGCCTCTATCCTCGCATACTCTTCCTCTCTCTCTGGCTGTAAAATAAAATCCCTCAGATTGTTACTCCAAATGTTTTGAGCAGCAAATGTACATTACCAGACTTCCCTTTTTATATATTATTTTGTTTTATGAGGCGGCTATGATAATATGCATATTACACAGCGGCCCACACTACGGATTTATATTTTCACTTCATATGAAAAATGTATATGTAGACCAAATTTTACATTTTTTAGAATTTTTTTTACTATATTTTAGATAGGAAGAATTTGAAAATTCTAGACCATCTAAAAACAGTGATTTTCTACCTATCTAAAAATGGAGGGTTCTAATGCCTCATGTCTTCATACCTCATCATACCTCATATTTTATATCTTCGTTTTCAAAGTTCAAATTGTCGATCCGAACTGTTCAACATGTTATATATACTAAAATATGGTTAGGGATGAAATTTTATAATTTTTGAAATTTTTTACTATTTTTTAAGATGGGTAGAAAATCACTGTTTTTTGAACGGTTAAAAAACAGTGATTTTGTACATACCTTAATAAATAGTAAAAAATTTCAAAAAATATAAAATTTCATCTCCATGCATCTTTTAGTATAAATATTATGTTGAACGGTTAGGATTGACAATTTAGACTTTGAAAACGAAGATATAAAATATGAGGTATGATATAAATATTATGTTGAACGGTTAGGATCGACAATTTAGACTTTGAAAACGAAGATATAAAATATGAGGTATGATATAAATATTATGTTGAACGGTTAGGATCGACAATTTAGACTTTGAAAACGAAGATATAAAATATGAGGTATGATGAGATATGAAAAAGATGAGACATTGAAACTCTCCTAAAAATATAGTAAAAATATTCTAAAAAATGTAAAATTTGGTATGCAGGTACATTTTCATATAAGAATCATGTTAAACAGTTTGGATCGATGGTTTGAACTTTGAAAATAGTGATGTGGATCTATACCACGGGGCAATCTGTAATATGCATATTATCATAGCATCACTCTTCAACAACAACAACAACAACAACAACAACAACAAAGCATTTAGTCCCAAACAACTTGGGGTAGGCTAGAAATGAAACCCAATCACAATTATAAGAGAAAAATTAGTAATGAAGTAGTAATAAAAATACGAATAAAAATAATAAAAGTGAAAGTGAAAGTGAAAGATTTTATTAATCTGTAATATGCTTTGTTTTATTTATTTATTTATGATTTGTAATATGCATATTATCATAGCCTCACTCTTGTTTTATTTATTTATTTATGATTTGCTTTGTTTGATGCTGGGTTAGTTATCAGTTTTTGTAAAGATTTTGTTAGTTGGCTTGTATTTGTGCACAGTGGAACAAATTATTAATATACAAGAAGTAATGAAACCTTACTTTATGATCAACGGATAGAGGCATGGCCTGCTTGCCACGTGAAAGGACTGCACGTGAGTCGCCACAGTTAGCTACTATGATGTGGGAAGAGGAAACAACAGCAACTACAGCTGTTGATCCGACAGTCTCGGGCGCAATTTCCTCAGTTTCATCATCAACCTTCTTGAAGCAATCTATGAAGGCTCGATCCCACTCTTTCCTCAAATCAAAATTAATCTTTTCTCTTGGATGCCCCTTTTGAGCATCGTTTAATTCTTCCGATAGTGCTTGGTGAATTCTGTCACGGCAATAACTTGCAACCTATGCACGAAAGAAGAGTTAGATTCTAGTGCCTGTTGAGTTTTGAATTTCCACCTCTTTTGCAGTTAAATTGTGCACTGACGTAATTTGGGGCAGGATAAGTCTTAGTTAGACCTTAATTGGACAATCTAAGGTCAACAGATTTGATGTAATTTGTAAAATCTTAATTGCAGTGATGGAGGATCATTCAGATTATAGGCAGTTAGGTTTAATTGATGTTTAATACCACAGTTAATCAAACACAAGTTGGGCCTTAAATTGAACCCCAGTTTATGATATTTTTGGTAAAATTTTCCCTTTCGGATCTTTTACACAGAAAATTCCACAAAGGGAGTTAACAATAACCCTTTCTTAGCAACTCTGATAAATAGATTTCCTTGTGGATCTTTTAAACAGCAATTCATATGAAGGGAGCTAACCACAACCCTTTCTTGGCAACCCTGGTACCTATTTGGTACCGTGTACCAGTTTTGTACTTACTTGGGCACCACCATGTCCATCGTAGACACCAAAGAAATGCGCAGGAACAGTAAATTTGCTCGATTCATCAAGCCCATCTATCGGGTAGTCCTGGGTCAGCATCCAAATTGGTACATTGAAAAACCTCGGTACCGCCACAAAGGCATCCTCCATCTCAGGCCTCAAGCCACATACTGAGCTGCACCCCCAAAGAGGCGCATAATCTGTCAGAAACACACTCTTTTTCTCTCTAATTACAGTCAAACCGTTGTCTAGTTCGTTTGCCTCTTCACTTGGGCATTTCACCGAGCACGTCACGTCCCTGTCAATTATCGATATAACAGGCATCGCAACCACCGGAGAGTTCTCCTCCATTGTTTTCTCCCCAGATTCAGACCGTATAAGCGTCATTTTAAAAATCTTCTCTAACCCAATACTCTTTTTCTCTTTCTCTTCATATCTCAGCTGACAAACACTTGGCGAGAGAATCTGAATTAGTTATCCACATGCTTACTTTATAGGCAGAGATGCTATCTGTTGTCCGAGGTGGATAGGAAATCACAGACGGGAAGTTGAAAAAAGAAAAGGGTAATAGGCGAAAAAGAAGGCTTTAGAAAGAGTAGGTGAAAAGGATTATACGTGGAACCTTCAAACAAAGGGACCGCGTGACACCTATCTGGCTGCTTTTAGAACTGTTTGGTTTCCCTGGAATAAGCCAAGAATAGCGCCTGTTGCAACCTATTCGAGCAAATTACGCAATAAATAATCACCTAAATAACATAACAAAAAGAAAAGTAAACTATCGTCTCGTGGAAAACGAACCACCCACACCTATTTTCTTATTCTTAAATAAAGCTACAGTTTATTCGCATTTGACACGTGTTGCGACCCATCGCTTTCAATCATACCAGCTGTGACAAGGCAAGAGAAGAGAAGATGATCCGTGATTTTTATTTTTACCCATTTAAATAAATATTTTATTAAAAATAATTAGGTTTTAAAAAAATTTATAAAAATGCTCAAATCGTACAGAATATTTACGGTTCAGAATTAAAATTTTGAACCGCACAGAATATTTACGTTCCGAATTTTTATTTTTTTTATTTTTTTCGGACCGTACAGAATATTTACGGTCCGAATTTTTTTTTTTATTTGGAACTGAGTGAAGTTTCGTACGAAAATTGACCAACTTATAGTCTTGATATCTCACGATCTGTTTGGAGATTTCATACGAAACTTCACAGCCTTGTTCTATGAAGTCAAGACTGCATGTCGGTCAATTTTCACGATTTTTGGAGATGTTTTTCTATGTTAACCAGGGGTGCAAAGTTGGGCTCATAATGCACTCCTTTAGTAGTTCGGGCAATTTTTGAGACCTGATATCTCACGATCTGTTTGGAGATTTTGTACAAAACTTCACAGCCTTGTTCTATGATGTCAAGACTGCATGTTGGTCAATTTTCACGATTTTTGGAGATGTTTTGCTATGTTAACCAGGGATGCAAAGTTGGGCTCATAATGCACTCCTTTAGCAGTTCGGGCAATTTTTGAGACCTGATATCTCATGATCTGTTTGGAGATTTCGTACGAAACTTCACAGCTTTGTTCTATGATGTCAAGACTATATGTCGGTCAATTTTCACGGTTTTTGGAGATGTTTTGCTATGTTAACCAGGGATGCAAAGTTGAGCTCATAATGCACTCATTTAGCAGTTCGGACAATTTTTTGAGATCTGTTTGCATATCTGGTTAACATAGCAAGACTTCATGTTCGTACAAAATCTCCAAACAGATCATGAGAAATCAGGTCTCAAAAATTACCCGAACTGTTAAAGGAGTGCATTATGAGCCCAACTTTGCATCCCTGGTTAACATAGCAAAACATCTCCAAATATCGTGAAAATTGACCAACATATAGTCTTGACATCATAGAACAAGGCTGTGAAGTTTCGTACGAAATATCCAAACAGATCATGAGATATCAGGTCTCAAAAATTACCCGAACTGTTAAAGGAGTGCATTATGAGCCCAACTTTGCATCCCTGGTTAACATAGCAAAACATCTCCAAAAATCATGAAAATTGACCAACATGCAGTCTTGACATCATAGAACAAGGCTGTGAAGCTTCGTATGAAATATCCAAACAGATAATGAGATATCAGGTCTCAAAAATTACCCGAACTGTTAAAGGAGTGCATTATGAGCCCAACTTTGCATCCCTGGTTAACATAGCAAAACATCTCCAAAAATCGTGAAAATTGACCAACATGCAGTCTTGACATCATAGAACAAGGCTGTTAAGTTTCGTACGAAATCTCCAAACAGATAATGAGATACCAGGTCTCAAAAATTGCCTGAATTGCTAAAAGAGTGCATTATGAGCCCAACTTTGCACCCCTGGTTAACATAACAAAACATCTTCGAAAATCGTGAAAATTGACTGACATGCAGTCTTGACATCACAAAATAAGGCTGTGAAGTTTCATACGAAATCTCCAAACAGATCGTGAGATATCAAGACTGTATGTCGGTCAATTTTCGTACGAAACTTTACTCAATTCCAAAAAAAAAAAAAAATTTGGACCGTAAATATTCTGTGCGGTTTGAAATTTTAATTCCGAACCGTAAATATTTTCTACAGTTTGGATATTTTTATAAATTTTTCTAAAACTTAGTTATTTTTAATAAAATATTTATTTAAATGGAAAAAAATAAAAATCACGCGAAGATGATAGAAGAAGGATAAGAAAAACACGGAAAAGCAGAGAGGAGAAAATTGAAAAGGATGTGGAAAAAGAAAGACCCCTCTTTGGTTGAGAGAAGCAGGGAAGAAAGAACAACGGACGCGTGTCGACTGGTCAACTAGTCAAATAAGGAAAAGGTTCGCAGTATCGTGCGAGGTGCTTCCACGTGTAATACTTGTTCTACACGCTTCCATTTGCTCCTTTCGTAATCAATTACTGTGGCACCCACCTGCTTTTTAAGTAGGTCAACAGCTGGAATGGATCCCTTCTCTGCCTCTCTGGCTCACTGTTAGGCCACCAATGCACACATTAATAGATACAAAGTTCATAGTAATAAAAGATCTAAAAGAAACACGTGCCTCTTTGTAATAGTGCTTTTGTCTTTAGTGGGTTCGGTATGGGAGTCCGCATCTTTTGCATTAACTCTAAAAAGTATCTCTCGAGAACGGGTTATTAATGAGCGAGCATGAGCGAGTTAGAGTATTATGTTCGATCATTTAATAAATATGCGAGTTGCTAAATAAATAAGTTTAAGCGAGTTGATAAATGAGTGAGTCGGGAATGAACGAGTTTTTAATGAGCGAGTTATAAGCGACTCACGAGTTATGAGTATTAAAATTTAATAAATTGTCATAATTCATTTAAATAAAATATAATAAAAATTCAACAAAAATATAATCATATTACAAAAATCAACATTATTATCAATACTTAAACAATGATACTTTCACAACTATCGTCCTACAAACAACAATAGAATATAATAAAAATTAATAGTATCATCCAACAAAGTGTAATACTTTCACAGTAGCATCAATAGACAACAATCAATATATTACAAAAATAGAATAATCGAACAGAAACTAACAACAGCACTAATAAAAATCCAACAGCTATCGTGGCAGAAATTATGAATATTATACAGGATTTAATGAGGCAAGGCTGATGTGGCAAAAATTTATTTGGGATTGAATGTGGCAGGGATTAGATGTGACAAATCATAAATGAGCGAGTTTAAGTGAGCATTTAATGAGCGAGTTATGAGCGGCTCACGAGTTATGAGCAATTTACTCACCCTTACTTGAGGTAACGCATTTTGACCGTGTAATTTAAACGGAGCTAATTCAGACACAGCTTATAATTCAGAATCCTTTTAATATTAGTGTGATGTAATCCGTACAAATCTTAAAACAAATATGACGGTTCACATGCATTAACTCAAAAGATTCTTTTTTAGTTAATGCAGAGGATACGAATTGCGGTATGGTAGTATGGAAGCCACCTCATCTATAATTGCGTCATCCATTGTTAATGGGAGGTACGCTTGCTTTAACTGCTTTGCCGCTTTGTATGTATAATTAGCCTTTTTTGGGCTATATGTTTGCTTAATTGCTTTCTCTGGGCTACGATCCATTTCCTTAAACAATATGGACTTTAATTTTTCGTCTTAATGGGCTTTCATTTCCGAAATTTTATTTTTACCATTCTTAAAAAAAAAAAAAAAAATCAATTAATCAGTTTTTTCTTTTTGTCAGAATTCGACATTTACAAGTTTTTGAACTGATTATTTGTTTTGTTTTTTTTAAGGATGTTAAAAAAAAAATTTCGGCTTTTATTTTTTCTCTTTATTGGAAATTATTTTTCTTTGCTTTTGGTTTGCCAAAATAATTTATTTTCTTTTGAAGTGGGAGATCTGGCTAAGTGGCTAGTTTGATTGCTGTGAGTACAGACAAATGGGACCACCTGTCAGCCACTAGTCGGAGCTTGGTACTCCATTTGGCAATGACTTGATTGCATGTAAATTGGGAAATGATAGCAGTCATCTTTCTACTATCCACCTTGTTAGTACCTTCTCTTTATTTGATTACAATTTTTTTTTTGTTCTTCGTTGAAACAACTTATGCGTAGTGGAAAATTTATATTAAATTGTCTTACAATTGTTTTACAATTGAATGCAAATTTTCTTTTGTATTTTCGAAGTTGCTCATATTGATCAATCAATACAAATTACATAATCAAGTAGGCATGCTGTCGAAATTTTGTCAAAAATGCTAAATATTTGGTTGCTTTGTAATAACAATGCTTTGTAATAACAAAAAAGTATAAGGGGTTACTTTGTAATTATTGTATCTTAACCTTGTCAGTACCTTTTCTTTAGGTCTGAGGTTCTTCCCTGAACTTTTCCTTCCAAAATATTCAGAACTTTTTCTTCTTTAGTTTTGTTATAATCTCATAAATATAACTAAGTTGTGCAGAAAAACAAATACCTTAATTGATAAACAACTATCAGGTAACTAAATTGAAGGTTCAAATCTAAATATGTCAATCTTTAATCAGAAAAAGGGCCCGGATCACATTGAAAAGGACCGGATCCATTCCTCCTTCGAGCTCGAGCGGCTCGAAAGGATGCATATGACACGAGGATTCAAATCTAAATGTGTCAATCTTTAATCAGAAAAATCAAAACTAAGTCCGAGTGCTAACAATTTCTTTCAGAAATTTTATCGAACAAGTCAAATGCATATTTAGTTTAATCATGTTTTGGAGTAGATTTGTTAGGTCCTTAACGTGACTTTGCAGAAGTAATCAAAATTTGAATAGAGAATCGAATGATTGTTCAAAGAAATTGAGAAACTAGATATATAATTAGAGAGTTCAAAGCATTTATAGCGAAAACCAAAATCTGAAGCCTAATCAACGAAATAAAAAAAGACAGTTAAATCAAGAAACATTTTAATTACAGGAATTTTAAAGTAGAAATGCCAAAATACAGAATTAGAAAGAGAGAGAGAGAGAGTTCACCGGGTGTGGATTTTAACAGCAATATTTCGACTCATGTAGCGTTGAGGTAAGAGAAAGTTTTTAGAAATAACTGTTTTGCCCTTTTTCAATTGAGAGCTAAATTATGTACGATACATAAAGAAGGAAATAATAAAAATATAATTTTGACATGTCTAAACAAGCAACGCAGGATCTTTTCCCATTATCTCTAATATATTTGCTCGTAGTATTCTTTTTCTGTCTCATGGTCTTGATTTAATGAAACGCTCGATGGCTAAAGCAACTTGAAACATCAACTATTGGGGTAATTTTTTTTCAGAGTGAGGTTAAAATGTTTTATTATTTTAGTATTCTAATCATATCCTACATATATATATATATATATATATATAGAGGTTGACTAAGATCAAAGTGGTAGTTCTTGAGCTTTGGTGCTACCAATTCGTTTTTCAATTTTGCAAAGTTCAAAACGTCGATCCGAACCGTTCAAGTTATTCTCCATATTAAATTGTGCTTGGAGACCAAATTTTACATTTTTCTAAATTTTTTTACTATTTATTAAGCCACTTTGAAAACAGCTGATCCAACGGTGGCTTCTGATTTTTCTGTTTTGTTAAGCCACCGTTGGATCAGCGATTTTCAAAGTGGCTTAATAAATAGTAAAAAAATTTAGAAAAATGTAAAATTTGGTCTCCAAGCACAATTTAATATGGAGAACAACTTGAACGGTTCGGATCGATGTTTTGAACTTTAAAAATTGAAAAACGAATTGGTAGCACCAAAGCTCAGGAACTACCACTTTGATCTTAGCCAACCTCTATATATATATATATATATATATATATTTAAGTTCAAATAGTTAATTCATACCGCTTAACATGATTTTCATATTAAGATGTGCTTTGAGACTAAATTGTATATTTTAAAAAAAATTACTAACCTTTAGATATGTACAAAATTATTGATTTTCAAAAAAAATGTGGACCATCCAAAAATAATGATTTTGTACTTATCTAAATAATTAATAACAAATTTTAAAACCTTAAAGAACATTTTATTATGGAGATCATGTTAAGCAATTCAAATTGGCTATTTGAACTTTCAAAATAGAGATCAAAATGTGAGGCATGATTGAGATTCAAGCACATTTGAACTTTGAAAATTATAATTTTTATCTCTTTATAATTTTTGATACATTATTTAATCAAATATAATTATTTATTAAATGAAATGTAATAATTACTGTATAAACTAATTTTATCAAAAATTACTAATTAAAAACTATATAAAATATTTTATTAATTAACTGTATGGTTAAATACTAAAAAAAAAAACATATGAAATGTAATATAAATCAATATAATTTTATGAGTGAGGCTATGGTACTATGCATAGCATGATATGTGCTATGAATCAATATTTTTGTTCTCAAAATTCTAACGGTCGACTTGAATCATTCAACATGGTTCCATATGAATATATACTTGTAAACTAAATTTTACATTTTTAGAAATTTTACACTAGTTTTTTTTAAATGGGTAGAAAGTACTTTTTTTGGATGGTCCAGAAATTTTAAGTTGGGTGATTTTCTACCCATCTAATAAAATAATATAAAAAATTATAAAAAATGTAAAATTTAATTTACAAGTATAAATTTTTATGGAGACTATGTTGAATGGATCAGATCAACTGTTAGAATTTTCAAACTGAAAAATTGAATCCATAGCGCATGCCAAGATACGCTATGCACAATACCATAATCTTACTCTAATTATAGAGGTTGGCTATTCTACTTCCATAAGCATATGTGGGCATATGCTTATAACTCGTTTTTGCATTTCTAATGTCCAACTAGTCGATTTGAAGCGCTCAGCGTGTTCTCCATATTAATATGTGTTTAAATACCAAATTATATATATTTTTAAATTTTTTTACTATTTTTTCAGAATTTTTCAAAACAATCATAAAAAATATTAAAAAAATAATTAAAAAAAAAATGAAAAACCTGTTTTGAAAAATTCTAAAAAAACAGTAAAAAAATTCTAAAAAATATAAAATTTGGTAAACACATATTAATATGGAGAACACATTGGGCATATGCTTATAACTCGTTTTTGCGTTTTCAATGTCCAAATGATCGATCTAAAGCACTCAATATGTTCTCCATATTAATATGTGTTTGGAGACCAAATTTTATATTTTTTAGAATTTTTTACTAATTTTTCAGAATTTTTCAAAACAATCATAACAAATATTAAAAAATAATTAAAAAAAATATGAAAAACCCTGTTTTGAAAAATTCTGAAAAAATAGTAAATTTTTTTTTAAAAATATAAAATTTGGTATTTAAACACATATTAATATGGAGAACACGTTGAGCGCTTCAGATCAATTAATATAGTTTTATGTATAAATAAAAAATTATCATATATAATCTTATATTAATTAATTACCCTATGAAATAGGAGTACAAAATACCTCTTGACTATACTCTTATTCAATAACAATAAGTTAACAAAACAAAAAGTTACCCATATCCACATGATAGAATACGGTACGGATCAGATAATATAAAGAGCATCATAGACGTCTACAGAATCAGAACAGGTGAAATTTAATGAATTACCTATGAAAGATCTAAATATAAGTAAGATAATTAATGTCCAGTATGGCACAAGGCCCCATTACCCATAACTTATATAATTTTAATTTTAAAGATTTGAAGACCGTTTTCATTATTTTATTCGATACCATCTATCCTCTAAAAAAATTTCCACTAGCTTGAAATATAGAAGGTTTCCGTGAAGAACCTCCAATGAGAAAGTGCGGTCAAAAGATATTAGTTATGCAATGTTTGGGACTTTTGAGTCTTAATTAACAGTTCTGGATTCACACGTAATTTAAAGAAGTGTATTAGGTATATACATACTATATATTGAAGTTGAAAGTTGATTCCAACAGAAAC
Organism: Carex rostrata; assembly: GCF_964058835.1. NCBI lineage: Eukaryota > Viridiplantae > Streptophyta > Magnoliopsida > Poales > Cyperaceae > Carex > Carex rostrata. Next base: position 4,910,812 of record NC_135948.1, on the reverse strand, counting down.
AAATTAGGAAATGTTCTGTTCCTCTGTCCAATTTAGGACGGGATGTATTCTTTCGAAAAATTATATTTCCATTGTACTAAGAATGGAAAAAGGTAATTGTTTTTAGAGGAGTGCCAAAAATAAAAAATAAAATAAGGTTAAGGAATATATTCTCTGTATGTCTTTCTCCCATTTCACTCATGCAGGTTTTTGTTTTTGATTGTTCTCAATCAGTTATAGATATTTCTTTGAATAATTATATGAATCCCTCTACTCCCATCCTCCATCATTCTCCTATCTTTTAAACCTTTATTTATGTAAAATTTTGCGAATGTCGTCCACATTTTTCATGATCTATATGAAATTTTGTGAATCTAAAACCACGAACGTATTATACGCAATTTTATCTTTCAAATGAGATCCATGATAACATACTTTCGGGCTCATCGTCACACAAGTATTTATACCTCATCGTGCAAACATTTATACTTATACTTGTAAGTATTTATCCCCAATCATATTTAACTTTCATAAACTAACTTAACTAACTAGTTTAATTAAATTTATTCAAAACACTATGGTCTTTCAAGTTTAATTAAATTCATAAGTATAAATACTTTGAAGATAATAAATTAATACTTGCAAACTAAGATATTAATACTTGCATGTCTAACTTGATATGACTATATGAGGACCACTCAAACTACATGAGAAGAATAATCATACATGTTTTTAGTTTTTTTTTTTTTTCAATGTCGTCCACATTTCTCACGATCTATGAGAAATTTTACAAATCTAAAACCATGAACGTATTCTACGCAATTTTATCTTTTAAATGAGATCCATGATGATATACTTTCGGGCTCATCGTCACACAATTATTTATACCTCATCGTGCAAGCATTTATACCTATACTTGTAAGTATTTATACCCAATCATGGACCCCGCATCTCCGCATCAATCTTTCCCAATCGTCCCTGCGTCTATTGTTCTAGCAATAATATTTTTAGTCTATTTGACTAATTTGCAAAAACATACAATTATTGAATTTTACGATTTCTTCTATTTTAGAATTATGCAGGTTCAAGTCAAATGGAATTGCAATATGGAATACTTGAACTGAAGAAATCATGAAGACTTATCAAGAATGTAAATTGTAAAATCTAAACTTGGTAAAGTGTTTTTGATGTTGTTTCAACAGGATAAAAATGTTGGTAACGTTTGTAAAACGTTATAACGATTATACCTTAAGAAAACGCTGTGAAACAACTCGATCAAAGTCAAAAAAAGTCAAAAAAAATCAAAAAACGTTGCTGTAACGTTTTCTGTAATGTTTTAAAACGTTGGTAACGTTTTAAAACGTTGGTAACGTTTTAATTAATTTCTAAACTTCAGAAATTCCTGATTTTGATCAAGTTTTTACAGTACAAAACGTTATGTAACGTTTTATAAACGTTGTAACGTTTTGGATGAGTTAGCTGAGCTGTCAGAAAAGTGTAAACCTAAATCGCATTATAAGTTAAAACGTTGTAACGTTTTTGAAACGTTTGTGTAACGTTTTGGTGCAGCTCTCGGACTTTTGAAGTTTCATAAAACGTTACCAACGTTTCTGGAAAACGTTGTAACGTTTTAGCTCAAACAGCTCATTTTTGAGCTGCCACTATAAATAGACTGAAGGGATCACTTTCAAATCTAACCTAGCCGTTCCTAAACTTCAAAAGAGGCGATTTTCTGAGAGCTTGGTTCCACCATTGTTGATTGAGCTTAAAACTTCAATATCTCTCAATCAATCTCAAACAACCTCAAATCCACTTCACTAATCTCTAGTTAGATTAGGTTAGAGTGATCTATTGAGTGTTTCTCTTGTTCTCGAGTTGCTCGTGTGACTTCCCTTGGTTGTAAGGGCTCGCCGGCGCTCATCTCTCGTTGGCCGTGACTTCCCGTTTTGTAAGGGCTCACGGTTCACAATTGTAATCCTTTCATATTGGGTAATAGAAAGGCGCACCTAGAAAGAGGTTGCGACGCCCCGGAGACGTAGGCCATTGTTTTGCCGAACTCCGTTATCATCCCGCGTGTCAATTTCTCTAAACTCATCTCTTTTACTTTCAATTGCAATTTATTTTCAGTTTTTGTTCATTTAGAGGTGCCTTAAGAATAACAAAGTGGTATCAGAGCAAGTTACTCAAATTAAGACACACTTAATTAGAGTTAGATCAACTTGTCAAATGGCACCCTATAGACCCGTGAAGGAACCCCTAATTTTTGGCAATTCGACCAAAAATTTTATGCATTGGAAGAAAACCATGATCAATTATTTAAACATTCTTGAGTTATGGGATGTGCTTAACAAGGGGTATACACCAATATTCACTACCACTACCACCGACATTAAAATCGAGACTCCCGAATCCAAACAAACCAAGAAAGACAATGATCTTGCAATTAATGTCATAATTAACTTGGTTAGTGAATCGGTTGCCTTAATCTTTGGTAGCTCTTCAACCGCAAAAGAAATGTGGGATGCTCTTGTAAACCGGTATGAGAGAAATACCCAAATTAAACGAACCAAATTAACCGGTTTAGAAGCCAAATTTGAAACCTTTAAGGTTGAAGATGGCGAAAGCATTGAGGATATGTATAATAGACTTATGCATATCCAAAATGAATTTACCGAGTTGGGAGAACCGCTTTCTAACAATAAAATTGTAGGGAAGCTATTGAGGATCATGCTCATGAGAGACAAATGGTCCGGCTTGGTGAGTGCGCTAGAAGCAATTCAAGGCACACATGACTCACTCACACCGGATGACCTCTATGCACACTTACGAAGCTTCGAAGAGAAACTTCGGCAATCCAGAAACCCAAAGCAAAGTTCAAAATTCAAAACCATGGCATTTCCGGCTCAAAACCGAAAACCTTCTAGCTCCTCAAACACTTGTCTCTCAAATGATCAATTTATAAACAAAATTGATCATAAGACCTCCAAAAATACCATTCTCCTATCCAAAATGTTTCAAGACATGCTTGATCTCGAAATAAATTACAACAAGGAACGAGAAGAGAAGAATAAAAGAGTGACGTGCTTCGCATGTCATAGAAAATGGCACACCACTCAAACTTGCTTCCAATTGGATGGGTACAAGGCCAAGAAAAAGGCTAAAGCCTTGCAAGCCTTATTCTCGTATGAGAGCGAGGCCGAGCAATCCAACACGGAGTCGGAAAATGAACAAGAGACAAACCTTGCATTGATGGCAAGTGTAGATGAAGGTCTCTCGGCAATTGATGTCGACTCGATTATCGCAAGCAAGAATATCACCGATGAGATCACCATCGAATTCCTTAAAGACCTTGTCAAATCAAGAAACATCAACAAGGAAGGTGATGAAATTGAAGCCTCAACTAGCTCCGCTAATGAGGTACATTTAAGTTTTGGTCTTAATGATCTTGATACCGAAGATGAATTGACCGATGAGGAAGAAGGTGGTGAAGAATATAATGATTCAATTGATGAGACCAAATATGACTTGTGTACCAATCGGTTAGAAACCAATGATACAAGCAATTTCACAAATGAGATTCTAACACGGTATGATGATGAACCTAGGTGGCAATCTCTCCTTGATGAGTCCAATAGAATTTTGGTTGAAAAGGAAGGTATTATTCAAAAATTGATTGCTAAAAATGACATGTTAGAATGTGAAGTTAGGAATTTAAAAACATCGCACATAGGTGAAATAGGCATATTAAAGGTTAAAGTTCAAACCTTAGAGACCGAAAATAGGGCATTAAGGTCTCCTAGTGAATCTTCAAATGTCACTAGTCTAGATCCTTATTATGTGAGTAATTTGATACATGATCAATCTTATCATAAAATAGATAGAGTTGGTCTTGGATTTGAGAAGGATAAATCCTCATTTAAATCCAATCACATACAAGGCCCAAAAGAAAAAGGGGAACATTCTCAAACTTCAAGTATTCCAAATGCCAAACTTAAGTTTAATTGTGAGCAATACTCAACTTATCAATTCTTTACCAAAAATGGTTTAACTCCCTTGAACAAGGAGTCATCCAAATTGAAGTCTTCTCATGCCTCAAATGCTAAACAAGATAAAAAGTCACAAAATTATGCATTTAGGTATAAGTACAATAAAAGAAATTTCAAGAACAAAAATACTTTTCAAAATAGTGATAAGAACATGTTTAATCCAAAGGGGTCAAACAAAACTTATTTCAAAGGACCCGATGGATGGTTTTATGAACTTAAAAATAAAAATGCTTTACAAAACCAAACTCAAAGAAATGGTGTAGCTAGAGATGTTCCCCAACATCATAATCGATTTGATTTCAACAAAACTAAGAGTGTCACATCTAAAGTTGCAAATAAGTCTCATGATAGTCGTAGGTGTAGCATGCATGAAATTAAGCATCAATACCAATCCGCTTTCAAGCCAGGTTCTATTGCTCAAAAGCCATCAATTACATTTTGTAATTATTGTTGCAAAATTGGCCATACCTCCTTAGAGTGTAGGTTTAGGAATGGAGACAACAACTCAAATGTTGTTTGGGTTCCTAAAGTTAAACTAGCTTAGATTCATACATAATCTCCCCTAATTTATTCAATTTGCCAAAAATCAAGGGGGAGATTAAACAACGTATGTGTTAGTTACTAACTCAACAATAACTAATATATACTATTGTAGGAGTGATTGATTGCATCTCATAAACAAAATGCTTGGATCATTGATAGTTGTTGTTACACACAAATATTATGCGCAATCTAAACTCTGCATAATTATGAAATTCGCTTCCGCTACATACCAATTATGTGTGACAACACTAGTGCCATAAAACTAAGCAAAATAAAAATATTTGTGTTAGCTATGACTCATACATATCGACACCAAAAACCAAATTGTCAATATTTTCACGAAATCCTTGAATTGTTGAGTCTCATGAATTGTGAACTTGTTAAGGGTTTGAATGCAAAAATGTTAATTGCTTGAATTGCTATATCTTAGTTAATTTGGTATTTGTTGTTGGTATGTATGAGATGTATGAATTATTTGAATTGTGTGAATTGATAACTTGTCAAGGGTTAAATTGCAAAATTGTTGAATGAGTAGAATTGTGTATCTTAGAATCTTGACAAGTTGTGTGATATATAGAAATGCATGAATTGAATTATTTTATATGAATTGATATGCATTGAATTGATTTGTCGATTGATAATCATTGCTTTAAAATTGCGACATTTAAATGGATTTGTAAAATGTTTGACATGAAGTATTAGAGTAATCCCTCAATTTTATCTCATTTGTGAATTATCGGCATCATATTACTAAATTGAGGGGGAGTGCATATTTTGAGGGGGAGCACTTTTAATTTGTGCTAATTTTTCTCCCTTTCGTCGATTTCCAAAAGGGGGAGAAATGGCTTGACATGCAAAATCACAATTGGGTGAACCAATTTGAAAATTTTTCAATTTATGCACTTACTCGCATTGTATGTTTTTGCAAATCGTCAAAAGGGGGAGATTGTTGTTCTAGCAATAATCTTTTTAGTCTATTTGACTAATTTGCAAAAACATACAATTATTGAATTTTACGATTTCTTCTATTTTAGAATTATGCAGGTTCAAGTCAAATGGAATTGCAATATGGAATACTTGAACTGAAGAAATCATGAAGACTTATCAAGAATGTAAATTGTAAAATCTAAACTTGGTAAAGTGTTTTTGATGTTGTTTCAACAGGATAAAAACGTTGGTAACGTTTGTAAAACGTTATAACGATTATACCTTAAGAAAACACTGTGAAACAACTCGATCAAAGTCAAAAAAAGTCAAAAAAAGTCAAAAAACGTTGCTGTAACGTTTTAAAACGTTGGTAACGTTTTAATTAATTTCTAAACTTCAGAAATTCCTGATTTTGATCAAGTTTTTACAGTACAAAACATTATGTAACGTTTTATAAACGTTGTAACGTTTTGGATGAGTTAGCTGAGCTGTCAGAAAAGTGTAAACCTAAAATCGCATTATAAGTTAAAACGTTGTAACGTTTTTGAAACGTTTGTGTAACGTTTTGGTGCAGCTCTCGGACTTTTGAAGTTTCATAAAACGTTACCAACGTTTCTGGAAAACGTTGTAACGTTTTAGCTCAAACAGCTCATTTTTGAGCTGCCACTATAAATAGACTGAAGGGATCACTTTCAAATCTAACCTAGCCGTCCCTAAACTTCAAAAGAGGCGATTTTCTGAGAGCTTGGTTCCACCATTGTTGATTGAGCTTAAAACTTAAATATCTCTCAATCAATCTCAAACAACCTCAAATCCACTTCACTAATATCTAGTTAGATTAGGTTAGAGTGATCTATTGAGTGTTTCTCTTGTTCTCGAGTTGCTCGTGTGACTTCCCTTGGTTGTAAGGGCTCGCCGGCGCTCATCTCTCGTTGGCCGTGACTTCCCGTTTTGTAAGGGCTCACGGTTCACAATTGTAATCCTTTCATATTGGGTAATAGAAAGGCGCACCTAGAAAGAGGTTGCGACGCCCCGGAGACGTAGGCCATTGTTTTGCCGAACTCCGTTATCATCCCGCGTGTCAATTTCTCTAAACTCATCTCTTTTACTTTCAATTGCAATTTATTTTCAGTTTTTGTTCATTTAGAGGTGCCTTAAGAATAACAGCGTCAACCTTTCTCTAACAAAAATAATTGACCACATAGGTATAAATACTTCAGTGCATAGGTATAAATATTTGTAATACTTGATATTAATACTTTTAAATGTCAACAGTGTTATATGTGTAAAATACTAGGTATAAATACTTAAATGACAAGGTATAAATACTTGCGTGATGACGAGCTCGAAAGTATGTCATCATGGATCTCATTTGAAAGATAAAATTGAGTAGAAAACGTTCGTGCTTTTAGATTCACAAAAATCTTTATAGATCATGAGAAATGTGGACGAGATTAAACAAATAAAATTGGAGGAATAATGGAGGGATGACTGATGAGAGTGGGGGACAATTATCATGTCCCTATTTCTTTATTTTTGAGGAAAATGCGTTCAAGATTCCCGTAGATATATTATTTTGGCCTTTTACATTTTGAATAAGGGGAATTTCTAAGAAGAATCAAAAGAGGAACGGTTGCAGTGACACATTATGGGGACTTTCAAATCCAAAAATGTAATTCATGCATATATATTTGGGCGTCGTTTAAAAATTGATTAAATGTCAAAACAATTTTACAATTGATTGTTCAAATTTCGTAATTGGTAATTAATTTATCAGTAGCAAATCACATCAAATTGAATGTATGACATACTCTAAATATTAAATAATATTTGAGAAGGGTTTAAATGTCTTCATTATGCCTCTATATATTTTAGACATGATTTATATCATTTTTTCTATGCACACATAAAAGTTCACGATATTTAAATTTTGTTTTAGTTAGTATCAACAGCTTGTAAATTAATATAAACCAATATGGATAAATTTTGGACGTTGATGTTTCAACTTATTTATTCATATAAAATCAAAATCAGATAGTGATAATTTATTAGGTATATGTAGATAAAATAATATAGTTTTGTTCTGATATATATATTAGAACTTTTTAATTAGAAAATTAAAAAGTGGATATATGATAAATAGAGGTATTTGAAGTCTCTTCATATTTGTATAATTTTTTATGTACAATGTGTACATAGGAAAAAAAAATTATTCGAAAACATTCGAAAATATTATTTTCATCGGAGGAGGTACGTACATTTGAAAATTATATGTCACAAATAAATGAGTTCTAAGGACTATTTCATATTTATAAAACCTGTCCAACACAGAAAAATCATACTAGTAAAATTTACCGTTCAAAAAGCCCAAAATTTTTAAATATACCATCATCCCAAAAAAGATAAACCCAAACACCCCGGTTTTGAAAATTTTCGAATTTTGACATGACCGCATCGCCTAGATGCGGCTACTTTTCTGCGGGCCGCATCTAGGGGCAGTGGCCCTTTTTCTTTTTTTTTTTCTTTTTTTTTTGCTTTTTTACTTTTTTCTCATGTGACTTTGAACTGAAAACAGGGTGGCCGCTCCCTCGGGATGCGGCCGTGTCAAAATTCAAAATTTTTCAAAAAAATGATGTTTGGGTTTATCTTTTTTTGAACCATGGTATATTTAAAAATTTCGGTAAAAAGCGCACAGCCCATGGAAAAATATTTTTCTTTCTTTTTCATTTTTTGTTCCAAGTAATTGAAGTTTCTATATAATTAAGTAAGAATTTATTGCATACCTTAACACCCCCTTGAAACATCAAAATATCAGAGTTTGTAAATGTGAAACTAGTATGGTACTCATGCATTGTAACGGAAATATATTATAATAGAACAAAAAAATTCTTCTATAAAATGACTCTTTTATCAAAAATAAAATAGATGTATGCAATATTTGAAATCAAATTGTTTGAATAATCTCACTTCGTAATATTGCATTGCATTGTACCGATATGCAAAAATAAAATGAGAGAGACATGATTAACAATACAAGTGCTTTTTTAGAAAAACAAACAAAAATTTGTCCTAAATTTTCAACAACAGTTGAAAATTATATAGTGTCTAATCGAAACATACCACCCAATGAAGTTCATGTAATTTAAATTCAAAAGAATTCATATTATTGAATTCCAATTGAACTTTGTTGATCGAAATCATAATGAAAAAAAAAATAGTACATAGATAAATTATTTAGGGTCCATGTAAGTGTTTTTTTTATGAGAAAAGATAACGTCTCCCGGGCTACAGTCCCCCGAAAATCCCTGTGTATAAAAGTCTTCCATTTTTAACTTAGTTCTGACGCGCTTTCAACTACCATAACTGCCATAATTTCAAGTATAATATGTATGTTTACAAAATAATATGTGTATGTTTATAGGATAATATGTGTATATTTATAGGATAATATGTGTATGTTCACAGGATACTATGTGTATGTTCACAGAAGGTGGTTCCCAACAGCTGTCACGCGTTTTCAACAGCTTTAACGCGTTTTTAACAGCTGTCACGCATTTTTAACAGTTTTCACGTGTTTTTATGTTGACAGGATTTGTTGAATTAGTTTACAGGATTTAATATTGATGTTTACAAGATTTAGTATTGATGTTTACAGAATTAGTTGAAAATATCTAGGAATTTTTGAGGAACTGGAGTTGGAGGACTGTGAGCTGCTTCCTTTTTTTATTAGAAACTCTACGTAGTATAAGATAAATTATTTCGTTTGAATTAAAATGACTTTTGTGTCCATAAACTGATGATTAATTAGAAAGCACACGTAATAAGTAAAGATGACTAGAAAGCACACGTAATACGTAAATATGATGATTTCTTTCATATGTCCATAAACTATATATCCATTAATTTAAAATCCGGAGTACCTATAGATACAACAATATATAAGTGAGAGAAACATCATTTATTTCACACACTAACTTTCGTAATTAGTAAAATATAAAAAAAAAGGAACCTACCAAAACCAATAATAACCCCCCCAAAAGAAACAAGAATATGTAATTGCACACATCGCACATGTGAACAACAATTATGTAGTCCAAATAATCAAGCATACCAGAACATTGAAAAGAAAAATACCATAATGAATAACCAAAAAAATGCCGAAACATTCATAGTTCCAGGCGTTATTTTAATAGAAAACCTGCTACGTAAAAACATAATCTCATTCTAAATAAGAAATTTGATTCACTAATTACATTTTAATTCTTAACGTTCATCTCATTTTTTTGTTGAATAAAAGACAAATTAGAAAATAACCAAAGAGAAAAAGATCAAATAGCATGCATCAAGGTTCCCCCTTTAGATGGACTTTTCCACTTGAAACCAAACAAGTTTAAACTTGTATAATAATCTATATTAAAATATTGAAATTCATCATGTTAACAAACTAAAAGGTGAGATGGACCAGATCAATAACTGAATCTAAATTAATGTACACAGTCTACTTGGGTATATTCAACTATATTTACCCAATTTTTTTTAATATAAAATGGGTATATTCAACACAAATACATGAAGTTCTAAGATGAATTTATACATATCCATTCATAAAAGTTGGATCCATCGAATTGTTAGAAAGGTATCAGAACCACAAATCATAAAAATGCAAAAAATTAAGTAACTTTTTTATTTATATTTCATAGATTAAAATTCAAAATTAAAATCCAAATAGTTGATTGTTTATTTTATTCAGAGATACATATATTCACATAAGATTTTATGATTTTTGTATCTCGTATTATACCGAGTGATAAAAAATAATAAACTCTAATTAAACTGTGATTGATTAATTTTGGGGTATTTAGTTTTTAACCGTTTGATCTATTATAAGATAAATTCGAAAAGTCAAAGAAAATAAAATTGTGTGCCCCCATTTCTAAATAAAATGAAGAAGATCAAGAGTTTGATTTACCATTTGAATTTCAAACTTTGATGTATACAAGTAAAGAAACTTGATAAAAAAAAAAGACAAATGACTTGTAGAAATACATACATTCCATAGGCAAAAACCAAAATGACAAAAAAATATTTAGTGAAAGTGAATCCATATTAATAAAATTAGTTGCTCCATTTTGTGGCAATATTAATACTTAATGTTACTCAAACCCCTCCTCAACATATGTTCTCTAGATAATTAACAACTAATAAAATAGAGAATTTTATTTTATCAAAATTGAAGAAGTAAAATTGTAAAAAGATTCACTATAGCTTAAAGTGAGTAGTGTATTAAATTTGGGGATTCCAAATAATTTGATAAAATATCAAATGCTGATAAGATATTCTTAAAAGATGTGAGCATCTTATATTCTTAAAAATAAATTGGTCATCCATTATGATACTTAAATAAGAAAATTAATAAGGAATAGGATATAGCTGGAGTCTGGAGAGTAGAAATAAGGAAACAAATAAATTGATTTTCTCTCCAATTTTGTTCTCTATTTAATTTTAATTGTAACATATCGTGTGACAGTATGTGTGGCGAGTATGATTCTAATTAATTAAATTTAGACTTTTATATGTAAAAATATGTACTTAATCAGAAGTAGACATATTATTTGATTGAAGGGTTGATTTTAAATCAGAAATCTCATCTTACAATCATAGACATTGACGGATCAGAACATCTACGTGCATAATATAAAAATGAAGATGAAGATGCACATAAGTATCCTTAATTAGTTTCTTACTAAACCACAAACATGTCACATGTTCCTATAAATCTGATATCGTACCAAAAATACCTTAACCATATATAGCCATTTTACTCTTTTACTTTAATTATAATTAATCATACGGAAATATAATTATAATTGGTTGATAAGTAAAGCTAAATTACTGCAAAATGACTCAAATATCCTCTTGGAAGATAACTGGTCAATTAATAATGAAACTGCTTTCTCATTATGCAACAATTAGTTTTTCTAAAGAAATACCAGAGTAGACCCCATATATATTCCACTTATAGGATGTTCTCAGTACATGCACAACTTTGAACACAAACATCATTAAATTGAATTATTTATATGGATCCTTACAAACTAGCTTCTAACACATTATTTTCTTTGTTCTTAATTAAGAATGAAACTCTTCATCTCATTCATGCTTACTTTTTTCTTACACACAGTTCAATTACTTGCACTAAACTTTAACACAGACGTCAGTGTCACATGGGGCGATTGGCATGTGGACAGATCCAGTGATGGAGAAGAGATGAAGCTCCAAATGGATCAATCCTCTGGCTCCGGCGCTGCGACAAATGCTGAGTTTTTATTCGGTAGATTTGATATGCATGTCAAGCTTGCTTCACCAGATTCTTCAGGCACAATTTCGACTTTCTATGTATACCTTCTTTGATATTTTTGCCATTAAATTACTTTGCTTTAAGTATATATCTATGACTTTTTTGTTATTTTCAGAGGGACTTAAAAAATATAAAATATGATTATAGGTTATAAGGAAAGATTTTTTGTTGGAAGTAATTGTTTCCATGATACGTATATTGGAAATTTGGAATATATATATGAATTGCAATACTAGATTTCCATGAGCAAAATTCTGATGCATCCAGCATTTAACCAGTACTTTGTAGTCGACTATTTTAGAATTCAATTAGATTTAAAGATTAGAATATAAGATAAGTCCCAGTATAAATTAAGTAAACCGCTACATTAATTAGCCCATTGCTAGAAAATGCGTGACATGCAAGGGTAAAAATACATTTTAGTTACTGATCCAAAAAAAATACATTTTCATGCATGTAGTGTGGTGTTTTCATTTCTTTGAAATATACACTCTTTAGGCTATCTCCCTCAAAGTCAGGTGTTCTTGTGCAAGTATGAAACACTAGAACATATTAATGTGTATGATACTGATAAAAAATAATTATTTTTGTAAATCAGAATTTTTTGAATGCGTGCAGCTCCAGTCAACAAATAGAGATTTAGGGTGGGATGAAGCAGATTTTGAGTTCTTAGGAACTAATAGCACTGCACATTATAAGATCCATACAAACCTTATAACAAATGGAATTGGAGGTAGAGAGCAGCAGTTCTATTTCCCATTTGACCCCACCGCTAATTTCCATACCTACTCTTTCTTCTGGACTCCCCAACAGATCATGTAAGCTAGCTCTTTCCTGAATCTATAATATTTCTGCTTACTATGATTTCAGTGTGTGTGGGTATAACAGTCTAATTAACCAGCCAAACAGGATGTGTTATACAATACAATACTGCTTGGTTAGTGATAAATAACACTTTTGTAGTTTTTAACTGATATTTATCAGTGCCACTAAGGCAATAATTTAGCAAAATGCTATGCACATGTACTTCGGTTTCTTGTTTTTACTTACCCAATGAAATTGTCATTTGGTAAATTTACTGATTATTGGACTGAACTAGTTGGTTAATTTGCATAATGCTTAATAATATCAATTAGGACAGTACCACATAAAAAAACAAACAAAAAAAATAAAATTCCACAAGAACTACAAAGAACCCTTGGAACCATATAGGCTTTTTTTTTTTTTTTTTTTTTGCTTTCAGAAACGCCCGTAGGCCATTACATACAGACACTCTCAGTACATTCACCTAAAAGATAATAGTTTCATGCGCATCTGCCTATTTCTACCTCTGGTTACTCCGGGTCAAACATGGGGTATGTATACCCAACCGCCTTTGACAGAGACAGGGCACCTTTCCTCGCCAAGCCATCTGCCACGTCATTGTGGCTCCTAGCCTTGTGCATCAGACAAAATTCCCCTTGTTTTTTAAAAGTGTTCCAGAGAGTGATCACCTCAGGTAGAGCCCGCCAGTCCATATCAATTGGAGGTTGCTGTGAGTTGCATAAGGTAACCAGTTGCTGACAGTCTGTAAAAAATGAGCACCTGAGAATGCCTAAATTTATGACATTCTGTACTGCTTCTCTCAGCGCTATTGCCTCTGACTGCAGAGGGCAGTAGGAGTTTACTGGACCCATGCCAAACATAACCAAATTTCCTTTTTCCTCAATTATGAATCCAAAGCCACCTTTGCCTTGCTTCATCCAAGCACCATCCGTATGACATACATGATCATGCAGACCCGATTCATTTAGGACCCCATTACCCATGTGCTTTGCAGACCCCATCCAGGAACTCTCATTGTCCACTTGCACATAGTATTGCAGGAACTTTTGAAATTCTGGCACATTTCCTTGATAAGTCGCATCATTTCGACATCTCCATATAGCCCAGATAGTATTAGCTATAATACCCCAGACTTCCTGCTTAGAGTTGTTTGCCAGTCCAATAAGAATTTCCCTCACTGAGCCTTGAAGCAAATCAGTTCTCAATGGAAGTGGCCCCCCAAACCAGCACAGTCTTGCAAAAGCACAATGAAAAGCCATATGCTGCACATTCTCATCTTCAATTCCACACATGACGCACTTAACTTCACCTCTCAGATTCCTTCTTTGCAATATAGTCCCCAGAGGCAATGCTCCTTGTACCAGTTTCCAGAGAAAAACTCTGATTCTTGGCAAAACCGATCCCCTCTTCCAGATAATATCCCAGATCGGATCCGGTGTTTCCCCCAATAGGAGCTCCCCTCCATTTTCCCTCCGTAAATGTTTATACATTTCCTTTACAGAAAAGGAGCCATCACCGGTGTTTTTAAACAAGATTGTATCCTGCACATCCGATTCAGGATTTGGGGGCTTGACCTCTTGCAGAACCCTCATAGCACCTTGATATCCAAAAAGTTCAATTAGCATGCCAGTGTCCCACCCTCCTCCCTCCTCCATTGACAGGTCCTTGAGGGTCAACTTGTAGTCTTCCCTGTTGGATGGAATGAATTCTATTGAGCCTTCAAACCATGGCTGCCCAAAAACAGCGCACCCTTCTCCTCTTCCTATTCTATATGTCAGCATAGGCAACAACTTTCCTCTCAATTTCATTAAAGCCCTCCAAAAAACTGAGCATCTATAAGTTCTCCTTGTGTGCCATAAGTAACTCCTTGGGAGGTATTTATCACACACAATGCCCACCCATTGATTATCGGATCCTTGAGCTAGCTTGAAAAGAGCCTTCATGAGTAATGCTTCATTCACCTCAGTTAAACTCCTTATCCCCAATCCTCCCTGGTTTAGCGGCCGACAAATCTTTTCCCAAGCCACATACGACAGGTACCTATCCTTATTCATGGCCCCCCAAAGGAATCTCCTCATCAGATCCGTTAACACCTTGATTACCTTTTGCGGTATTTGGACTGTTGACATGTAGTAGATTGGTAAGGATTGTAGAACCGCCTTGATAAGAACCAAACGACCTGCTGGTGATAGGGTTTGGCTTTTCCAGGCCTGTAGTTTCGCAGAGAATCTTTCGATTAGAAAATCAAAAGAAGCCGCATTTACCAGTACAGGAGCTCCCAGGTACATTTCTGATGTCACCTCAATCTGCACCTGCAGAATAGCTGCCACCCTTTCCCTGCACTCCTTTGATGTCACTTCACTGAACCAAATGTTGCTCTTTGCCGGGCCCACCACTTACCCCGACACCTTTGAGAACTGTAACAAGGTCTGTTGTATTTCTCTTGCCTCTTGCTCTGTTGCAGCTCCAAATATGAGTAAATCATCTGCATACACACTATTTGTTATTGGAGAGGATCTCGGGGTGATTTTCAGACCCGTTAAATCCCCTCGCCTAGCCAGATACTCCAGTCTCCTAGACAGTATATCCATACCTAAAATAAATAGGTACGGTGATAATGCACACCCCTGCCTCAACCCGCATTCCGGTGTCAGAAACCCATCCCCTCCTCTTCCATTGAAAACTATAGTAAATTTTGCAGACCTTACACATGCCATGACCCACCTCGTCAGATTTGGGGGAAAACCATATAGAGGTAGAATCTCTTGGAGATAATCCCAATCCAATCTGTCAAAAGCTTTGGAGAGATCAGCTTTGAGACAGAAATCAGATCCCTTGTATCCCTTCATTTGAAAAGAATGCAAGATCTCACGCAACAGAATGATGTTAGAGGCTATATCCCTCCCAGGCACAAAAGCCGACTGAGCCATGGAAACACAGGAGGCTATATGCGATTTCATCCTTGCTGCTAGAATTTTTGAAATAATTTTATAAACCGTGTTGCAAACTGATAAGGGCCTGAAGTGCTCCACCTTACACGCATCCTGCCTCTTTGGTATTAATACCAAGTTGGACCTTGCCACTCGGGTCGGCATGAAGCCCGTCTGAAAGAACTCATCTACTTCATTTATCACAGCCGGGCCAAAGAACTCCCAATTGGCCTGTAGTACCCCAGCATTGTAGCCATCAGGTCCAGGGGCCTTTTCAGGCCCCAAAGACATGGCCGCTATTTTAATCTCCTCACACGTGGGCCTGCTATCAAGATACTCAACAGCTTCCATGGGAACTCTTTTGATCCGTTGTAACATTTCTGGGCTGCAAAAAACAGATGCACTATGAGTTGCCTTTTTTGTATAGATTGATTTATAATATTTTACAAAAGCGGCTCTGATTTGGTGCTCCTCTGTTATCCAATTGCCCTGTTCATCAAGCAAAGATGTAATCGCATTCCTCTTGCTTCTAGTAACTGCCGATGCATGGAAGAATCTAGTATTTTGGTCCCCCAAGAGAGCCCTCTGCACCCTTGCCCTTTTGAACCAATATAGTTCCTCCATTTTCAGACACTTCTGATGCCTATCTTGGATTTCCTTCTCCTCTGCCGGCAAAACCTGATCTGGTGGTAATTCGTGCAGAGCCAACATCTCAGCTTCAATTGCCTTCAGGGTACTATGCGGGGATTGCCTTGTCTTTAGCCATTCTTTCACTCTTCTTTTAAACATTTCACTGACCTCCTCCCAAGTCCCTCGAAACTCCTTCATCTCCTCACATATTTTCTTGTAGCCCTCCTCCAAATGCCACCAGCTCTCACACCGAAATTGCGTCGGTTGCCTTCTCTTCTTAGCATCATACTTCACCAAGATAGGCAAGTGATCACTGCTAAATCTCAGCAAATGAAAAACCTTTGCATTTGGGTTCTGCATAGTCCATTCTAGATCCGCCAAAGCCCTATCCAACCGTTCTGCTATATTGTCAGCACCTCCTTTCTTATTTGTCCATGTGTATGCCGGGCCATTGTGCCCCATGTCTATAAGTCCAGCATTACACACCCATGTTCTAAACGCCCGATTGGAAGTGGATAGAGTTTGTGTACCTCCCCACTTCTCGCTCATGGATGTTATAGCATTAAAGTCCCCAACGACACACGTCGGCAGCCCCTTTTGCTCCATTGCTGCCTCTATCTCTCCCCAAATTAGCGGATTCATAGCTCTTGAAGGATCCCCATAAACACCAATGAGTAACCATTTGCTTCTCCTTCCTTTATCTTTGACCTCTACTGCTATCATACTCCTATTCATCCTAACCAGCTCAACTTCTACTTCATCCCCCCACAACATCCAAAGTCCTCCAGAATAACCATCCGCTGGTACCACCAAAGAATTGCACAAGGTCAGTGACTCTATCCTCTCCTTTGCCTTTTTAACCCTGCATCTCGTCTCCGATACGAAAGCCACTTGCGCCCTTGTACAACGGAGGTATCTATTTAACGTGGCCATTGTCGTGCCCCCGCTACCCCGACAATTCCACGACAATAGACTCATATATCCATTGCCGGCGTTTCTCGCCTCGCCGGCCTAGGCTTCTTATTTAAATTTGACTCTAGCTCACTGTGTTGATCTACCCCCCCCTGTGACAGTGTGATTACCCCTTGCATCTCTGTTGCCTTCTCTCTTGGGCTTTGCCTTGTCTGAACATAAGGCCTTTTGGGCCTGTTAGGTGCCTTGGCCTCATTTTCCTGTTCTGTTGGCACTAGGGCCGAGTTGAGCAACCAGGGCCCTTTTTTCGGCTCCAGTATTTTGTCCTTGTTTTTCTCATGCTTGTTTCCTGGCTGACTAAGGAGTATAGACAGTCTCCTGTGCTCTGGACAGCCCATTATCTCGTGGCCCAACTCACCACAAAAAGAACAGGCCCTTGCTATTTTCTCATAGGTGCAATAAAGAGTCAAAGAGCCCAAAGAAGGATGTTCCAACTTGACCTTGTCTTTAAGCGATTGACCAACCTTCACCATCACCTTGAACCGAACAAAACGCCGGCCATTGACAAACCCCTCTTGCGGCGGTGAGACAGGTATCCCTATCTCAGCTGCCACCAACTGGAGACCTTCTTCCTTAATAGAGTTGACCGGAATATTAAACACCAGGACACTCACTTCCGCTAGCTGAATATGCCCCATCTTTAGCTCAGAGTTTGATGACACCTGCCTAGTCGCCACCAAGTCTCCCCGATATACCCATGGACCTCCCACCTGAGCCTTATGCATATCCTCTATGTTAGTAAACTCCACCAGGTAGCATCCTTTAGCAATCTGGACAAAGGTGGTGTTTGGATTGACTCCCCAGGCATTCCTCATAACACTTGCAAACTGTGCATCAAGCACCGTACGGTCAGTGATGACCCGAACTAGAAGACTCAACTCCCAATCCGTGCTTGTGGTAGCCTCCTTTGGCAGCGAAATGACTGGGGTGTCATGATCTAAGGTAGATAAACCCACAAACTTTTGGATTAGCAGCTCATCGTCAGGTGTAAAGGTGGCCATTTGTGGTGGTCGGAGTTTGGCTTTTGTGATTCTTTCAAAATGAGCAGGGTGAGAGGTATGTGGATTGGTGGGTTTTAAGTGGTGATTTTTTATGTTGAAAGGAGGTGGGCCTAGAATTGATTTAATTGGGGAAGGTTTTTTGTTGGGTTTTTCATTTTTGGCCAGAGGTGCTCCTTTCTGCATAGGATGTGACCGTTTGCAGTCCTGGAACTTTCCAGTATTTGTTTTTAGCAGCTGAGTCTTTGTTTTATCCATTTGAGTGTGGTCATCGTATGCCGGGAATATGCCTTTTGCGTGGGCGTGCTGCCTCACCGTACCCAACATGCAGAGGCATTTTTGTTTGCTTGCATGACGTGCCAACAGATCCCAGATAGAATCAACTTTAGACCCCCAGCTTCTCCTGAGTGGACCTGGCTCACCATGAACATCCATGAACCGTTCTTGGTTTTTGCAAACCCTAGCCGCCGGTGCACCAGTCCTAGCCGGATCCAGATATGGCGGTGGCAATTGCAACAGTAGCCTTGCCCATCTTAGTGCATCATTGCCATCATTTCCTTCATCGCCTCCATCCCCATTATCATCTTCCCCATCGTTCCGATCGTCACCTTGATCAGGGTGAGGTGGGCCATCATCAACATCTCCACCCCGTAGAGGCTCCTGCCGGCCAGTCAGTTCAACCCGGCATCGGGTCCAGTTTCCTTCATGCCCCAGCTTTAACGTATAGGGAATAAGTTGCAAGTCCGGGCAGTCAATCAATAGCTGCACATAGGCCTTATTATGACCGCTGAGCACATCCCCTGCCACTCCGGCCAATGTTCCCATCCCCGTAATGGCCTGTCGAAAATAAAATGGATGCCAGTAATCTATCGGAAAATCATGTATCTTGATCGCCACTCGGGTCATCCTTGGCATCTCCTCTGTTTTTGCTAGGAACTGCCATGGCAACACCTCAAAATGATGTTGCTGCTCCCAATATTCTCCATCTAGCACCAGGTCCTCCAGAGATATCCAATCCGGCGGTTTCAGCAGATAACCCAATCGGAGGGGCGTGAACTGGTAATTAGTACTATTTCCACCATGTCTCTCCACCAAGAGCCGTGTAAGCTGATCTACAGCCGGCAGAGCTAGCGGAGGGATTGGTTTGATCCAAACTGCCTGTTGTAAATCAACCAGCAGTCGCCTGTGCTCATCAAGTGGGGATAGGAAGCAGTGCTGAGTATGTAGCTGTCCACCCATCTACCAGCTTGAATTGAGGAGAGAAGGAGTATCTAGGGTTTTGGTTTAGGGGAGATTTATTGGAGATTGTAGAGAAGGAGAGTATAGAGGGGGGCTAGAGGAGAGAGTAGAGGAGAGAAATTGCGAAGAGGGGAGGTTTAGAAAGGAAGGGGCAGTAAGGAATTGAGGTAGCATGGGCTAATTTCGCCATTACTGACCTTTGAGAACATAAGGGCAAGGGGCTCAAGGCTGTTATCAACTATGAACCATATAGGCTTGTAAATGCTAGAACTAGTAATAAACATCACCAGTCAAAGAGAAAATTCTAACCCAGGTAAACCCAATATCATCTCTGCTGTATGGTTGCTTACTTCAGCAATTAGCCCATAAATTAATTCATGTGTCAGATTTAGTAGCAAAATTTACCTTTAACCATGTTTGAAGATGGTACGTTGATGGCATTCCGATCAGAGTCTTCAGGAAATTGAATGATTCAAGTATCTTGTACCCAAATCAGCAACCAATGAAGGTATATACAAGTTTATGGAATGATTCAGGCTGGACGGGAGAAGTCAACTGGACCAATGCACCATTTGCTGCACAGTATAGAACTTTCCATGTCAATGCATGCGTGGGATGGCGAGATGGGTCAGTCATCAACTCAAATTGCAGCAATGCACCTCCCTTTTGGTTGAAACACAACTTGAGCACCTGGGAACGAGAAAGGATCATTGGAATGCGGGAGCAGTACCTGATATATGATTACTGTAATGAAAAACAAGCAGTAAATAATGCAACACGTATTGAGTGTGCACACAATCCGTAAAGTGTGCATATCTGTATGTTCTATTGTACCTTGTTGCTAATAAGGGAAACACGTCTGATATCTATTTCTTTAGCTTCTGTTGTTACAATTTGTAACAACAAATAGTGAACATAAATTCTTCTCATGGATAATATCCAAAACTAAAATATACCAACAAGGGAACTAATACAGAAACAGAAACACTACAATTCTAGACAACAAATTAGATAAACAAATCTATTATATATGAACATTAAAAATTATGAAGAGCTACTAATGGAAGCACAATGATAACATATTACACAAATTGCGCATTATCACGAGTTCACGACCAAAACATTGCCCATAAATGTTTTACAGACAGTTATATTATTTTTCAGTACAAACGGTGCATTTATATTATTTTGGTGGCCGCTTCCTAGAGTTTGGCTAACGGCTATCACAATACATAACATTAAGACAAAACAACAAGAACAAGCAAAAGCACAACAAACTATAATAACACTAACAACCTAACTAGGGTACCATAGCTGTTGCTTACTTCAGCAGACAATACAACACACGGAACAAGGTCCTGAGGAAACTTACAATACTGATAGTCTGATACAAAACACAACATTCTATGGTACCCTTAGTTTAATGGCCAGACACTAGCTTAGAGGTGGCCGGAGGAGGGGCTCCAGTCCAGTGCAGGTGCTGAAGACCCAGAGGTAGATGCTGCCTCATCAGAGAAAGGGAGTGGCTGGAAAGCAAGACCAAAGTCATTCTCAGTAGTGCCTTGGTCCCACGAAGAGAAGAGGTCAGAGTACCTGGGGCCTGCCATTTTAAAATCTGGTACAATCGAGTCGAAGATCTCATCAAATTGTGTGGGGTTATTCACCTCTTCTACCTCCGCCTTCTTTGATCTTATCATCTGCTTGTATCAAATTAAGAAGGCACAGGATGTTGAGCTTAATTAACAGCCTGTAGGCACATTTCATCTTTTTCTTTCAAGTTATTTTAATTTTTGTCGGGGCAACTGTTTAAATTGATCTTAAGCGATATATTACACAGCTTTCCTTTTTAGGAACAAAGAGAGCATATATAGTAGATTAAAAAACCTTTGGATATTTGTTTACTCACAGTTACATATCTTGGATAATTTTCACTGAAGACATAAAGTTGGTAAAGTAATAAAATAAGTTGGCAAAGTAATAAAATGCAAAACATAAATGCTTAGTATAGAAAAATATATACCAGATGACCCTTGGCATCATCCTTGTAGATCATAACAGAATCACCAGCTTGCAAACTGTGAGTTTCAACATAATGACCTGTAATTAAAAGTTCAATTAAGATACTTAGAGAAATAGGACTAATATCCTTCTCAGAATGCACCGATATTTGAATTGATTACGCACCTGTGTTTTCAAGAATGTACATTCTTCCTCTGTTGTTGGGCCAGTACCTGAGATGTTAAATAAATTTAGAAATCTTACAGAGTATAAGTTATTTATTAATACAATATCACATTCTTCCTTTCTGCAACACTACAGAGCTTTATATACAATGTCGATCTGATTATTATACAACAGCAGCACATTTTGTGGCAATAAGAGTAAACAGAGTATTTTTCAGCTGCGGTATTGAATCTAGACCAACCAGGCCAAACTCAATTAAACTGAATCACCACACTACCCCTTTGTTGGCCTGAAACAGATCTGAACTCGTGTGACTTGAAAGCATCACAGGTATTATTTATAAGGCACCCCCATTTTTTGCTCCAATCATCCCTCAAGTGATGCATCTTAATCTAAAAGTATCAACTTACTTGTACTTAAATTCCCAGAGCTGAAAAGTCTCGATATCATGCATCCTCAAGTTTCGCCCTTCTCTGTTTTTTAGGACTGGCAAGTTGACTTCAGCACAATTCTGTAAATTTAAAAGAGAAGTCAAATATTGGAGTTTCAAATTATAAATTGTACTCGAATGTCAGAATACCAAATGTCTTAGTTATGAAATTTTCTTGAAAATAACTGGCCTTCGGTAAAACGATACGTTTTAGAGGACCGACATCAGTCACTGTCAGCTCTTTCTTAATAATCAGTCTTAATCCCTCGACAGCAACCTGTAGTAAGTTGCAAGGACAATATTTTAACTCGTTGATAATTTGTTAAGAGTGCTTTATTTTGTAGCATCAAAATAAGAACTCACATCTGGGTCAGGGGCAGGAAGATTTAAGTCAAGCCTCCCCTGCAAAGAGAAACATACAATCGATCCATTTGTCGTTGAGAAAATTTAATTTACCTTATTTAAGCTATACAAAAAGGATAACACAACGATCAAACTAACGATTTATATGAACTTCTTTTTATTTTATCTTTCCTTTTTTATTTTATAGGTTGCTCAATTATTTTAGATGACCAACATATACATCTTCATCAATTGCAAATAAAACACTGCTTTTGGGTCTTCTTTTCTCAATGCGTTTCAGAGTAAATTACAACCTTTTTTTTATCCATGCCGTTAAAAGTAAATTGGATGGCTCATACTGTTCCTGAACGCAATTGCTGCCAAATTGACCATGCTACCTCAAATAAAAAAATTGCTGGTTCAAGATGTCCAATTTACTCTCGACAGCGAGTATCAAACGAACAAGTGGAAGCTTCAGTTACAAACTTACAATCGATTATGAGGTGGATTGTATTGCTTTAATTTATTCCTGAAACTGTCGTGGAGCCAACAGTTTCATAAATCATAATTCGACTAGCCCCAAACAGCTACCATTATAATTAAGGAAAACACGTGGAAATCATTATATATTCTGACCGTTGTATCCCCTCTCCACAACACAAATTCAGTCAGAAAAAAAAAAACACAAAAATACTGATACATTATAAAGTTTGTTCCGATAGTCGTATCTAATATACAAAATGTGCAAGCAATACAAATCAAATTACAAAACTGGGCAGGGCACTTCCTTGGTCATTTGTGTATCGGAGTCTAACATTTTTAAAATTTATAAATTAAACCATTATATTCCCAAAATTATACCAATGCTCCCTTTAACAGGTATATTCGAATTGACCGATACTCCAATATATTGTATCATATTCTTAAAACAAAATATGTTCCTAAATTTCCATGCCATCACTATCCAATAACTGAAAAAAGGTAGAACGGGTTAACCAGTGCTTAAGCCAATCTATACACAAAAGCTAACTTAAAGAAGCCATAGAAAATCTCAACTGAAAACTACTACGAAAGGAAATTAAACTTAAGAAACCCTAATCTCTACATAGAGAAGAATTTACAGGATTGCTAATGGAGGAAGGAGGCCTGCGGTTGTTATTGCGACCCGAACTCCCTCTGAAGCTTCTCACCGCCGGCGCCACCAACCTCCGGCGATCTTCTCCGACTACAGAAGCAAGCCGAGGTACACGTCCAGAGATAGACCCTTGGTTGGAGCTTCTTCTGCTGGAAGACATGAACCTAGACATTTTTT
The DNA here is from genome assembly GCF_964058835.1 of Carex rostrata. NCBI lineage: Eukaryota > Viridiplantae > Streptophyta > Magnoliopsida > Poales > Cyperaceae > Carex > Carex rostrata. The sequence continues at coordinate 4,887,097 of NC_135948.1, read as the reverse complement.
AGCCAGCTAGCTTGGGCTTTTTAGCCTGATTTTTTAATTTTTTTTGGATTTCTGCGAGCTCTCCAATGCACCTTAGTGCGTATTTAAAACCACAGTGAGAGAGAGAAGAGAGAGAGAGAAGAGAGAGATAGAGTGAGAGAGTAAGGGAGAGGAGAGAGAGCTACTTCCGTTGGGGAATGGTGGAGTTTTGCGAGGAGGTTGATGCCAAGTGTTACCTTGGCTCTGAATACACTGCACCCTCTCTCTTTTCCTTTATTTTGTTACTACTTTATGAATTGAGCGTTTCGTTTTCGCCGTTCCAGCTTCCCTGTTGAACAAAAAGGTTGTCATTCCGGCAAATATTTCGGTTTCTTTGGAGCGAACCGCACATTCGTATTTCATGTTGTTATCATTTCATTCATGTATGATACTATACGAGGAGGAATCGGATGACACTCCTTTTTGGTGATATCGAATAACATCGTACATTTTTAAAGTTTTTAAAGTCCAAACAGTCGATTAAAACCGTTCAACTTGATGGATATGTTAAAATGTGCTTGCAGATCAAATTTTACATTTTTCTGAATTTTTTTACTATTTATTAAGTATTTAACAAAATCGCTATATTCAGACCGTTAAATTTTTGTACCCATCTTAATAAATAGTAAAAAAAATCAGAAAAATGTAAAATTTGATCTGCAAACATATTTTAACATATCCATCAACTTGAACGGTTTGAATCAACTGCTTGGACTTTGAAAATGCACAGTGTCATCCGATGTCACCAAAAAAGATGTCATCCGATCCCTCCTCATACTATATATATATAACTTCGTTTATATATATATATATTGTTCGCGCGAGTAGATTATTATTATTATTATTTTATTCATATCTATACTTTATGTTATTTAATTTCAACTTTTTTTAATATTGTTCAAGTAAAAGTGTGATCAATAGATACAATACATAATTAAGAGGAGATATTTTTATATCTATATCAACAATTAATCTTATATATATACTACTTTTACTTATTAAATTTTGATCTTATTCATACTCTATTTTTATCTGTTAAAAATAATAGATAACGAAATGAATAACAGGTAATTATTGAATAAATATAATTTAAAAATATAATAAATTAATTAATATTAAACTCATCACGTATATAATATTACATAAAATGTATTTTTTTAAAATATTTTCTACAACTAGTTTAAAAATTATATATTATTTATCAAATATAACGATGTAAAATGTTGTATGAATTAATATTGTCTTATATTTATTAATAAAAAACAAGCTTCTAAATAGCGTTTATAGCGGTGTAGCGGGGAGACCAAAAAAAAAGCTTTAGCGAATAGCGGAGCTATAGCGAAAGCTATTATAAATAGCGTTTTTTTATTTCAAAAATTATATTTTATATTTCTACTAATAGTAAAAAGAGTGATGCTTCTATGGACATAAGGGCCTATTTGTAAAATGAATATATTTTTATTTTCAAAGTTCAAACAGCCGATCCGAACCGTTCATCTTGTTCTCCATATTAATATATCTTTGGAGACCAAATTTTACATTTTTCTGAATTTATTTACTATTTATTAAGATGGGTATAAAAATTATCAAATTCAGACCATTGAATTTTGTACCCATCTTAATAAATAGTAAAAAAAAATCAGAAAAATATAAAATTTGGTCTCCAAGCACATATTAATATGGAGAACAAGATGAACGGTTTGGATCGACTGTTTGAACTTTAAAAATAAAAATATGTTCATTTTACAAATAGGTCCTTATGTCCATAGAAGGCTTTGCCTAGTAAAAATGTCTCATCAAGAAAAAAAATATCAAATTAATTAAGAAGTTCTAATATTATTCATATTAAACCAATACAAAGTTCAAATTGTCATTCAAAATATTCCTAATTCAAAAACTATCGATATATTTTATATTCAAAATATACCACTACCATATATTAATGCATGATACAAAATTTAATTGATATAGCGGTATAGCCCGCACATGTTCCATTGTATTGATATAGCTTAATAAAGTAAAAAAAAAAAACCAATCTAGATATTAAGGCCCATTAAAATTGCAAAATCATGTTTTCAGAAAAAAAAATTGCAAAATCATAACCCATGTAGCATAGCGGACCGCTATTACCGCTATTGCCGCTACGCGCTATAGCGGACCGCTATTACCGCTATAGCGGTCGTAGCTTGATTAGCGCAGTTTTAGCCCGTAGCTTAGCTTTCTGAGTCCAAAACCGCTATAGCTAGCTATTTAGAAGCTTGATAAAAAACAATATAAAATGTTGGAGAAATTAATTTTATCGTAAATTAGTTAATAATTAAAATGTATAAATTTTTGTGTAAATCAATTTAATCATAAGAACAAAAAATATATAGTTGGATAAATTTAATCATATAGCTAGCTCTCTTCGAATGATAAGGGTTCAGTGGGAAGTGGTGGAACTTTTCAAATAGTTCACAAAACCTGTTCAGATAACCAATTTTTCTCCAGCACTTTCTCATTTATTTTCACAAGACCTGTTCTGACTGTATTATTTTTTTCTCGCTATTGATGGATTGCTTTCTCACCTCTCTATTGGTCATTAAACGGGTCGGACCCATTGTCTCTCTTCTACAAGATAACAACAAACAATCAAGTTACGGAACTTTAATTTTTTTTACCCCATGCATTCATACTCATTAATTAAGTTAATGAAAAAAATAATGGGAGCACCTAGCTATCCTCGTAACAATCTCTCATTTCATCATCCAGTCATTAACTACTTGAATAACTACTAACTACTTAGGGGGACCACTTACTATTTGGGGACTACCTAATATTTAGAAGATTTTACAATTGGCGCGTACAAATATTCATATATAATGCATCAAGTATTCATCTATAACACATCAAATATTATATCAAGTATTAAAACAAAAAAACTGGACACATTTTTAGAGGTGGGTTTTTTTTTCTCCGTTCAATCTAATCAATATTTTCAACAATCGGCAAGGAATTTTGCAAATCTAAAACCACAAATATTTTCTACATAATTTTATCTTTCAAATAAGATCCATGATGACATACTTTTGAGTTATCTGTTGCATAAGTATTCATTGTCATTAAGAAAGTATTCATCCTCGTCGTGCAAGTGCAAATATAAAAACTGAATACATCACTCATCCATCTTTTACACGTTTTTAGAGGTGTTTTTTTTTCTTCGTTCAATCTAACCAATATTTATGATGATTTGTGGGGAATTTTTTGCAAATTTAAAACCATGAATGTTTTCTACACAATTTTATATTTCAAATGAGATCTATGATGACATACTTTCGAGTTGTCCGTTACACAAGTATTCATATCTTGTCACGTAAGTATTCATTCATACACATTGAAGTATTCATCCGTATACCTCTATTTTTTTCAAAAAAAAAAAATTATGTCACTTCTTAGTATGCAGTGGCTTAATTCACCATTAATAAAGCTTTGTTCTTTGCAAATAACTTGCTACTTCATAAGGAATTAGAACATAAACATGAAAGGGATTAATTGCATCCACAGATACAAAAATATTTTGATACGGTCGACAGTGATGGATCTGATCCGACAGAGGCGTGCTCAAGTATTCATTCATACACATTAAAGTATTCAATCCCGGCAGAGGCGTGCTTGATTGGGATGTAGTGACGGATTAATTTTACAAGAGCCGAATAGTATTGAACATTCTTTATTTCTTTCTAGTTCAATTTTATTTTTTGGAAATAAAAAAATAGTTGCCACATGCTCCACTAACGAAACAAAAATAATCTATCAAATTTTACAAATCATGTAATTGAAATGTTACAAATAAAAATAAATAAAAAATAATGTTTAAAAGAAACAAAACATACTTAATTGAAGTATTCATACATATACGTTGAAGTATTTGTACCTAAGACATTAAGTATTCATTCATACACGTTGAAATATTTATACATAAGATATCAAATATTCATAAATACATGTTGAAGTATTCGTACCTAATATATCAAGTATTCATTCATACACGTTGAAGTATTAAAATCTAAGACATCAAATATTTATTTTTACACCTTTATTTTTTTTTCACAATTTATTTTTTTCTATCATTTGTTAGTACGTACTTAGTACACACTGACCTAATTCACCATTAATAAAGTTTTGTTCTTTGCAAATAACTACCTACTATATGAGTAAGATGAACATAGACAAGAAATAGATTAATTGCATCTACAAAGACAAAATTAGTAGAACTCGATCCATTTAGCCCTTATTTTGAGACGGTCAACAGTGATGGATCTGATTCGACAAAAACATGCTTGATTGAGATGAAGTATATCAAGTATTCATTCATAAGTAATCATTCATACACATTACAGATTTACAGTACAGAAACAACTCTGTATTTAATAAAAAAAAAGCTCTTCTGTAAGCAAGCCACCTCATCTGACAAAATCAATTTAAACTATATTAAAGGCCTTTCTGACATTTTTGTTGAAAAAGGCGCCTAGTGATATATCAGAAATATATTGTTATTTGTGCCAGAGAAACCTAAAGTCTGTACCAGAAAACCTAAAACAGATAAAAAAAGCACTAACTACCATGGACAAGCTTCGGAGACCTAAAGCCTGTGCCAGAAGAGAAATCATTTCTCTTGATTAGACCAACCCGCAACCCTCTAGTCCCGACATCAAGCGCCGCCACCGTCGAACACAAGCATATCAAGCGGGTTAACTCGACTAGCACCTGCATGCGTGCATGTGCTGCCTCTTGCACGCTCTGATGTTGGTACAACCGCAGACGGATCGATCAACGACTCTCTGTCGCGCTGCCTCAAGCACTATCCCTTCTCCGTTGTTTGATTGAACTGAGGTGGTGATCGCGGTGGTAGTCAGAGTGGCATCAGAGATGGTTATGATTTCGCAGATGTGCCTCAAATGAAAGGCTGTAGAAGCCATGAGCGGGGCTTTTGTTCTTTATTCACTGTCTTTTATTTTTTTCTTTCGGAGAGAAGAGATCTGATTGGGATTCTTGTGTACGATTTTGACTTTAATGGTTAATAAGTTCGTTATAAGAAAGTAACGTGTTAATCCGTTAACGGGGGACAGAATGAAAATAGTTAAGCGCGGGAGATATTATAATTATCCAAAAATAAATTTACTCATACATATTTTATCAAAGAATAAAGATTTTTATCCCCCAATCTATTTCCCTCATTCATCCCCCAGTCAATAACTACTTGTGGGGACCATTAACTAACTGCACTTCATTAATTACTTGGGGGACCACCTAATATTTGATAGATTTTATAACTGACGCATGCAAATCTGAATACCTATGCACGCAAGTATTAATATATAATACATCAAGTATTCATACCTAAGATACTAAGTACTTCGAAAAAAAATCTGGACACATTGCACACACATCTTTTACACGTTTTTAGAGTTGGATTTTTTTTCCGTTCAATCTCTTTAATATTTCTAACGATATGTGAGAAAATTTGCAAATCTAAAATCATGGACGTCTTCTACGTAATTTTCTCTTTCAAATGAGATCCATGATAACGTACTTTCGGATTGTCCGTCGTGCAAATATTCATATCTTGTCATGCAAGTATTTATATCTTGTCATGCAAGTATTCATATCTTGTCGAGCAAGTATTCATACATCGTCGTTCAAGTATTCATATCTTGTAATGCATGTGTGTATAATTCATGTCTAAAGTGTTTGTACCTAACATATTTTATCAATTTTTTTTCTATATGATACAAGATGACGTTTGAAAAATATTAATATTAAGTAGTGCAAGTATTTATACATCGTGATGCAAGTATTCATACCTTGTCATACAAATGTTAATAGTTTATGTATCAAGCGTTTTATCTAAAATGAATACTTATACGACAAGGTATTCACAACGATGTATGAATACTTGCATTACTAAGTATAAATACTTTTACGACGAGGTATGAATACTTTCACGAATGACAGCTCGAAAATATGTCATCATAGATCTCATTTGAAAGAAAAAATTATGTAGAAGATGTCTATGGTTTTAGATTTGCAAATTTCCTCACAGATCGTCAGAAATATTGATAAGATTAAACGGAGAAAAAAAAAACCAACTCTAAAAACGTGTAAAAGATGTGTGTGTGATGTCCAGTTTTTTTTTCGAACTACTTAGTATCGTAGGTATGAATACTTGATATATTATATATTAACACTTGCACGCATATGTATCCATATTTGCACGCGTCAGTTATAAAATCTATCAAATATTAGATAGTTCCCAAGTAATTAATGAAGTGCAGTTAGTTAATGGTCCCCACAAGTAGTTATTGACTGGGGGATAAATAGGGGAAATTGAATAGGAGATAGTTAGTTGATCCTTTATCAAATACAGTATAATTCAGATAAATTATTAAAAGAGTTCGGTTAACACCTCTAAATCGAGCAAGGCAATTGAGAAAAAAAAAAAAAAAAAAACTAACGTCCGGAGAACTCAGGAAGGGAAAGTATCGATATTACCGATATTGAATCAACACGAGATGAGAACTGAAACTTCCTTCCTGGCTTGATGCTTTCCTGCACCGTGTACACATGATTTATTTGACTGATATACGGGCCCCATCAGCTATTGTGGGCTGGGTGTACGTCTGTCGCGTTCAACATATCTGCAGTTTAGTTGGGCTGGAGAGAAGATTGTATCGGGCCCGTGCTTGCCACACGGCAGTCGGCGCAAGTCTTAATCTTTGTTTTGCACTTCGGCCGTGAAAATTTTATATATAAACCCGGTCTGTACTCGAATGACGTCGTAAATCCAGGGTGTAAACTGATAGGATATACCGATATATATTAGAGTAGAACTAGCTAGGGTGTTCACCAAGATTCTTAGTAAACTTAAGTCTAAAATTTATTAAATTTATTTCAAATGATTAATTAATTCGAGTCGTTGAAATTTACCTATCTTACGAGTGATGCGTCTATTAATTCGAATGTTTAAAATTTTCAGATGTAGACGCGCATGCATCACTTGTAAGATAGGTGAATTTTAACAGTTCGGATTCGTCATTTGAAACCGATTTGATGGATTTTAGACTTGAGTTCACCAAGCTTGGTGAACTTAAGAACACTGTAGTTCTACTCTATATATTATTCGTTTATTCGAATTCTTTTTGTAGATTTGTATATTGTCAGATAAGAATAGTGTACAGATATATATATATATATATATATATATATATATATATATATATATATATATATATATATATATATACTTATATAATTTAAGTGCATATAAATACGAAGATGGTTTTAGTTTCTAAAGGATATATATATATATATATATATATATATATATATATAAATATATATATATAGAGTACGGCTAACGCGCTTCCTCTAGCATATGGGCCGAAATGCTTCCGGTGGAAATTTGAAATTTCAAAATCCAAAAAGTCGATCTGAACCGTTCATCTTCTTCTCCATATTAATATCTGCTTGGAGACCAAATTTTACATTTTTCTGAAATTTTTTACTATTTATTAAGCCACTTTGAAAATCGCTGATCCAACGGTAGCTTCTGATTTTTACTGTTTGGTAAGCCACCGTTGGATCAGCAATTTTCAAAATGGCTTAATAAATAGTAAAAAATTTCAGAAAAATGTAAAATTTGGTCTCCAAGCAGATATTAATATGGAGAAGAAGATGAACGGTTCAGATCGACTTTTTGAATTTTGAAATTTCAAATTTCCACCGGAAGCATTTCGGCCCATATGCTAGAGGAAGCGCGTTAGCCGTACTCTATATATATATATATATATATATATTGTAATAACATGACAAATTTAATTTGAAAATAAAATCATTTTGATCATTATAATGATTAAACATTTGAATTATATCCTCATTTTATTTTATGTTATTTATATTATTTAATGACAAGAATAATTCATAAAATAATATGTTAATTTTATTTGTTGTAATATTTAAATTACTTATTTGAATTATATTTGTATATGTTTAATATTTGATTTGTATTTATACATGTTTAATATCCAATCAGTATTCGTAGTTGTAGTTTAGTATTCGATCCATATATGTAATTGAAAATAAAAATGAATACATATATAATTTTACCAATACCCAATATGTATCTCATCCATTTGATATTGTTTCCTTGTTTTCAAGGATCGATAGATCTTCTTGTATTTCAAAGGCATGTTGAGCTACTCTGTGATTCTAATTTTTTTTTTTAACTATCTATATTTAAATTTAATTTAATTTTTTTTCTTCTTTAAGTTTTTATATAGTTCAGCTTTTTTATAGAATATCAAATATTTACTTATAACTTAGTAATTAAAGTTGCTTATTGCGGTTGTAAGAGAATTTCAGTTCAAATTTTATCAGAGCATTATATATATTTTTACATTTCATGTTTCAGTTTCTCTATTTAAATTCTTTAATTCCGCCCCTGCTTATTTTATTGGTTACGTATAAGATATGAAAAATAGTAATCCAAACATAATGTTATTAAACAAAGCATATGCCCGATACTACAATAATAAATTTTATTGATGGTCTGATTTAAGAGATAAGGATAACTTAGAAGAGATTTCAAAATATCAAAAAGTTCGCCTCCGGTGTAAAAAAAGGGTTCCTCATCAGCAGGTTTTGGCAATTAACGAGGAAGATGTTTTATATTTTAAAAATAAAACATTTTTTATCCGATTTCTAGTCGATATCTGCAATCAAGTTACAATAATAATGCAACTATAGTAAGAAATATCGAGGATTTTGTCGAAAACACATACATTACATATATTTTTTTAAATGATATCGCATTATATATATTCAATATGACTTAGATCAATTAAGATACATTTACAGTTGTTTTGTCATTAAAATCATAACTACATACTAATATTGTACCTGTATATTGCAACAAAGATATATTTTAATTGAAAAAATTCACATACAAAATGACATATATTTATAAAAAATAGATCAATGAAAAAAAAAATTATTAAACAATAGAAAAAATAGACCAATGTATTTCTATTCAAATATAAAACTCATTCTTTACTGATATACCTATGAGCTTTTCTTGTACTGATACATACTATTTTTTTGTTATGTTGCTTAACAGAAAAAACAAGAATAAAAAAATCATCAAAATAATATAAGGATTATTATCATCTTTCTAGAATTTATATGTATTTGTGTACATCATATTTACTTAAATAAAATCATGAATAAATGATAAATACATTCTTTAAATGATATAAAATATTAGGAAAAAAAACATACCATGTGTTTTTGGCAAAGATGGGAAAAATAAATATTGATACGGGGATATTGTTTTTTTTTCAAAAGGATGACCAAATTTAACATTGCTAAAAAAAAATTAGATTATAATTGTGTTGCTATAGCACTACAACTTGTACATTGTGATTCATTAACAACACAACAACGCGATATAATTTGGTTCTGTAGTACGTTCTTCAAAATTATTTATAATCATAATACCAAAGAACATGCCAATTTTTTCTATTGATTGGTTAATTTACATAAATTATTATGAAGACATGAAATTATTAATTAATCCAAAAGTTCTTTAAATAACATGTTAAAAATGGAAAGAAATAACAATATAAAAAATTGAGTATATCAAATAAGGGGTTTAGAATGATATATTTTGAAAAAAAAAATGAGAAAATCAGGACATCTACCTGTAACGAGTACGTGTGATGAGTAAGTATCTAAATAAATTTAATTTTATTTGTAAAAGAACATCAGAAAAATATATAAAATAAAAAAGATAAATTATTTGATTGGAAAACTGATATTTAATTTTAAATTTAATCTTTTAATCTAAACCGTTGCAGATCAAGACATTGATGATGCCAAATCATATAGCGAAAATGACTACTTTTTCTTACGGGTATGGCAAAAAGTGAATGCAAAATAACTATTTTTCTGAATTATTTACCGCAAGCATGTTTTTAGGCTATTTTGACAGGTTTTGTAGAAAGTTGCATACTTAGGCCAAAAACGGAGTTAAAATGTCGTATTTAGGTGATTCAAAGACTAGGGTTAGAACCCAGTGGGCTCACTTAGAAATAAGTAGGGTCTTTGGGATATCAAATTGTGGGGTAGAATAGGATATGGAATAGGATATGATCAATTGTGCTGGTGTGAGGAAGACAATTGCATACTTATAATATTATGAGTTATTAACCCAAAAGCCAATTGCAAGGTCGGAAAACCTTTCAAATCGCATAAGCAAGTACTCAGTACGCCTGCAAGGTAGCGACAGTGCCGTATGCGGGGTAGTGACAGTGCCGCATGCGGGGTAGAGAGATGTCAAAATTATACTTTGCATAATTTAGAAGGAGACAACATGAACCCTAAAGGCTTTCTATTTACTGTTTACACATGTATCTTAATTGCAATTAGCCCCACCACTTCAAACTTTTAAAAACATGGAGAACCTAGCATACTAGTAAATATTGTTAAATATTTAATACATTATTCATGTGGATCGATACCTCAATTATGCTACACAGTAGGATTATGAGCTCGTGATTCGAACGAAAGTAGAGTTAGAATATAAAAAAAATTATTAATTTATACTGAAAGTTAGTCGTTCATTTTGGACTCATGAGACATCCATTTGTATAATATAAAAATGGAGATATACAAACTCCTGATCCCACGATGTTTAAATTAAAGAAAAAAGTTAACGTTTTAAAAAAAAAAAAAAAAAAAGAACTCCCGGGGAAGGAATACTGCACAATGAGCACTCAAAAATATTCAGTTACAACTTACAAAAATAATTGAGAATTTTATATTTAAGTCTGACGTGATCAACTGTTTTTGGTGGTTGCAGATGGCGTTTCAAAAAAGTAACACGTGGCATTTTCTTCTTTTTGTTCGTTGGCACTTGGCAGGCATTCCTTCTGTGACGTTTTCCGTCCAGTGAACAGCAGGACTGGAGATGATTAATATACCATCATGATCATGCCATGAAATGTTCTTGTAAATAACCCGGCCCATAAAAAAAAATCAAATTATCAATAACGAAAATTTTCACGTTTGGCCCAGTAATAACGACAAGTATATATAATTGAACTTAGTTCCACAGATGATCTAATACGAAAGAATATAATAATTTTGCAAAACAAATGGAATTTACAAGAAATCGGTACGTGCAAAATATGAAAGCACAACAATATATGTACAATTAATATTTGTTTCCCCGAAGAGGGACTCAAATATAGAGAGGGGGAGGAAGGGGATAATGAGAGAAACTTTGCCCTTTATGTCGTTTCTCTTTCTCACTCGGCCAATGAAAGGATTATGGACTTTGTACAATTATCATACGAGAAAATTGGTTAACCCAGCAACCAAACTTGGACCTAAAGATAAAATAACCCATGGATGATTTCAGAACCCAATTTGAACCAATCTGCCCGTTTTAATTGCTACATCTATTCCGGCAAGTCTAGCTCTCCGCTGTAGCTGACCTATTACCTATGATAAATAAAGGTAATATATAATTAATGATCAAAAGAGATCGAAGTATTAATTAGCATATGAACTTAATATATATGGTGCATACATAATCAACTGAGTTTAAATAAGCAAACATATAATTACGCACAACCTTACTATTGCTCCAGCTCCAAGCTTTTGCATCACCTTTTGCTGTGGCCAACCTCGTGGCGCATGCTGCAGCGGTAGGTTCGTCGCCTCTTGCGGTCCATCTGGTTGTTGTCTTCATCAATCACCTGTTACATAACAAAAAGTATATATCGATCCAACGTATCATTCTTATTATCTGAGGCCTATCAATAGTCATATATATTGCACTTCAACAAGCAAGACATAATTTCTTGCGTGCAGATCTATCCCAATAAATATTGTTAATACATATCATACAATATCTACTATGAAGTGATCATGAACATATATGAAGTAATGAACAATATCTACTATGCCTTTTTAGTCAGAGAAAAATAAAAATTAACAGGCTCCAACCCTCCCAATACAAATCGACAAAAGCAATAAATACATAAGATGCTAAAAAAAAAATTAGAAAACGCTAATATAAAGCTCTAATATTTACATACAAAACAACTTACAAAAAAAATTAATAGAAGAGAGAGGCCTGCGATTGTTTCAGCTGGCCGACCTCCCTCTTATGTTTCTTACCGTCGGTGACGTAGCCTCTTCGAGGTCTTCATGGTCTTGTCGTCCTAAGAAGGCAGCAATTCTCCAGAAAGGCCCCAACCCCCTCGCAGTAGTCATAGTCCTAGCCATTTTTTAGTGCGAGCCTAGCTCTTCATATATTCTGAGAGAGAAAGTATGAGAGAGAGAGAGAGAGCGTTGGTTGGAAACGGGGAGCTTTATGAAGGGTTGTTGTCAATGGTAACCCTAACTCCAATATAATGTCGATGAAGTTGAATTAAAAATTCGTTACTGTTTTTAATTTGTCTAGCATGATGTGTTCATACACCAAATGTACGTATATTTAAGTCCAAGATATATGAGACATGCTGGATGGGTCTTCAGCTTGTTGAGACCGGAAAAAAGGGAAAATATTTGCCAACTGGCCTGATGCCACATATAACAAGTCCCTGTTTCAGATTAAGTGATTTTCTATCTATCTAAAAAAATAGTAAAAAAAAAATTCTAAAAAGTGTAAAATTTGGTTTGCAAGTACATATTCATATGGAGATTATATTGAATGGTTCGGATCTACCGTTAGATTTTTCAAAACTCAAATATTGAGCCGTTGCACGGAGGCCCTCTATGCTATGCGTAGCATATTAGCATTTTCATATATATATCGATGTTGTATATACACCCGGTCGATATACTTTTTATGAGCCATTTCAGTACGATTGGGAAAAAATATTTTATAATTTATTTGGAAGTTACTAATTTTTACAAAAATTGAATCTCGAATCATAGAAGAAGAAATTATATGAATAATTAATAAGAAAGAATAATATATCAAATTACCAGCAGCCTGAACCTGACTAAAAAATGTACATATGACTATAATTTAAGTAATTTTTGGGACATTTACATCAGGAGATATCAATCAAAAATAATTTTACGGTTATAATTAAGATAAAAGCCAACTCATCTAATCTAATATATTAGCTCTCATGAAACTGAGTTCTGAAATAGCCGGTCAAAATTAGGGATGGTACACATCAAGAGAAATTAAAATTAGAAATAATCAAAATACAGTAAATACTCTTAAGTATTTGATCAGCATATTATGAAACAGAACAAACTTAAAAGGGATTACTGTTCCTCACTACTCTATATGAAGCCATGATGAAGGACTACATAAATTGGAGAGCACCTTAATCTTCTGATGGGTTTTGTCAAACTTCTTCTGGCTATTGTCGCTGGTGGTGCAGTGGATCCACGAGATGGTTGATTTATCTTTACCGCTTCAATCACCTGACGAAATAGGAAACATATTAATTTGAATTTGTCATAATTTGCATCTTAATTTAATTTAATATATAGCTGCATGCATGCTCCTCGATTTGGAACTAATCAATATTTAGTGTAATATGTGTATTTGATATACATTTCTAACTCTTAACCAATAAAGAATCATAGAATTCTTAATTTCTTAGTTCCATAACAAGTGGAATTTACAAGCTTGTTTACTGATTAATAACGACATCAAGATAATCAACAATGTATGTCTCATTAATGACCTATGTCATCCAGTCTGGAATGTGTTCCATCAGACCAACTATCATATTTTATGAACTAAAAAAGAAATCTATGGAACATTGAAGGCCCTTGCCCAAGTTTAGAGTAGTTAGTATATATATACAAGCAATTACTACGTACATGTACATGTAGAAAAATAGACAACTCTTTATCAACAGGAAGCTAGGATTTTGAATTGAAAAGATATAAAAATATATATATATACAAATCAATCTAAACTATTTATACCAAAAAAATATCAAACTTAACTATTTATTATTATACCATAACGTTTATTGGGAAAAAAGAATGAGGACAACTTACAAACTGGTTATAATTAATGGCGGTCTTTGTAGAGCTTGATTATATCACCAGCTTCCAGTTTGTGCTGGACCACAAAATTCCCTAAATTAAATGTAGAAATTGAGTCCAGTTTAAGAAATAAGAAAAGGTCAGAAAATAATAATCAATAAAAAAAACACGTATTAAAAAGAACACACCCATAGTATCAACACACTCTCACACACAATCACAAATATGTTCACATTGCATGCAGACACACACATACAGACCTGTTCGGGCAAGAAGATATGATCCAGAGCTCCTAGGCCAGAATCTGTTCGGGCAAGAACACACCCGTAGGTACAGATTTTGATATGACAGAGCACAAGTTGACTAACTGAAAGGTTTGCATTATACTTAATTACTAACAGAACAGCAGCGCACCAAAAACAAAACTTGATCATTCAAAGAAAAAACAAAAAGAGGGGCATGCCTATGTAGAAGAAAACATGTAGAAAGGAGAAATATTGGAGAGAAAAAAATGGATACTGAAACTCAGCTGTATCTTCAATTGACAAGTAACAAAATCAACCAAAAGTTTCATTGTTGTTTCCTTGTTTTAGAGTTCTAGATATTTCTGAATAGTAGATAATATCTACAATGAAGTCTATTGCTATCCAACCCCTGCCCACAAACTCAAGGTAGACTCACAATAGCTCCTCTACCTGTCTCTTTACATGAAGAAATGATCGCATGTATCTAAGGTTTCAGGAGTGCACATTTGCCCTAATTTTATTGGAAAAAAGGGGCTTTCCGCTGCCGGAGGTTAAAATTGAAAGAGTGTGAATGGTCACAAAACTAAAACCGCAACCGTTTATTTTTACCATTTTAGAGCCGCTGGTTTTTCAAAACCAAAAATAAACCACTGAAGATTTCCTGTTTGTTTATACAACCAGTGGAGATATACATGACAACAAGAATGAGACACTTTTCGCGAGAATACAAAAGTGATTTTTTGTGACGGACTACTCTCATTGTTCAGTTTTTTCTTTTTGCGACGAACGACCGTCATAAATGCAATTTTTCCCTCGCAAAAAGTGTCTACTTTGTTGTAGTATATGTGTAATTAAGACAATTGTGTTCAACAAATTAAGGTTCCTCAGTTCCTGCCTTTACATTGTTTACTACAAGCTAGTCAAAATGGTAAACCATAATTTAATGAAGTTCATAACAGGGCTATACATAGGTGGATACAATTTCAGCTAGACGTAATATTGTTCATAGCAGGTTCATGAGTAATCTAAATTTCTGTAGTCCCGAAAAAGGAAAATAAATAAGGAAACAAACAAGAATTGTACATCTTTCTGTAAACACGATACATGTCATGTGTGTCGGAAACAAGTGTCATGTGTATCATGTTTCTGCATGTTCGGAACATGACATGCCATATTTCAAACACATGCCGTGCCATGACAACACGTTAAAATTTCTAAACGTGCCATGCCGCATATTACTGGAAATAAACACAACACGTTTAACAATATATCACAGTTTAATAAGTCGTGTTTTGACATGTTGTACAAGAATAACAAATAATTAAAACTAAAAACTATTACTAATTTAATTTAACTAACTAAAAACTAAATATTCATTTGCTAAAAATCAACATATCATTATAAAAACATTCACTTAATTCACTAAGTTTAATTATGACATCATTACTACAAAATTGTTGACAAAAAGATTTTTTTTTTTCTTCATGAACGGGTATTTGCTATGGCGTCCCTTAGGACGCCATAGACTAGAACTGCATGTTTTCCTAGTTTTAAAAAATTATTTCTACTAATCTCATTTCTAATTATTAGTTTTTATAATTTTCTATCAATAAAAAATTCGGGTGCTAAAGAGTATATATAGTACAGTTGAATACAGAACTATCAGAAAAAGAAAATTTGATAACCCGGCTACCTAACTTGGCATAAGAAAATAAAATGACCCATGAGTTAATTTGATGACCCAATATAAACCAATTTGCCTGTTTTTCAACACCTACTTCATCACACAAAAGGCAAATAATTTAATATTACAACCCAATAAAGCATAAGTTACATATATATAAATGTTGACCTACACTAGCAAAATAAATAATATATAGTTTAATTGATCATGAACATTAATTTATGAAATGTTAACATTTTTCATATTATGATTGCCTCCCTCGATCCGGATAATCCTACAGATACGGATTCAGATTCTGAAAGCAATGGGAAAATAGATTTCAAGTGGATGCGGATGATCGAGGATAATCATGCGGATCGGATGCGGATAATTTGATAATTTTTAAGTATTAGACAGTGATCCGGATACGGATTCAGATTCTGAAAGCAATGGGAAAACAGAGCGGATATCCGCACTATCCGATTCCTAATTCTTCTGATGGCTCCAATTTTTTTAATATTATTTGGAATCTGAACTTTCTCCGCTCGTTATTGAAGCATAATATATGGTTATATACCGATCTGCACTTGTTCAATGTGAATCATGGAACTAAATAAGTTAATGTATCCGGAGCGACTTCGCCACAGTCTCCCACGTTTGATTTTTTTGAAATCTTGTATCTCGCTCCGATGGTGACAACCTGACACCATTTCTCATTTCTTGCTTTTTGAAACCTAGCAATAACTTTTGAAAGCTAGAATTAGTAGAAACCAATTTATCAGATGAATATGGTGCCAGGTTGTCAGATTGTCAGCTTTGCTCTAGAAATAACTTTGATATGACTAAATCATGCTCATTTCTCCGAAAACATTTTCGTTTGAACTAAAAATTGAGATGTTTTGTATTAATAAATATAAGTATTTTGATACGTTGACATAATTTTTTTGTAAGATGCAAAAACATGAAAAACTCAGACACAAGTAGACATTGACTTGAATGAGATACAAGAATCCTGCTGACACTCCCCTTTTGTGCAGCAGGCTTTTTTTAATTAATTATAAAATGATAGAAATGCTAAAATTTTACAAGAAGATGTCACTGATGTTACAAAAATTAATATTGTATAGTCTTGTTAATTAAGTTGTCTTGATACATGATTTCAATGTGGCTGATTATGAGGTGATCAAAATACGTATCATGGATATATAAAACGAGGCTGCACCTTTTGATTATAGATAAACATGAGAATGTTAATTTCCATCCATAAAAATCAGTAAATATATCCCCTTTTAAGATTAGTTTAATTAATATCTAAAGAACTTACAGTCAAAAATTGACTCAAACAATATAATGAATCAACCCTAGCCAGAATCAAAGAATGATTTCACAGTGAAATAAATAAATAAAAAATGATTTGATATAAACCATCAATTAATGGCTCCAACTTGAACCCGCTAGACTAGCTAGGCTAGGTTTGCATCTTTCATTTAAATTAACTAATTTCATCAAAAATGTCAAAAGAAAATTGAGATTAACATTCAGCTTTCCAAATTTTAATATATTTAAGATATGAACATTAAAGAGAAAAAATAATATATGTCAACTTCTTATAGGACCTTTCAAACAAAAGATGATTAATTTGTGACCTGGATTTGTTGATTTCAATTTCATAGTTCTTTGATACTTCCAGTGCACTATAAATTGAGTATGCATCTAAGGGTCCTAACAAGCGTATTTATGCCCCCCCCCACCCCCCCCCCCCCCCCCCCCCCCCCCCAAAAAAAGGACATTTTTTAATCACTCGATGAAAATAATGAACACTGTCAAGGTATTAATTCAATCACGCGGAAATCTATCTGCTCACGGATTCAGTACTTCGCTCCCATCTCTTTTGGGACGGTGTAATTTTAAACTGGGCCGGGCCTAGTTTGGGCTGGGTCATAATTAGAATGAAACCCAAAACACCTTACAAAGAAATTTCCTTCCAACTTAGATGTGCCCTCTATTGAGAAAAGAGGAATGGATGAAAGAAATTAATAATTAACAAATATTGGAAGGAAGAACATTGAGTCAACTTGCATCTCCAGTTGTACTCCTGGAGAAATATCTCAATTCTCAAGTAAGATTTACACGATCCGAAAGACGTAAGGTGCGGTGTCTTTCATTGTAATAAGAAAGAATTTTTATTTTTATTTTTATTTTTGGCACACAACCCCGTAGGCAATACGAAAGAAATATGATGAAGTTATTATAAGAAGATATGGAGATGCATGAATGATGGGAAAAAGATACAGGTGCTATCTGTTCACATATAACATAGGACCTATGGAAGCGTCCTTTGCAGTTTGCGCCAAGAAGTAGCAAATTTTTTTTTTTTTTGTGATCGATTTTAAAGATTTTGACACCTTTCGTTTGAATTCCATAAATAATTGAGATTGGAGTTTTTAAGAAAATCTAAAATTAATTTTAGCTTTGACGAACATTTAGTGTATATATGTGCATGTATGTGTATTTAAATATGGAACATTTTTATAATCACATCTAATCTAGTAGTTAAGAATAAGCTATTATTATAAGAATATCATTTAGCATTTATGAAAGTCAATTGCGACATGACATGAGAAATCATTCGGTTTGTACTTGACAGCCACTATCAAGATTTCAAAAGAGAAATTATTCAGTTTGTAAAGACTCCTCGTACTTGGCTGCCTAATTATGTCACAGACTAATGGAAAGTGGAAAATCCGCTGTATATCCTCTCGTTGATAGCTAGGTTGATTTGACTAACTACTACTTCTATCGTCTCAATTGCTACTACAAAACGAGCTTTCTCAGCTATGAAGTTCTTTCAAATTGAGCTTCAAAACAAGATGAGTGTCGAGTTTTTCAAAGATGAAATTATTACAAAATTTGATTTTTTAGGATATCATAAATCTAAATTTAAAAAAAAAAAAAATATGTATATGAGTATGTTGGGAGCAATTTGAATCCTACATCCATCGGACTCAAATTTAGAGTCCGATGGGTTCCTAGTCCATCCGATCCGCAAGATTAAACTGATTTCAAAATTATTCAGATTTGAGTCGGGTCAGAACGGTTCATGGCATCTTTCATGAAAATGAAAAAGGTCGGTTGCGTTTCCAGGCCTAGGGACCGATAACTGTTCAATACTTCTTCCTCTTTGAAACTTTGATTAGGTAAATTTAGAGGTAAAACAGGGAAGATATAATGAATGAGGGACTAGTATATTTGTTGTATTCATATAACGTGTAGCATTTTGAATCGATCGTTCGGATATTGAAAAATATGATTTGAAATATTGTTATTTCGACAGAAATAGAGATGTGAGTAGCTACACCTCTGTTTTGTAGATGTGCAGAACTTTTACTTAGTATTGTATTTTCGAGTTACCTTCTTTCTGTTAGAACTTAAGAAGTATTAGTTGGTATATATAGCCGTATAGGAAGAACTGGCGCGATAGAAATAAGTTTTGTCATCACCAAAAATTGAACTCAAATTTAGAGTCCAATAAATCCAATAATTGGACTTGATTTTTACAATGTTAAAATGAGTTTTGTCATCACCAAATGCATGCTAAGGCTCTGTTCGCGTGAGTTGCTATTCGCGTGAGTTGCTATTCGCGTGGAAAGACCCAATGAACACCCCTACACACAGCGCACAACAAATAGAGAAAATGAAAAAACTGAACAGGGTCGTATCCCAAATCCGTTCATTGGGTCTGGTTTCAACTGAATTTTTTTTTTCCATGCATACAGTAACAATAGTTCATTTTGGTCCGTATCCTAAATCCGTTCCCAATTCCATGTGTCCGCCGAACAGGGCCTAAAAGAGGCTCAGAAATTCCATTGATGAACACTGTTTAATTCCTTGTTCTTTAATTTGAAAATGGATTTATTAAATAATCTTTTAGAAAATTTACAGTAATTATCACTACTTTTTATTAGTATAGTTGGAGACGCACACAATTGTGAAATGAAAAATATAAAAAGTTTCGTAATTTTAGCAAACATTAGGCTAGAAAATGGAAGAGTATTCGACTTGTCATAACTCAAAAGTGCTACACTCAAACTTTGGTACTCAAATAAAGTACTTTATATTTGTAGAGAAGGGCCGTATTGACTTTTTGGAAAATACATTTGGTTCGTGCTTCTTGAAACCAAATTAACGCTGCGAATTAATTCGCCATTTGTCCTAATTTCAATTATATTTTTATTTTTGTATTATTATTTTACTTATTTTGTGGTTTTAAGGATCTATGCAGCGGTAAAGATATTGACAATGCTAGCGTGGCTTCACACAGCGCACAACAAATAGAGAAAATGAAAAAAATATGACTGATGTGCTGCACAAAGTCAAAACAATTGTGTTAATATCTTTACCCCTCAATTAACTTAGGATGAGAAATCAGGGCATGAATGAGCATGCCAAATTTGGGTAAATGTAGATCCGAGTAGTTCTATTGAGAATAGTTGTACCTTTGCTAATAAAAAATGGTCAAACAACAGCTCTTTTTCGTCAATTGTTAAGCTCCTTGTAACTCTGGTAAATATAGACCTAAAGATGAGTTTCTGGTTTAACCTGAAACATGCACATATTGAAATAAAATGAAGTTATTTGGGGAAAAAATTATCAAATTGGAGCAAATGGACATGTAAAAATTCACTTATTTTTTCTTTTTCCATTTGAACTGAGGGTTCCCAAATAGTATCAGAGTATCAGACAGTTGTCAAAATTGAGATGTTATTAATGGATGATGTGATTTATGATTATATTACACTATTTGTAATTATCTACTCAACCAATCATTGGGTAGTACTGAATAATTATTGGGACCTTCAAGACTGCATTATTGCTGTTTCTCTGTTTATTTTATTTTTAAATTTTATTTGAAGATCTCTAATGATTGTATGCTAATAAATGTGCTTCTGTGTGTGAGTCTGTGAGAGCAAGTGTACATATTCTCTCTTAAATGTGTGATTCAAATTAGGAACTTTAAACAATTATTAATATGTAAACAACGAACTCAGATCAACATTAATTGACAAATTTTATATGTTAAAACAAATGTTTATTTCAGAATAACAAATTTGTCATTCTCTGAATGAGCATAGGATCAAGTTCGGTTCGATATCCGGTATAAATGGTTTGATAAATATGGTTCATGTTTCGTAGAGAAAAACTTTAAGATTTGGGTAGATCAAGTGTGCACGGATTTTGACACAAATCAAACAGCTTTGATTGGAGATCAGATCGTATTTGGACCGATCCCGATTATATAGTCAATTACTCCGAAATTCTGGTAGATCTTTGTATGGCTATCTTAGGTTATTACTAGTGTAGTAAAATTAATGTAGTTAGTTTTATTTTTTAGTATGTTGATATTTGATGATCATGATGATGAAATTTGGTGAAAAAGATTGTAATATTGAAGTAGATATCAGTACAAAAAAGATTAAAGTTCAAGTTGTTTTTAAAAATTGAAGTAATTAGGAGCATTTAGTTAAATGTTATTTCAAAAATGAAGGCTCAACCCATTTTTTTTTTTTAAAAAAAAGTAATGTTGATGCATTTTTTGGTGTCCGGTTTTACTCTATTTACTGTCCGGTATCGACCTGTTTTTGACACTATCAAAAGCACCAATTGCAATCCACACTAAAAAAAAATACATTAAAAAAAGGTGATTAATTGGTGTAGGAGATGAATCTTCCCCTTTCTGTCTCAAAATTCCATTAATATGAAAATTTGATAGTACTTCCTACACATACTCCACTTATTATATCAAACTTTCATAAAAGAACTCAATTGAAAAGAGAGGAGCTTTTGTCACTGAGCAATTGTAACATCACTTTTATGCTTTTGAAAGGCAACTCTATACTTAGCAGCAGCTGCTAAGATTTCAAAAAAAAATAAAAAAGGCAACTCTATATTGGTTGTTTGGCTCTTGTGGTCCTTTATAAGCTATGGTTTTCTTTCTTTTTGGTACCACTATTTATTTCAAGTGGAAACTAATTAGGTAGTGCTAATACCGAAGAGGTCGATTTCAGTTAGTTCAGGATCATAGAATGAAAATTTTACACTAATTTCATGAACCTTTTCAAGGCAAGACCGTAGCAGAGATAATATTTTGGGGGGGATTTCATTTATCTCCATAAAAACCTTGAAATTAAGTATTTCCTCTCTAAAATTCACAATATTATATCTACTCTAAATATTAAAAAATCACAAATTTACCTAAGTTATTTACTTATTATTATAATTTATTTTAAATATATAAAGTATCTATTTTGCTCTCTATCAAAAAAATAAAAAGTATGTAGCATGTGTAAGAGACCTAATTGGTCAGTTAATGAGATCAAACAATTTATTTATCTACTTCAGACACAAACATCGTGAAATTTTTGTATACACTTGTGTGTGTGTCACAAAAAAATTAATGAACTATTAGTCCTCACAAACAGGCTAATTAAAAGATTAAATATATCTTAACAGGCGACATATGTTTAATTTTTTTAATATAGGGTAAAATGAGAAGTTTACAAATTTAAAATGAGTTTAATAAAAAAGACTATAAATTGGATTAATTTGTGAGTTCCTCAAATTAAACGGATAAATATGATATTATGAATTTTAAAAGGAGAAATGACGTAATTTCGAGATTTCTAAGAGATACATGAAATTCCCCTAATATATTTATACTGATATAACAATTAATTTGAAGAGCCCTGTTCCAGTTCGGTATAATTTGCTTTGTTTCAAAAAACAGAAACCAATCAAGAGTACGGTACCAGCAGCATATATAATTAATGGTGACAATTATTACGACAAACAAATTATTACATACAACAAACGAAATTCAAAGTTTTATAACAAAATATTATCAAGAAAATACAGAGTGAACAGAGAATAACTTATGTCTGTATATTATTGTCAAAAAAAAACTTATGTCTGTATATAAAAAGTTTTCATTGTGCTACTAAAAATATATATATTCGACCAACAAATGTGTGTGTATATTCTTTAGAAAAACAAGTTCTAGTAGGCAATCCCGTGAGCATGTTTGTTCAAAATTACAAGATTAATCAAAATTTCATTAGACTGGAAAAATTAACACGTGGCATGTCAAAAAAACATAGAATAAAAATTATAACGTAGCACCGCTATACTAGTCTTTGATGACTCTGAATTTCCTGCCCCTCAATTACTGTGTGTGGGGCCAGTCACTGTTAATTTTTGAACTGGGGGTCCACTTCGGACCCACATGTAGTAACTCTGGGGGCAAAGGATTCGGTTCCGTCTTTGATACAGTGACAAAAGTTAATTTTTATGTATAAGAAGTCAGCAGTTTCAAAATCAAAATGAGAAAACTTTATGAATATTAAAAGTTACATTTAGAAGATTATTATATAAAAATGCAATGAGCACCGTATTATATGTCACATTCGAATGTTCTATAATGTACACAGCGGAAACCGAAAAGCAATCAATTCTATTGTCTCGTTTGAGGGTTGATTTTGTCTTTACTGACTAAATTATTCACGTCTTTTTAATGTTCTAATATTAATTTTTACGAACAAAAAACATAAATTATATATAATTAAAACGTAAATCATATATACATTTTACGAGAAAGACGATTTTTTATTTAAGTTTAAGTCTATGCAAAACAATTCAAACATGTTTTTTTGAAAGATTTTATTTTAAACATGTTGAAACATATTTAAGTTGTGCAAAACTCGAGCATTAATACTAAACACTTGCTTACCTAACTACTTTAAATTATAAGTACCAACAATTTTCATATAGCTGGCCTACACTCCTAAGTTTGTTGCCTCTTTCTGTCATAATGATTACATAAAATATAATGTTATCAGTTATGAAGGAGGCAAGATGAGCTGTTTGTTCGCCATTGAAAATGCCTAATACAAACAGAGGAGAATCAACATATTGGTATCCAGCTCCTTTTCACCCTGTTATGGGTAAGCAACAACTTTTTTTTAATTAATTATTATCTCTATAATTAATTTCTTCTGTTGGTAAGAGAAAAATAAAAAACATTGTCTTCTAGCATGTATTTAATCATATCTTCTTCTTTTTTTAATGTTGTTAGAGAAATAATATGGTCCGTTTTTCAAAAAAAAATTAGCAAATATATGCATTTAACTGTAGTTAAGATTTTTTTTTTTTAATTAATTATAGTACTCATCATCTTCTAAGTTATATTTCATTTTTAACTAGTTGTTTTTTATCTTCTACTAGTGTTTTATTTTTTTTCTAGTTGTCTTGCAACTTGTACTAATTGTATTTGATGTTCTAATTGTTATTTTTTATTTTCTAATGTTTGTATTTCATCTTTTTCTTGCAGTGTTTCATCTTCTTATAATTGTATTTCACCTTCTTGTGATTATCTTTTGTCTTCTTCTGATTGTCTTTTGTGCTCTACTAGTTGTCTTTCATCTTCTATTGATGTTTTACACATTTTTACTAGTTGTCTTTCATCTACTATTGATTGTATTTCATATTCTTCTAGTGAAATTTCATTATCTTTCAGTTGCGTTTCATCTTTAACTTGTTGTTTTTTATATTTTTATAGTTGTTTTTTATCTTTTTATAGTTGTTTTTTTATGTTGTTGTAGTTGTTTTCATGTTCGTATGGTTGCATTTCATTTTCTTCTAGTTATTTTTTATTTTTTCTAGTTATATTTCATGTTCTACTAATTGTGTTTTCATTTATTTCTGATTTGCTTTCATCTTCTAGTAGTTGTTTTTCATCTTCTACTAGTTATTTTTGATCTTGTATTAGTTGTCTTTTATGTTTTACTGGTTGTCTTTTATCTACTATTAGTTGTATTTAATCTTTTTACAGTCGTATGTCATCGTCTTCTAGGTGTGTTTCATCTTCTTTTTCTTGTCTATCATTTTCTTTTATGTCTTTCATCTTATATTGGTTGTATTTCAAAAAACTCGGATTGTTTTTCATCTTCAATTTTGCAACACATACGTGATTTTTGAATTCTTAAAATACACAATTGATTACTGTTCAATGCACACTTAATTATTACACTATTACGTGCTTGCTTATTTATTTATTTTTTTATTGACTAAATAGGATAGAATTTGTTTTGAAGGTTGGATATATTGGAGGCTACAAATAATTTGTTATTTATTTTTCTCGGAGGCATGCTAATAATAAAATAAATAATACTCTAGTCTCCTCAAATTATATATAAAAGTAATTAGTTATATTTTGTTGCTATATTGTTATATATTGTCACATAAAATATCAACATTGCAATCGTTATCATTCACATGAATTGCTTTTTTACTAAGCGAGCCAGGAATTTCACTTATTTTGTAAAATCTAAAATTTATATTCAGTTCACATTTTATACAAGTTAATTGGATTTTAATTATTATTACAAAATTGATATTTACAAGTTCAGAGTTCACGTTTGTTTATTAAATTTTGTTCTCAGATGTATATACTTAAATAAAGTAATATTTATTTATTAGTTTTGTGATACTTGGACAGATAAATGCTGATTTTTATATTATCTTTTCTTTTTATTTAATTTGGAGTCTTTTTTACCCTATTTGTCATTTGTTTGGTAGTATTTATATTGCAACATGATTAAAAATTGTATTTGTTATATCTTATATGTCGTTCAACAACGCTGTTCTCTTCTAATTAGTGGCCAAAATATTATATTACAAGTTGACGCCTTGGAAGAGAGGGATTTTTCCAGTTAGATATTTAAATGGATGGAATAGTCAAACAGTCTGTCTCATTAAATTTTGGTTGCATTCAAAATTACATATTTCTCCTTCTAAATTTATCATTCTATTTTTCAAAACTCACAAATTTACTCATTTTATTTTATGTTTTATTAAAACTCATTTTGAAATTATAAAGTACCAATTTTATCATTATTAAAAAAATATGTAGTGTGTTTTAGAAAAATACCAGTTTAATAATTAGTTGGTTTCCGAAAACAAATGGTTCATTTATCTACTTCTAATACTTACACAAGCATGTACGTACCTTAATGTCACTGTGTATATGTTAAAAGTAGAAATAAAACTCATTTATTCTCAAAAACTAGAAAACTATCATTTTTTCGAAAATATTCTGCATACTTTTAATTTTTTAATATAGGGTAAAATATTTCTAAATTATAAATGAATTTTAATAGAAAAGGGGGGGGGGGGGGGGGGGGGGTTGGGAGTTGTCTCTTATAGATTTTGAGTTATAGTGGAGATTTATCGGTCTCGATTGACTTTGCTTCTCCTTAGAAATTTTTGTGTTCCTCTATAGATGTTTGATTTGGAATTCAGGTTAAATTTAGAGTTAAAATTAAAATAAAGTTCTTGAATTATAATTGGTAATTTGAATTATAAGCTGAGCATTATAAATTACAAGTCAGAGTATTGGAAAGTATAAGTTAAAATATTATTTTTTATCGAGTACTCAATTAGTTAATTGTTAAAACCCAATTAATTATTTCAACCGATTCGATATTTTTTTGCCCCTCTGACAAAAATTCTGGATCTACCCCATTGTATGTATCTAAATATCGGTGGGTATGCAACAAAAGTAGAGAAATTATACATTTATCCTCGAGAACTGGCCAATTTAGAAGACATTTTTCTAAAACATTCTATATATTTTTTTTATTTTTCTAATAAAGAATAAAATAAGTACTTTATAAATTAAAAAAGAATTTTAATAGAAAAGTCAATCAATTTGGTAAATTTGTGAACTTTTAAAATTAGGAAGTTAAATATGATATTCTGAATTTTAGATATGAAATAGCTAATTTCAATGTTCTTTTTTAAAATATACATAAAATTCCTCCTTAAATTTAAGTAAGTTTTTTTTATAAATCAAAGTATAAATAATTTTTCATTATGAAATTTAAAGGACTCGTGATAAATTAATGCATCCTCAAAATAATAACAAAACAAAACAAAAAAAAAAAATCGGTTCACAATCACCTTTACAACAACATCATGACAAAGGAGCGTAAACGCACTTGGTTGGTGTGTCCTGCCTGTATTTCGATTAAAAAAAAAAAAAAAAACCATTAACTTGTGGCAGTTTCGATCCAAACACAAAATTTGTTGTCTTTTTAGATACATGACAAAATTCTCAAAAGCACACGAACTCTCTCTAATGCTAGAACCATTGACAGACTCTTGTAATTATGCATAATGTCTTATATATGGCTGCAAACGAATCCAACTAAATCGAACTTACCTCAATTTGAGTTTGATTTGAATTAATTTCGAACTAAGTTTAATTTAAATTAATTTTGAATCGATTTTTTTATGAACTCAATTTCGAATCTTTTACAAACTTCTTTACAACAAAAAAGAGTCATCGTAGTCGCCAAAAGCAAGAAGTGAAAATCGTTTAGGGTTTTAGAACTGAGAGCGAAGGTTACGACTTACGGTGGACTGGTGCTTCATGACCAACCTGCTCATTGAGAGAGGGTTCCCGCCTAAGTGGCTTTCGGCTATTATGACTATTCTGCGGTCTTCAACCTCAACAGTCAGAGTTAATGGGGTGCAGACAAGGCCAATAAAACACATGAGAGGCCTGCGTCAAGGCGACCCGCTGTCGCCTATGCTTTTCATACTCGTGGCTGATTCGTTAAACAGGTTCTTATAGAATGCTCAACCAGCAATGGGACCGCACGTCTTCCTCAAGACACAGGCCATTCAATTTGCAGATGACACGGTGATTATCTCAGAGGCGCATCCAACCTCATTAAGCATCATCAGCCGGATCCTGTCGGTTTATGCTGAGTTATCAGGCCTCAAGATTAATAGATCCAAGAGTGCATTTGTCCCAATAGCACTTTCCCCAAACATGATCCAGGTCGTGTCTGGAATCCTGGCATCCCAGCCGGCTCAACTACCGTTGAAATACTTGGATCTGCCGCTCACAATTAGGAAGCCAAGAAAGGTGCATTTCGAACCTATGCTTCAAGTGGTTAGAAGTCGGATCGAGGGTTGGAAAGCCAATCTTTTGTCATACGGGGGCCGCATTACGCTAGTAAAGGCTGTACTGTCAGCAATACCACTCCATTTCATGCAGGCTTTGAGGATGCCTAAGGGAGTGGTAAAGCACATTGACAAGATGAGGAGAAGCTTCTTATGGAGGGGAACCCAGGAATGTAAGGGTATCAACTGCCTGGCTAATTGGGAGACGACGTGTGCACTAAAGTCCAATGGGGGCATGGGCATTATGGATCTAGATCGCCAGAATGAAGCCCTGTTACTGAAGTGGATTTGGTGGTTACAACTTCACTCGGAAGGCCAATGGTCTCAGACGCTCAGACTCCTTTATGGAATAATGGACGAGAACACCCTCGCCCAGCGGGCATCAGAATCTTTCTTCCTAAAGGACCTGGCACAACTGGTACCATTCTACACTAGTTCACTCAGGGTGCAAGCAGGTCAGCCGGTAAGAGTATGGCGCTGGAGCAACACGGGCATGTTCACGGTGGCATCGGCATACTTGACCCTCCACAACACAGGTATTCAGTCAGCGCATCACCGGGAGTTATGGAAGCTGAAGGTACCAATGAAGGTCAGGGTTTTCATATGGTTAATGTTGCTCGATAGGATACTCACGCAGGAGAACTTAATTATACGCGGTTGTCAGGTAAACACGGGGTGCAAACTATGCAGTAGTACCAGCGTGGAGACATCGGGCCACATCATGTGGTCCTGCCCGCTTGCTAAAAGGTTCTGGCAAGGGTTATGTGCCCAAATTAATGTTCCAACGCGCACGGAGCAGAACATAGAGGATGCATGGCTCCGCGGCCGTAATTCATTGCAGGGAAGGACTAGGCAGCGATGGGACATGGCCTGGGCAGGTGGATGTTGGACACTTTGGAAAGAAAGGAACAGGAGGAGCTTCTCTGGGACAAGCAAGATAGTGAGAATATTAATAGATGAATCCACAACCGATTTGCACAACTGGGAACTCTTTATATAGTTATAGGAGTGCGGGAGGGTTGTTAGATCAGGCAGGAGAGTATTGTGTACTTCTTGCAGCTTTATTTACCAAGTAGCTTAAATTCAAGTAGCTAGAGTGTATTGTAAATACTTTTCTTTTAATATATATCGTTGCCGACAAATTGTCGACAACCTTCAAAAAAAAAAAAAAGTCATTAGCGAACATAAGTCATCAGAGAAAATCAAGTTCACATTACTTTGAGATTCGAACTAGAATAGTTTGCGAACCTATTTCGAATGAACCAGATCCAGTTTGAATTTGGTTTGAATTAATTTCGAACTATTTCAAATCGAACTTTTTACGAACTTTATCGAATTACAAACTACGAATTTTTTGTGCAGCCCTAGTCATATCTATTACAAGTCACGCTAAGCCAATCAATTTTCTCAGAACTGAATTGCAAATAAATCCATCTATGTTTCTATTCTGGCCAAAAGCAACTGTTGATGTCAAAACAATCAATTTTATATTTAAGAAAATAAAATTAGAATACTATAACCAATTAATTTTAAAATCAGCTTTTATTTTAGTGACAAAGACAAAGTACAACACTTTTCGTGTGGGATGTCGTGAGTTACACATTTGAATAAAAGGTCCCTTATAAAAATTAAATGAAAGTTGGGAAACCAGTCCTTTATTTTTTTTTATCTCAAAAAACTAATTAGTTTATTAAAAAAATTAATTTGATATTGTTGTTATTAAAGACAATGTATTTTGCTAAAAATATTGCATGTTCAAAATTTGAAAAAAGTTAATTATAAATGTTTAATGATAATTTTGTCCATATCTTTATCATATAAAAAAATTAGGTGATTATATACGAAATTTTTACCATAAAAAAATCAAGGTTCCATTCTCAAATTTTCTCAACAAAAATAACTAGTTTAAAGAAAACATGCTATGTTAAAAGTTAAAACCAATAAATATTACAGAAATATTAAGATTAAAAAAAAGTGCACCAATAACATAATTTTTTTATTTTAGAAATTATATAAAAATAATATAGACTATAGAGTATAAGATGGTATATATGAACAAAAAAAATAATGGTTCCTTGGGTGAAATCAAAATATGAATGGAATCATTCTAATACGTATAGTATTTTTATTTAATTTCTATAAATAAAAACTCATGCACCAATTATTGGTTATTAGTCAAGTCTATTTTTCTTTTCTTTTTGCCGAAACCAACTAGTCAAGTTGTCATTGAACTGGCGAACAAAATCAACAATTGGAGTTAGAGAAAGATAGCTCCGAAATTTTTATAAATACCCAAAAAAATAATAAAATTACGAAATCTACCCTCTGTTGAAATGTATTTCGATTTGTACCCCTTCCGCTTACTGAGTAAGCAAACATGGGTCTTCTTTCCAGTTATCCAGTAACCAAATAGTATGCATCAAATATTATGCATGCATCCGGTTACTCAGTGACCGGAAATTTGATTCAAATCCGGTTATTTGGTAACCGGAAGGGGTACAAATCAAAATACATTCAAACAATGGGTAGATTTCGTAATTTTATTATTTTTTTGGTATTTATAAAAATTTTGGAAGATAGCTCTTGAGTTGGTGGGGAGCTGTACAACTGTTAAAGTAATATACGGTTGGCAAATTGGCTTAGGATGCTATGCTAAGGATGCTTCATAGAAATTCTTCCCTGGAATCTTTAGTGCCTTTGGCCAATTGGATACAAAGAAAAAAAAAATTCAACTTAACAAAAATTTAGAGGATAAGGACAATTGTATCTTATAGAATTATTTCTTAGAATATTATAGCAATCGTATTATTGTTATATTTTGTTTACAAAAAAAAAAAAGAGATATGTGCTAATGTTTTTATTCCTTTGATTTTTTTACTAAAAGAATCGTAATAACATTTGCACGTCATTTATAAATCAAAACACTTTTTTTTTTCTTAAACGGATTTTGGAGTTAAAACAAAAATAAACGGAATTGCGTGGGTGCCCATTACATTGAAATAAAATAAAATAAAATAAAATAAAGGTATTGTGAATGAAGTTTCATAAGAAACGAAAAAGGAAGAGGAAGAAATTGCAAAAAAGTTGCTCGTAAATGGAGCGTTACTACCTCTGAAATTAACTAAATTGATTAGGTGCTGCCTTACAATTTTCAAAATATAAATCAACATGGAAATTGCAGTGAAAAATACTCAAACCGACAAAAAAATAATTACAGAAATTGTGGCACATAATTGTATTTAACAAGATTAATGATTTTTCATGATTGACATAATTAAATGCCAATTAATGATATGTTATAAACTAAGATTTATTTTGGGTGACTTCCCATTTTATGAATTTTAACCTTCTTTGTGTGTTGTTTATTCATAGAAATTATTATAAAATAAGAGAGGAAAAGAGAAAAATTAACTTAGTTTTTTGGACCATAGAAAGACCGGAGAAACTTTTTTTAGTTCTAAATTTGGATCGAAAAAAATTCTATCGGTCCAAACTTTTTTTTGTTCTTTTTTTTTCCAATTGGGAATCTTCAGTGTTCTAATAAAAATGCTAAAGAATCTTCTGTAATTACTATTATATTGTTGATTTTTGTTTGAGTTAAGAGTTAAAAATCAAATCATATAAGATATTTTCGGTTTTTTCAAGTGGAAGAAAAATAAAATTATTTGAACCGGTAGAATATTTTATAATCCAAAAATTTGAACAGGGAAAGTTTTTTCAATCTTTCTATGATCCAAAAAACGAGGTATTATCTTTTTTTCTCTCTCTTATTTTATAATAACTTATATGAATAAAATATTCTAATTTCTATAAACTAATCAACATTTTTGTCTTCTACGGAACAACGAGGTTGGATGAACCAATCTCCAACAAACAACGAACTCTCAACGGGAAAAATTTTTATTTATATAAATTATTAAATTCATTCATACAGGATCAGAGTATCTTGTTTCTAACAAATATAAAAAGATCTGACTCAATTAGTTCGATTCAAATATATACATAAGATTCAATGGTTCAGATCCATCGATATATATATAGAGTTAGGCTGGGGTGCTATGGATAGCATAGTGGCTTCTATGCTACGGCTCAATATTCGAGTTTTCAAAATCCAAACGGTCGATCCGAACCGTTCATCTTATTCTCCATATTAATATCTGCTTGGAGACCAAATTTTACATTTTTCTGAATTTTTTTACTATTTATTAAGTATTTTACAAAATTGTTGATCCAACGGTGGCTGCACAAAACAGTAAAACCGTTGGATTAGCGATTTTCAAAGTGACTTAATAAATAGTAAAAAAATTCAGAAAATTATAAAATTTGGTCTCCAAGCAGATATTAATATGGAGAATAAGATGAACGGTTCGGATCGACCGTTTGGATTTTGAAAACTCGAATATTGAGCCGTAGCATAGAGGCCACTATGCTATCCATAGCACCCCAGCCTAACTCTATATATATATATATATATTGAATTGTTAAAAATGAGAAATGCATGTGCTACATTTTATCAGATCTTAAGTCAAAAGAATAATCAGTACCTGTTATATTTAATCAATTCAGAATTGAATTTTCATCATTTAGGCCGATTCATTTCTAACTGATTTTCTATAGCATCTATATTCTAGATTTTCCTATCAATGTCATTTTTTTTAAAATAAAATATATTAATGAATCTGAATCATTAAGTCCAATTTATATATTTGAATCGGACTCATTAAGTTAGATTTTTCTATATTTATTGAAAACGACGCACTCTTTGTGTTTTCGTATCTATAGATAAAAAAAAAAATTCCTCTCAAAGCGTGAAAATAATTGGAGTAGATCACTAGATGTACCTTTCAAAGATTCTTCCTCTGAATTTAGTATACAGTCAATAGAGTTCAATCAGTACAAGGTACATAGCATCAGTCAGATCTACTCCCATGCTTTTACTGATAGTAAAATGTTATGGGTCCACTTCTTCCCATTTTTTTAATATGTAGTATTTGAAAAAGTAATAAATCTGTGGCATCAATTTTTTTTTTTAAAAAAAAAATCATGTTTAATATCCAATTGATGTTATGGTCAGTGTTTCAAAGCAGAGTGAAATGCTGAGAATCATAGTGTTTCGGACCTTGTGAAACTAGGGGTGAAAATGGAGAGGATTCAGAGCAGATAATACTAATATCATATCTATATTCGTCTTTCAATGAGCGGATACAGATACGGATAGTAAACGGATATCAAAATTTAAAACCGAATTCACTTTAAACAGATACGGAACGAATAATCTACGAATACGGATTCGAATACGGATAAGAAACCAATAATTGTCGGATAATTGAGTTATATACTTTAAGATACAAAAAAAATATGATAAATAAAAAATAATATAAAAGACAAAAGAGTGTCTTGTTATTGTCTTGAAACAAAGAATAAAGCCAATTTAACAAAGGCTAAAAGCAAACTATAGTCACGGGCTTAATTATTGGATGAAAAAAAATGGAGAGTGAAGAAATGGAGATAAAAAAGAAATAAAATATAGTTATTGTAGCGCCATCACAAGCAAAAAAAAGATTAAATTGGAAACCGGATCGTATTATCATTCATCCCACAACCAAAACTAAAATGAATATGGGATAATTATATAACAAATTCTATTAGGAGCAGTAAAGTCGAAGCCGGTTGGGAGCAATTATGAATACATCCGGATATCTGCTCCGTTTACACCTTCATGAAATTATCCGTATCTGTATCCGCCATTATTTCACCATATACAAAAAAATATCCGTATTCGTATCCGCAATTATCTGTATCTGTTTAATCTGAATTCGAATAATCTTCAAATACAGAGCAAATACGGAGCTGATTTTCCATATCCGTTTACACCCCCATGTGAAACGCTATGTAAAACACCTTTTTTTTCTTGGGTTCTTACACGGCCCGTAGCCCCTGTAAAACACTGTCATTGCTAGTGTGATAATTTTTTATGAGCACATAGAGAAAATAATATAGATCACATCTAACGGTTTTATTTTGACTTTTAAGTTTTAAATTTTGAGTTATTAAAGTTTTAAAAAATGGAGGCATGGTGGAAGCACAAAAAATGGAGGCATTTGAACCCTCCTCTATTAAAATAGATATATATATATAAAAAAAAAAAGAGATGAATAAATTTAGAGGTATTTAATTCAGAATATTAATCTTCTAATATATTATGTTTTTTTTCTATCAATTGGTTTCTGGATAAGTTAATGGAGTCACCGAGCATTAATATAATGTTGCTTGTATTTAAATTAGTAACAACAAGCAATCTAGACAGCAAGCATATCTGTTAATTAGTATCATTAGTGGAACAGATATCTGCTTTATTTCACTTTTTTTTAAGTACTCCAATTGCCTAGACTTTATTTTCTACATTAAAGTCTCAAGTCTACACATTTAATCCACGCTGATTGTGTACAAAATGATCTCAAAGTTGTATACTTCTATACGTTTACGCGTCAAGTTTGGTTTCTTGAGTATAAATATATCAAGTATTTATGCGGAAGAATAGATGCGTTACCACATGCCATATATATAAAGTACCTGTGGTAGCGTAGACACTTCCCCAATTGACTTGTAAGTCATCTTATATACACAATTTGTCATTTTAAACCATAGATGACAATCACTGGTAAAGATAAAGAGACAATCACTGGTAAAGATAAAGAGGAGGGTTCAAATGCCTTCAGTTGTTGTGTCTCCATCATGTTTTTATTTTTAAAAACTTTAATAACTCAAAATTTATAACTTAAAAATCAAAATAAAACCGTTAGATGTGATCTATATTATTTTCTCTATGTGCTCATAAAAAATTATCACATTTCAATTTTGTTTTTATGTGAATCAATAAGTTGAAAAATCAACATCTAGAAATTATCCACATTAGTACGTTTTTTACAAGCTCTTGATGACAACCAAAACAAAATTGAAATGCCATAATTTTTTACACGTGCATAGATAAAATAATGTAGACCATATCCATGGTTTTATTTTAACTTCTAAGTTTTAAATTTTGAGTTATTAAAATTTTTTAAAATAGAGGCATGGTGAAGGCATAAAAAATAGAGGCATTTGAACCCTCCTCAAAGATAAATATAGATATCTAACTTTCATCCACTCTTTTATCCCTGGGCGGTGGTAAATTTTTAGAGATCAAACACACATTAAAGAAAACCATATAATTTTTTTTTTAAATATGAAGATCAATTTTACGGTACTTATAATATTTTATTCTAAATTATATAAAAAATTATGTTTAAATATGAAATTTTGAAAATAAATAAGTATCAATTGATATTCACTATCTCTTACTAGATATGCTCCTGTATTTTTTTATTTTATTTTTTAAATTGACAATGGTCATAAATCGCTAATACAATTAAGCAATTAAAGAACAAAGCGCTTAAGCCCATACATCTCTATACATTAACAACAAGAATAAATCTATATTTCGGTGTGTTCATTACTCGATTACAAAGATGATTTTAAGCATGAGAGACGAGAGAAAAAAAAAATTCAATTTATCTCCAATAGCTTGCACTAAATTTAAAATTATCTCGATTATGTATATATTTTAAATGCAAAATCAATTCTCATAATTTTAATAGATTTGATAATATCAGATTGACCTATTATACCTCAAGCCGTGAGTATTACAAATCATAGGACTAAATATAAACATTTTCCAGATAATTTTAAAAGATATCTCGCTTATCTGGAAATTTTTCAAAAGTTTTGTTATAAAAAAAAAAATGAGAGTAAATCCATTTTTTTTGTATCATCTTTTTTCTATTCAAATTCTATGTGTTGCGGCCATTTTTATTAATACCCTAAAAAAACAAAATTTTAAAAATAACTCCGCATGTCTTCTTTTTTTTTAAATGCCCCGACCGCCTGGGTCTAGGGCGGACCACACCCCAACCAGACCGCCCCTGTCTGGGGCGGTCCGCTTTTTTTTTTTTTTTAAAGATCTTAATATTTTTTATTTAAATAATTTTGTGAAGAAAAAGTTTTCTTGTTTAGATTGTATGCCAAAAAATAAGACATTTGATATATTTATGAAGTGATGTCGTAACTCTTTATAACTTTGATTTAGTTTGTCAATTGGATATCACAAGTCTAAATATAACACTAATTAAGAACTTGGCCTTGATTCTAAAAAAATTATTTTATTCAAATATTCATAAGAAAATATAGTTAGATTGCCTCAATGATATACATATAAATATATTATATTATATATACACATATACATACATTATATTATATATACACATATACATATATACATATATTATATATACATAGCCCATGCGGCGCATGCGGCATTTGACCTCTGCTGGTAAATTAGCAAGTATGGATTGATATATGGACTAAACTGCAAAAGCGATTACACCAGCATGTAGAGCATTCAAAAATACATAGAATTGACACAAATTTTAATTTATTTGGATTTTTCTACAGTTGTTATGAATTTCCAAAGTTCAACTTTCGAAAAAACTTTAAATATCCATAACTTTGGCTAGGAAAGTCGGATTTGGGCGTATGACGACTTTTCGGAAAGGGGAGCACGAGACGGATCCGAATATCATCCTGGGGGTCACCCTTGGGTATCCAAAGCATCATAATTTTAAAAAAAGTTGTTTAGTGCCTCAAAAATACCGTTTAAGTTTTCGTTTGACGGTAGACGTACAACGATCGGTGTTTTGTTTAGTCATAAGCCTAAGAGATTATTCAAGAATTATCCATATAATTATTTTAAAATGCATTTACTATTTATTGTGTTCGTTTGCCTGTCTTCGAGCAGATAGTATATGTTGACAGTTAGCAAATAATTCAATTATTCTCTAAAAGAAAAAGAAAAAAAAGAGTTGACATCATTGAGACAATCTAACTATATTTTCTTGTGTATATGTAAATAAAATATTTTTTTATAGAATCAAGGCCAAGTCCTTAATTAGTGTTATGTTTAGACTTGTGATATCCAACTGACAAATTAAATCAAAGTTATAAAGAGTTACGACATCACTTCATAAATATATCAAATGTCTTATTTTTTGGCATACACTCTAAACAAGAAAACTTTTTCTTCACAAAATTATTTAAATAAAAAATATAAAGATCTCTAAAAAAAAAAAAAAAAAAAGAAGCGGACCACCCTAGGCAGGGGCGGTCTGGTTGGGTGTGGCCCACCCCAGGCTCAGGTGGTCCGCTTGATTTTTGGGCCGCCCCAGACCCAAACGATCGGGACATTTTTTAAAATAACGACATGCGGAGTTATTTTTAATTTTTTTTTTTTTGAGAGTATTAATAAAAATGGCCGTATGTTGCTATCACTACAGCGGTCTCTCGATTGACTAAAATTCATGTAACAGTTATATATGTTGATATTTTAGAATCAAGAGAACACACTTTTGTCTTTTATTATGAGCATTTTTTAGATCTAACTGAATAAAAATTAATAGACACTTTCCTATTCCTTTTTTTGTTTCTTTCGGGAAAATATAGGCAAACCAAAGTTATAATTCGGTTTTAAAAATAGAACCGAATCGAATTAGCATTGCAACTGAATCGAACCGGACCAAAGTTTTATTTCAGTTTGATCTATTCAAACCGAAATATATTAATTTGTTTATTTAAAAACAATTGATTTATAATAAACCGAAGTATATTAAGAAACAAACCGGGGTATTAAGAAATAAGTCAAAGTATTTAAAGCAATTGATTAAGAAATAAATCGGAGTATTAAGAAATAAACCGAAGCGGTCCGGATCAAATTCATAATATATAAAAGTTCGGTCAGTTCAGTTATTTCGGTTTTGAAATTTTCCAAACCGAACCGAACCATTAAACCAAAAAAAACCAAACTGTTTGAACCAAACTAATTCGGTTCGGTTCAAAAACGAATAAACCAGACCCAATGAACACCCTTAGGTAACTATAATATTCAAGTGAATTCCATGTCAATAAAATGAGAAAATAAAAGAAATAAACAATTAAATTAGTCTCAATTTTTTTATTTAAACTTATGTTGGTCTTCAAGTTTTAAAGAAAACTATATTCACATTTGAACTTTGATAACAAAATTAAATTGGTTCTTGAACTTTAATTAGTACTGATTCGGTTCTCAACTTTGGAAAATGTTTTAAGTTTTCTCAAATATAGGTCAATTATAATAATGAAAAAAAAAATCAAAGTGCATTACTAATTAGCATAGTTCGACATTATTTTGAACAAATAGATGAAGAAAACGTTTTTACAAATATTATGAAGAAGTCATGAATTATTGGCGGAATTTATGAATAATACACAAATTATCCATGTGTTAATCCAAAAGTTTACTAATTCTTTTTAGAGTAGGGTTAAAATGACTTATTGGTTTGTGTCTCAATCATGCCGTGCATTCTTATCTTTGTTTTCAAAATTCAAACAGTGAATCCGAATTGTCATTGATCTACATATTAATATGTGCTTGGAGACCGAATTTTATATATTTTTTTAAAATTTAAATAAGTGTTTAAATAGTTATAAAATTATTATTTTTGAATGGTCCAAAATCTTCTTAAAACAGTAATTTGTACCTATGTAAAAAATTAGTAAAAAAATTCCAAAAAGAATATATAATTTGATTTCCAATGACATTTTAATATGAAGATTATTTTAAATGGTTCGGATTAAATGTTTGAATTTACAAAACAAAGATAAAAATATAAAGTATGATTACAGCAAAAATCAATGGAGCATTTTTAACCCTCTACAGTCTACTCTTCTTTTTATTTGCTTTTATTAATCAGCAGCATTCTTGGTATATCACAAGTATGATAAGAAATGAAGTCTTTCTGGATTTGACGTGTATCATTATTTAAGATCTGATTGAATTATTTTTCCATCTATATTGTAATAACGATTTCAGACAAAATATAGTGAACTACAGAGAAACTTGCCCGCAAAAAGGCACAAATCACATCCAAGATCCAAAACCTGATCCGAGGACCGAGATGCTTAGTCATGATTTTGAGTTATTTATAAATGATGCACGAGTTACTTGTACCAATTCAAGAAGTTGTTGCTAGCAACTACAAAAGTATTTTAAATATTGTAAGCTTAATTTAAGCTATTTATAGCTGTCACCGTAGCCTTTTATATTCTGTTATTTTGTTATTAATAATTACTATTAAAAAAAAATTAATAAAAGGGGGAATTCAGGTTATAACCCT
The DNA here is from genome assembly GCF_964058835.1 of Carex rostrata. Classification (NCBI taxonomy): domain Eukaryota; kingdom Viridiplantae; phylum Streptophyta; class Magnoliopsida; order Poales; family Cyperaceae; genus Carex; species Carex rostrata. Next base: position 4,847,837 of record NC_135948.1, on the reverse strand, counting down.
TTAAAAACCTCCAAATTACATCTTCCTCCCTTTAAAATTCATAATATTATATTTACATTTAAATTTTAAAGACTCACAAATTTACTCAATTTATTATCTTTTCTTAAATTATAAAGTTCCAATGTTATCATTTATTAAAATAATATATGTATCTTATTCAAGTTAAATGTTCAATCTTCTAATGAGTCTGACTAGTATAATATTGGTGTCATTTCAGTCTATATAACATCAACTCCAAAACCTATCGAATCAACTTCAAATGGTGAATCCAAACCGATCTACTTCACTAGTTGTGTGTTTACCCTATCGAATCAACTTCAAACGGTGAATCCAAACCATTCAAACCGATCTACTTCATTAGTTATGCGTTTACATGCAAAATTTATAACTTTTTGAATTTATTTGGTATCAAGTCAAGCGGTTAAATACGTGAGTTTTTAAGTTAATTTTAATACATTCAGTTTTCAACATTTTTACCACTTCATTTGATACTAAAATAACTCGAAAATATAAAAAATTTACATGTAAACACATCACTCATAAATAGGGCTGTAAACGAGCTAGCTCGGGCCAAGCTAGGCCTTAGCTCAGCTCGTTTATTTTGGCCCGAGCCTGGACCGAGCGACCTGGACCTAGGTCACCCGAGCCAAAACTCCTGGCTCAGCTTGTGACAAGCCAGCCCGAGCTAGCTCGCGAGCTGACGAGCTGGCTCGTTGGGCTTTATTTGCTGTTATTATACAAATTCAAAAATAAAAAAATAAGAAATCCCATTCAAAAAATTTAAGAAATTGTCCAGCAGGCACATCTTCAAGCAACTAAAGCCATATCATTTCTTCCCAAACTGAAAATACATCAATTTTGCATAATTGCGCCTTTAAAAATGGGACTGGACTTGAAATTATACGGGACTAAACCCTAAATTCACTGTAGCTGGCCCGGTCCGAGCTGACCCCTGGCTTAGCTCGTTTATTTTGGCCCGAGCCTGAGCCGAGCTGGCTCGTTAACAGCTCGGTCCACTACCGAGCGAGCTAGAGGCGACCCACGAGCCGCGAGCTTTTTGACAGCCCTACTCATAAAGTAAATTGGTTTGAACGATTTAGATTAGTCTTTTGAAGTCTATCAATCAATTTTGAAGTTAATGTCATGTGACACCGATATCATACTAACCGGACTCTCTTCTAATTGGTTGGTTATGAGAGTAAATGGTTTATTTTTATTTTTTTGTATATGACGCACACATAAGTTTATGTCTAAGTTTCACTATGTATGTGTCATTAGTAGATAAATAAATAATTTAACCTATTAAAAAGGCCAATTAGAAGACTTAGTATTTCTCTTATTAATTTCCCTTCTAAAATGTGAACTTTATAAATTTAAAATAAGTTTCAATAGAAAAAGTAATAAATTGGGTAATTTTTTTATTTTAGAATGGTAATTAAATAGATCATATGAATTTTAGATGGAAAAATATGTAATTTTGAATTTTTTTGAAGGATATACATAAAATTTTCAAAGTGCAACGCTTAGGTTAAAGCTATTTGTCGTCAGGCATTGTTTAACTTAGTTATTAATATCTACGTTAACAACTACGCAGCAACTACGCAGGAATTTCCAAAACACATGCCAACAATTCTTGACAAAGCTATCTATATCAATATTGATGACAACTATTCATGTTAATAATCAAAGCGAAATCAGACTTTCAAGTTATGAGGTTAATTATATAAAATTTTTATATTGCGAATAAAGATCAATTTACAATACCTATAGTATTTTACTCTAAAGTATATATAAAATTATATATAAAAACAATTTTTTTTAAAATTAATGGGAGCCAACTATGCTAAAAGTTGTACACATCAAAACTCTGAAAACTGACAAGCTACCATTGAATAAAATCAATAATTTAAAAAATGCCTAACAGCAATAAAATTGAGATATTTATACTTTATTATTTCGTTGTTAAACTCATGTAAAGTTTTCGTCCACAAATTAAATTTTCTAGAGAAAAAGGAATCTGAAATAAAATAAAGGAAATGAGATAATCAAAATAGGTTCATGAATTAGTTTATTAATCACGTCCCTAATAAAAGATAATATTATCAGATTTAGAAAAAGAAAGACACAAGAAGTAATCATATTCCTTAAAATATATTATTAAATTAACTATCACTTACAAGAGAACCTTAAATCTGTTTGAATTCTCAAAAAAGAAAGTAAGATATTATAGAAATCATTTATTTAAGAGAAAATGTAACGTTCCTCGGGCTACAGTCCCTCAAAAATCTCCGTGTATAAAAGACTTCCCTTTTTAGCTTAGTTCTGACGCGCTTTCAACTGCTACAACTGTCATAATTTCAAGTATTCTGACGCGCTTTCAACTGCTACAACTGCCATAATTTCAAGTACAATATGTATGTTTATAGAATAATATGTATATGTTTATAGAATAATATGTATATGTTTATAGGATAATATGTGTGTGTTCACAGGATAATATGTGTATGTTCACATGATACTATGTGTATGTTTATAGGATAATATGTGTATGTTTATAGGATAATATGTGTATGATTACATGATAATATGTGTATGTTCACAGGATACTATGTGTATGTTCACAGAAGGTGGTCCCCAACAGCTGTCACGCATTTTCAACAGCTGTCACGCGTTTTCAACAGCTTTCACGCATTTTTATGTTGACAGGATTTGTTGAATTAGTCTACATGATTTAGTATTGATGTTTACATAATTAGTTGAAAATATCCGGAAATTTTTGAAAGACTGAAGTTGGAAGACTGTTAGCTGCTTCCTTTATTTAAATCAAAGCAAAAAAAATAAAAATAAAAATATGTCGACGAAAATAATACCTCATGCAAGTGCAAGGCGTCTATTATTGTTAGAGGTGTCTAGTAATCTATCAACACGTGAGCGGTGAGCCACATGAAAATTTAATCATCTAATCGTGTCATTATTATTACAGTAGTAAATTCGTAATCTTTTCTCTCGCAACCTTTAAATACCACTTATCTTCCCCTACTCAAGCGCCCTTCTCTCTCTCTCTCTCTCTCTCTCTCTCTCTCTCTCTCCACGCATTGAGGAAATACAAACAGACATCGCATCTTTTCATTCCAGGACAAAAAGCCTTTCCTAGATAAGATACAAAAAACTTAAACAAATGGGAGAGGAGAAGATACCCGAATCAACGGCCGAGATTTCGCTCCCAGGCTTCGTGATCGACGTGGCCGAATCAGAGCGCCTCGCTCGAAGCCTGGGTTATGGGATGGTTGAGGACCTACTCCCATCTCTCGTCCCCGCAGCCATGCGTCACGCTCAAATTCCGATCTCACGGTTCCCAGTCGGAGCCGCTGGATTGGGATCGAGCGGTAGGATCTACATCGGCGTGAATCTCGAGTACCCTGGCCTTCCCCTACACCACTCGGTTCATGCAGAGCAGTTCCTCCTCTGTAACGCTGCGGCTCATGGAGAGACCTGGATCCGGTCCATTGCCGTATCGCATATGCCATGTGGCCATTGTAGACAGTTTCTCCAAGAGGTGCGTGATTCTTCTGACATCCGCGTTCTTGTCACCTCCGATGGACCGGACGCGGTGTATAGACCTCTGTCCGTACTCCTCCCGCATCCCTTTGGACCCCCCGATTTGCTACATAAGGATGTGCCTCTCTTGCTCGACTCGCACAACAATGATCTGGGGGAGTTTGAGAAGGTACTGGAGGGTTCAGTTGGTTACTGCAATGGAGAGGTGGAGGATTCTCAACTGGAGAAGAAGCTAAGGGAGGAAGCCGAGCGGGCAGCGAGAGGATCGCACGCTCCGTATAGTGGATGCCCTGCGGGATTTGCTGTGGCTGATTCGGAGGGTGGGGTGTATGCCGGGTCTTATTTTGAGAGCGCGGCGTATAACCCAAGTCTGGGCCCGATCCAGGCTGCTATGATAGCAAAGGTGATCGGATCTTCTGTGACTGATATTGTGGCTGCTGCGCTGGTGGAGAGAGAGAACGGTTTGGTATCGCATGAGGGGACGGCGCGTGCGTTTCTAGCTGCCGTGGTTCCTAGTGCAAAGCTACACGTATATCGTTACAAAAGATCTGACGAGAGCTAGGAGTGGTTTGTATGGAAAGTTCTATTTTGAGCTTACTGATTTCTGAAGCTGTCCTTTGTCTTTTCTTTTTATTTGTAAAATTTAGCGAAGAATGAAGCGAGGAGCCGTAAGATATTGTAATCGGAGAAACGACGGTTGCGATGAAAGACTGCGACAAATAAACGGCTTGGATTCTGTGATTGGTTTGGACTCGCGCCGGGTCATAACTCATAAAGAATGAATGATCTCGGTAATATATATATGCATGCGCAAGGCTGTGTGGTAATTACAAATAAAATGATTTAGAATGTGAAATAAAATAAAAAATGTTACCTCGGAAATGCTTCTGACTGTTCTCTAATGCAATCCTCTGGTTTTTAAATAAGAAAAATCAGAAACGAGAATTACAGCATCCAAATTTTCTTTTCTGTAGAATTTTTTTTTTTTTGTCTAGCTTGTCACAAAAAATAACATTTAAATTTGAACAATTTATAGACAAATTTAAACAAAAATCTGACTATCATTTAGAATGAAATTTGAGAAATAGTTCGATCCATCGAAAATATTCTTGTTAAGGATGACTTATTCATTCTTAATTAATATATATATCTGCGGCATAAGTTATGTGAGAAAAATGCGCAATATAGGGTGACTAGTGAGTTGTTAAAAGGCTATTATATATTGTGAAAAAGAAACCCATTATCCGAAAAGTGTAAATTATTGTTCACTACTTCACTCATTCAATTATTGTTTCATTGTTTGTCTACTATATATGGATTATTAAAGCTGATAGCAAGCAAAGATAAGTAGATAACATATGTGCAATCGTATTGATTTGAATTCAAGTTTGTAGTTGTCAAAGATGAACAAAATTAATTAATAATAATATATTTACTCCCACTTTTGTTTTCCTATTTTGGGTCTAACAATATCTAATTAAGGTTGAAGAACAAGTATATCTGAAAAGTACAATGTAAAGTAAAAAAAAAAAAAAAACACGAGCTACTCTCCTTAAATGTTCTTCATTTTCGAACAAATCAAACAACATTAATATGAAAGAGGAGATAATGCACGACCAGGTATGAATTTGTACAATCCAATCTAAAATCAATGATTAAAATCTATCTGAAACTCTTCAATGAAATCCTTACAATTGAAGAGAAGACTGACTCCAAGGAAAATGAACAATAGCAGATGGAGACTGATTGGTCCTGCTTCAACTGCTCTTAAATTGTCCATAATTATTTTGTTACCTGATTTTTGCATAGTAATATACAGTGGCGGAATCAGACTTTTAAATAATGAAGGTCAAACACATATGGAATCAATTATATTAAAATTTTCAAACTATATAAAGATCAATTATATACAAACTTTATGCAAAGAATGAGAGTTAATTTTATCCTACCATAACATTTTACGCTAAATTATATAGAAAATTAAATATAAATACAAAAATTGAAAAATTAAACAAGAGTCAACTGATTTTATTGAATCTTCGTAAATCCGTCTCTAATAATATATTATATAAATATATCACTTACATAATACAATTTATATTCTTTCGATAATTAGATAACATATACTTCATAATCTAAGTTCTCTCAAAATGGGTGGTCCAACACCTGGACAGAGTAGAGGAAAAAAGAAACCTAAATTATGTAGAGATTAAACTGAGAATTAATCTGAGAGAGCACATATTCCGACTGGCAATGGTAATAGAAGCGAAATGGAAGCAGAGACCGGGGTGTAGGTGGTTGCAACTCGGGGATAAAAATACCAAGTACTTCCGCGCGTCGGCAAATGCAATGAAAAATAAAAATACAATACACGGCCTCAAAAGAGAGGACGGATCAGAAATTATGCCGCAAAGCCTGGATTAGAAGATACTAACCACTACAAACGATTACTGGGTGAAAGAACAATACACAATATACCATTTGATCTAACAGGAAAGGTAGGCCCAAACTTACAAAGCCAACTGGCATTCTTAGATAATGAGATCTCAACAGAAGAAGTGCAACAGGCCATAATGCAGCTGCTTAAAAACAAGGCAAGTGGCCCAGATGGATTTCTAGTTGAATTCTATCAGCAGTTCTGGGATACGATTGGTAGCGACTTCATGGCGGTAATTAGATCGGTCCACTTGGGTGCAGGAGGATTACATTATATTAACAAGGCGGCAATATCGCTAATTCAGAAAAAAGAACAGGAAGTGGTGATAGGATATTTTAGACCGATAAGTGTGATAAACACTTCGATCAAGATAATAACAAAGGTCATGGCAAATAGGCTGCGGGAGTGTTACCAGTTCTGGTGTCGAATAGACAGACGGCATTCATCAAGGGTAGATCAATCATGGAGTCTTTCCTGGTTGCAAGAGAATTCCTATGTGCAAATAGCAAAAAGAAAATACCCTCTGTACTCTACAAGGTTGATTTTGAGAAAGCATTTGATACAGTAAACTGGTGCTTCATGACTAACCTATTGATCGAGAGAGGTTTCCCGCCAAAATGGATAGCTTCATTACTTCATATACTGAAATCTTCGGTATCAACAATCATGATTAATGGAAACCTAACGGAATACTTTGGGCACAAGAGAGGGCTAAGACAAGGTGATCCGCTATCACCGATGTTGTTTATAATTGTGGCGGACTCCCTAAATTGGCTAATTAAAAGCAACGTTGTGTTAGTTTGTAATAATCTAGAAGTCAATAATACGATAAGTTAATCATAAAGCTTTGTTCATGAATTGAATGTTTATTTATATATCATTTTGTTGCCTTGAGTATTATTGAAATTATGGATCATTTCGAGTTCATGACTGAAATTGTGAAACTCCATAATATAGATAATATATACTCTTAAAAGTCACTGACCAAGGTAATTAGCAGGAACACTAATTACCGCGATAAGGTTAGCATGTGGATTAAAAGATGGTTAAGTTTTACAAACCACCTAACACAAGATGTCATTTTAATCACATGGATACATGTTCTAGGAACATGGTATTTGACAGACCCCGAATGAAACATTAAATAGAATTGTGTTCGTGTCATTTATGTTTTCATTCAGTGTCAAAGTTCTACAGTATGAGGTATTTATCGTTCCCACTAAGAAATATATATGAGTAAGTGTTATCTAACGCTGTCCGTAAAAAGCAGCCATAACGGTAGCATTTCCATATATATAACTTAGCTGAGGAAGTGATAGTCTACCAAGAATACTACTTGTCCCTCGTATCTCTATACGAGCTATAGCATCACTGGGCCCCTTGGTAGAGTTAGATTATCTGCATGCAGTATAATTACAAGAGTAATTATATTTGATAATCTACTCAAGATCAAGAAAAGATACAGTTACCAAGGATGACACACATCTACCTTGAAACTGATCTGATAGCTATGAGACAGAAGAACTGACACAAGTAAATTGTTTACTGGATCGTGATATTGTACAGTACAGCATCATCTGTGTAATTGGATGGTCATGATGTGTTGCCAGATGCCACCCATGACTAACAGAAGTTAAAACAGTTTTAACTCTGTTTACCAACATAACACAGATCCTATTGGGTCACACCATATAGGAGCTACTCGGAGAATCTTACTGATTAATTATAAATTGATTATAATTAATATTAAGATGGTTATAATTAATTATACGTGATATAATTAAATTATAAATGTCATTTAGAATGACAAGCAGAAACAACGGTTAATTTATAAACGTACACGTTACGTTGTATAAAAGCTACCGAACAATAACCGAAAAGAAATATAATTGTATATGACAATTATATATATTTGATTTGGAATTTTAATTGTTAATTATGGATTTGAATTATGGATTTAAAAGCCCAAAATAATCAAAGCCTTAATTAAAATTAAAAGCCCAAAGTCAAAGCCCAAAATCAAAGCCCAACACTATTCATGCCTTAATGGGCCAAGGGTATTTTGGTCATTTCCACCCTATGCCGACTTCCCTTGTGTTGACATGTGTCATGTGAGGTGGCAAGGGTATTTTGGTCATTTCACATGATAAAAGGATGAGGTGTCAAGGGCTTTTGGTAAATAGATTTGTTTTGAGGGGTATTTTGGTCTTTTGCCAACCTCCTCAAAAGTCTATAAATAGAGGGGTAGGGGTAGAGAGAAAGACTCACTAATTCACGTGTTAATCTGATTACTTCGTTGATCGGTTTTCCCTCTCTTCCCTGATTTCGGTTATTACGAGATTCGGAAAAATATATTTTTAGATTCTGCGGTATTTCATGTTTTGCTTTATTAGTAAAACGGAATAACTTGCATTCTTAAATATATTTAATCTGTCTCTTTTTCGGTGAATAGTGTTTCTGCAGAATTCCGCGGTTTACGGTATTTCTGGCAGAAGAAGTAAATCGCTCTCCGGTTAGTCCTGGTGGATAACCAATAGAGGTATCACACGTGTGATACTGCGAGTCGATTCCATCCCTGGTGAGGCTCTACTCGCTCGGTCTGCATTCCAACTGAGATTTGGAATCAAGGTATAAATTGTTATATTAATCTATTTAATTTGTAAATAGATTTAATGCTTTAGGAAATCAATTATGGAGTAGATCTGTAAATAGGATTAAACGAATCTTCTTGATTCATTTAATCCGTAGCTTAAGTTAGATGTAAAAATTTTTGTTTTACTCTTTCCGCAGCTTAAGCTAATTAAATGGGTTTGAACCGTTCACGAAAACCCAACACGTTGGGTCCATGCACCCACCGATATTCATTCCACCACAGCCGATCCAGCACACCGGTGATACGATGATCATAGCGAAGGCACATCCACGAACGCTAAAGGTAATATCTCTAATCCTTGCTACATATGTTGAGCTAACGGGACTTAAAATTAACAGGGCCAAGAGTTCCTTTGTGCCGGTGGCAATCATCCTGGGATGCCCCAGGTCAGACCTACCAATCACATACCTTGGATTACCACTATCGGCAAAGAAACTCATAAAGACCGACTACTTACCGCTTATTGCGGCAGTGGAGAGAAGAGTGACAAGTTGGAAGTCGGCAATGCTATCACTCAGAGGAAGACTCATCCTGGTTAAATCGGTACTTTCCGCAATCCCAATACACTACATGCAGGCTATTAAAATTCCCAAATGGGTTTTTAACCACATAGACAGGATTAGACGGAACTTCCTATGGAAAGGCCACCAACCATGCAAACCGATCAACTGTCTAGTCAACTGGGAAATGACATGCGCACTGAAGGAGGAAGGAGAGCTAGGGATTATCCAGCTGCAGACCCAAAATGACGCCCTGCTGACTAAGTGGATTTGGATCCTACAGTCCAGACCACTAAGCAACTGGGCACAGACACTAAAATTACGGGGTATACGAACATGTGAAATAACATGGGCAGCGGGGTTGTGGACAATCTGGAGAGAAAGGAACAATAGAATCTTCAATGATAAATCAAAGTTCATTCACATCTTTTATAACGATGCGACTATGGAAATTCAACTGTGGGCGAGTCACTGTTGAATTACATACTGTAGTTTAATATTTGTTCCTTTTTTTTTGTTCTATACAATAGGAGTATTACAATGACCGTAAGTAATGTATATATTGCTATTACTATAAGTCCACTTGGGCTTATGTAAAAAACTTTCTTATTAATCAAAATGTAGGATGGCAAGTTGCCACTCTACCTCAAAAAAAAAAAGTTCTCTCAAATTTCTTAATGAAACGGAGCTTTTTTTTCACAAAAAAATATATAAAGTCTCAGTTGTCAATTGCAGGATGTTAACAATAGTTTGAAAGGTAGAAATAATATGTATAATAAAATTATTAATAAACTTTACAAATTAAATGGAATAAATTACACAGATGAAAATGATTTAAAATAATATAAGAGAATTATTAAAGTTATTCATGAAACAGAAAAAAATTATCTTTTACAATTTAAGGATGAAGGTGATGTTATAAACCGAGCCTAGTTCGTTTGCAGATTTTATTTTTTATTAAAGTAAGCCATTTTCCTTCTGTTCGATTGTGATATTTATGGTTTGGGTGCTAACGAAATATAATGAAGGCGTAGAAAGATGCATTCAGCCTAACTTCATAAAATCAAGGCCTTATAAGGCCCATAAATGGTTTGTCCGGCTGCTATCCACTCAGGCATTTTTTAAAGTGCTTGTTTCCACTTAATTTTCGTAGAGGATTTTGTTGATTTTCCAAAATCTAATAAAAACAAATTGACCACTAGATTTAATAAGAAAAAATAGGATCTGGGTGGAACTTATAAATTTTTTTTTAAATAGGTTAAAGTCAGCAATTATGTATTTTTTAGTTGAAGTCAGCAATTATGTATTTTTTATTTATTTTAACTAGAAACAATCAGTTAATTATTTATCAGGATATTTAATTTGACATAACCAACATCTTAATATTAAGTACTAATATATGGAGATTTTTTTTCAATTTATTTATGTTATTTTATATCCTATCCCGTGAATTAATTATTTTCCAAAAAAAGAAAATCTACGCAGATCCAGACTGGTGTAGAATCCATTTTTCAAAAAATTTAAAAAATTGACTCCCACACAAATTTAATCTGCGTGGAATCTATTTTCCAAAAATAAAAATAAGTTCCACGCAGAATCTCGTGGATGTAAGGTTGAAATTTAAAAAGGAAATGAATGTAATGTCAGAATTTTGAAATATTAAGATGGTAACTAAAAAAATTCAACTTAAATGATAAGGTGCGGATCTGTGTAGATGGTAAGGTCGAAATTAAAAAAAATGATGGTAAGGTCAGAATTTTGAAATATTAAGATGATATTATTGTAACTAAAAAGATTTCGGCTTAGACGATAAGGTGAGATTACGGAATGATTTAAATTTAAACCGATTGGAACCGTTCCATCAAAATCGGACAGGATCCGGCTATCCTGCATCTTGCGAGAGAATTTGCATTTTGAGAGCAATGCAACTTGCATTGAATTCATATCACCTTTGGTAACAGAATATTTTTGTTTAGACCCAATCGTTTGATCAGAATCAAGTATCAACTTGAATATTAAAGAGGTCCGAGCATTGGATTGGCCCGCATTCTGATCGGTCGGTCGAGATCTAAAGAGAAGTATTCTGTTACTTCAGAGGATATGGATTCGCTTCCATTACGCTGGTTACTAGAGAGGAAACGGAATTCGTATCATCTGCATTAACTCAAAAGGGAATCTTTTGATTTAATGAATCCTGACCATCCAATCTGTTTAAGTTTCGTGCTAACTAGATCCACACTAATATTAAAGGCCCCCTATATCATAAACAGTGGCCAGATTGGCTCCGTTTAAAATCAGACGGTTAAGATTCATTAACTCAAAAGATTTTTTTTTTGAGTTAATGCAGAGGAAACGGATACGATCCAGTTCGTTCGTCTCTTTGTGGCGCGCGAAACGCCACGATGCGCCTCCAACCCCTCCCAAAATGTCACCCGATGAAATTTTAAACCAAGAGGCTACTCCTACTATAACAAATAAAAACCAAAAATATAGAAAGAAAAAATATATTAGAATGGCATCCCTTGCATCTCCATCTCTTCTTAGTTCTTTAACTAAGAGCCGCACAGGAAGAGTCTCTCTCGTTGTTCTCTCTTACTCTTGCTGCGCTTCTAGAAGCTTCAGACGGGCAGCTCAGTGTAACACGGGATCGAGTGTGGCCAATCGCCGTGTATTTCTCGGAATCGGTGCTTCGTTCATCGATCAGCTCGTAAGAATGGCGTCTGGAAGTGGTGGAGTAGGCCGATATCTTGTAGCATCAGCTCGACCCAGGCAGGATGCGTCTCCTGTTGAACAGGTTTTACTTAATAGAATTTTCAAGATTTTCTCCATGAATTTTAGAGGTTTACTCTGATAAAATTGTTCACATTTACCTAGTAGGAGCAAAGAAATCGGTCGGGTATGACTCAGGTTGAGTCCAATTGGGTTTAGGTCCTTTCATTTTAAGACTGAATTTTGTTTTGGACCATTTGTGCTCCATCAAATCAGGTTCTGGTGGTTTCATCTCATAGAGTTAGCTTACACAGGTTAGGCAGTCAAGTCCAGGTTTTGGCAAGTTGTAAAGAAATGCTATTAAAAAAAATTACCAAGGGGCTTAATAAGCTCAAGTACCCTGATTTCTACTCAATCATTTGCCTTTTTGAAGTTCTTTCAAGTATGAAAAGGGTTTTGAAAGACTAAGAGTTCATGTATTAATTCAACAACTAAACATGTCTTGTAAAGGCTATCTAATTCCAATTTAACATAGCAAACATTTTGTTTTGGTAATTTGTTAAATATAGATACTAAAGAATGTGGACTGGCCTGAGAAATTTCCGTTCAAGGATGAAGATTTCAGCCGCTTCGATGAGTACTCTCCCTCCTTACCTTTCCTGGTTTGCATTTATTTTATTGCACTTTTCCCCTGTGTTTTTTATTACTTCAGAATAATAAAATACAATTAGAGGCGGCAAACTGGCTTGTCATCTTGGATTCTAGCAAGGGCAAAATAGGGATAGCTAGCTTACTTTTTCTGCTGTGAATCCTCAAGGCTCTATTACTTTGGGTCATTTCTGCTTCATGTTATTTCTTTATTCGGGTCAACTAGGGTCAGTTGCGCTTTCAGAAAGTATTTAATCGGATTAAATATCAGTTCTGGTGAATCCTTTTGGTTGGTTTTGCAAATCATCGAATCATATTTTTGGCCCAGCTAATATAACTTGTGGTATGTTTTTATTCCAAGTTCATGGATTGTGCCATTTTGTTTCTCAAAATTCTGGGGCAGTATCATGTTTGGGTTCAATTCATTTTTTTTTCAATTTGTTGGGCTGGATAGGGTTTGGGTTTTTAAATCCCCAGATAAGATTCTGGTATTTTGACTCTTCAAAATATTTGGGTCATTGATATTTGCTTATTTATACGTAACATTGAATTCCATTATTTGTAGTTTGTGTTTTTGGAACTCAACCATAGAAATATTTTTGTGACCTTAGCCATTTCTTTTATTTTTAGATCTTCTGACTTGACCTTTTATAATGAGCCTCGATTTGTTACACACATTGACGACCCGGCAATAAGAGCTCTTACTGACTACTATTCGAAGGTTTTTCCTCCTAGCAACACTCCTGGAGTTGCCATGTTGGATTTGTGCAGCAGCTGGGTATGCTAATTTTCTTTTATACCCTCAAAACCTTTATTATTTCTTTTTGGTAATTTTCATCTACATCCAACCCTTAATGGTGCATATTTAAATATTATTTAATTATAGAAAAATAAAATTGTCGATGTGTTAGATATGACGTCAAATTTGGGTCGATTTGTAAGACGTTTAATCTTCCATCAAAATGTTTATTGTTTTTACGGTGGAGTTTTAATGACTTTACAATGAATTGACTCAAAATTTGATAATGCACCCTGTCTAAATAGTTAAGAGCACGTCTACAATTTTAAATATTTTAATTTTAATAATTTTTTTTAAAGTATATATACTATAAGAGTTGGAAGTACCAACTAAAAAGTTGAATGTATGTTAGAATTACCCTTTTTTTTCGCTCCTTTTATTTTCCTCTAATTTTCTCATTCTATGTAATCAATGAAGGTGAGCCATTTTCCTGCGGGTTATAAGCAAGAGAGAGTTGTAGGAATGGGTATGAATGAAGAGGAACTCAAGAGAAACCCGGTACTCTTTCTGTAGCTCTCTTTTTCTTGAGGCATGATTTTACATAAAAGCAAAATAAAAGGGAGTATAATTACTTTTTCTTTATAATTGTAGGTTTTGACAGAGTATACAGTGCAAGACCTAAATGTGAATCCAAAACTGCCATTTGAAGACAACACTTTCGATGTTATTACCAATGTGGTATGTTCTATTTTTACTGAACTTATTTTATATAATTGGTTTTAGCGTAACATTTTATTCAAGCCCAGAAACTGTTGAAAGCAACATTGCATATTTGAAACTTGCCTCTTTTATAAATAAATATTGAACAAGGATATGTGATTGCCTTGTTTATTGTTGTTCAGGAATATTTTGTAGCTTCAATCAAAATTAACACTTTCTTTTCGGTCTCTTTTTCTTATTTTATTTTTTTAAGAAAAGCAGCACTTGTAGTCTTGTATCCCTCGTTATTGTAATTACACAAAAGGATAATCAACTCCTTTTTTTTTCCTCCTTTTTTATAGGTTAGTGTAGACTATTTAACAAAACCACTTGAAGTTTTCAAGGAAATGCAAAGAATACTCAAACCATCAGGTCTTGCAATAATGAGGTAATTAATATGTAATATTCTCTACATGTCATAAATACATGAAAACATTTCCTCACCCCAACCTTGAGAACATTTTTACATTTGAGTAATGCAAAACCCTACTAGATCCTTAACCCGGGTGAGCCTTAAGCCAAACTAATTGAAGTACATCTATTAAAATCAACCAAAACATAGAGATGATGGGTCAGAGTTAGAAAATTGAGTCAAATTTGAGTGATCCAGATGAAAATTTCAGGTTTCAGGTCATATAAGGTAGGCCATTTACAAGTTTTGATTATCTGGTAGCGGGTTGTTTGCAGGTAATTTTCTGGCCATCAGGATTTCAAGTTTGGGTCGGTTTCTTTCTATTGACCTGACCAGAATCCAACCTGGCAATGGTCTGTTGCCACCCTTATTACATTTTAATCGTAGATGCTTGACTCTAGCTTGTATGATGGTTATAAAATAGTTTCTCGAATCGGCTATTTTTCACAAAAGCTGTATCTATATGGACCTCCACTGGTGATGTTGATCATGCATGGATTGTTGGCTCCTACTTTCACTATGCTGGAGGTTTTGAACCACCTGTGGTATGTACTTTATATTAAAATAGATGTAGAAGAAAAAAATGCATTGCAAAACAAGAAGTATATGTTAAAATGGAAGTAGAAGGATGAAATAATGTTTTGCAAAACAAGAGGTGTCACTTTTACTGTTGTAATAGGAGAAAAATATCATGTGAACCCTCCGAAACATAACAATATTGCATAAACTTCATAACTGTCATTATAGCATCAAGTTACCCTCAGTTTTTCACTGTTTCTGTAGAAGAAAATGTTAAAGAACCATAGTTCGCAATTTTTATGAGTAAACAGGGACAAGAGGGGTTTACAAGATATGTTTCATGTTTTGTGGGGGCATGTTAATTTTTATTTTATTTTGTAAGATTTCTTTGATTGTGCTGTGATATTTTGAATGTTGCAGTGCTACGTGTACAACTAGAGTGCTCTTAAGCTCACCAACTTCAAAACCTATCAGATTGACTTCAAATGACGAATCCAAATCGTTATTTTCTTTTTTAAATTTATAAATTTTTGAATTAATTTAGTATAAAGTCTGTCAAAAAACGATAAAAAATTAACACAAAAATTAACTTTTTTAATTTTCTTTTTTTGACCGCTTGATTTTATATTAATTCGATTAAAAAGTTTATAAATTTGACATGTAAATACATCACTCGTGAAGTAAATGGGTTCTTAACAGTTGGATTTGTCATTTAAAGTCATTCTTATTAGTTTTGGAGTTAAGCTTATTAAAGAATCAGTGGCTTACGAACATTCTAGTTCTACTCGCAGTGCTATATATGAAATTGCCCCATGACTTTTGGAGTTTTGGTTAACTAATATTATTATCAGGATATATACAGTGTGGATAATTTTGTTCTTTGTTTATTTTTTTATGTAGGCAGTAGACATCTCACCGAACCCAGGACGTTCAGATCCAATGTACATTGTTTATTCTAGAAAGCAAATGTCGGCATAACTACATTAAATACCAAAAAAAGGAAAATCAAATAAGAGGACTTTCAATCTTATATATGATGTATTGCTTTGTTCTCTATTATATTATATATATTATTTTTAGATCACATAAGCATCGCTGTTTTGTTGTGCGAAGTTCAATTTCCTAACTCATTTCTTTACGCTCATGTCTCATCACAAATCACTTGATCTGATATCATCGTCTCTGTATCAATTTTGTTTGAATGGTATATATATCAAATTTGAGTTTATGATTTATCCATTAGAATCGCTTGCAAGGTCCATTTTGGATTGCCTAACCAGTAAAAACCACGCCTATATTCTAGCAGAAAAAACCACTTAAAATCGACGCCCCCTATTAGGGGTGTAAACGGATCGGATATTATCCAATTTTGTTCAGATCCGAATCCGAATAATTACTTAAATTATTCAATTCATATATGTACTTGTATCCAAAAAAATATAACATATAAGAATATGGTAAGATTTTTAACTATTTGTATTCGACTGTTACATCCCTAAACTATAACAAATGTACTCTATATTCTTAAATTAATTTATAAATTGCATATACACATCAATAATTTATTAAACTGCATATACTTATATATTCCGATGAACAATATAACACTATGATATAATTAGTAACTAATGTTTTGATAATACCAATGATTTATTAAAATGCATATACTTATATATTTCGATGAACAATATAACACTATGATATAATTAGTGACTAATATTTTGATAATATAATATATGTTTTGTAACCAACAAATTTATTATGAAAAATATTAGATCTAATTTTTTAATGAAAAAAATTGTATTTAGATATTATTTTTTACTAAAATGTACATTAGTAATTGATTTTTAATTATCCAAATTATATTCATATCTGTATTCGTATCTGTCCGATATTCAATCCGTATCCGTATATGTATTCGAGACTATCCGTATTTGTATATGAAAAATTATAACATATAAAGATACAATTTGACCATTATCCATTTACACCCTTACCCCTTGTACACCTATAATAGAATGCCTAGACTTATTCTTGACTGTTTGAACTCCCTCTTGCAATTCTAACGCCGCACATTAATAAAACACAGACCTTATTCTCGTACCATCATTTGTATAAATTAGAGTATTAGACCATATCCAGAAGTTTAACCTTTCAGTCTGTCGCTTGAGTTAGCCATTTCAGAAATCTCAGAACAATCTTAAAATTTCAGAAACAACAAGACAAATTGTAGATTCATGATAGAGCTCAGGTATGAACTATGAAGTTTTAAGAGTAGAACTAGGGTGTTCTTAAGCTCACCAAAGTGTAGTGTTTGGTGAGCTTAACTTCAAAATCTATCAAATCAGTTTCAAATAATGAATCTGAACTATTGAAACCCGCCTATCTTACGAGTGATGCGTCTACATATGAAAATTTTAAACATTCGAATAAATTTAGTATAAAGTCAAGCAGTAAAAAAACGTTCAAAAAATGAATGCATTAAAATTAATTTATTAACCTTCTAATTTTCACATATAGACGCATCACTCGTAAGGTAGGCGGGTTCCAACGGTTCAGATTCGTTATTTGAAACTGATTTAATGAGTTTTGGAGTTAAACTCACCAAACAAGAACACCCTAGTTCTACTAAAGTTTTAAACCTTTTGAGACTGTCGCTTGATCGCAACCGTGCCTTTACCCTTGCATTCCTTTCCAAGAGATGTACAAATGTTTTCAATTATCTGAAAAATGTACTGTCACAAAAGCATCTCCAAAACTATGCAAAATTACAACAAAACAATATTTACCATTCTTTCACACAGATTCCATGACTCTTGGTGTCACCGAATATCTTAATTTATAACGTAAAAAATAAACAAGTCAGACCACAAATCCAAAACGATGATATCTAATCTACGTCATTTTCCCTATATATATTTAATTAATTATCACATTTGCTGCAACTATTATAAGTCTTGGAAGAATCAAAATCAATGCACCATAGTCTACATCGGCTGACTTATAAGAATGAATTCCGATTTATTAAATAGTATACTCTTTGTTGGTCATTTGACTTGTAAATTTTATTTTTACAAGTTAGTTGTATACTTTGCCACCAAGAGGCAGTATACTGATCCCTCATTTTAAATTGAATAGGAATGAAGTGCAAAAATGCAGCATCATTTTTCATGGAACTTATGCAAACCACAACTAAAATCTGGGTCAGAAACAAACTCAATTGTGAGATCCGAGTTTGCGGAGTCGAGCTCGAATATGACCTACAAAAGCCAAATTACATGATGACAGATCCGATCCCAAATAAACTTGGCAAAACTAAACAAATTTAAAAGAAGGTCATTCACAGGCATACCACAGTGTTTTCTCCTTGCTTGAGTATTGGTGCTGGCACATATAGAGTGCATTGTGGGCCCACTTTCTGCAAATTTATCAAAATATTTGTAGTAAATTTATCCAAGAGAAATTAAGCACAGGGAAACAATCACTCTTGCATAATAAAAGGAAATTCTCCAGGAGTCCATAGAATCTCAATATAGTGTTAACTACTATCATCTCCTAAATAGTGAATGCAAGTGAAAACCCAGGAAAAACAAACAAATCATTGAGAAAGTTCTTTAAAAATATCAGATTGAGAATTTTACCGGCCAGAATCTCCCAATATTGAAGTTGTTTACAAATGCAACCCCTTTATTCCAGCCACGAAAAGAGAGAAATGTATCCTTCCTCATGCTTGTTGAATTTAAGTTCAAATGCCCTTCATAAAATGCCGGGCTCCTTGAATTAGAGTCTGTAAAATATCATATTGGCAACTGGTAAGACAACATTATAGATTTTCATTGTAATAATTTTAAGCAGAAGAATAAAGTTGAAAAGTTATCATCTAATTATAGAAAACCTTCATGACGATTTCTGAAATTGCCAAGGTAATTTTTCATATCTCTCAGGAGGAAAATTTTATCATCTGTTGCATATGCAATTTTTTTTGTGAGACCACTTTTGATGAGTTTGCTTAAGTGGTCCAATTGTATAGGATACATTTTCCACCTAGGTAATGTAAGGTTGTTTATTTGCACAGTAGATAAAATTCCCTGAAAAAGAGAACAAAAAATAGTAAATTTTGAAGTTAAATCTTTCTGGAAACTTCAGGGATCTTTGCAAGGAGAAAAGAAACACCATAGTTTATCAGCATTTGCAGAAAATAGCCGCGATTGGTGAAAACCGCTCGTACTCTAATTAACCCCCCCCCCCCCCCTCTTCGCCTCTTCCAGTTATCCAATATCTCAACAAACTTGTTCCTTTTTCTCATGTATCTAAAACACTAGCAGTATATACTTGTTTAATGAGAAGAAACAGAAACAAATAATGGCTCTTGTACAAAGAACATGGAAAGGGTGAATTGTACAAGAATTCTAGATTAATAAATTATTTTCTGATATGTTTTGCATTTAAAAAAAGCTAGCTCTTTGACAAATACCAAAAGTTAGGGTATCTCTGCAAAAGAGTATAGCAAATGGACATTTACCGCAGAACATCTGTAATCTCAAATTTTGAAACAAATTACCTTCCTATCATAGATATAACTCCCATAGTTAACACGACCCATATTCTCCACCTACAAATTTAGAGAAGTAAAAGGGCAAGGTACTATCAGTTTTCCTTTTCCCATTAAACTGTAAACTAATTGAAAAGAGTAACCTTGCATGGCCATTTCTGTAAAAGGAGAAATACTTACCAAGATAAACAAGGTGATTTTAGATGAACAACCTAGGTAAGGTATAGATAATGGCTTTCTCTTATTCCATCTCTCAATTACACCAACAAAATTTGGATTTGATTTATCACCTTCTGAACAAGACACAAACACCTGAGCTCTATCATGAATCTACAATTCATGACAAAATTGATTATAAAACTTCATAGTTCATACTTGAAGAAAGAAATTCTAAATTTGAATGAAAATGTCAACCTTGGAAATGGAGAGAGTGCTATTGCCTTTCTTTTGTGTGTACTCCGATACATATAACATAAATCCATACATCTGGTACATATAACAAAACTCACAACCAAGGATTAATATTGCTTACCAGTTACCATATGGTATGGTAAGCCATCTTTTAAGGTAGGGAAATATTAGATGATATAACTAATGTACCTGGCTGACTAATTCCATGGGTAAAGGTTTTTCACTTTTGAATGTCTTTGTTGGATTAGAAAGCAAATGAAGTGCCTCAAATAGAGAAAAAATCTTGTTTAATTTTACAATCCCGTAAGCTTCTCTTAAAATGTTAGAAGGAAATGAGGGAAGAGGAGCCACAGCATATTTACGAATTACTTTCCTCAAATCTGCTTTTCAACCAAAAGATGAATTCAGTACATATTCATTAGTATGCTTCTAGAAATGCAATGGTGCTCCTTTGAGGCCAGTTAGTTAAATAAAGGAAAAAAAATGTTAGAACTAAACTAACCCATTTTTTTTCTCAGCCAACATGAGAAGATTAACATTATATTTCCACATACCTTTGTATTTTGCATTGTTCACATCACCATACTCCTTAATTGGTGCATCCTAAATAAACCAAATAAAAAGACCTTTTCAATATTCTTAAGTTACTTTGAAACTAGAACCTCGAAATTAGCTTAGGATGATCAACAAAAAATTTGTATGGACCATTTTTGCCCCCATATATATAAAGCTTCAGTTTTTTCTTAAGATCAAACAAAGCAAATTTAAATGCTAGATTCTATGTCAACATGGAATTGTACAAACAGATCTCCGAATTTTAAATGTAGTATTTTTTTTATTTTAACCATGAATTAAATGATTAAGTATCAATGTGTCATTGTAGATGATCCAAAAGAGCAGTGGATTTGAATTGAGACAATGAAATGAAAGATCTTATCTGCAACTCTGAAAGCAACATCTTAATTGGGTCTAAGGTCTAATCAGCAATAAAGAAAATCTGGATAAATACTCACATAATCATAAGATGTAAGGTCAGGCTTGTAAGCAGATTCATCATTTGAATCAGTATTTGCTCCACTAAAAAATCCGAAATTTGTGCCACCATGGGCCATCTGTCAGTAAATTCAACAATATATACAAGTCAGAATTGATTGGCATTATATAATCACCCCAATTAAACCACAAGTACCAGATTTATCCACTAAAAAGAAGTGTTATGTACATAGAGGACGGCAGAACCATTTTTGGACAAGATCTTGTCCAGTGCAACAGATGTACTGGAGGCATCAGTAGTTGCAAGTTTCTCTCCCCAATGTGTTAGCCATCCAGTATAGAATTCCCTATCCAAGGAAAGAGAAACAAAATCTAAATTGTACTTCATTTAAAAAAAAAAAAAAAATCAAAAATCAGTGAGAACTATTTACTTACGAGGAGAGAGGAGGTGATTTCCCCGGCAAATTATACTTCTTTTGAATCTCAAAATCAATTGATGAATTTGACCATGTATCAAAATCAACCGCTAGTAGAAGCAACAAAAGAATACACAAACGTTTATATGACACCATATACAAAATTAAATCCATCTAAAATTTCTTCCAGAGCATGCAAAATCAGCTGGAGTGAATCAAATTCAATAGCACAAGCATCAACTAGTACTCAATTTAGCCTCTATTTCACCATATTCCCTCTTTGTACATTCAATTGTGAAATAAGATAAGAACAAAAAGAATGCATTGATATCAAAAACATAATACCAGAATACACATCATCAAGACATCACAAAAGTAATACCAGCATAAACACCGTCCCCAGGAATAGCACCATTGCTTAACGTGGCATCTCCTGCCCCATCTGTGGTATACCTAGATCCAAAATATAACAAATAATCAATAATTACTGTAAGATTTGTTTCTGTGTGTTTGTCTTTGAGAGAAGGAGAGACTGTATACAATATAACTTCACTTCCAAGGTGGTTTCTGGCCAGTTTCGTGAGGTGTCGAAGATAATTCTTGTCAGATCCGAAGGATCCATATTCATTCTCAACCTATAAAAATTTGATAAATATATTGATTAATGACGAAGGTGAAATTTAATTCGCTCCAAAGATAAATTAGTATCAACTTGCCTGGACCATTATTATCGGTCCGCCGTTTTGGTATAATAAAGGCGCCATTTTTGGAAGTAAAATTCCCCACCATCTCTCAACCTATTAAATCAGTACACAATAAAAAAAAGTTAAAATGATATTAGTTCCATTTTTCATAAAACCTATCAAATCATGACTAACTAATAACTACATCTGTAAAGCATAGTCAAAACTGAGGTGTCCACTGAAATCTTAGCAATTAGCATTTTACGCAACATCAACAATAAAGATCAAAGATCCGGAGAAAATACCAACGAAAGGTATGTAGAATCTGACGATCTCAGCTCAAGTGCTGGTTCAATAGAAAGCAGCCATGCAGGAAAACCACCCAAGTCCCATTCTGTAGTTTACAAGAAATATCAAATTAGATATTAAAAGGATTAGTAATATATGAAGTTGTAATAATTATCAATAATAATTGTGGAAATCTATACTCCATAAAGAGGGTTAATTCATCGATGCCAAGTCATCAACACCCTCATTGGTCCGGTTCTATTATATATCCTTATTGTGGAAGAACAACCAAGGTAAAATTAATAGTGAGATCACTAACCTCCACAAATGTATGGTCCAGCTCGGAGCATGATGAGAAACCCTAATTCATGTGCAAGTTGAATATATGCCTCAAGATTTGCAAAGCCATCGAATGTATATTTTTGGGGTTGTGGCTCGTGTATGTTCCAAGGTACATATGTCTGAATTGTGTTCAAGCCCAATGCCTTTGCTCTTAATAGCCTATCTTTCCAGTACTTAATTAACAAAGAATAAATTAAACAACAAGAAGTTAACTTTTGCCAAGTATTACCTTAGTTTCCTATACTGGCGCAAAACCAAAACCACTCTGCTTACGTAGTAAGTCAATACCAATATTATCGGTGACAATACCAGATGGCATAATTTTGTAATGTCAAATAAGCCAAAAAAATAAAAAGTAAAACTTTGGCCATTTTCACAAAATTTATGCAAATTGGGTCTGATTTAGTTAGATAAAAGGGGCATAAAATTTGAAAAGAAAAGAAACAAATAAGTTTCTGATAAATTATACAGTACCTCAGGCACTATACGAAAATAGTGTATGTCACCGCCAATAATTTGAAAGGGCACGCCATCTTTGCAAAATCTATCATTTTCAATCCAGAACTGCTGAGAATTTCCCTACAGTCACATTGAATATTATATTGGATGTTTAGCTGCACATCAGGAAATACTAAACTAAGGCCAGTTCAGGCTCTTTTGAAGCTTTGTAGTGTCATCACATGTTCACCTCCACACAAGATCTTACATTTATATACAAGCAAATTTACCAGGGATATGTTTGATGATTTGAGCTTGAAAATGGGAAAATTCTACAACAAAAGTTTGCATGAAAGAAGAGAATTCTCAGGAAAGGTATGTCAATTCTAAGGACATGGAAGCAGGAGCACCACCAAAATTACTACATTCTAAGTCTCAATTTAGCTCTTGAATAACCTCAATTAATCAATTAAACAACTATATATTTGAGGAAAAATCCGCGAAAAGTACATTGAATGAGATTTAAGCTAAGATTTTATAAACGAGTTCCAAAGTACCTGATAAGTTGTTGAGCATGGAGAAGACCCGCTGGAGTAGGATAAGAAAGTGAGAAATGCGACGAGGGGGAGCAAAATGGCATCAAAAACGCTTCCAGAGACCATTGGTAAGCTGCTCCGACGGAGGATCCTGAGATTTTTGTCAGACAGAGGCGGGAGCAGGAAGCAGACAGAACAAGGACTTGAGTCCGCAGGAAAAAGCAGTGGCGATAAGTGTACGGAGAGAGTGTCCTCAGCGTAGTTTTTACGTGCGGAGCTGTGCGGTTTCGTTCGTTTCGAATAGGACGGATCAGAAAATTCTCAAAAAATTTGCAGAACTTTTAATCCGGTCCGTCCAATCCGAAACGAACGGACCAGATTAAAACCTCCGCACAGCTCCGTACGAAAAAACTCCCACAGACGGTATCATTTCTAAGTGTACGTGCCTCTTCTACTACTTTCTACTTCGAACGAGTCTCTCTGCTACTCGTAAGATTTGCTCAGTGGATTTTTCTCGGTTTGTTTCTGAAAGTGGGAATTTCACATATATCCTTTCAAAATCTTAAAATTACGCATGTGCTCCTCTCTTCTAAATTTTAAAAACTTACAAATGTATCTAATATTCCAATTAATTGTATTTTTTTAATAACACTCGTTTTAAATTTATAAAATTCACATATTACATTTTATTTAAAAATAAAAAATTGTATTTGTGTAAGAAAAATGATTAGCCTTTTAATTAATTAGTCCGAGCGTAAATGATTCATTTCTCTACTTTTGATCAAGGTTTTAAATAGCGATTATCGCGTCATAGCGGAAAGACTAAAAAAAAAAAAGCTATTGCGAATAGTGTAGCTATAGTGAAAGCTATCCTACATAGCATTTTTTGTTTAAAAAATTATTTTTACATTTCTACTAACTATCAACATTATCTAAAATCTCATAGAGCAATAAGTAACACAAAATTGATTAAGGAATTAAAATATACATATTAAACCAATACAAAGTCCAAAGTACTATTCAAAATATCTCTAATAATATCATAAACTATCTATCTTTTTTTCATTTAAAATAACCTAAGCATCATGGCATAAACTATTTTTTTTTCTATTAAAAAAAACATAGACATCATGGAATAAACTTTTTTTTTTCTATTTACAAATTAAATTAATCTAGACCTAGAAAAACTTGATCTTTAAAATTAATTTTCAGTTTGGGCCTTTATATAAAAGCCTATGTAGCATAGCGTGTAGCGCAAATAGTAGACCGCTATAGCGGTCGTAGCTGAAGTAGCGCATTTTTATCCCATAGCGTAGCGTTTAAGATCCAAAAATGCTATAGCGCCGCAATATTTATCCCATAGTGTAGCGTTTAAGGTCCAAAAATACTATAGCGCCGCTATTGTGTCGCTATAGCGTGCTATTTAAAATACTGCTTTTGATGCATACACAGTGGCATTTAGACATACGCTTGTGTGGACGTCATAAGTAAGAAAATGAACTATTTACTCACACAACTAGCTAATTAGAAGACTAAATATTTCTCTTAAATATTCTACATATTTTTATCCTTTTATTAAATGATAAAATAGATATTTTAATTAATTTAAAATAAGTTTTAATAAAAAAAAGATAATAAATTAGATTTTAAAATATAGAAGGGCAAATATGAAATAAGAGGAGGATTCTAATATCTCGTACCATAACCATTCATACATCAACATATATACTTTATATTTTAGTTTTTTCAAAGTCCATACTGTCGATCCGAACTGCTCAATATGATATTCATACTAAAATATGCTTGGAGATAAATTTTTATAATTTTTGAAAACTTTTTAATATTTTTTCAGATAGATACAAAATCATTGTTTCTGAACCATTAAAAAACAATGATTTTTTACCAATCTTAAAAAATATTAAAAAAATTTCAAAAATTATAAAATTTCATGCCAAACATATTTTAGTATGGATATCATATTGAGCAATTCAGATTGATAGTTTGGAGTTTGCAAACGAAAATATAAAATATGAGGTAGAGACATGAAAACATGAGTGGTATACGGAAATTTGCCCTTTTAGAGGGAGAAATACGTAATTGAAATTTTTGAGTGGCAGGGCCGGTCATGAAGATTTTGGGGCCCGGGGCGAGAGAAAAATTTGAGATCTTAATATATACAATTTTTTTATTAATATGTCAATAGATCATATAAAATAGGGAGGACATTGATCGGCGTAAAGCGCAACACAAGTTTCGGTACGCTTGGGAGCGTACCTTTTAAACCTCGGTTACACCTTCCGATTAGGGTTGCAAGTGCACAACCCTATCGAGGAGTATAATCGGGTATCGATCCACAGGGACGGTTTCTTTATCTAGAATTTTACTTAGCTTAGCTAAAGACTAGAAGTGAGAAAAAGGGGTTTTGGTGTTTAATTTTCCTAAGGAATCAACTCAAGCAATCACACAATGATATAGAATAGTAAATGTGCAAGAAAAGGTATAAACTGTGTTTTGATTTGGGATAAAAGGTGTTTCAAGGGTTTCAGACTTCATCTCTGATTTGCCTCTAGTGGTACGGCCCTTACCAAGTTGGTACGGCCAGGCCGCACCAACCTGGTATGACCAAGCCGTATGGGGCTTGGTACGGGTAGGCCGCACCACTCTTGTAAGGGCCGTACTGGTTTACCAGAACAGAGCTTACAAGTTCGAGTTGATGCATTTCTTGCTGGTACCTCGTATTAAACTCTTGATAAAGGTTCAATTGACCATACCTAAGGTTCCTAAACCTCAACTCTCGTTTGTTGGTTCAAGATCTAAGTTTTGGATTCAATTCTTCACCTTCTAGGGTTTCTAAACCTCAACTCTCGTGTTTTGGTCCAGATCCTCTAGTTGATTGATTGGAGATCTAAGGTAACCTCTAATCTGTCGATTAGAGGAGAATTCAATCTTTCGGCTTCAATTCGATCAAGTCTACCTAAAGGGATTGGTTTGGTTGAGAGAAGGCAATGGTCACATGACCTTGTTAGGGTTGATCTACCACTATAGGCACACCACATGCAATCACAGCAACACAAAGCAATCAAGACAAGCAAATTCACAATCAAATCAATCACAAGAGTTCATACAAGATCCAAATCAAGAAAAGCAACACAAATCAAGAAAATCCATCTACAAACCCTAGAAACGAAAGTCTACTACTCACAAGTCATGGATCTGTCCAGATATACAAGAAAAGAGATAGAGAAAGTCATGAAAGAACTAGATTGAAGATCGGGAATGGAGAAGGTGTAGATCCGTCGATTCTCGCCTCTTCCTCTTCCTTGATCTTCTCTTCTTGCTCCTTTGCTCTCTTTCTCTCTTTCACTGAGCTCTCAATCTGGAATGAAGTGGAATCCTCCAAAATGGAGAGATCCCCCGCTATATATAGCCTCTGCCAAGATTTGAATTCTGTCAGGCGGCACCTATGTACGGCCCGTACCAATTTGGTACGGCCAGGCCGTACCAAGGTGTCCAAAAACGCCGTTTCTTCGTGTATTTTGCTCCAATCCTGCAGAAAACAAACAAACTCTCAGCAGTACCAAATTCTAAGAATATATCAATGAAATGCACATGGTTTTGACAATTTGGAACATGAATTTGGTATGAAATCAAGTCAAATATAGGCTAAATATGCGAGGTATCAGACATAAAACCAATTGTTGGATTTATTAATTGGTACACCCGTTATGGGAAACCTGAATCCAAAACCTGACCCGTTATGAAGAGGTGCAGACCCTTTATGAATAGGTGCATTGGTTTTATATAAACCATCCATATATCTCTCTCTCTATCCATCAGAAGAAAAATGTGAATAGTGACAACCAAATAAAGAGAGAAAAAATAGAGAGCACCAAGAAACACTCTGTTAATACTTGAAGGTCTTGGGTCGTGGAAAATGCAGGGCTTCCGGCTTCGGCTTGTGATTCCTTGCAGAACCAGTAATACTGCTATGCTCGCAAGATCCGCTTCCGCACAAAGATTAACGGAGTAATTTGTAAGTTCTATCTGTTAATTAACACCAATATCCCTCAAAATAAACATATACAATGAGGTTTTAGTTTTTCTTCTCTATCTCTTTTTTTGTTTCTTTTTTTGCTACCTGATGCATATTTTCTAAGAAACATTATTTTAAATTAAAAAAATAAAGTAATAGAAGGATAGAACCTAGATAATGAGGCAGAGACAGTCCAATCCAGAGGCCGCGGTCTGCCGCTTTGCCTCACCCAGTCCAGTCACTGCCGCTACTACTAAGAAATGTATATGTGTGAGGTATTCATCTTTCCTACTAAGAAATGTATATGTGTGATTGTTATCAAATGTTGTCGGTAAAATGCAGTTATAACGATAGCTCTTCGGTATACATGGCTTAGCTGAGGTAGTGATGGTTTACCAAAAGTACTATTGTCCCTCGTATCTCTATAGGAGCTATAGCATCACTGGGCCCCTTGATAGAATAAGATTATCAGCACGTGGTATGATTACAAGAGTAATCATATTTGATAATCTGCTCAAGATCAAGAAAAGATTAAGTTTACAAGGATGACACACACCTACCTTGAAACTAATCTGATAGCTATGAGACAGAAGAACAGACACAAGTAAATTGTTTACTGGATCGTGATATTGTACTGTACAGCATCATCTGTGTAATTGGATGGTCATGATGTGTTGCCAGATGCCGCTCATGATTATAGAAGTTAAAATAGTTTTAACTCTATTTACCAACATAACACAGATCCTATTGAGTCACACCATATAGGAGTTAATCGGAGAATCTTATTGTGATTGATTATAAATTGGTTATGATCAATAGTAAGATGGTTATAATTAATTATACGTGTTATAATTAAATTATAAATGTTATGTAAAAATAACAAGCAAAAACATTGGTTAATTTATAAACGTGTGTGACACGTTGTATAAAAATTAACCGGTTAATTTATAAATGTGCAGGACACGTTGTATAAATTACCGAAACAACAACCGCAAGAAATAAAATATATATATATATATAATTATTCATAATAATTATACGAATATTATTTGTATTCGGGCCGAGGGCATTCGGGTCTTTTCAGATTCGTCCTTATCCGCATGACACGTCATCGATCCTATCCAGATGACACGTCATCAATCCTATCCACATGACATGTCATCCTTGTCCATTCAATGGCATATTGTTCGCTTACAAAAGTATGCTACAAAGTTTCAGGTACAGCTAACTGTACCAGTTTAAAACCTTGAGTTACTCTCGATTAAGGCTGCAAGTGCACAGCCCTGCTCGTATAGTAAAATCAGGTATCGATCCTCAGGGACGGTACAATTCGAGTCTAAATCACTACTTATCCTAGTTAAGTACTAGAAGTGTGAAAAGTTGGGTTTGGTTTGTTTATATTTCCTAATTTCGAGCGACAATTCAATTAACAGTAAATGAAAGCAATTAAAGGTTTTGGTTTTGAACAATGATAAAAGGCATTCCCAGGGTCTCAGGTTTCATCCCAAACTTTTCCTTCTCTGGACCTATCATGCGACTCGCATCATCTCTGATGCGACCCGTATGATGCGACTCGCATCATCTCTGATGCGGGTCGCATGGCCCTCGAGCAGAGCTGACATGTGTTCGTATCTAAGTTGATTTCTTGTGCAAGGCTTCAACCTGTAGCTCTCACCTATTGGGATCTAACCTAAATTGATTGTCTGGTTTGCTAGAAGTATCCACAACCTTTCGATAATGGAAAGTTCACCTCTCGGCTACTATTGATCATAAATCTACTTCAAATACTCAATCACAATTGCAAGAAACATCAAGGTCAAATTACTAGAAGATGTGCTATAGACATCTAACAGTAGACAATCAAGAATCAATCAAGCAATCAAAATCAAGCAATCAATGAATACTCAAACAAAGAATCACACAAGTTCAAACTTAGATCAAAACAACATGCAACTCAAAGACAAAGTTTAGAGACTACATCCTAACCCTAGGAACTAAAGATCTACTCAAACATGATAAAAGAAAGCGTAAAAGAGAGAGAGAATAGGCATATCATAATGAAGCTCGAAGATCCAAGGTGGATTGGAGAGGATCTTGCAATCTTCTCTTCTCTTCTTCTTCAGGCAAGCTCCAATCTCCTTCTTCTCTCTTGATCTCTGCTCTCTAAGTGTTCTGGAATGTCAAGGGAAAAAAGCTCCCGAAATTCTGGCATAGGACCTGCTTATATAGGCAACGAATCTGACTTGGGGCTTATCGGGTTGAATTTGAATTGGGCGGCAACAGTTGATGCGACTCGTATCAGTTGGATGCGACTCGCATCATATGGTCTTCAAGAGAGGAGTGAGGGTCGCATCGCATGTCGCCTTGGGCTTTGATGTGACTCGCATCAGGTAGGTGCGACTCGTATCAGATCTTCCTGAAGTCTGCCATTTGCTTGATTTTTACCCGATTTCGCCTGATTCCTGCAAAGTAAGAACCAAAACATAGCAGTACCACATTCTATGGATATTCAATGTAAAAAACACTATTTGTTGGTTCAAAACATAGATTTTTGAATGGGAACAAATCGAAATAATAGGTCTAATAATGTGATATCACATATCTTGTAAATAGGCATATGTTGACGGGTATTTCGGTCTTTTGCGAACCTCCTCAAAAGCCTATAAATAGAGGGGTGCATGTAGAGAGAAAAACCACTAATTCACACATATCGTTTCGTGCAGAATCAAATCGGTATTTTCTCTCTTTCTCGGTTTCTCTCCCAAATAGTGTTTCGGTTGAGAAAAGAAAGTTATACGTAGTTGACGTATAATCTTGCGGGTTGTTGTGGAGTATATTTACGGGATCGATGAATAGTGTTTTACCGAATTTCGTGGTATGTCAGTTTTGCTTATTTGTAAAACTGAGTAACCGAAAATTCGTGTTTACAGGTTTTTGTCTTTTTCTCTGTGAATAGTGTTTTTGCAGAATTCTGCGGTTTACGGTATTTCTGGCAAAAGAAATAAATCGCTCTCTGGTTAGTCCTGGTGGATAACCTATAGAGGCACCATACGTTTGGTGCTCCGAGTAGAATCATTCCCGTGATGTAGCTCTACTCGCTCGGTCTGCATTCCAACTGTGATTTGGAAACAAGGTATAAATATGTTATATTAATCTATTTAATTGGTAAGTAGATTAAAGTTTTAGAAATCAATCATGGAGTAGATCTGTAAAAGGATTAAATTGGGTTTTGATGCCAAAGGAATACTGAAGGTGGACCGCCTTAGAAAGTTTCCTGACATGCCCTGTTTAATCCTTGGCTTAAGTTAGAAGTAAAAATTTTTGTTTTACGTTCTTTCCGCAGCTTAAGTCTAAACGGGTTTTGGTTACCCCGAAACCCAACAATAACTATGATATTAAATTAAATAAATATTAAATAAAATGTTAAATTAAATATAATATAAAATAAATTTAAATATTTAATGTAATATAATATTAGTGTAAATGTTAAGTGCTGAATGTAATATAATATTAGTTTATATATTAAATTAGTATTAAATAAATATAATATCTGATTAGATTATTATTAAATAAAATATTATATTAAATATAGTTTAATATTAGTTTAATTATTAAATGTAATATAATATTACTTTAAATATTATATTTGTATTAAATAAATTACTATATTAAATATAATATTAATTTTAATATTAACTATAATATAATATAATATAGTATTAATTTAAATATTAAATATAATATTAATATTAAATAAAATATTAGATTAAATATAATATAATATTAACTGAAATGATAAATGTAATATAATATTAGTTTAAATATTAGATTAGTATTAAATAAAATATTAAATTAGTATTAAATAAATATAATATCATATTAATTAAATTAGTATTAAATAAAATATTAAATAGTATTAAAAAATATTAGTTTAAATGTAATATAATATTAATTAAAATATTAAATGTAATACAATATTAGTTTAAATATTAAATGTAATATAATATTAGTTTAATTACAATCCAAACGATATTTTATTAATATAAATAGTCCAAGGTTCTAAATAGCGTTTATCGCGTCATAGCGGGGAGCCTCCAAAAAAAGCTATAGCGAATAGCGACGCTATAGCGAAAGCTATTCGAAATAGCGTTTTTATTTTTTATAAAAATTATATTATATATTTGTACTAAATATCAACATTATTTAGTCTCATAGAACAATAAATAATATCAAATTGATTAAAAAATTATAATATTCATATTGAACCAATACAAAGTCCAAATTGCGACTCAAAATATCTATAGTAATACTAATATCATAAACTATCGATCTTTTTCTATTTAAAATATCTTCAACATCATAACATAATTTATCTTTTTTTCTATTTAAATTTCAAAATAACCTAGAAATTGAAAAGAAAAAAAAATCATACTTCTAGTAAAATAAACAGATGATCCTTGAAGAAATTCTTGTTAGTCCCTAAAATTTCCATAATTTAGCAATTATTTATTTGATTTATCATCAGTTAAAAAAAACCAAGAGCAAAATGAAAAAATTATTATAGCGAACTTGAATTTGATATAATGTAATATTCATCAAAATTAAACAATATCTTCACCATTTATTTATTTTAAAGCTCATATAAATTGGAAAAAAAAAATGTTGCATAGCGCGCGCTATTTGCACTACACGCTATACGCTATAGCAGACCGCTATTACCGCTATAGCGTTTGTAGCGCAAATAGCGTGTTTTAATGCCATAGCATAGCGTTTGGTCTTCAAAAACGCTATAGCGCCGCTATAGCGCGCTATTTAAAACACTGGTTGGTTCCTAAAGACACCTAGAGGAGGGTGAATATAGTCATTTTCAATGTTTTAAAATGTGGTTTTGTTCATGCATGCGGAAGGTCACTGCATACTGCATAAGCGGTATGCGGACGCATATATGGATTTTAATGCGGATTTATATATGCAGATTTTAAAATAAAAATTCACGTGTGTGTGTGTGTATTCATATTCACATAGTTTAATTTATTTTCACATAACCAACATGAAGTGTGCTTTATTGTATATAAAAAATACAATAATTTGGGATGAGATAGTAAAACTCCGCATAATGCATATGAAGTTTTAATTACATGCGCTGCATATTACGTTTTTAATCCGCATATCCGCATATTTGCGCTGCATATTACGTTTTTAATCCGCATATTTGCACTGCATATGCGGCCGCATGCTCAAAACTGCATGGGAGGGACTGCATGACATTCTGAGCATGACTGCCGACTACATAAGCATATGCCGCATATGCGATCCATGCGTCACATTTTAAAACAATGGTCATTTTTAAGATTTTAATGCTCTTTAATTATTACTCACTTAATTAAAAACTATTTAACGTGTATAAAGATATTCTTGGTGAAAACAAGAATATTCAGGTCAAGCAAGTGGCCGTAAAGTAAATGAATGAGTTAAGAGATACTTGTCGCGTGAGATAATTACGGAGTTCGACACTAACGCCTACGTCTCCGGGGCTTCGCAACCTTCTTGATGGCGTGTCTTTCTTTACCCAATGATAAATGATTACAAAGTGGAACCGGTGAGCCCTTACAAACCTTGGGAAGTCATACGTCCCGAGCACGGAATCGACTCACGAGTACTAAGGGCTCAAAGTAAAAGAAGCGAGCACAAAAGGCTCTAGTGTTTGTTTCAATGGGTAGAACTCTCACAACTAACTCGAGATCTTACAATTGATTGAGTATTTGGTAGAGTATGCTTGAGATTGAGCAATGTTGTAAAATGCAGCCGCATGACTAGCATATGCGGCCATATATGCTTATGCAATGGTCTCCTGCATACAAAATCCCATGCATTTTTTAATATACGGGCACATATATAGTCCATGTGGACTTTAAAAAAAACCTGAAAAATATTTTGCAGTGGATAAAATTAGAATCTATAACCTTTATAATTAGATAAAGAACACAAACCACTAGAATAAACAAGTCTTTAGATAAAAATTAGTTTTATTTTATCTATATTTCTTTAACAAAGCATAGTAAAACCGCATACAAATCCGCATATGCAACTGCATGCTGCATATGCGGTATGCAGTAGCCTTCCACATTCATGAACAAAACTGCATTTTACAACACTGAGATTGAGTATGAATATTGAAGTTTGAGTGTGCAAGCAACAATGGTTTTTTCTAGATCTGAGAATTCGAAATATGGTAGTTGGGGGTGGCTAGAGAGATCATCCAAACCTAGATTTTACTTTTATTTATCGAGAGAGAAACAAAATAAGGTAACTAGCCTTAACCGTTGCAACGGTATAAGGAACCGTTACAACGGTTAGCCCAATTACCCAGGTTTGACTGCCCTGGAAAACCCTAACGCTTGTCAACAGTTACAACGGTGGCCATAACGATTTTCTCTGGAAGTTTAAGGTGCCAACTCGATTTAAACCATTGCACAACGGTTATGAGTGAATTATACCATTTCTCAATGCATTAACTCGATTAGCTGTATATGAATTAAACCATTGCAACTATTAGCATTAAATTAACGCATTCTCAAGTATACTTTACTAATTTTACATATATCTAAACTTAATACTGAGATGATGCTTCTATATAAGTATAACAATTGGGCTAACCGTTATTGAGAATGAGTCATGATTAAGTCATTCTTGATAAGTATAACAATTTATCATCCATTCTTGATATATGTTTTGCAATTTATATCATTTTGAACCTGCACAATATCTCAAGACAAAAAACTGTAAAATTCAATAAATATATATTTTAAAAATCTAGTCAAACAGACAAATAGTTTATGGCACAATCCAACCGTTAGTGTTATTCTCAAACCATTCGAATTAGCACTATTTTCAACCACTAACTCAGAAATCACTATTTTTGTACTAATTTTTACACAATCCAAACGTACACTCTATATCAATAATATTCATTTATTAAATCCTTACTGTATTTAAAAAAACAAATAAAAGTAAAGATTTATTTTCCGTGTACACATATAAAAATGTCTCCATCCAACCAACCCGTATCGTACCCGTTTGACCCCCTACACCACTACCCATATACGGTCTATTTTTAAAAATTTCTTCGCATTTTCGTCAGAATTGTATTTCTAATCAGGGAGGACTGAGGAGGAGGCAACGAAGGCAGCGCCGCAGCGGTTAGGTCCTGCTCCGCTTAGAATAGCGGCGTCTCTCTTCTATTCCCTTTGTTCCTTGTCTGGCGTAAATTTAAAATTGGAATTAGTGTCGTTATTCCGAGTAGTATTGGAATAGCGAGGGGATCGCGGTTTCAGGAACCGAAGGTGTAGTTTGAGAAACCCATAACAAATTGCCGAGAAGGGTTTGTTGGGTTCTGACTTCTGAGACAAAATTGTATATCTTTTGGGGCATATCCAGAAGGAAAACAAAGAGAGAGATTGATTAAAAGAGGGAAAATTACAAGAAAAGAATGACGCAATTGCTCCCCGACAAGAAATCAGTTGATTCTACTTGTGAGCTTTATATAATTTCAGTACTGGATTGTTTTCCGTTTTTGTTACTTCTCAATTTCTGTTTCCATTCACATTATCTTGAGCAACAATAACATTTTTGTCAGTGATTTCCAAGCAAAGAATTATGATACCAAACCAGCATGGTGAGAAGCTGGTGGGAGTGTTGGATCAAGTTCAATCTAAGAATCTCGTGATACTGTGCCATGGATTTCAAGCTTCTAAGGTTTATTTAATCGGTTTTCAAAATTCAGTGCCATCTAGTTCATTATGACAATTTGTTAATGTTCTAAGCTTGATTGCGAAGCTTTAATGTAATTAAATTCTGGTAATTCAGGATG
Organism: Carex rostrata; assembly: GCF_964058835.1. NCBI lineage: Eukaryota > Viridiplantae > Streptophyta > Magnoliopsida > Poales > Cyperaceae > Carex > Carex rostrata. Next base: position 4,812,341 of record NC_135948.1, on the reverse strand, counting down.
ATAGCATATTAGTTAGCATTGCTGATGCACTGATAAAGGAAGAGATATGCATTTTTCGTTTTGATTTTGTGGGAAATGGGTAAAATTATTTCATTCATTCCCTTTTTTTTCTTTTCTCTAAAGTATTCCTGAGGATAATTTATGTCTCCTGGTGTGTGATTTTGTGTGCTATTAATTGATTAAATTTAATTCAGGGAAAGTGAAGGTATTTTTCAATATGGACATTACTGGAGAGAAGTTGATGATTTGCGCGCTGTTGTTTCTTATTTTTCGAACCAGAAGTATAATATAATTGCAATTGTTGGACATAGCAAAGGTTTTACTCTTATTATATTAATAAATTTTAGGTATATCTTAGTGTTTCTTTTTTTTTATCTTTGATATGCACAAAAGGGATTAGTGAAGTGCCTCTTTGTTGGGTCTAATGCCAGTTGGTGCCAGTAGAGGCACTAACTGATATGGCAAACCAGTTCATATGTTCTGCTAATATCATGGTTAAAGTAAATTTATATATAAATTTCCCCGTTTCATGAATTGCATCTAGAAATATTGCATCTACATTTTTTAACATATTGGTATATTATGGGATATTTTAGGAGGAAATGCAGCGCTTCTCTATGCTTCAAAGTACCACGATATTCCTTTAATCGTGAATATGTCTGGACGATTTGGATTAAATCATGGAATTCAAGGCCGTCTTGGTAAAGGGTTTATGCAAAGAATTAGAAAACATGGTTTTATTGACGTCAAGGATAAATTCGGTATATCCTCTCCTCCAAATGATTCAGGTTTTATATTTCTGTTTTAATAAATCATCTGAAAATTGTTCAATTTGGTCTTGTGCAGGGAATTTTGAATACCAAGTGACACTTGATAGTTTAATGGATCGTCTCAACACCGACATGCATGTAGCTAGCTGTTCGATTCCCAAAGAAATCAGGTTAAAAATAAAATGCATTTACTAATGTTGACAGACATGTGCGTGTAAAATTAATTTCTGGTTGACAATGCTATTTTCATTATTCCTAATATTTTACTTGTTTTTTATATTTGTCCATAGGGTATTAACAATCCATGGCTCTAAAGATCAAACTGTCCCGGTACAAGATGCTTATGAGTTTGCAAAATTCATACCGAATCACAAATTGCATGTAATTGAAGGTGCAAACCATCGTTACACAGAATATATAGAAAACTTGATAGTCCTTGTATTGCAATTTATAAAAAGAAGTCAGATTCCTTCACCTAAAGGGGAAAAAGAAAAGTTAATGTCAAGACTGTGATCCTTGAGAAGACTGTTGTAGTTTAATAAGTTAATTTCACTGTCAGTTTGGATAAATTTATCTTTTAAGAAATTAGTCCTGTGTAATTTCAATGATAAATTTATTTTCTGCTTAGCCCTTGAATGGCAACTTTTTTTTGAAAAAAATTATATGAGAAAAGGCATTTAAGAATTTAAATTGAAAATTACTAAAATGAGAAAGACCAGACTTTAAAAGTATGGCAAGGTATAACTCTGGCCGGAATTTTAAAGTCCGGCCAGTCTGGTCTCCGGTACAAGTTTAAAGTGAGTACACGGTCGAAAAATCAAGTTTGAAGATGGAGACCGCAGTTTAAGAGTTTTGTCCTTCTTTGTTTTTAATTATCAATTTTTCTTTTTCTCAAACACCAAATTTCACCTTGATATGAATTGAATTATGACAGAATATGGAGTTTTAATTTTCTACCTGTTTTCTAATTAAGCTTCCCCTATTAACCTTATGTATTGTAGATGTTTGATAGGAAAAAAGAAAGTTTTTTTTTCTTCAAATTTCTTAGGAAAAAGGAACAAAAAATAATAGCAAGATTGTATTTTGTTTTTTGGGGAAAAAAGGATAGGGGTCAAGAGAATATTGTATAAATTTCTGAAATCCTGTTCTTAAAAAACACACGAACACTAAGGAAGTGTAAATTTCAGCCTTTGAAGACAATGTCTCGTGTCAAGAATGCATATGCAGGAACGAGATGATATATTTCACTGTGGGCAACTATCTAAATTTGATCTGTCTCGATATAACCATTTAATTTTGCTATTTGTCTATATTTTAGCTTTCATAATTCTCGTTTTTTGCAAGGAAGTTTTTATATTTCTCGCCGAATTTTAAAACAGGAACTATTTTGTGTAGCAATCAAATCTCTCCGTGACATAGAGATCAAAATTTCATGGGGGGTTCCATCTGATAGGATGGACTAAACTCTAGTTTACTTATTTTTTGCTCAAACAAGAAATGAAAATGAATTTCTCTCTCAGTAACCTGATTGGAACACGGAGAGAAACGATTCGACGGAATTTTAGAGGCGTCAAATCCTGCAGAGAAATCATGAGAAAAATGATGATATTTGGTGAGAATTCGATTTGCTACAATGAAAAGTCCTTGATACTCTTATCTTCTTCAATAGATCTGAAATGCCTTAGGATGGAAGTGCAATGGAGAGAGAAATTTGAACAGAGAATCAGTGAAGAGGAGAGAAAGGTGTGACTAGATATTAAGGCAAGAAAGAAAAGAAGAGAGGGACTAAGTTTGGAGAGAAAGAGAGGCAAAGGAGCAGTGGAGAGAAATAGAGGAAGAGGGAAAGATGCCAACAGGAAGTGAAAAATCCAAATTTTAATGGCATTCATCGTAAATAAATTAAAGATTATGACATTTTTAATTTGTCTTCAAATTAATTTTTCTTTTCAAACCAACCATTTCAATAATCAAAATTCATTTCCAAATCATCTCTTTTCAACTCTATTCTATTGAAATGAATTGAAATTTTGTTATACTTTTATTCCGATCATAATGTTAGTATTTTAATCTAAAAAATACAGGTAAATATTACATTTGGACATCTAATATGTTAATATTTTAATTTTCTTAAGAATATCTTGCAAAACTAGGTTGCAAAGTCCAAATTACAATGCAACTTACCATGTCAAAATATATGCACGTATTGTTTAACATGTTTGGTCCATTTTTATTATTCATTGAATAATTTGAGACTTTCTAAAATCGGAGTTCAAAATCTTTACATATATTGATGCATAAGTATAATCAAATGATGACCGAATTGATGCATCTAATGAATAAATATGTACATGTTCAACAAAGTACTTGTATATTTTCATATTTTGTGAACATCTAAAAACATTGTCAAAATTTTCAAATATTTATTATTGATTGATTGATTCCATCCTTACTTCTATACATCATATAATCAAATCCATAAAACGTCGTATTTAAAATATTTGGCAACCTACGTATATGAGATGGCTCAGCAATGAGCATTCAGATTAAAAAATGAGAATAAAGCAAAGTTGGTATTATGATCTTATCTCTTTCTTCTCATGTTTAGTTTCCACCAAAGAATAAAAAAATACTACACAACCGCAATAAAAGTTTCGGGCAATCAACTGAATTGGAAATTAATTTATCTTAATAAATAAGAATAAAATAATATTTTTTTATTGTTTTAAACTTTTACTGCGGTCTGCGGTTATGTATCAAGAGTTCAAGACCTAATTTCCGCGCCTGGTCTCATCTTTTTTGGTTTTGATCCGAGTCCGAGTTTCCAACCCCACCCAGCCCGACTAGACTGGTTTATTTCCAGAGGGATTTCATTTCTATGTGTCTGTTTTTCTATAATAGTCCGTGCAACATGTTCATTTAGAATGATTTGCTGATACGTACCATGGAAGTTGTATACTCTACCACAGAGAGATGGAAACAGAAAGTATAGAGCCGGGGACTTGAATAATTAAATCATATCTTATAACAAAAATTTGACTTTAGATCTGGATCGTCCGATCTGCTTTGGCACGATTATTAAAGAGATCAATACATTCCATCTCAGACCGGATTGCCCCAAAAATCTGATCGGACGGTGATAATCTAAAGTTAAAATTTAAGTTACTTCGGAGGATCCGGACTAGAACAAAATCCTCGCCATTTCTAGAATCTAGGGTACCTCTTTTTAGCTCGATATTTTTGTGGCGACCAATCCAATATCTCTCTGTTGCTCCTAAAACCCTAAACGCGATTCTTATCTTCTCTCAGGTTTGTTTCTCCTTCAATCCCCGTTTGTTTTTGAAACGTCAAAATCCGTTGCAAATGTATAAGGTTGCATCATCTGTGTTGCAAGTTTAATTTTGTTAAATTGAGAGAAAATAACTATAATAAATTAATTCTCACCTTAGATTTGTTTCTTCTCTGTTTGTTCCTTCTCTTCTCCCGATTCAGAAATCGGTGATATGAAATTGTAAACCAATATTCGTAGCCGGTCCTTTGTTTAATTTGTCGTGGTTCATTTCAATATTTTTGCAAATTGGCCTTTTCATCGTGGGGAATTTTGGTACCATCTTTCCTCTGCCTTTCAGATCTGAAAAAACCCCTCTTTGCTAATGGCTTGGCTTGTTGTTAACAAAATTCTTACATTGCTGTTCTCCTTTGGACCAATTTACGAGTATTTCCCTCCTTTTTTTGAATTTGTCCCCCTTTTCAAACCCTTCTTGGCTCCTGTGCATTCAGTTGCCTTAGGTACAATTTAAAAGATGCCACCGCGCAAGAGAGGAAGGAAGACAGCAGTGTCTAAACCAGAATCTGCTGAACAGGTTAAGACTGAACTCGAGCCTGAGCCAGTTGTTCAGGTAAAACATGAACCCGAACCCGAACCAATAGAAGAAGAACCAAAAGTTGATTTAAACACTACTGAAAATAATGAGATGGAGGAGGAGGTGGAGGAAGAAGAGGTAGAGTATGAAGAGGTAGAAGAAGAGGTAGAATATGAAGAGGTGGAAGAAGAAGAAGAAGAAGAAGAAGAGGAGGAGGAGGAAGAGGAGGACGAGGAGGAGATAGAGGAAGAACAGGAAGAGGAGAAAGAAACGAAGGAGGGGAAAGACACAAATGAGGAGAAAGAAGCTAAGGGGGAGAATGACAATGAGGAGAAAATTCAAGCTGAGCTTCTATCGAAACCTCCTCAGGGATCAGAGATTTACATTGGTGGGATACCTACTAATGCAACGGAAGAAGAACTCAAGGGGTTTTGTGAAGCTTCTGGAGAAGTTGTAGAGGTTAGTTCCCAATTTTTTTTTTTTATAACTTTACTTTGGTTGTTTAAAAAATTTAGATATTATTAGTTATAAAACTGCATTATTCTGGTGATGATAATAATGGTGGATATTTGTTAGCTTTGGCCAAATTCTTTTGTAAAGGATGCTGAGAATGCACTAGATTGGTCCTGGTTTTTATTTGAACTCTTTATTCCTTTTTAGTGGTTTCTGTGAATTAATTTTACGGAATCCAAGCTTGTGGCAGTACTTTTGGTGGAATTTAATTTTTGTATGTGCTCATTACTATTTATGGTGTGGAGGCTGATTTTGAGAACCTACTGTTTCAGGTCAGGATGGTGAGAGAGAACAACTCAACAGAGAATAAAGGATATGCATTTGTCTCCTTTAGAACAATGGACATAGCATCTAAGGCTATTAAAGAGTTGCATAATTCTGAATTTAAGGTATGCATATATGCCCTTTTTTCAAGTATGTTTATTACCGACAACATTTTTCCAACATCTTTTCCTCGGTAAATTCCTTGTTGATTCATTCTTTATATTAATTGTGATAAGCTGCAATTGAATTCTATAGCTTTGTCAATAAGTACATTTATGATTTAACCGACAACTAAAAAAACGAAAGTATATCGTTTGACCATGCAAAGTGTGTCCTCAAAGCATATTCTTTTTAAAACAGAGTTTGAGGAGAAATTTATGCATACTTTTTTCAATTTCTTTTAACAGGGAAAAAAGGTGAGGTGTTCAGTGTCCCAATCAAAAAATAGAATTTTCATAGGGAATATACCAAGAAAATGGGAGGAGTCTGACTTGAAGAATGCCGTCACCCAAGTGGGTCCTGGTGTACTTCGTGTTGACTTAATGAAGGTACAATTCTATTCCAATGCCCCTATGAAGGAAACATTACCTTTATCCTTAGAACACATAAAGCTATCAGTTCTATCCTTGTGTCTCCTACATTTTTCCAAAATAACTCCAAATTGCCTCTTCTAATTCGCGTCTGAAACTTGGAGGGGAAGTTTGCATTTGAAATGCCTTCAATTATGGTTTTATATTTTTTGTGATTTGATGTATTTCTACTTCTTTGCATTTAACAGGATTCAGCAACGGGACGTAGCAGGGGATTTGGATTTGTGGAGTATTACAATCATGCATGTGCTGATTATGCTCTAAAGAAGCTGTCAAAACCTGATTTCAAGCTTGATACAAATTCACCAACCATCAGCTGGGCAGACCCCAGGGGCTCCACCGAACCTGGCACTAAATCTCAGGTGGGTTGGTGTGTTTCATAGTGTCCCTTTGTGATTATATTCATTGAAATTGGATTTGGAGGATTTACTACATGGGTTAAAGCGTGCAATAGTGGTCTTCTCTGAATTATTTCTTCTTCATGCACATCTTACTTTTTCAATGCCTCTGATATATAGAAACTAAAACCCTTGCCGTTTGAGTTCTGTTATATCAGGTGAAGGCAGTGTATGTGAAAAATTTACCGAAAGATGTGACAGATAAGCAGATAAGGGAACTATTTGAGAGGCATGGGGAGATAGAAAAGGTGGTGCTTCCTCCGCCTAAAGCAGGGCATGAGAAGAGATATGCCTTTGTTCACTTTAGGGAGCGTGCCAGTGCCATGAAAGCTCTCCAAAACACTGAGCGCTATGAACTTGATGGTACTGTCTAATTTATTATAACGCTAGTTATGTTCAAGGATAATATCATTCACAACTGTACAAAAAACATAGGAATAACATATTTTATAGGGCGAATCTTTTTAAAAAGCTTAAAGGTTTGTTGCATGTGACATTCTCATGTTTTACGGGGAATGTGCCATATTACTGTCCCTCCTTGTTTTCATGGGGTCTACATGAAGTTATCTTAGTTCTAGAATATTGATACTTAGTTGCTTTCAGGTCCTGTACCAGTGCATGTTCATGAAATGTTGTTCTCAAAATTCAATTACCAGATTAACTGATGCATGCTATACTGGAGAATTGCAAACTGCCGAAGATAATGTTTCCAAATGATGGCCTTAAATGTTGTAAAGAACAGCCCATGCCCCTTTGATAAATACAGGAAGATGCATCTTATTATGAGTTATGTAATCTGGGCTGTTCTATAAAAGAACACCGTGATTTGAATGCATGGTCCTTCATATTTTTGTCGTTTCTCCAATAGAGTTGAGCATTTTCAATTTGGTAAATCTTGGATTTACAGGCATATTTTTTTTCTGTGCTAATTAAGTAAATAACCAAAGACTCTGTTTTGGAATAATTCTTTTTCCTCGATTTTCAACATGTTTATATATTTATTAAGTTTCATAACCTCTTGTGCTGATATTTGTTATCTCCAACTTTATCCAAAACAGGAGAAGTGCTGGAATGTTCCTTGGCAAAGCCACAGACAGATAAGAAGCCTGAAGTCGGTCACACTACACACCGGGGCCCACCCATTGCGATGCCCAATTATTCATCCCGGTCTGGCTATGGCATGGCGTATGGTTCTGTACCTCCTGCTTATTTGCCTCCGGTACTCTTCTCTCATGTTTTTGGGAAATCATAGGGGATAATGTTGACAACAAAATTATTTTGATAACCAACATCCAAATTTCAAGTTTGGAAATTTAAAAGCTAAAATGACAGATTTCTTTTTTATCATTCAGATATACCTTGTATCAAATTTGTTTGTGTTATTTGAGAATTGTTTGGTCACTGATCAAAAGTTGATAGAACTAAACTATCAACTATTCAAATCACTCAATTTGTTGTTGAGATAAACTATTCCAGTTGTTCGTTGTTATTGCCAATTTTTTTAATTCTATCGGTGGACTACAACTTGCATCATTCCCATCATTCCATAGGCAAAGACAGTTAATTGTTGGGTATATTTGTAGACAAGGTAAAATATTAGGAACACATTGTTCTTAAATATATTGGATTTGTTTGATATAATACAGCAAATGATGGCTCCTCCTGGTATGGCAATGGTGCCTATGGTATTACCTGATGGCCGTCTTGGCTATGTCATGTGAGTTATCTTTTTCTCTTCTTTTTTTTTTAAAAAAAAAAAAAAAAAACTACATTAAAATCTAATTACTTTTCTTCATATGCAATGGTGCCTGTGGTAGGATTTGTCTGCAATGCTTTCTAAAATTAGCCGAGATTTTCATAAATAAAGCAACAAATTAGATCCCAATCTAGCATGAAATGGGCAATTGAATCTCATTTTTAAGTATGACTTGAAAATTATCCCAAAACTGTCGATATGTCAATAAAAAAGATAAGAAACAGAGAAAATGCTCAATAACTTCAGTGGTAGTCTAAGCTGATCGACTATTCAGCACAAACATAAGAATAGCAGCATAATATTCCTGTTCAGATCAGAAGGTATCAATAAATGGTTTGTCGGTGCAGGCAGCAGCCCGCAATGGGCTCAACCCACAACAGAGGCAATAACAGAGGTGGGTCCCGAGGATCAGGTGGGGTCAGGAGAGGTAGCGACAATAACCGTGGAGGCAAGAGATTTCGGCATTTTTAATTTTTCTTTTCTTTTCTTTTGGAATGTATTTTGTATTTTGTTGTGCGTCCTTCTCATTGCTGTTGTAGAACTTGAGCTAGAATGTCATTTCATGTTTAACCATAATCTAAAATATATGTTGCGGGTACTTAGTGTATTTAGTTGTAGGATCCTGGATATTTGTTTGTGGCTTTTCTAAGTTCAACCCTTTATTATTTGTTATAAAATTGCGCTCATGAAAAATAATATAATTGACGGCATCTAAACTTGATTTTTGTAAATTTCATGCTTTCTAACGAGTAGATATGAACCCTTGATGTACCAATAAAACATGCTATAGGTCGTGATGCAGACTTGTAAATTTGAATCATCCGCAACTTGGATCTCTAACTACAGTGTGCATAGTAAAAGCAGTAAGATTCTAAGGTACATTTATCGCTTAATCAGGAATTCATATCCTCGGACAAATTTTCAGGTTTCTGCATAGTCGACTGCATCACACATTATATAATCAAGAGAATTGAAATACATGCATTGGATATGCCACTGTTATAATATTACCTTTGATTTTGTCGAGGGAAATGATTTTACAAATTGATGCACAGTTCAGTGAGTCCGTGTCCCCCCGTACCTGAGGTACAATTTTTTAAAAATGGACGGCCCCGATCAATCCAGCTAGGCCAAACTCAATCCGGAGCCAGTTGAGACTTGAGGGTGTTTGCTTTGAGATTCGTGCCACCTAAAAAGAAAGGTCCAAATTTATGACTTGCACTTCAGATACCTGAGTTGATACGGATTCCAGTTCAGTTGACTCTTATCATTTTCGGAGCAGTAACATTTTTTTTTTTGCTTTCAGGTGTGCATTTTTTTTAATCCAAATTAAGTACTTTTCGAGCAGAGTTTCCTTGCATGGGTTGCTCCAAAATTATAAAATACATAGTTCACTGATAACTTTGATATTTTATTTATGCTTGTTATAAAAATTAATATACGTTTTTCCGTAGAGAGGTAATGTCCTTTATCATCTATGTCAAATCTTAGATTCTAAACGTTTGGATAAAACAAGGAATAGAGCAAGAATAGAGCTAATCTCAAGTTTGAGAATAGTAGTTAATTCCACTTTTAGTCGGGTTAGTAGAATAGTGAGTTAATTCATATAAGACAAATAAAAAATAGTGAATTATTGTTATTCTTATTCCATTCAAATATCAAATAGCTCAAAAAAATAGTGCTATTCTCGGATGTATTGTTTACCGTCTTATTAATGTTTTAGCTTTTGAAGTATTGTTTTAGCTTTTTAATGTTTTATTCGTTTTACCGTCTTATTAAGGTTACCAAATTCAACGGCGAATCTAAAACATCTCCCTTCTTTTTAGCTTGTCAAGACTTGTGTGATGTAAAACTTTGACGGTTCATATTTCGTTTTGGTTAATATCTCTATTTATATGAACAATAGTCAATTTTCCGGGTAAAGATATTAACAGAGAAGGTTTAGCTACATGCAGCGTATGAACCATATGCAAGCATTATAGTATGTACACTGCATGAAGTTAAAACTGCTCTGTTAAAATCTTTATCCCATTATGCATTCACATCTGCTTTAGTCAATCAAAAACAAATATCTTGTCACGGTCGACTTTTTCTTTTCTATAATTTGACAAACAAATTGGAGGCGTACCATATCCAAATATATAGGAAAGGAAAATGACGGTTCCATTTGTTTCGTACTTTATCTACTTACAAATCAAATTATTCGTTCAATTAAGAGTCCGGGCATGTTAGATCAAAACTCAAATGTAATCAGCATGACTCACTGCATTGTGGGTCCCATTTCTTATGAAGTCCATACAATTTTAGACTTCTTTTGCATACCGACGCCGCCATAGATGATAGATAGTTTCTATTTTAACCCACCAAATTATCATATCTTTAAAATAAAACCTTGCGCTGGTGGAAGTTTATATTAGCTAAACATTTTTTATGATTGTAAAAAAATAATTTTTAATTTGAAGTTGATATGAGAATCAGTCTTTGGTCTAGTAGTAAATGCAATATTTTATGTGTGAAAGATTGTATGTTCAAAATCTAAAAGAGACAATCTTTTATAAATATTATATAATTTGATGACTTAATTTCCAATCTTTACTAAAAAAAATTTAAAATTTAACATGTGAAATACAACATGTATCAAATTTACATCATGCATGATGCATATAAAAATGATAAAAACTAATTATGCTTTTAGTGTTTATTAAACAACTTAAATTTTACAACTATATATATTTTGCAAAGATTTAAATAGTGTTATCGCGTCATAGCAGTGGCTAAAAAAATAGTGCTATATCCATATTGCGCCAATAATGTCATAGTTTTTATAGCCCAAAAACACGGACATTTTTATTAATATCCTAAAAAAAAGTTAATTTTAAAAGTAACCCTGTATTTCAATTTTTTTCAAATCTAACCTAACTGCTAGGCCCACGGGCGGTCTTCTTGGGAGCAAACCCCCCCCCCCCCCCCCCCCCACCACGGGCAGTCCGCTATAGGTGCCTATTTAACCCGATTTTTTCTCTCCTGCCCACTCCAACCATTCTATAAACTAAAATTTTACTGTGCTGCGATTTTATTGTTTGAGAGAGAGAGCTATGGCGATTGAAAGGCAATTTTACTGTAGCAACAGGTTTTTTTTTAGTTTCTTGTTAATTATTTTCTAATTATTAATTACTGTGTGTAACTGTTGCAATTACTGTACAAATTTACTGTAACTGTAGCAACATAAAGTACTGTAATTTTTTTATTTTATTATTTTCTAATTAGCCATTGATTACTATACTCATTATAATTACTATACAAATTACTTTAATCCTTATGAAATAATTTTTTAAATGTAGTTTGTTAAGGAAAAGATGTTAGTTGCACTATATATGGGCGGTAGGCTACAAAGAGGTGAAGATGGCGTGCAGTGCACGAAAGATGCCGCATTTGGCTTCGAGGTTAATGAAAATACCACATTTCAGGAACTGAAGCAGCTAATATATGAAAAGACTGCTGTAAACCCCAATAGGTATGAAATAGAATTGGCTACACGGATTGACAACTCACCTGGGGTGGGGGGTAGACCTTACTTTGTGAGGTTTCCAATAACATATGCGAATTTGTAGAGAGTTGTGTACACTCAATTTGCAGCTAGTAGGGTCCCGGTAATGGACATATATTCGAAGAGGGTTCCCCGGACTAGGGCTGGACCTTCAAGTGCGGCTGGGGCTGGACCTTCAGGTTATGACAATTTGGGTTATGACAACCAGGGATACCACCACCACTCCCCTTATGACAACCAGGGGTACCACCATCACTCCCCTTATGACAACCAGTAGTACCACCACCACTCCCCTTATGACAACCAGGGTTACCACCACCACTCCCCTTATGACAACCAGGGTTATCACAACTCCCCAGAAAATACTGAAGAGTTACCACCACCACCCAGACAAACACCCATAATCCCTAGATTTCTAACTATGCTAGAGTCAGGACCGGTACCCATTAATCGAACTGATATTGATATTGATGTTGATGCTATTGATGCCATACCAGAAAGGGAAATGGAAACGGGGGATGAATACCAAGGGGTTTGGGAATCTGATGACTTATCAGATGGTGATGCAAATGTACCAGGTTTATCCAGTGCAGAAAAATGTACCGTACCGATTACCTTGCTTCCACTTGGGGTGGATCTTTTCATTCTTATCCCGATCAGCATGAGTGGCATGCATATGTCAGTGATAAAATACTCCCTTCAGAAGGATGCATATGTCGGTGATAAAATATTAGATTAAATATAATATAATATTAATTTAAATGTTAAATGTAATATAATATTAGTTCAAATATTAGATTAAGATTAAAATAAAATATTAAATTAGCATTAAATAAATATAATATCATATTTAAATAGATTAGTATTAAATAAAATATTCGATTATTATTAAAAAATATTAGTTCAAATGTAATATAATATTAGTTTAAATATTAAATGAAATAAAATATTAGTTTAGATATTAAATGTAATATAATATTAGTTTAAATATTAGATTAGGTTACTCACTATAATTATGTTGTAACTAATTATCTCCATTCGGGTTAACACTATTCTCAACCACTAACCCAAAAATCACTATTCTTGCACTAATTATTGTTCGATCAATCGAAACGTACCCTAAATGAACAATTTCAATACACATAAAAAAAAAAAGATAATCTCACCCATTCATCTCACCACACTTAGAAAATATATATCCTAACCAATAACCCTAACATATGAATTTTAATCGAATTTTAATTATAACCAATTACCAAATAATATTTTTTTTGATTCAAAAACTCTAAACCTATAGCAGACCGCCAGTTGGGGGGGGGGGGGGCGGTTTGGTATTTATTGGGCCGCCCGTGGGCCTGGTGGTTAGGTTAGTTTTGATAAAAAACAGAACTGATGGTTATTTTTAAAATTAACTTTTTTTCTTAAGGGTATTAATAAAAATGGCTGCCAAAAACATTATACTACTACAGTTATAATGCGTTATTTAGAACATTAACATTGTGGTGTTTGATAGAAACATAAAACGATATTTAAATTGCATTGAAGTTAATCATACATGACCAATTAAAAAATTCAATAATGTTTGAAAAATACTGTCAATTGTCAACTCAATCCAACATTAATTGATCCCATCACTTCAAATATTATCATTAATAGTTTTGCTCTAAATTCTCACCCTCCAAATATCCACTACGTACGTGATTTGCTGTCACCAGGAGTTCGTATTCCAACACTATCAATTTCAGTTCAAAATAATTATTGAAAACTATCTTGTATTTTAAATTAATAATTTAAAATTTTGGGGATTAATATTCCAAAATTTATAATTTTCAAGTATCCTGCTATTATGTTACCATCAGTGTCTACTAGGAAACAAAAAACAAAGAATGCATCTTTTTTTCTTTCACAAAAAGATAACGTGGCCTTTGTTTAAAATGAATAGGTGGTATAATGACCGTATGAATTATGAGTTACCCATTTAGTTGGGCTTTTTTTGGATAAAAAAAAATAAGAAGAGGAAACTATTAGTTTAAGAAAAAAACATTTTTGTATAAAATTTTCATTTACACCATATCGTAAAAGAATAACCTCTTGAATTATAAACCTAATCGATTCGATATATATTTGCATATGTTTTTGTTTTTTTCAATGTCCATGTTACACTACTAAACAAAAAACAATGGAACAGTTTCATCAGTGCTTTGACATATAAGACGCAGGTTTTATGTATACCTTCAACTTTCTAATTTATATTTCTGTATTTGTAATAAATTGAAGTGGGTTGAGACTTTATAATTTATATCCAACATGCTTAAAAAGGTAAAAATGTTACATCTAGAACAGAACTGAAAACTACAAGGCCTATATTTGGTGCTCTGTCACAGAACAGTACGGTTACGGCACAAAATGGCACGGCATATGTGTCAGTCCCATGCTGTGATCATTCGCGTGCCGTGATCATTTTTTGAAATTTTGATACGGCAAAGCACGTCACATGAAAAAATTATAATCATAGCACGGCACATAGTCATGCAAGTCACGTGTAATTATGACCATTAGATATTTGATTAAATGGTGAATTTTAAATAAACTAACTTAAATTATGAGTAAATGGTCATGCGAGACACATTTGGTTACGGCATGACTCCTATGACATGACTATTTGTGTGTCGTGATCACTCCTTAATATTTTAATTACGATAACATGATACGTAAAAAATTAACTTGATTATAACATAGAAAAACAAGACATTCACAGCACAGCACATGTTTTTCCGCACTATCAAATTGTATTCTTCCCCTAGAAAGGAAAAGAATAAATGTGCCACGTGTCCTTTGATTCCCCTATGAACAGCAAGGAAAGTCATGTGAGAGGCACCATCCCCCCCTCGAATGAATCCCTTTCTTTCTAGTTAAATTAGAAATAAAAGACAAGAAAAGAATAGAGAGAGAAGGCCAGAAGGGGGAGGGAAAGAGAGAGAGATTACTCCGTTACCAACTAACCTGCTCTCGCCGCACGCCATCTTCCCTAACTCCCTCCTAGAATTGCGTGCTATACGAAACATCGAAATTCTCTTTCAGTTCGAAAATTTGTTTTCCAAAATTATTTTGTCAGAAAGATACAAGTTTGATCTTTCATTTCCATAGAACCCCCCAAAATAGAAGATAGAAGTGGATAGAGCACAAACAACCAATTTTCACTTGAAGCCCAAGCAAGAGATCGAATGAGCAAACCTGAAGTGGAAGAAAGAGAGAGGATCCGGGAGAGAGATGGCGCAAATTGTGCTGATGCGACGAGGTCCAATTGGAAAGGTGGTAAGTTGCTCAAGTTCGAGAGAGATATGGTGGCCGGAGCTGTGATGGGAGGTGCGGTGCACACAGTGGTGGCGCCTATTGAAAGGGTAAAGCTCTTGCTTCAGACCCAAGAGGGGAACCCGGCGCTTCTCTCAACCTCTGGCAATGGGGTCCACAGGAAGAGATTCAAGGGCTTCGTCGATTGTGTTGGGAGAACTGTCAGAGAAGAAGGGTTTATCTCTCTCTGGCGGGGCAATGGAACTGGGGTTTTGAGGTACTACCCCTCCGTCGCGCTCAATTTCTCGTTAAAGGTACAAGCATTCTTTCCTTTCTTGTGTCATTTCTTCATTTTTCTTTTTTTGGTAGTTTTATTATTTGGAAAGAGTTCTGTAAATGCAATTAGATGCCAGCATTGCTACTAGACTCCTTTAAGAAGATTTTTCTTATGAAGATGAGAAATCTTGTTTGTATGTACTTCGAATTTTGAAAGACTTCTTTTTAATCAAAAAATTTTCTTCAAAGACTTCTTGATTCCAAATCTCAAATAATTAGTCTAGGTTATTGAATTTCATAGCTAATGTAGGAAATGGATCCCATATAAGATATGGAATTTTCAGGTAAATATGAGGGAATAAAATTTCAACTTTTGTTTATTCTCTATAATTGTATTTTGTAATTGGAGTTTCATACTATGAATCATGGATATTAACAATTGTATATTCTAAATAAATGAAAAAGATAAGTAATAGATGCTCCATCAACAATAGATAGAACTGGTTGACTTATGTTGATTGAAAAAACAAATCTAGAGATGATGTATGTCAATTGGCCTTAAAAAGAAAAGAAAAAAGTAGAAATGGAGTATGCAAATCAAACTTTGACACGGCATTTGCCCAAATATAATCATTGGTCTGTACTTCCGGCCTTTTATTGGAATAAATTAATGCACTAATTTATGTAAATTGGATAGAAAAATTGTCATATTCGCCTATTTAAAGGAAAATATTGTCGTTTGTGCCAGTTGTTCCACGTGATTGGTACTGGTAATGTTACTCTACTGTTATGCTTACAAGTGCAAACCAACATGGCACACAATGTAGTTTTTGTACTTTTTCTTCGACCATTAAATACAAATTCCAAAAATGTTGCTACAAGAATATGATGCGCATCCACTAATCCAGGAAATCTCATAATATTGTGTGCCATGTGGTTTGGATTTTCTTATTGAAGAAATTTGGGGAAGTTCATGTTAGATATTTACCATGCTTCAGAAGAGAAATGTAAGATATTTCTAATTCTGCATTCCGTTCAACTCAAAATCTAAGTGGTAACTGAGTCATCATTGATCATTTTATCTATTTCAGCATGTGCTGATAACATAATTATTTTGTACCAGGATTTGTATCGGTCAATTCTAAGAGGTAGTGAAAAATCAGAAGGATATGGCCAATGGACATCAATCGCAGCAACAAACTTCATAGCAGGTGCAAGTGCCGGCTGCACAACCCTTGTCATAATATACCCATTAGATATAGCCCATACCCGTTTAGCTGCTGACGTAGGTAATACTGGATCCCGCCAGTTCAAAGGCATAACTCACTTTGTCCAAACCATCTACCGAAAGGACGGCATCCGAGGCGTGTATCAGGGCCTACCAGCCTCTCTACACGGTATGGTGGTGCATCGTGGTTTATATTTTGGTGGCTTTGACACTGTTAAAGATACAATTATGCATGAGGAGTCACCTCTTTGGCAGAGGTGGGCTGCAGCTCAAGTGGTCACTTCTACTGCCGGCTTGGTATCTTATCCTCTTGATACAGTACGAAGGAGGATGATGATGCAGTCTGGATTGGAGACTCCATTTTATACCGGTACACTGGATTGCTGGAGAAAGATCTATAAATTCGAAGGCATTGGTTCATTTTACCGTGGCGCAATGTCAAACATGTTTAGGAGCACTGGTGCTGCTGCTATTTTGGTGTTATATGATGAGGTGGAGAAGTTTATGAATTGGGGTGGGTTGTGATAGAAAAAAACACCGGGTTAAGTCACAAAAGAACCTCAGACTTGGATCCTCTAATGATCAATTGTAAAAATAAAAGTTTAGCGACGGTTTTATTGTGGTTACCCAAACAGGAGAAGGGGCTTAAATTCTCTGACTTGCAGCAACAGTGATTAGAGTTTCAAAAGAGTTGTAGCTTTTAGAGAGGCAATAGAAAAGGTATAGAAACTTGATCATTTTGTGACCGGGAAATTTAAACAATTTTTGTATTTGAAAAGGCCTTCAGAAAAAAGAAGCAAAATGTGATTTTTGTGATTTTGAATTTCGTTTCAATTAAAGTTGGAGCCTGTATCCCCGGTGCCTGAGGTGCAGTTTATAGAAACGGAAGATCCAAACTAATCACGGCCGGGGCCAAACTCAATCCGGTGTCTATAGAAACTAGAGAGGGTCTGCTTTGAGATTTGTGCCAAGCTAAAAGAACCTCGATTTATAAATTGTACCTCAGGTACCTTGTGGGGGGGGGCCGAAATCTTAATCGCGCAAATCTCAATCACGGCTATTTGATTTCATCAGAACTTCATTTTGTTTCTGTATAATCGCGCAAGTTTTCTAAACCTTCGAAAAACTTGATGTTGCCACGTGAGGCCCAATAATATGAAAACATGGCCTTAGCGCTTAAGGGCTCAAAGAAAGATATTTCACACCATTATCAATAAATTAGGTTCTGAACAGATGCTTGAAATTTCAAGCAAAGCGCAAATCTACGAACATTGTAAGGTAAACCCGAATACCATTAAACCGCAGTTCAAAGCATCATGCGGATCCAATTGTAATGGTTTTACAACGAGCCGTCCTGACTATTTAACTATTAGTACAGAACTGGAGCTCCTCAATTTAAAACTTGACTGGGATTCTTTCCTGACGATCATTATATAAAACATGTCCAAATAACGTCCTTGGACCCCAAAATAACATTCCCATCAGAAGTGTATAACTTTTAAACCGGAAACAAAACTTTTTGAACAAAATAGTTCATAGCAGAACATATAGCAAGAGCCAAGAAGAACAAAAAAAACTCAAAGGCACACGAAAAGTGCTTTCCATACCCCTCACCCCCACAAACCAATCATGACCCGGAAAGATATAAAAAAGAGGAAAAATAATCTAACCGACTGACAAATACTATAGCAGTACTAGTAACTAGACAAACAGCACAGATAATAAATCCGACACAGCCACACGCCAACAAATACATGCACTCTTTGATCCCAGTGCTGTTAAAGCCTTTTTTGAATACTTTAATAAAGAATCTCTCCGCTTCCATCTCTTACTGTTGCTTGCATTCAGCTGGTCGCTCCACCTGACCATCAGGACCCACAACACCTGGCCCAGCCTTCTGTTTAATTTCCAAAAAGACAATATATCTTAGTCAATATAACCAGAAGGACAACAAACACTACACTTGACATGATTAATATACCAGACCTTCTTGCGGGATGATTTGGGCTTTTCATCTTCGTCCTCTTCATCATCATCCTCGTCATCATCCTCATCATCCTCATCGTCGTCGTCATCTTCATCATCATCGTCATCTTCATCATCTTCATCAACAAGGGCCTCAAACTCATCATCCTGTACCGCCTCTCCAGTGTACCAGGATACTGCATGTGGAATAATCTTGTCTCTTATTGTTGACCTGTCATTAGGGGGAAAATGCCACCTTACAAAACCCAACTATGAGAATAAAGGATGCTATGAGATGGGGCAGTAGCACAGTTGGCTAGGAGAAAAATTCCTAGGACTGGTTACCCAATAGTAGACAGTTCAAGTTCCTCTCACGACTACGCAGCTTCTGCGAAACTTTTCAAAAAAAAAAAAAGAGAATAAATGATGCTACAATTTTTTTTAAGATACAAGTTACAATGCAATTTACCCAATGTCGTAATCCTGCTCCATCTGGTTCTGCAACTGCTCAGCCTATTATAAACAAGCAAAACAAGAGGGGAAGATGAGAATAAATACCATACAACAAATGAAAGTAAAAGGATAACAAAATTAGTCAAAAATAACATACAGTGTCCTCATCAATTTCTTCTTCGTCTTCCGGGACCTGAGGAGGGTTAAAGAAGTTGAAGAAGCTCTCACAATCTTCGGTTTTTGTAATCGGCTTAGCATTCTTAGAGCCCTTCTTTGGCTTCTTCTTCATAATTTTTTGGGTCAGGCATTTTCCTGGATACCACTCTATCTCAGTCCTACAATCCAAAAAATATTAAAAAAAACAACAGAACTATCATTTAAGTACACTGCATCAGAAAAACTAAAGCAGAATATGGAAAAACAGTGAAAAATGTAACCAACTGCTGGTCTCAATATAATCTTCTTTTTTATTCTTTCCATTTGTTAACTATTTGAAAACTTAATGCAGTGAGAAAATACACAAAAGAAGTCACCAATTGCAACTAATTAATTCATTCATAAATATTGTATGGAACACGTGTGTGTGTGTTTCAAGAGAGGGACTAACCCAATGGCTTTCTCAAGGATGGGTTCATCTTCATCGATCATGTGATAGGTTTTGGTGAGAACTGTGTTCTTGAAGAAAGGATTGGCATCGAAATAGAATTCAAGTTTAAATCCCTTGGGATTGTCAATTCTGAACCATTTTATATCCTTCAAAAATTTCAAGGCCGCCTCATCCCTCTCTTGAATCTGTCCAACAAAAGTCAAGCATTTAAGTGGAAATAGCAGAGAAATTACTCTTAAAATCAACATTACAAGCTAAATTTTCAACCTGCAAATAATATTATGATATGTTAATCATATCAAAAGAGGTGGATCGAACTAAACAACACCCATCAAACGCATTTATCCTAAAAAAATGGAACAAGAAAAAATAATGACTACCCATACCTCTTCAACAAGTACTTCATTGTTCTTCATAGCAGTAAGCCAGAAATTAGGCACTCCATTCTCAGTAGTTGGTACTGCAGCTGCTTTCTCATCAGCCGGAGTTTCCTCTGTGCTTTCCTTGGGAGCACCTTCAACTTCAATCTCCCCATTCACAATTTGATATCTCTGCCCATTGAGGAGAAACAAATTAATTAGCTCATGTTCTATGTACTCAATACTCCTGTGCTATGCATCTAATAGTAGCAATGAAAGACAAACAGCCCTTATTATAAACAAATTTTGAATAAATCATGACAAAAAAAGATACACCGCGTGAGACCTAAGAATTGTGAGCCAAAATATAATTGTTGAAAGTCCTACACATGAAAAAGATTATACATCACATGCATATGTTTATACTGAAACTCATTCATGCGACAAATAACACCAACTTGTTCAAAAATAAACCAACAATAGAAAAGAAATTTGGAAATGGCCAAAAAGCACAAACATTATATATAGTCACAATACAGTTACGACATCTGTGTTCATCGTTTTAATTAGCTCCTAAAGATGGTAGTGATATTATAAACAGATTACAGGAGGGATTTCTAAAAAAAATTGATGATCTCCTAAAGATGATGATAATTATAAAGTATAACCAGATAGAGGAGGTATTTCTAAAAAATATTTTGCGATAAGAAAAGATGTACAACATGCAGCATAAGAGAAAACATTTGCATTCATCATTGTAATCATCTCCTAAACAGATCCGGGAGGAATTTATAATAAAAGAATTTGTGATAATAAATGAAGTAAGACATTCACCTTAGAGTAAAGGGGTTCATAAAACTTCTGGTACTTGGCCTCAAGAGCTGCCCTCTCTTCAAAAAATTTGGCCTCTAACTCATCATGTTCGCTCTGTACAAGAGGGAAAAAAAATTGCTTAAGTGAGAACTTAACAAATCAACATTTATAGAAATCCTGTTCACTTTCCCCCTTAACACAAATATATAGTTAAAAGAATGTTGGTCAGAAACCTAGCCAGAAAGAAATGCTTGGCATCTTATGATCTTAACCATAGAAAATTACATCTTAACAAACCTTATGGAAAGAGATTAACACCCGGATATTTTAAAACTAACATGCAGTACTAGCCCCTACAAGGGAGAATACTAGTACCTGAATCTCTCTCAAAGCCTCAACGCGCTTCCTTACAGGAGGGGAGAGTGTTTCTAGCATATTGGCGTGTTGCCCAGCTAATCCTTGCAACTTATTCTGCAATAATACACCACAAATCAATATAAAATAACCCAAAATTGCCAACATTCAACAAAACAGCACAAGGAATGCTACTCCTGTCAAAAAAATTAGAGCTTTAAAGTACGGACTATGCCCAATAATAGAAATTTACCTTTAGAGCATCAACCAAACCCGCTCTGTCGTGTGCGCTCAACGCTGTATGATTAAAAATAAAAATAAAAAGTCAGAGAGAAAAGAAAAAAAATGACAGCATAAAATCACTAATCCTTGTTAGGAGACTACTAATTCGAAAAACGAAAAAACCATTTAGGAACTCGGAGAGAAAGAGAGAGGAAGGAGAGATACCGGCACTGAGATCGGAGAGGCTAAGGGTTTCCTTGTTCTCGCTCATGGTGGTTCTAGGGTTTCTCTAGGGTTTTGCAGGAGAACAAATAGGGAGAAAGAGGTAGCGGCGAGATAAGAGAAACCCTAGCTCTTAGCGGGATTGGGTAGAGAGAGAGGAATTGTATAGAGAGAGGACGATAGAAAAATAGGACAGCGCGTATTATTTATTTATATAAACTAATAAACTAAAACCTAAAAGGAGCCGGAGAGACGCGGCATTCTTAGTGGACCGAGTGTATTCAGTTACTGGGTGTTAACTGATTTTGTGTCTTGTCGTGTTTAACGTCAACAAAGTGTAGCGGGTTATAAAACGTGTAAAATACCCGCTACATAAACTTTATATTGCACAGGACTGGGAGCACGACAGTTTGTGGGGAAATCCGGAACGGCGGGGTACGGTCGGATTTGGAAAATTTGGATTTGCTTTGTGCTTTAGCGGTATAATCACTTCGAAATATTATATAATGGACATGGAGTCATGGACCACATTAATAAGAACCTGAGATATGGCATGAGTTCGCATTTTGTTTAACGGGACGGCGGGACCCGCTTTCATAGGAAAAAACATTCAAAGTGATGATCCGAGTGTAGGTGATATATTTCCCTAGACTGAGTTCTTGGCCCGTTGGCCGGAAGGAGATATTTGGACGAACCTCGATTTTTAACCTTGCAAAGTTCGGAAATAAATTCGAAAGCAACATTTACGTTGAGAAAACTTTTGCAATGTTTTTAGAGTGAGTCTATGGTACTATGCATATCACGGGTTGTTACCGTGCTACGGCAACGATTGATCCGAACCGTTCATCTTGTTTTCCATATTAATATGTGTTTGGAGACCAAATTTTACATTTTTGAAATTTTTTTACTATTTTTTCAGATATTTAGAAAATCA
Organism: Carex rostrata; assembly: GCF_964058835.1. Lineage (NCBI taxonomy): Eukaryota > Viridiplantae > Streptophyta > Magnoliopsida > Poales > Cyperaceae > Carex > Carex rostrata. The sequence continues at coordinate 4,789,919 of NC_135948.1, read as the reverse complement.
CTTGATCTGAAAATTATGGACCATCCAAAAACAGTGATTTTCAATAAATCTAAAAAAATAGTAAAGAAATTTCAAAAAATGTAAAATTTGGTCTCCAAACACATATTAATATGGAGAACAAGATGAACGGTTCGGATCGACCGTTAGAATTTGAAACTCAAATATAGAACCGTAGCACAGTGCCAAATCATAATATGCATAGTACCATAGACTCACTCATGTTTTTATCCTAATTCCTAATAAAAACAGCGTTTCGCAGATAGAGTAAAGATTGATTGATGCCTTCGCTTTTCTCCTGCCAAAAAAGGAGTACAAGAAGGTACATCAAGATAAGTACAAATGTTATTTAGTTCAGAAAATTTACTTCACTTATTTTCCTATAATCATTTTGTCCCTGCTAATTTAGCGGATTTTAATTAAAAAAATATATGAGCCGAATTTGTAGTCAAAACGTGTAATAGATAGAGAGAGACAAAAAAATTAGGATGAAATGTAATTTTACAAAAGGATGTATATATTGCTATCTATTTCAAACACAGACGTGTTTTGTTTTATTTATACCTGACGTCATTGGTATTATTCTATTTTAGATCATGGTCTATTTGAGACGTTATTTTTGTTTATTTTGTTATTTTTATGATTTAACGTGTTTAATATTCTAGTTACGTTGGGATCAAATCGTTACATCTAGATAAAGATAAGAAGTTCTCATTTAACTTACGATCAACTTATGCTAAAATAAATTATAATTTTTATGAACCACGCTCAACACGAAAGATAATGAATTGAATGACGCTATTGCTATTAAATTCTTCCTTAATTTCAACGTGGGCATGGGGTATGTGGACCAAGAATCTGAACTGATGGCAATTTTCTGTGAGCCACGTCTAAAGATTACAGAGGATATAAAGTGTTGGTTTTAAGTTATTTTCTTTGGGAGAGGGGGGTGTCCGATGGGCATCGGACACAAATAGGGTTCGATGAGGGGTTTAAACCGTCGGATCTGCTTTAGGATTCGTGTGTACGGATTTTAAAGCAGACGCGAAATTGCGAGTGCGAATCTTAAAGCAGATCCGACGGTTTAAACCCCTCATCGAACCCTATTTGGTCCGATGCCCATCGGACACCCCCCTCACTCATTTTCTTTTGCTATTTCTTCTCCATTTTCAAAGTTACTGGATAATGATTGTTTCCATTTCCTTTAATCTACGAAGTTAGCTAATTGTTTTAAAAAAAAAAATCCATTTTTTTTCTTTTTTTCATTTATTTATTATATATATAGAGAGGGAGATAAAATATGGCTAAATTGCTACATGTAACACTTCGATCTAAGTATTTACGGGATCAAATTTTAGTATTTGATGTTCAAACCGTTAGATGTTCAATCTATATTAAAATGTATATGGAGACCAAATTTTACATTTTTTTGAAAAAAATTTACTATTTATTAAGCTGATTTGAAAACCGTTGTTTTTCTTTTTTTTGAAATCTTGTCAGAGCTGACAAGTGTTTGTATTAATACAGAGGAAGACATTACAACCATCCTAATCTCTATAATTGTTCCGATCTACCAGCAACATAATCATATAAAGAAATATAATGCACCAGTAAGATAAAAAACCTAAGTAAAACAACAAAAAACAATAGATCCAGCCATCAACAATATCTTGTCCATGCTGCATAAATTTAATAAAAATAACGGTTTTCAAACCAGCTTAATAAATAGTAAAAAAATTTCAGAAAATGTAAATTTTGGTCTCCAAGCACATTTTAATATAAATTGAACATCTAAACGTTTGGATTTGTTGTTTGAACATCAAATACTAAAATTTGACCCCGTAAGCACTTAGGTCGAAGTGTTACCGGTAGCAATTTAGCCATACTATATAGAGAGAGAGAGAGTGACTAATATGCTTTCGGTAGCATATGGGCCGAAGTGCTACCGGTCCAAATTTGAAATTTTAAAATGTAAAATTTGGTCTCCAAGCACATATTAACATGGAGAACAAGATGAATGGTTTAGATCAACTTTTTGAATTTTGAAATTTCAAATTTGAACTGATAGCACTTCGGCCCATATGCTACCGAAAGCATATTAGTCTCTCTCTCTCTCTCTCTCTCTTTTGAAAACCTTCACAGAGGCTGCGGAATCGTGAGGGGGAATCGAACTCTCGACCTTTGGATACAACAACTTTAGAACATTTTCCTAGCCAATTGTGCTACCTCTCATTCCCCCCCCCCCCTCTCTCTCTCTCTCTCTATATATATACACCCTAAATGTATAATCGCCAATTATCTATCTCTGGTGTCATATCAGTGATTAGTCGATGTACTATCTTCTCTTTTGCCAAAATAATCTCCTATTTGTCTCTCGCCATAAAGTCCAAACACTTGCCGCCCAGACCAGATCCCAGTGTGACCCGCAGCGTGACATGTATTTTATTTCAAAGTTAACTAAGAATTTAATGTTTGTTGGATAACTTTGTGAATCTGATATAACTATTACATTCAATACTTCTGGTTGTATTGTGTGTGATTCCTTAACAGAGAAGGAGATTTGGGAGAGGACGTAAAATTAATTATCTTTATCAACTAAAATAATTTCATGTTCCAGTTCAACCTCATGTGTCTTCAGCCGAACAAATTGCACATATTTTCACCAAATTTTACTTGCAAACTCATTTCGAATATCTTGTCCAAACTTCAAACACGATCCTTTCAGACATCTTCAGTTTGGGGAGGGTATTAGTGAATATACTTCAATTATTTTTGTTGATGTTTTTATTTGTCTCTAGATTGCTTAGATTATATTACTTTATATATCTATAGATAGTATCTAATTTTGGATGGGTTTTGATACTGTAGGTGAATATTACTCTATACAGTGCGAATTACATATTCAGTCCCACAACTGCTCCTTTCGATTTCTCTCTCTTCAACCTAGAACTTTCTACACAGCTCAGGAAAAATTACCTCTTCGCCACCTATTTCTCTATTTCTTCTAAGTTACTGAAACTTGCTCTCTTTCTCCGTCAGCTCGCCTCTCACTCTTGTCTCTCCTTGACGAAATCATTCTTCCTTTGAGCTCATTCAATCAAAGAAATCACTCACTTTTGAGCTTCCTGCTTCTGTTCTCCTTGGACAAGGTAATGTTGTTTATAATGCCCCTCTCTCTCTCTCTTTCTTCTCGCTACATTTGGGATTTTTGAACACATCTTGCCTATATCTCTAAAATCAAGTGGTTTTAGGTGCTGCAAACTTTGGAAAAAAAACAAAAAAAAAATTACGGGAATTCCAATTGAAATATTAAAAATAGATTTAGGGTTTAGGGTTTATCAGAGTAAATAAAAGTTTTCTCCTTTATTTCAATTCAATTGCTTACTTCATGCATAAAAAATCAAAGTCACATTGTTTCTTCCCAGTTTGATCCATTTCAAAGGCAATTTCGAATTTTTTTAGGCTAGAGATGCAAGTTGGTATTTTCCAATTGCATTTTATTTAATTGAGTTAAAGCTTTTGTACTGTCCTTTGTGTCACATTGTTTCTTTCCAATTTGAGTTTTACAAGCAAGAGAAATTAAGGCAATTTCGATTGTCATTTTCTTTTAATTTAGATTTTGCTATAATATGTGGGTTTAATTGTTGCACCACCAGATCTAAAAAAATTTTGCTGGTAACTTGCTGTTACATGATAGAGCTAGAAAGAAGCATGGTATCGGATGAGAGATTACATCCTCATCTATTTATTATAAAGAACATAATAATTATCAGTTCTACTCGCTAAAGTAATTCTTTAATTGATTATTTTTGGTAATTGCAAGGTTCAAGCAGTGGCTACACAAATACAATCAAGGGAAGCTGAAGTTTGACAAGCATAACTTCTGTTAAGTACTGGTTCAGGTTGAGCAAACACTACAACTCTAATTTGCATTAGCACACCCACAGTTGTGCAATTATTTTTGATAGCACATTATATCTTGACTAAACTTTGTTTAATTTTGGTACATGGTTTCATTTATGTTTTATATTTCGTATTATTAATAGCTCGTAAAATTTACTCAAATGTATTGGGCCTAATTAATGTCATATCAACAGCTGAGATTTTTTTTTTTTCAAATGTCTATATATGAATATAGATTGTATCACTACAAATCAGAAAAAACAGAAAGGAAAAAACACATATGTGGTAATAGAATTTAGCATGTGGATGAGTTATTTAAAAAACTTATTATTAACGAATTAAATATTATATTGATTCAGATTGCTTTATTAATTTTAATGCATGAAAAAATAAAAACTTTAATTGTTCTAAACTTTTAATTTAGTTGAAAAATATATCATACTTATGCAATCTTTTCTTCGGTATGGGTACATAAAATCAATAGTAAATAATACTTTCAAAAATATTTGTTCTCATTTTCTTTTCATTTTCTAATTTACAGCTGTAATTGTAACACTATTTAAGTCTACTACAGCAACAACGGTTCTATTTTTGTACATCGATAAAGGTAATTCTCTAATTTTATTTATTTACATTTAATTTTCCAAAAAAAAAATCCCTCCTGCAACCTAATATGTATTAGACGGTCATTTTACTATGTGTACGTATATACATATCTATATCCAATTTTACAATATAATTTTCAATCTATTCAATAGAATCGTAGTTAACATCAGGACATCAGAATTTTTCATGGACTTTACTTAGTGCTGATCTAAGCAGCTGTCAATTCTTATAGAAAGTTTAGATTTTTAATTAGATATCAGCTTCTCAAGTAATCTTCCCAATTTTACTTGAGACTGGTTTAGATCATTATTAATACGCATAAATAAAGTAGTTCGTTAGTTAGATATCAGCATCATCTCAAGTAATTTCTCCAATCTTACTTGATGGTGTTCTAGGATATGAATGAAAAAGACAGAGACGGATTCCAAAAAATAGACATTAGGAAAAGAAAAAGAGCATACCACAACTCTCCAGCTAGGCTGAAAAAATGTGTTAAAGAACGTTCGTCAAATTCTTACAATGACATTATAGATCAATCACATGTCACTCTTGACCAATTAGGAATCTCAACACGAAAGATGAATTGTGAACAACGTCTCACAGGTAATATAAATCATCACTCTTGCAAACACAAGTACCTATATATTCCAAGTCAATCCAATAGGAATTTTTTTTCATGTACAAACAATATTAAAAAATAATCATTCTTTCAAAACAGGACAAGAACTGTCATCATCCAGTTCAACCTTATTACAAAGAGAATTCACAACTAATAATATAGACACGGGAAGGGATTTTCCAATCTCGCCACAGCATGAACAAATATTGCAAGAGATTTTTTCCAATCCTTCTTACAATGAAATTCACACAAGTGAATATAATAAACTACATAATATATATATCACATTTTTAACAAGTCTCATTCTGTTCCAAAAAAAATATATATATTATTTCACTCATACAAATTTTTTTGTCCTAATACATTGTTTAGGGAAATATCTGCACCCACTTGACTTACGAGCACCTGATCTTATTTGCACTTATTGTGGTGCATATTATTGGCTTGTTGAAAGGAGTAACAAATCAAACACAAAAAATCCACGATATAATCTTTGTTGCAGAGAGGGAAGAGTTTCAATACTAGCTTTAAGAGAACCTCCAGATTTATTAGATAAATTACTAGATCCTTCCAAAAATCATAGATCAACTCATTTTACATAAAACATAAGAGCATATAATGCAATTTTTGCTTTTACATCAATGGTGTCAACATAAATAACAGAATAAAAGATGGACATGGACCATACGTTTTTAGAGTTTCGGGTTAAAACTATCATAGAATAGGATCTCTCCTCCTACCTGAAGGATGTAAACCAACATATGCACAACTATATATATATGACACAACAAATAAAGTAAAAAATAGATTAAATAATTTTCAAGCTCAACACAAATTACATGAACTACAGCCTGATATAGTTTCAGATTTAATGAAAATGTTAGATGAAAATAATATTATAGTACAATGTTTTAGAATGTTTAAAGAGCGCCTTTTAGAATCTGATATGCCAAACTTCAGCTTGAGACTAACAAGCAGTCGATCAAATAAATTTTCTCAGTATTGTATGCCAAAAGCAAGTGAAGTTGTCGGGTTAGTAGTCAGAGACATTAATGGAAAAGAGAGTTATTATGATGTCATTGTTGAACATCGAACAAATGAATTACAATGTATTCATCATAATCATCCAAGTTACATGGCATTACAATATCCTCTTATTTTCTCATATGGTGAAGATGGTTATCACCCAAATATAAAATATGTTGAAAAATCTGATGAACAACCAAAAATAAATCGCAAATACGTCACAATGGCTGAATTTTATGCATATCAATTCTATCCACGTGTAGGAAGTGCCATGATAATTTTCAGATCAGGTCGACTATTTCAACAAATCCTTGTCGATGCATATTTATCTGTTGAATTAGAAAGATTATCATTTATACAAAAAAAACCAAGAACATCTCATATCCGAAAAATTACAACAATATTCAAAATGCTATTAGACAAGGAAACATAATAGGTAAACAAGTGGGCAAAATAATAGTATTACCAGCTTCTCATGTTGAAAGTCCACGATATATGCTTCAAAACTACCATGATTCAATGGCAATATGTCGACAACTAGGAATGCATGATCTCTTTATCACGTTTACATGTAATCCACAATGACAAGAAATCTACAAAATATTCTTTCCACAACAAAAACCAGAAGATAAACCCGATGTTCTTACACGTGTTTTCAAAATGAAACTAGACAGACTGTTACAAGATATTAAAGACAATAATTTCTTCAGCAACACCACTGCCTGTAAGTGAAATTTCTATACTCATATATCTTTGTTATCTACTAATAATTACAATAATTTAATTTAACATGTCTCTTATAACAAAAACTAATTAATTAACAGATGTATATACAATTGAATTTCAAAAAAGGGGTCTTCCACACGTTCACATGATACTGTGGTTAGCAGATCACAGCAAATTAAAAAGTCCACAGGACATAGATCGGTGTATATCAGCTGAAATACCAGACCTAACAAGAGACTCAAGTGGATATGATGCCGTAACCAAATTCATGATACATGGTCCATGCACAGGAGGCACATCAAAAACAGGATGCATGAAAAACGGATCATGTTCAAAAAATTTTCCAAAAAATTATAGCGACAGAACAACAATAAATGAGGATGGTATAGTAACTTACAAAAGAAGGAAAACAAATTTATCTATCGAAAAGAAAGGACTGAAATTAGATAACCATTTTGTTGTTCCTCATAACATTGACTTAATTGTCAAATATCAGGCGCATATAAATGTTGAAAAATGTCACACATCAAAACTTATTAAATATTTGTTCAAATATATATGCAAAGGAAATGACAGAACAGTTGCAGAATTGAGTCATCAATTAAAATCAAACAAAAACAAGGAAAACCAATCTCAAGAAATAAATGAAATAAAAATTTATTTAGATTGCATATACATAACTCCACATGAGGCAGTTTGGAGATTATTTCAATATGACATCCATTATAATGTCCATACCATTGAAAGACTACCTATTCACTTACCCAAAATGAATAATATTGTATTTACTGATGGTCAAGATTTGCGAGATATAATCAATTGTGGCAACTTTAATAGAACAATGCTAACATAATGGATGGAACTAAATAAAAGAGATCCTAAAGCACATGAACTAACATTCATAGAAATACCTCGGAAATACACATGGCAATCAAAAGAAAAATGTTGGACTCCTAGGAAAAAAGGAAATCGCATAGGACGAATATATATGTTAATCCAAATCAAGGAAAAATCTATTATTTAAGAATGCTTCTTAATCTCAATCGAGGAGCCACAAATTTTGAAAGTATTCGAACAATAAATAACATCACATACAACATATTCAGATAAGCATGTCATGTATTAAGTCTATTGGATGATGACAACGAATGGTTATCAACAATTGAAGAAGCATCAAATTGGGCAACCGCTCAACAGCTACGTAGATTGTTCGTAAGTATATTATTATTCTGTGAAATATCAAACCCACTAAATTTGTTTGAGCAATGTTGGAAAACAATGATAGATAACATTGTATATAAGATAAAAAACACATATCATATACATGACATAGAATTATCAGATTCAGATATAAAAGATCATGTGCTATATAAAATTGACAATTTACTAATCGACAATAATTCAAACGTATAAGCATATGGACTTCCAAAACCTCAATAGAATTGTATACAACAACTTGACAATAGATTACTAAGAGAAGAAATGTCTTTTAATGCATCAGATTTGCTAACTGAAGCTATATCTTTGTATGACGGATTAAATGATGAACAAAAAATGATTTATGAAGCAGTTGTCCAATCAATAAAATTAGACAAAGGTTTGCTCTTTTTTGTTTATGGCCACGGTGACACAGGAAAGACACATCTATACAAAACAATAATTTCAATGTTACGATCTCAAGGAAAAATTGTTCTGCCAGTTGCCTCATCAGCTTTAGCAGCTCTATTAATACCAAGAGGAAGAACTGCTCATTCCAGATTTAAAATTTCAATCGATATAAAAGAAAATTCCACATGTGACATCAAAAAAAGAACGCAATTGGAAGAGCTTATTCACAAAGCATCGTTGATTATTTGGGATGAAGCTCCAATGAATCATCGTTTCTGCTTTGAAGCCTTAGATCGAACATTAAGAGACATTTTAAGTACACAAAATAACAATAATAAAGAAAAACCTTACGGAGGTAAAACAACATTGCTTGGAGGAGACTTTCGACAAACTCTACCGATTACCAAAAATGCAAGCAAACACGAAACTCTCAATGCATCAATAACAAAATCAAAATTATGGCCATATTGTCAAATTTATAAACTTAACAAAAATATGTGTTTACAACATCTTCACATGTCTCAACAAGAGAAAGAAGATGCAACAACATTTAATGACTGGTTATTAGCCATATGAAATTGTACTGTCCCAACCAAGAAATTATTCGATGATCTCGAAACTAATTGGATAGAAATACCAAATGATCTATTAATATAAACAGATAAAGACAACAAAAAAAACTATTATAGAAACTATTTATGACAATTTTCAAATGTTTTACAGAGCTGTTCAGTACCTAAGAGAAAGAGCAATAGTTACTCCAACAAATGATGATGTCGATATAATCAATGATATGGTACTCAAAATCATACCAACAGATTCCACAACATATTTTAGCTCAGATACAATGTCAAATTCAACAATCCCTTTAGAAGAACTTCAAACAATATACCATCTAGAATGTTTGAACTCCATCAAACAAAATGGCATTCCAAGTCACAAATTAATACTAAAAATAGGATGTCCAATCATGTTAATGCGTAACATAGACCAAGCTAATGGCCTGTGCAATGGAACACGATTAATAGTCACACAATTAGCACAAAAAATAATAGAGGCAGTGATAATCACAGGTCCCAACAAAGGAACAACAGTTTATATACCAAGAATAATATTTAATGTCAAAGATCCAAAATGGCCATTTATATTAAAACACAAACAATTTCCGGTAAGATTATGTTATGCAATGACAATCAACAAAAGCCAAGGACAAACTCTTAATAAGATAGGAATTTATCTTCCTCGACCAATTTTCACTCATGGACAATTGTATGTTGCACTATCTCGAACCACATCTAAATCAGGTGTTAAGATTCTCATTGAAAATTCAAATAACAGTCATCCAAATTATACTCAAAACATAGTTTATACTGAAATATTTAATGATTTAGGTATACTCCTACATAAACATTGTTTCAGTTAACCGTAGTTAAAGATAAAATAATGAATATTTCAACATTATTTTTCTTTTTTGTTGCTTGTCAGTTTATACAAATTTACTATTTTACTTTTAACTATTATTATCAACATTTTCATAAATTTTCAGATGGCTGCTGAAAAGAAAATAACACTACTTGCAACACTTATAATAAATATGCACCGACAAAGAATCATGAGAAGAATTACAAAACTTTGGACATCACAAAATCCAACATATGGAAAAATATTTTCACATGATTTCATCTTGGTTGACAAAGAGGTAGTTTACTGTTTTTCATAATTTTTCTCCCCTTCAAATAAACATGTATTTTTTTTAGAACATTAACTTCTAGATATATTGGTTATTACCAAGCTTAATATTTAAGGCTTATTTAAATTGTAAATACTATTGTAAGTATTTAGAATATCACACCTATTTTTTACAATTGAACTGCCCCTTTCCAACATATTCCACAAAACCCAACAGCAAACTACCTCCACCTTTCTATTCGCCTAAATCACAAAAAAAAATATTACTACTCTTGGGTAGTTACTAACAAATTATTCTCATTTGTTCAGAAAACAGCAATAAAAGGCTTTATTGATGTTGACGATCCGGATGCAAATGATGTATTACAAAAGATAGAAGAAGGATCTGTCTATGAAATTTATAAATTTAGGTTAGATGGTAGCCGAGACCAATACAAAAGAGTGGACCACAAATTTCGAATCCAGCTGACAGCATCAACAGAAATCACTAAAGTCATAGATGGCAATGCAACATTTCCACTACGATATTTTGACTTTAAATCGCTCAAAAGCATTGGCACGACTATCAAAGGAGCTAAAACAATTGTCGGTAAGTACCTACACAATATAATAAAGCACATTGTAAACACACCACATTTATAAAATTAATAATTCTAACCCAAATTCAATCATGCAGATGTCATTGGACAAGTCACTTCCATTGGACCAATAAAACAGGTCCTAAAAAACCACGCACAAGTCAGTATAAGAGATATAGAAATTGAAGACGAAAGGTACAATTATATATTATTCTCTTCTAACTCGCTATGTAATTTTGTTATTCCTTTCTTGTCCTACTTAATAAAAGAGACTCTTATTTAATTGACAATTTTCCCAAATTGAACATTTATATTACCTATTATGCTGTTCCACTACTGTATAAAACTATAAAACTTAAAACCTAATAATAAACAAATATGACCTATGTCATTTTTCTATTATATATGTATATACCCTCACATAAATACATATATAGATAACTATTCACTACACTATTACAAAATTTGAGTAAGATATCACACATAAATATGTAAAGTGCTCATTTTTTTTATCCTTGAAACAACTCTGCCAATACAACAAGCACTACAAATACCAACTTTACATTATATATGCAACTGTATCAAAGTATTAATAACATTTCTATTAACAATGTCACAGGGATGACAAAGTGTTGATCAACATCTGGGAGGACTACTTGCCTCAAATTGATTTCCAAAAAATATAAGAAGAATAAAAAACACAACACGTTGTCCTTGCATTTAGTTCAATTGGTTTTGTTTTCAAGTAAGAATTTTTTCATTAAAAAAAAATAATATCACCTATTTTCACTATAAATCTAACTTGAGACCAAAGCATTTCAGTTATAAACTCACATATCTGACAAATCACAGAAAAATTGAATCTTAAGACATTTGGGCACAAGAATATACCAAGACCAATGGCTACCTGAAATAGAAGACTTTCGAAAAAGGTACTGATTTGTAATAATCAACAGTGTGATATTCATTTTTTCAAAAGGCAAACAGTAGACCTAACAAAATTTTAACATCATTAGAAGCACAATCCGATAAGAAGCTTCCTCCCTCAATTTCCATCAAAGAACTTCACGAAATGTGCACGCCGGAATATTAGGTAACCAATCAACCAAAAAAAAAACAACAACAGTAAGACCATCAAATACAATCTTATAACAAAATGATAAATAAATTACCAACAATGCATGACAAATTATTTAATGTGGTTGTGAAAATCACTATCGTCCTAGATGAATACGGATGGCACTATGATGCATGTTCAACACACAAGACACGTGTTAGAAAACCATACTACATTTGTACCCACTGTACAACCAGCGTGCCAAGACCTCAGTCATGGTAAATTTACTACATTAACAACCCAAGAACAAAATTATACAATTCTTATCAACTTCTCTCTTATTAATTATAAAAATATTTTTCATAAAATCCCTTCTATTCCAGGTTAAACTTCAGTTTAATTGCCGAAGACAACACAGGAGAAACATAATTCATTTTCATTGGAAAACAAGCCGAATACTTGCTCGGTTGTTCAGCACAAGACCTTCTAAACCAACCCAAGAAAAAGGAGGAATCCTTACCACCAAAATTTAATGAACTCATCAACAAAATATATCTGTTCACAGTACAGTGGGGGAGAAACAAATTTAGATAAAATTGCATCAACTACCAAGTGATAAACTCAGCACCTGTACCACCCACAACCACACAACAGCCTCCATTACCATCAACAAAAGAAACAATATCACCTAACCTATCGACAACACCCACACAACCGTATGAAAAAAGCAGGTACTAAAAATAATTAATAATGAATTCTTCTAATTCACTATTTAATCCACTTCTATTTGCTCTTTCAGTTCTCAGTCACGATCAAAACTTCCAACCACTTTAGAAACAAGGAGGTAGCTATTTGTGGAAGAACCATCAAAGAGGCCACGGACAATGTATTGAAATCCTATATTCATATAATATTTCAATAATATACAAAACTTCATGTAACATAACCAACCGATTTATTGGCATGACACAACAACAATTTTGTATCAATTTTCACATGTTATCCCATTTTCACCATTCCATTCATTGGCAATAACAAACTGAACATGCTTTAAAAATAATAAAATAACACACTTTCTTTATGTGCAGTGGAGACACCAGCAAAGCAAAAGCCAAGAAAGAATGATGAAATCGTACCTGTACAAAAATGTTTATACATATTGTCAGTTGTAAATCATATTTTGTGTTACTACGCCCAAGAACAAAATACTTGCTCTCATTTTGTATAACAAAAATAGTGTTTGGAAGATTTGTGACAACGGGATAACATGCTTTCATAAAGCAGTTATCCCTCTTCCAAACATAGATAATAGGCCAGTACTATATGCTCTCGATTGTACAGTTTTTGTTATGTCTAAATAGCTATATGCTCTCGATTATATAGTTTTTGTTATTTCTAAAAAGTTTATGTAATATATATGCCAAAACCTATGTATATAAACTTTCCACATGCTGTTCTCCCATGCTTAAAACAAAAATTGCCGAAGCAACGCGAGGCTTCTGACTAGTAGCCTACTAACTTTCTATATGTCAGGAACGAGCTGCACAATCAACTACAGAATAACGAGTGAGAAGAAGGGTTAGTGACCATTCGGCGAATCGGCTCTATCTCTGAGAAAACCCTAATTTAAGGTCTATATAAAGCCTTCACAGACAAAGAAATTTCTCAGCCCACCCAACCCCCCCGGCCCTCCCCAACGCTCTATCTCCTGTCTTGCTCAAAAAGAGAAGAGAAAAAAAAGGAGAAAAGAAGAAGAAGAGAAGTCCGTGTGTAAAAGGATTGTCAATAAGTGTGCATCTAAAGGTTTGCATGATTATATAAGCGTACATTCGCTCATTAGGCAAATGTTTTAGATTTCATTATTTTTACATCTCCTCACCATCTGGTTTTTCTTAAGCCTAGCCTTCAACTTTCCTTTGTTAAAATCCATTATACAAAGAGAAGAGTAAATGGGATAGTTGGAACAGTGTGGAAACATTAAAGAATAAATGAAAATTTATATTTTTTTTTATCAAAGGAGAAGAAACAGTAAAAGAGCGGTCAAAATGTCCTTGAAAAGATGTAGAAAATCTGACAACTAACCTCTCAACTCTCTTTAAAAAACCCCACTTACTCTCTCTTTAAGTCTTCCTTTTATCTGCTCTCCAGTTGAGAGGTTCAAGCTTCTTTTTGTCTCTCTTAAGGTGTCTTGAGGTCAGATCTTAAGGTGTCTTCACTCCATAAAGGTATGAGAATATGTAACAGTAGAAAAGTTTTGATTTCTTTTTCTTTTCTGTAGTTTGACCTAGATTGTAGTAGATACTAAATGGGTCAGTTGGAATAATGCATGCAACAACTTAAAAATAATAAATTAATGAGAGATCCTTTGTCTATCCGAGATAAGAATTCTCAAACAACAGTATTCTTTAGTATTTCTCTTTATTTGATATTAAAGTAGCAAAATAAAAATTCAAACATATGTGGAGCCTAAATCGCTAATTCAATTAAATCAACAAGTCAATGGTTGATGATAATCAAGAATAATTAGATCTCTAGCTCAAAACTGAGCTTGATGATGATTTAGATGATGAGGGGGTTATATATAATCGATTCCCTATTTTTTCGATAATTTCAAATGTTAATACTTGAACCAATTTGTTTTATCAAGTTGTGAAATTTATTTGGCATTAATTTCTACTTGATTTTGAATGATTATAATTTCTGGAGTTTGTAATATACCGCTTTCTATTTAGGTTGTATATGCATTTTTCTTTTTTTATTTGTGGCATTTAAATTATCTTTTATAAGATGCTACAGGTTGAAAAAATAGGGCATTGGAATTTCTGACCAACTTATCACGCAAACTGAAAACCTCAAACATTGTCGTTTCAAGGCCACACTTGATTTCTGACTAAGCAATTTCTGACCTAATCTTAAGTTCTTCCAATTTCTGTCAGAGGTCATTTGCTGCCAAGGAAACCGCTCTTCTAACTTGGTGGATTCAACTAATTAGTCAAGGTATGATATCATCTTTTAGTCTTTCGCTCTCTTTTACGGTTGGGTTTAATACTTTATTGATTTTTTTGCTCAGATACTGTTTTTTATCTCTTCTCTTTTCCATCTACTTGCTAATTTAGGATTTAGGGCTTCAGTAACTTTTTGATTATATTAGATTGAGCTCCAGTTTATTGTATAACAGGAGGTCAGCGTTTCATCATGAGCTGCAATATGGTCTAATTAAATGCTGAGAACCCCAAAGCTTCCTTTTTTTATTGTTTCTGGTTAATCTCATACCAAACAATATATGTTAACATAATATATGCCCTTGTACCTCTTAGCATGAGAATGTATTGTAGCAGTCAGATGCTGGAACCCTAAGAAGAAATAAACATATTTTTCTAACTTCACACTTCATCAGACAATTTCTCAAAATTTCTTATAAATATTATTCAAGATCAGCTTCTAATTAGTTAAAAAACCAAAATTTTCCTCTTTTTTCTGCTTTATGCGTAATTTTGGGGTTTAGGGTTTTCTACCAGTTTGCTTAATTTTTTTTTATTTCTATTTTTTTCCCTTCTCCTTTATTATGTAATTTAAAAGGAGAGAAGGGGTGACTAACTCAGATAGACTGTTCAGGTATTAAATATGCAAGGTTTACTGTGCATAAAATTTCAAGTATGTTGCTATTTCGTATTTATTTATTTCTCTGGAAGGTATTATATTTAGGTACGAGTTATCGTTATAAATTGTATGTTTCAATGTTGGATACTTTGTTTTGATTTAATTTTCAATTTGACAGTTGCGATTGTAGCTATTTCGTTTCCTTCACCTATTTCTTTTCTGAACTGGAATTACTTCGTCTTGTCTCCAAGTTTCAGGTTTGTATATTTTAGTTAAATTTGTCGAAAATTTTTGCCGAAGCAACGCGAGGCCTTTGCCTAGTTATTCTTGTATCTTATATTCTTGGAAGTTGATATGAGTACCCGCACTTGCGTACCCGCATAGTACCTGCACCTAAACTGCCATAACTGCTTGTGGGGACCACAACCGTTTCAGATCTGTAACTTTTTTTTTAATATTAATAGTCAAATCTTGAAGTATGTAGTCCAGAGAACACAAGTATTTATATCTATATAGTAAACAATGTAAACGATAAATTAATTATTTTTAAATAATCGTACCCGCACATTTTTTTTGAAATTTCTGACGTCATACCCGCACCTAAACTGTCATAATTACTTGTGAGGACTGCAACCGTTTCAAATCTGTAACTTTTTTTTTAATATTAATAGTCAAATCTTGAAGTATGTAGTCCAAAGAACACAAGTATTTATGTCTATATAATAAACATTGCAAATGATAAATTAATTATTTTTAAATAATCGTACCCACACTTTTTTTTTTAAATTTCTGACGTCGTACCCGCATTAGGAACCACTCAAATGGCACGGGGGGGACCATAACTGCATGTAGGGACTGAAAGTATTAATATCTAAGTATTGAAAGTATTTATAACTATACTACGCTGTGCTTACAACAATCTCAAAAAGTATACAGTTATCATAAAATGAAAATTATTTATCTTGTATGCATAAATCATCTAAAAAATACACATTTAGATCAATATCCATTATGATATTGAACAAAAAAAGGAATTTATTTATCAGTTCAACATTTTATATATTACAGATGGAAAGTATTAATATATGTTATAAGTAATGTAGATATATATATCCAATCAAGTATTAACATAAATGTAACAAAGTATTAATGCCTATAATGTCGAAAAAGAGGTGGCGAGTAGAGGAAGCACGCAGGGGGCGCACAGACGGAGGCTAGTGAGGTAGAGATGATTCAGGTTGTAGAGGCCGTCGACACGATCTGAGAATTTTTTATTTTCTCTGCAAGCGGATCAGATTGGGAGCCGATATATATCGCTAATGGAGGTGGGGGAAGAGAGAGAGAGAGAGAGAGAGTCTATTTTAAAAAGTCGTTAGTTAGGATGGTCAAATTAGAAGGTTGACTGAGTTGGAAAATATGCGGGTACAGTGCGGGGACGGAGGTGTGGGTACTAAAATGATTATTCTATATTCTTATACTATAAATATGTTATATCTCTGAATCAATAATTAAGTTATTCAATATCAATTTTTGTCTCTATTAACATTGATCGTATTGGATGGCTAGGGTTTAAATATGGTCCGATGATTATTGATTAATCTAAATTTTTCGACTTGGGTCGAAATTTGTACGTCCGTTTAGATTCATAAAATGATTTATGATTTGAAGATTTTGCACCGAAACAAATTGAACGGCCCGAATCAGACCATCAGATCATTAAATGCACCCGTTACCGTCGGTCGTTTTTATTAAGTACCTATTGTGGTATTTTGTGTGTCATTCTTTTTTTTGGCAAAAAATTAGGCTAGAAAATAGAAATGACATCTGCAGTACAATTTAATCACCTCAGCGTCGCAGAAGATCATGTGAAGGCTGAGTATTTATCTCCAGTTCTCCACTGATCCACTGTCCCCTGTCTTCACTGAAAATGTTAAAAAAGGATGTTGGATAGGACCCAATTTTTTACGGATTATTAATTAGTTTGTGTTAGTATACATTGATCATGTGAATGAAATTCGTCATGGTTATATCACGGCACGTCATATCAGTTTACCACTAGATTAAAGTTAACATGTAAGCATCTATAGGGGTGGCTGGACTATATAAAATATTAAAAAAAAATAATTAAATCTCAGTATATATAACTAATATTTTAAAATCACAGGGGTGGCTTAGCCACCTTTTAATTTAATTGGATTAAGATCCGCTCCTACGTAATATGTATATTATTTTTTGGTTGAAAATAATTTTGTCACGGTATATCAAGTAATGTAATTTGGTATATTAAATTATGTAGGTTAATATGACACTTTATGTAGTTAATTTTTGTAATATTACTTATTTATTTTAATTTTTTTTTTACATTTTTTTCCTTATTTTAATTTTTTTTTACACAGACTAACTTCAAATTTGAAACACTAATCACCTCTCGTGTGATTTCGACGCAACATGATTATTTATATGACATGACTGCGATATAACGGCGTAACTTAATCACAATACTTTTCGTTATATGAATTTTTTTTTGACCAAATCACACATGTTAATCGCGTCATATTTTTCATCACTATTTTGATCATACGATTAGTCCAGACCAATCAAGATATTTTGTAGTATACAATGCGTTTGGATGGAGCAAGAATAGCACTAACCTGAGAATTGCACTATAATTTTGAGCTATTCGATGTTTGGATGGAGCAAGAATAGCATTAATTCATTATTCTTTGTTTGTCTTATATATGTTAGCTCACTATTCTACTAATCTAACTAAAAGTTGAATTAGCGACTATTCTCAAACTTGAGATTAACTCTATTTTTGCTTTATTCCTTGTTTCATTCAAACATACATAGAGAATTCAATACTTCAGACGTACATATTATGAATATTAAATTGGGTTCATTTGAGGTTATACTTCTTTAATTTTATGATTAGAATGAAATTAATACTAAATATATTTTACGCCCGTTTTGTTTCGAATCAACACTTATACATTTATACATTATTTCAAATTTTATAAAGTACAAAATTTGAAAAAGCCTATGTTTCTTCAATGGTTGATTGAAAGGTGGTTTATTAGCGATCAGCCAATCACTATACTTAGTAAAATATGATATATTTATGTACTTTTTTTTTCCTTATTCTTTGTTGTATGGTAAAAAAAAGGTACATGCAATGAAAACGGGCTATGTTTTATAATTTCAAACTTTTTTTAGATTTTTTTACTATTTTTTTAGATGGATAGCCATCTAATAAAATATTAAAAAAAAATTAAAAAATGAAAAAAATAGTATACAAGTACGTATTCATATAGAAATCATATTGAACGGTTCAAATCGATCCTTAAGACTTTCAAATCGAAAATTTGAAATCATGCGATATGCATACTACCATAGTCTCACTCTTCAAGTTATGAATTTGCCAAATCGTATAAATATTATCTAACGATAGCACATTGATTTATTTGAGCGAATTTTAAAGGATACACTGATTTGTGCAAATAAAAAATATTGGAATGTATTTCCGGCACGTTACGTAACGTAGATGTATAAATATTTAAAATTAATTCCAGTTTAAGTCCAGTAACTATCAACACTGAAAATTACTTTTTAAATATTATCTAATACTAGAGGTGCTATCGGGTCGGGTCGGGTCGGGTCGGGGTACTATTATAATTGGACCCGGACCCTAAAAGTGTTCGGGTCCAAATTTCGATTCATATACTTATTTGTTTCAAATCGGGTCGGGTCCGGATCCGGATACCTATCTACCCGTAGATATTTCGGGTCCAGTCTTTCGGTTCCGGGTAGATAGATACCCGTAACTTGTTTGTGAATTATCGGGTCTAGTTCGAATACGGGGCGGTTCCAGATCCAGAGCGGCTATAGGTCACAACTCCAAAGTATTCGAGAAATTATTTACATTTAAATATAATTATAATTTCTTAAACATCTCATATAATAAATCATTACAATATAAATTAAAAACAACTGCAAAATAAAAATTATACTATTAATCATGTTTACAAATAATAAAATATATCATGCTACGTAACAAAATAAAAATAATAACTCTAAATTATTAGTTGGTTGTTGGTTGTTTGGAGTACTCATGGTGTAACAAAAAATATTGAATTCAGTTTTTTGTTAATAGCTTTTGAATTCAGGAGGATGGAGGAGATATAATTTTTAGAAAGTAAAATATTAGAGATGATGATTTCCTTTTCTATAATTCAAAAAAATCTATGAATTGAATGTAATAGAAGAAAAAAGGTATAAAATAAGCTGGTTATGAAAAAATAAATTTGACAATCATGTGTCATGTGTCACATGTGTATAATATAGAACAAAAATTAAAAGACGTAATTAAAGGGCTAGTTAAGAATGTAATTAAAGGGTAGTGTAAAACAGTAGCATAAATTTGGTTAAGTTTTATCAAATTATAGCTCAGCTGAAATATATTATCTAACACAAAAACTTGATGCAGAGTTATTAATATATATTTTATCGGGTATTTATATGGGTATCGGGTCGGGTCCGGTTATGGGTCGGATAATTAAATGATACTCATATCCTACCCATTACAATATCGGTTCCGGTTCGGATCCGGGTCGGATATTAAATTATTAATTTTGTACCCATACCCATAATTTAATCGGTTATATTTTTTAAACCATACCCTATCCAAATTAATCGGATTTGGATCGGTTCCGGGTCGAATCCGGTTCGGTTCCGGATCGGATCCGGGTAATCAGGTAAAAGTAGCACCTCTATCTAATACATGCTCAATCATTGACGAACCAATTTTTGCATGAGAAAAAATGTTTGATGCATTTGTAATTGGTTGCTTTCATATATCGATCGTTATATTTAATCAATTATGAATTTATTTTAATTCGTACGACCACCAAAATAACAATTATTTTAAAAAAATTATCCAACACATACTCAAATATTGATTTAAGCTATTTCGACATGATGCACATATTTTTGAGAAAACAAAATGTCAGATTTTTTTTTTTAAGCTCTAATCTTGATGATTTAAGTCTCTAAATAATTAGACTATGCAAATGTTCTTATCCTATGAGTACTATATAATGTTATTATATTAAAAAAAAGTATCATAATGAAGTTATATAGAAATTTCTAAGATTCTTTCAAGTTGACCGACATTTTCTACTGTAGCGTCCCAATATTTTGGTTGAGCAATGTTGCTAATTCGTACGATGTCTCTTTTCAAAATCCGAATTTCAAATTTAAGATAAACTTCACAACCTTTCCTCTCAAACAGAGATTTTTAATAATGAAGTTCGGATAGAAAAAAAAATTATATGATTCGGACTAGTAAGTACTAACATTGGCACATTGCTGAAAATATTGTAGAATACGGGTGTATAAAAGTTAGCCGACTTAAAAAAATAATATAAATTATAATTTAATATGTAAAGTATTTATAAAAAGAGAGGAAATATAGCTTTTCTAGAGCTTGTAATCGTTAAAATAGGAGTTTGAATGGAGAATAAGTGATATTGTTCATGAGAACACTCAAACATTGGGAATGTTATTCTCTGCAGAGTATTCTCTGCGGAGCTTTTAATCTGTCCGGACCAGATCAGATCTCAAAATTTGGGTCCTCTTCGATCTAGTCCGTCCGATCAAGACGAACGGACCAGATTAAAAGCTCCGCAAAGAATACTCCGCAGATGATACCCTCCCCAAACATTGACAGTGCTAAGATAATAAGATTCAAAATATAAATATCATTTTCTTACATAATTATTTCCGTTTATTTTTTTGTCTGTTATATATAAAAAAAAAGGTATCATATAACGCATAATAGAAAAACAGCTGAAAAAAGATGACATTATCCAAAATGCTAAGTGCTATTCGTATCACCTTAGGTACCTCAAATTTGAGTTTGGATCAAGACCGTCTGATCTGCTATAGCATGAGTATTAATTATTAAAGCGGTCCGTCAATTCCGCCTCTGGCCGGATTCTGATCGGACGGTCCGGATCAAACCTCAAAATTTGAGTTACTTTCTGGATCGGAGTCGAGCTAGCGTCAAAGACTCAAAGTTACATCCCAAAACGGCGGAAAAAGACGAAGCAAATAGTTTCTTTCGCGGTTATCAGCACGAAAGCAACTCATCTCTCCAACCATGGCGACTTCTCTGTTCCTTCCCAAGCTCCATTTCCTCTCTCCAAAACGTAACCCTAGTTCCACTTTCTCGTCCAAGAAACCCCTCCATCTTCTTCCTCCCGTCTGTGCCTCCTCTCCCTCCCCCTTTCGCAACGGGACTCCCCGAGAGACTGACTGTCCGGTCCCACCCGAACAGCTACCAGTGAACGAGTACCAATCGCTCGCCTCCTCTCGTCCCTTCTCTTGGGCCACTGAAGATCTCCAATTCTATATCTCACGCCTCGCCACCACTGGTGCCTCCTTTGGAGTCCTTGTGGGGCTCCCGGTCGCCGCTTTCAGAACCGGATCGGTAGCAGATCCTTTGGCTGACGTCATCCATATCGCGCTGGGTGCCACGTCAGCGGGGTTACTCGCAGTCATACTTGCCGTGTTGCGAATTTACCTTGGTTGGGCTTATGTCGGAAATCGGCTACTGAGTGCTACTGTAGAGTGTATGAATCTCGACTTCAATTTAGAATTTGTTTTTGCTTCCCTCTTTTTGTCGTGAAATTGTCTGATGGAATACTTTCCTTTTGTTGTTGTTGTTTAATTGTTGTTCATGCAGATGAAGAGACGGGATGGTACGATGGCCAAGTAAGAATTTTGCCTTATTCTCAGGTTGCATGTTCTTTAGTTTCAGGCGTCTTCAGAATTAGTAACAACTAACTTTATCTAAACCAGTGATGAAACTCTGTATGATAGCAATTTATCATGGAACTTTAATTTCTGCAAGCTTGAGCAATATTCATATAAAATTCACTGCAGGTAGTGTAATTTTATATTAATATGAAATTAGATCTAAATTTTTTTGGCAGATATGGGTGAAAACACCTGAAGTTTTAGCCCGTGATCGGCTTTTAGGGTCATTTACTGTAAGATTCTCTGTCTCTTCCTAAAATTATCAGTTTACTATTGTCCTTGAGAAAAAAAAATTTTAGTCTTAGTTATTACTTAATAATGGGAATTGGGAAGTGATATGTTAAAAACCAGCTTTGTTTGACAACCATGTTAACTGACATCAAAATTTGTCCGATTCAAAACTAAATCATAGATGTGTTGTATTCATTATCGTTTAAATTGACCTTGTATCAACTTTGGTGCGATTTAAAAATCCTTTGGCCAATGATCAAATTTCGATAAAACTAGATCTCCAGTTTATTAGATCGCTCCATGAATGACCAATTTCAAAAGACTCCAAATATGATGCACTGCTTATTTAATTTCAATTTTTAATTTGTTGATTTTTATGATTGTTGTGTTGGTTGTCACAATTATGATTATAACCTATCCCATTACTTTAAAGGGTGGGAATTTATTTGAAACAGATTAAGTTGACAATTTTTACAACCATAAAAACAACTTGGCAATTGGGTATTCCCTAGTTACTCTTTTTTTATCTAATAGGCACTGTATTTTTTTTTTATGCACCAAAATTCTGTAAGCCTATTTGTTATGGCTTGGTTTCCTTAGCTTGTATTCTCGGCTAATTCTATACGTCTATTAATTATTATTATTATTTTTTTTTTTGGTATCAGGTAAAGCCTATACTCAACAGAGTTAAGTATACACTACTAGGTCTAGCTGTGTCATTGGTAGTTTGTGTTCTTCTTTTTGTAAATACTGAGACTTCAAAGATCTTCAATAAAAATGCCAAGGACTTATCTGAAAATGCTGAGGAACGGGTTGTAGCCGGTACATACAGTGAAGAATCTGCAAGGTCTTTCGAGCCTGATGCTTTCTGCGGAGAACCTGATTTATCTTGAAATTATTATTCTAAAATCTCATGCTAATTAAATGTACAGGCAATGTTTTTAAATAGCTATTTTATTATATACAGCCATCCCAAGGAGGCATGTAGATGTGAAAATATAAAGTTATAACATGTACAGGAATTAATTCTTATATATATTAGTGTACCTATGGAATGTATATAGTGTTTGACAGTTTCTTTTCTTTGAACGGTTGAAAAACAAGTGTGCGAGTAGACGTTTGTACATTAAACAAGCTCCCTATGGATTCTTATTAGTGAGGTTCCGTAACTTATTATAATTTCCTTGATAGCAATTTAAAGTATAAAACAGCACGGCATTTAAATTTGAGACGTCCAGGAATCCGACTGTTCAAATCTTGGCAAGGTGAAACCAAACCAGGCAACTCGCAAAAAAGCCCTTTAATATTCGAAGGTTTGCCAGGAGAGATCTGAAACACCGTTGTAGAAAACATTTGTTTATTTAGGCCGATTAGTTGTTGGGGGTGACTAAACTGTCATAAATTTTTTATGACTAATCAGCCGATTGTTTCTGATTATGACTGATTATTTTTAATTATTTCTGATTAATCACTTGACAGTATCATGTCCGTCCAATGACCGCATACCGTTATTTACAACACTGATCTGAAATAACTCTACGCTCAAAGCTTGCCGCTTACATACAACTATTTTACAAGAAAAAAAAAAAAACCCACGTGTCGTCGTAGGGCCCATGGACCGACTTGGTTCAAATCGGCCCAGCCACGCAACCAGATTCAGACACATTTGTTTATCAGTGATAAGTGATAACCCAACCCAACCGGACAAAACCCCAAAACCCTACTCCTTTGGTCAGGCTCTCTCTCTGCTTCACCAAGTTAGACATCAGGAAGTGAGAACTGAGAACTCTCCGCCATGTACCGGGCTATTGCTTCCCTTGCCAGGCGCTCGCATTTCAACAAACAGGTGATGTTCACGCTCTCCGATCAGCTATCTTCTCCTTTATCGGTGCCCGTTTTATCGCTTTCTCTTTTATCATGTGAAATCTGAGTGTGGAATATGTGTGCCATAGGCTGTTGCTAAGCAGGGAGTGTTATGGGTAAGGAACTATGGTGCCACAGAGATCAGTTTCGGTATTGGCGCCCGAGCTGCAATGCTTCAAGGAGTCAATGAGCTAGCTAATGCAGTCAAGGTCACCATGGGCCCCAAGGTTTTTTGTTTTCATCTCTCTTTCTCTCTCTCTCCCTTTTATATTTGAATATTTCTGTGTATGCGCCTCAAGGGGAGCTAACTGGGATTGGTGCATTTTAGATTTGAGTTGCTTGCTATGGTACATTGCAAGGTTTTGTAGCGAAGGAAAGTTTAATACGGTCTCTTAGTTTCAACATGATTAGATTGTACTTGAATGCCTTGGACTTAATCAACACCCGCCCACTTGATTGAGCTATTTAATAACCACAAAGCAAAAAAATCTGAGGTTAATTGAGGTCAACCTCAGTCAAATAAAAAGACTTGTAAATTCTAGTGAGTAGTAAGAGGTGATTTCTTCAGTTTTCATACTTGAAGTGATCATTATGTGTGAATTTTAACTTAAATGCATGTTAAAAGCTGTTTATGGTTATCTAATTTTCACCATAATGTTTCTGATCCAAGTACGAAATCCTAATTAATATTTGCCATATACTTAATTACACCACAGGGGCGTACTGTGCTAATTGACCAAAATCAGAGAGATCCAAAAGTAACTAAAGATGGTGTGACAGTAGCAAAAAGCATAGAGTTCAAGGATAGTGCTAAGAATCTTGGTGCAAGTCTTGTCAAGCAAGTTGCTAATGCCACCAGCAAAACTGCTGGAGATGGTAATTCTATGTTGTAATTTTAAGCAATGTTCACCTCAAATTTTCCTATAGAAATATAGCGATATTTTGTTGCCTTGTTTTGTGGTTTCTTATTAATGATTTGAAAGCATAATCAAATCTCAATTGAGCACCACATCAAATGCACAATTATGCCTCAAATTTACCAATTTTCCCCTCAAAAAGCATCCCTTTTCAAATTTTCTTCAGCTTGATGCAAGGTAAAGAAAAAAAATTAACTACTGTAACTGAACAGAACTCGCACTATTTTGTTAGTACTTGTACATATGGTGGTTAAATTAAGACTATAAGCAGTTCGTTATTTAAAATATAAATTCTATCTTGACACCTTGTGAGGGGTATTAAATTACATCCAGTACTTTGCTACATTACCTTTTTTTCCCTTTTCTGTATTATTTTCCAATAGGTACAACCTGTGCAACAGTTCTAACACAAGCAATTCTAACTGAGGGGTGCAAGGCTGTGGCAGCTGGGGTAAATGTCATGGATTTACGAAATGGTATAAACAAGGCTGTAGATGCTGTCATTTCCCATTTGAAGAGCAAAGCTTCTCTTATTAGCACTCCTGAAGAAATTACCCAGGTTTTGCAACTATTTTATGTTGCTTTTACATGTTATATTTCCTTTTTGAGATATCTGCAAAGTATTGACCGACATTTTTGTGAAGCACCCATATGAAATTCAATATTTTCCTTTTTACAACATCTACCTTTTTCAAGAATTTTGCAAATTACGCTGCTTCTAATAAGCCATTTTTTTCCTTCTCCAAATTGAGAAATCGACATAGCCTTCTTAGATCTCGATTTCCAATTTACAAAGAAATTTGGTTAAATGAAGAATATTTAGGAAATTTTTTATTTTTTTAATTAACTTTGTTTTAAGAGTTGGGGTCGTTTGTAACTCCAAAAATTTAGGTAGGATTATTTAGTTTGAAAGATTAATCCATTGATTTTGTTTTCATAATGCTAAAATATTTGTGTATTACGATAGGTTGCAACAATTTCAGCAAATAATGAAAGAGAAATAGGAGAGCTGATAGCAAGGGCAATGGAAAAGGTTGGGAAAGATGGAGTCATCAGTGTCAAAGTAAGTTGTTAATGTACCATATTAAAGATTATGTCGCACCAAAAATCATACCAGTTAGTTCTTTCTCAATAAAGTTATATGGCACGCTTTTAGTATCTTATTTTTCCGTCTTAACTTGTTTGTTCTCGATTTCAAACACTGAACGAGTTAGATCTGATACTGTTAAAAATATGCACTGACCATGAGCATTCCACACCGAGTGGTAACATGAGCCAAAACTACTGCATTTCAATTGGTTAATTATGTGCAATGTTTTAAAAAATGTAGGACGGGAAGACAGTGGATGATGAGCTAGAGGTGGAAGAAGGCATGAAATTGTCCAGGGGATATATTTCTCCTTATTTCATTACCGATCAAAAGACAAAAAAATGTGTAAGATTATTTTTACTTTAATGCTAGCTTTAAAACAAAGAAGTTATAGTCATTTTGCTTCCAATTGTTAAATTATAAAAGTTCACACACACATGCGCACACACCCTCTCCTTCCTATGTAGACAAGGTGGGAGAGGTTTTGGGAATATTCATGCAAAGTTGGCCCTATTGGGAATACAGCACACAAATTATAGTTATTTTCTCTTGTTATATATTTTTTTTTCTTGCAACGTAAGGTAAATTACAATATAAAAGTTGATATTTAACAAGTTCATTATTTGAAAAGAAATTGGATAAACCGGTCCTTGAAAAATATTTGCAGGTATTTCAGAATCCCCTGATACTTATTCACGACAAGAAGATATCTGACATAAACTCGATCATCAAAGCATTGGAGCTTGCAGTACAGGTAATTGTCTTAAAAAACTAACAACCAATGAAGAAAGCGAAACCCAAAGCTACAGTAACCCTTTACTAAAATTAACTTGTATTTATTATTTGACATAGAACAATAGACCTCTTCTAGTTATTGCTGAGAATGTTGAAGCTGATGCGCTATCAACTCTTGTACTTAACAAGCACCGTGGAGGTGTGAAGGTACCTTATTGATTGATTATAATTTTTCTTTTTGCAAATAATACTTTCTGTGTTATTGTATTTTCCATTAATCCCTACCGATTCTTAGATATTTGCACCTAGTTCTGGAACATTTGGGTATTTTCTGTTAAATATTGACATTACACATCAATTTGTTCTCTTTGGACTGATTGGTTGTTTTGGCTATATGGTAGTTATGATGACATGGTTTTAATTTTTGAAATTTTTTTGCCTCTCTTTGTTAAAGGTATGTGCAATAAAAGCCCCAGGATTTGGTGAAAGCAGAAAGGCAAATTTGGATGACCTGGCTGTCTTCACTGGAGGAAAGGTAGTTTCTACAGCAGAACTAACAAATTGTGAGCTAGGAAATTACTATATTACCTCTTAAAGTTTTTTATTTCTGAATTGGTAGGTTATCAGTGAAGAACATGGCTTGACCCTTGATAAACTAGAGCTTGAAATGCTTGGTACTGCTAAAGAGGTGCGCGGAATTTTCATAAACAATCATATTGTCAAATTAAAAATCTAGGGTTTATGAAATTTCATATTTGTAGGCAACCGTATCTCTTGATGACACTATAATTCTTAATGGAGGAGGGGAAAAAAATAAAATAGAAGAGAGGTGTGAGCAGGTATGATTGTTTTTTATCTTACTATTAAAAGCAATTATTTGTCATATAGCGAATATATTTTTTTTGTGATATAATAGATAAGAGGAATAATGGAGGGAAGCACGTCCATGTTTGACAAAGAGAAGGCTGAAGAGAGATTAGCTAAGTTATCAGGTGGTGTTGCCGTTATTCAGGTTTGTTCAATGAATCCTAATTTTTTAAGAAATTTTCAGCTGCCTGTCTGTTTTTTTTTTTTAATTTAAATTAATGAGCCATTTTTTCAGGTTGGGGGAGTAAGTGAAGTAGAGGTAGGTGAGAGAAAAGATAGAGTTACAGATGCTTTACATGCTGCAAGAGCAGCAGTTGAGGAAGGGACCGTGCCAGGTCAGCATTTACTTTTGTTTCTGTTTCTTTTTTTTTCCTTTTTTACAGTAGTACTAGTCTCATTAAAGCAAATTACATATATGGTCCCTGAAGAATTATTTATTTACCAATTTGGTCCCTAATGTTTTGGAGCTTCATTTTGGCCCTTAAATTGTGAATGTATTCCATAATTGCATCTACCATTACCATCAATTGGATTTACGCCCACTTTTAGTGTGAAGTATTGTCATGCAATCTGGTACAACTGAGAAAAAATTGGGGAGCAAAATAGGAGCTTTCAAACTTTGGAGTTCAATTAAGAAATAAGTCTTAAGGGCCATTCTGTGTAATTCATTCTTTGATGTTTCATTAATATGTATTTTTTTCCCCTTTCAAAAGGTGGAGGTGTTGCACTGTTATATGCAAGCCAGGAGTTGGATAAAATCACTACCTCCAATAATGATGAGAAAATGGGAGTTGACATCATAAAAAATGCACTAAAGGTTCTTTCTACTTTTTTTTTAACAGAAGAGGAATTTCCATGTGGCAAATATGGTTAATTTTTTTTTTTTAAGGTTAGAGGCATATAACCATCTAACTGGTATATTAATAAAGAAAAATAATGACATGACCGGGGGCGCCTGGCTTACCCTCTAATTAACCACACAGTACACAGTGCCAGTATAAAGAGCTATAACATCTCGCAGTATCTCTCTCAAGAACGCTGATGTAAATTCCTAACGAGCAGTTAGCAGGATCTGATCCAAAGATGTACATCTTGTGCAGTGTCGTAAATCAGAATATGCACTGATCTCATGTGATTGGCAAAATGCTTGTTGTTTCTCTCACGCCATAAGACCGTGATCCAGGCACCCAAACCGTGTCCCACCGAATCCTCGTCTGACCCTGTAGATTGCTCCTTTGGTCCCACCATAACAATTGAATGTTCCCCAAAGCACTCACTGGGAAAGTGATAGCGAATTGTGCCAATAGACCTTGCCAAAAATTTTGTGCAAAAACACCGTGCCAAATTAGGTGGTCACCGTCTTCCAAACAATTATTTCCACACATTAGGCATTTTGATACAATTGAGCATCCCCTAGCCAAATAAATATTCTAATCTTTGTTGGCACTCTGAGTTACAATAACTTCTGCCAGTAGACACACAGAACTCCTCTGTTGTGTAATCTCCTGTAGACAGAAGCCGTAGAGAAAAGTCCTGTAGAGGATCAGTGCCAGATTACATCCCCAGTGATGATGTCAATGGAAGTTGAGGCAGCACAGAATGGTTTGGATGAGACCAATGATTTCAAGAAGAGACTTGAGTCACACCTACCTATCTGTTCCACAGTGGAGATACCAAAAGCAGTCACAGGGAGGAAATATAACCTAGTTATTTGCAATATCAAGTTTTTTACTTGTCAGCATCATGAGCACTAAGTACCCTCTATCAAGACTTAAAATAATGAACAATTAGGAGATTAAGTAACAAAAGAGGGTGGAAAAGAACGAGCATGATTGAATTTTTCTTTATGACTTTATGGCTTTCTAATTAGGCTCCAGTATTTAAATGCCTAATGTGTTTTTGCAAAATTTAAAATAATGAGCATGATTGAATTTTTCTTAGGCCCCAGTATTTACTATTGCGTCAAATGCGGGTGCCGAAGGTGCAATAATCACTGGCAAGCTACTTGAACAAGGTGATCATAATCTTGGTTATGATGCATCCAAAGGTACAGTTGTAAAAAGGTTCTATAGTTTGCTTTACTTAAAATCAAGTAAAATAAATATACTATTCTCTCTGCAAATTGGGTAATAGTCATAATTTTGTTGTCTATAACTAAAGTTATTATTAAAAACAATCTAATTGCCCAGATTAATCATGTCACATGAAACAAATGTAGGGGAGTATGTTGACATGGTGAAGGCTGGGATTGTTGATCCCCTCAAAGTTATCAGAGCTGCACTCCTTGATGCTTCCAGGTACATGCACATGCAAACATATGCATGGAAGTAATTTTCCTTGAATAAATGTTATTTTCTTAAATCAACTTAGCTGATTGGATTTGTTTATTACATTTTTTTTTTTCCAGTGTATCTTTGTTGCTTACAACAACAGAGGCAACTGTGGTTGAATTGCCGGAAGCAAAGAGAGCTTTGGCAAGTCGCTTGCCTCAGGGACAAATGGGTGGAATGGGTGGAATGGGTTTCTAATTTAATGATTGTTCCTGGTAAAAATTTTGTATGGTTTTGAACATAGTGAAAGAAAATAAGAATGTCATTGTTTTCGTAAAGAAAATGTTTTGGAAGAGGCTAGAAATGGCTGGTCTTTTGTTTTTTGGTTGATTTGAGTGTGATGGCATTTAATTTTTGTACTTGTAAATTCAAATAGGCTGAATTCAAAGGCGCTCCTCAAAACATGATAACAGATGTATTCTTAAATAGGTAACGAGTATAAGCGGGTGGTTAAATTTTGTTCTCCGTAACTGGTGGAAAAAGAGTTGCATGAAAATGACCACAAAGGATATCATGTTTTGACCGGTACAGAGGGGTCCAGTGAAGACAAGCAGCGGGTGAGGCACGGGTTTTACAAGGGAAGGTAGATAACCTTCTTGGCCGCTATTTCTTTGAATTTGAAGTGCCAACTGCTGGTTTCAAAATTTAAAAACAACACTTCCTTTCTCAAAAAAAGAAAAAGAAGACAACACTTCCCATCCTCTCCATTTTTCTATGTGCGGAAATATGATATAGGTCAACCTAACTAGCACTCTGAAAAAAAATCAATATCATATATTAAATAGAGGAAGTATGCTTTTAAAAAAATTTAGAATAAAATTATCAAATGTGATGTATAATAATTTTTCCTATATGCATATAATAATTTTTTTTATTTTGCTTTCGTATGAATTAATGAGTTGAAAAATCAACCTCTAAATATTATGCATTTTTACAAGTTTTTTCGTATCAATTAAAATAAAGTTAAAAAGTTATAATTATTTACATGTGAATAGAGAAAGATATCGATCATATTTGATGGTTTTATTTTGATATTTAGATTATAAGTTTGAGATAGGTTATCATGCTTTGCAAATTAAAGTTTGTGTTTTAATTTGCACTTATATCTCTAGTTTCAAAGTTAAAATAGTCAATTCAAACTTTAAAACTAGAAATATAAGTACAAATTAAAACACTCACTTTAATTTGCAAAGCATGATAACTTATCTCTACAAGTTTTTAAATTATTGAAGTTTTAAAAATAGAGATATTAGACCGCTCATAAATGAGATGAGATAACTTATGTTGTATGAATATGGATACGACAATTTTTAACATGATATAGGTATCGGACAATACAATACGGGGGAATTTCACGTATACCCCTCAAAAACTTCAAAATTATGTATTTCCCCCTCTAAAGTTTGAAATTACGTATTCCCCCCTATAAACTTCAAAAACTCACAAATTTACCCATTTTATTGTATTTTATATTAAAACTCATTCTAAAATCTTAAAATACCCATTTTACCCTTTATTAAAAGCATATAAAGCCCATCAAACTCAAAATTGAATCTGAACAATTTTTCTACCGTCCAAACTGCTTTTAAATATGCGTGCGTAAGATCAGCACGAATATTGATGTGACGTGCACAGATCTTAATGCGGTGCGCACCAATCAATATTGTTTTAAGATCCGTGCATGCTAGATCAACACGAAATTGAAGTACTGTGCACAGATCTTAATGTGATACACATGGATCAAACGGTAGAGGAACCCTTTAGATTTAAATTTGAGTTTGATGGGCTTTATATGCTTTTAATAAAGGGTAAAATGGGTATTTTAAGATTTTAGAATGAGTTTTAATATAAAATAAAATAAAATGGGTAAATTTGTGAGTTTTTGAAATTTAGAGGGAAAAATACGTAATTTCAAACTTTAGAGGGGGAAATACGTAATTTTGAAGTTTTTGAGGGGTATACGTGAAATTCCCCCATACAATACGGATTAGATACGGGTACGGGACTATATATAAAGTATCGGATAACATAGGAGATAACCAATGAATACAAGCAGTGGAGAGAGATGATGCTAACTAGGAAGCAATTGACGATTGGTGTAGCATTTGCATGATCGTTCCCGCGCCTATTCAGCTCCTTTCTTCTCCCAACTGTGTATCCAAATGTGTGGCAGATTAATGAAATACGAAAACTTTACATTTTTCTTCTGGTTGATTTGCAATAAATGACTCGCCACATAATATTTCACGAAACGTGAAAGAGAAAATTAGTTTCTCTGTATAATTAACTGGAGCAGCCTTCAACCTCACGCCTCCAGCATATCATTTCATTCCAACGGGCAACGGTTACTAGTTTTCAAATTTTTACTACCATTTACTCTATTATTCACCCATCTTAAATCTCACTATAAATCCTTAAACCCCCAATTCATTATCATCTTTTCACCATGACCATCATGGCACTATTTCTCTTCCTCTTTTCATTTCTAGCACACAGGCACTGTTGCGTTCTATCCTTCGCTCAAAATCCTGATCTCTCCGCTCTCCTCTCTTTCAAACGCTCCTGTTCCTCTGACCACAATAGTTCTCTCTCTTCATGGAATCCAACAACTGATCCATGCAATGACACATGGGAAGGTGTCACGTGTCGGCATGGCCATGTTGACCGGCTCATCCTAGAAGGACTTTCCCTTGTATGCAATGTAAGCCCTCTTACAAACCTCTCTTTCCTCTCGGTTCTTAGCCTAAAGAATAACTCCTTAACAGGTCCGATCATTGGCCTTGACCTCGCCACGTGGCGGCCACACCTCAAGCTACTCTACCTCTCTCACAATCAATTCACTGGTCCATTTCCACATGCCATTCTCTCACTACGCCATCTTCGCCGGTTAGACCTTGCGGGAAATCACTTGTCAGGCATGATCCCACCACAGATCGGTTATTTACTCCCAAATCTTTTTACCCTTCGATTAGAAAACAACCTCTTTTATGGCAAGATCCCGACTTCAATTGCTAAAATGGCATACCTATCTGATCTCAACCTTTCATACAACCAGCTTGAGGGAAAAATCCCTCCCAACCTCTTCTCCTTCCCACAATCGTCATTTCTTGGAAATCGTCATCTGTGTGGGGATCCAGTAAAACATAATTGTTCAAACACAACCATTACCAGTGTTCCAACAGAGATCACAAGAAGAAAGAGAAACAAATGTTTTGGGATCTTAGTTATAACAGCGGCCTCAGCTGGTTTGGTTGCAATTTTGGTACTGGCAACAGCAGCACTGCTATGCTTCAAGAAGAAAAGAAAGAAGGGGCAACCTGGCAATGCCAATCAAGGGATGGAGAAAAAGGTAAGAGAAACCGAAACAGGAGAGGAGATGATGTTTTTTGAGGGGTGCGAGGAGTTCACAATGGAGGAGTTAATGAGAGGATCAGCAGAGATGCTGGGAAGAGGGGTGGTGGGGACAACATACCGGGTGGTGATGGAAGGGAGAGGCGACGAGAAAGGGGTGGTGGTGAAAAGGGTGAGGAGAGAGAGGAGAGACGAAGAAGCGACTGAGAGGAAGGTTTTGCAGCAGATAGGAGAGTGGAGGCACCCAAATGTGGCCGGATTACTTGCGTATCATTCCTCGGCAGAAGAACTGTTGTTGGTTTCTGATTTTATACCAAACGGAAGCCTCTTTGATATATTGCACGGTATGTTTGCTTGTATCAGTGTTTCCGCTATTGGTTGGAGCCTTGAAGGATTTTGAGAGCTCAGGCTATAAAGCCCTTAAGGCAGTACCATTTTAGGAAAAACTGGATTTGATCTTAGCAAATCCTGTTTCATGAAAAGGGAAAGAAAACCGAAACATGTTTTGCTAGTATGGCTTATATTAATTACTTTCCATGGCTAATTGTCCAAAAATATACTTCCTTCATTGGATGTCATCTGCATTTTTCATGCCGCAACACTTCGCAAAGAAAAAACTTGACTGGCTAAGAAGACTTGAGCTGACAAATAAGCCCTTATTAAATTGAACTGATGGTTTTTTTCAACTAAATTCTCTTACCATTACAGGAAATAGGGGTCCGGGGAGGATACCCATAAGCTGGTCTACACGGCTAAAACTCGCACTTGACGCAGCCCGAGGCCTCGCATACTTACACGGTGCATCCAAATTCAACATCTCTCATCAGCACCTCACCTCCTCCAACATCCTAGTCGACTCCGATTTCAATGCACTGATCTCTGATTTCTCTCTCCTCCATCTCACCTCACAACCACTGCTATATTCGAATCAGAACTCCGATGTGTACAGTTTCGGTGTTGTTTTGCTTGAAATTCTGACAGGTAGGTCGACCGAGGATGGTATGGTAGACCTACCAAAGTGGGTGCAAACGGTGGTACAGGAGGAATGGACTTCAGAGGTATTTGATGTGGAATTGTGGGGTTGTAAGGATATGGAGGATGAGATGGTGGCGTTGCTTCAAATTGCATTTCTTTGTGTTTCTCGAGAGCCGAAGGATCGACCGAAAATGGCAGTGGTCTGTAAGATGATTGAGGAAATTAAGGATAGGGGTAGTAGAAGTAGAAGTAGGAGCTCTCAATCCCCTTCTCTGACATTTGAATCCTCTCCTTGCGCCTCTGATGAGACCCCAACTCTCACTAGCTGTTGAATTCCTTTTCTTTCTTTCTTTTTTAAATTAAAAAATGGGGCAAATCTGTAGTTGTTTCTGCTTCTTATTTGCATGAACTCGCTAAGAATCAGCTTTCTATGTGAGAGACTAGAACCAAACAATCAAGCAAAACAGCAAGATATAGTAAATATTCCGTTTGTTTACTATTAAAATGCTCTTGCAATGTCTCAACTATTCTGCCTAAAATCATATACTCTTCAAATTGAAGCTCTAAAAACAGGGAACAAAAACAGTAAAAAATTATAGAGAAAAAAGTAATTGATCAATTGCGACAATGTTTCAGTACATGAAAGAAAACTAGCTACGCATTTTTAACAACAGTAAGTATCACCGTTCTACAGATTTTTACAAATACCAAACTTTGAACAAACTTTACTTGGTAGGAGGGACTTCGCCATTCATAACTCTCCATGGGCCCCAATAGAATTTGGGTTGCATTAGAGGAACTGCTTCTCCTGGGTGCTCTTCCCAGTACTTTTCCTGCACAAAAATATAACACAAGTTGTCAAAATACAAGTTGGGCAGTACAGACTTCAGATATCAACATATATTTAAAACAACAATGCAGTAACCATCAATCTACAATGTAAAAGCTGGATGATACACCTTATCAAAAGCTAGATCAGAACAAAACAAAAAAAAGATGCTAACTAAATGAGTTTTAGAAAGCCTCTAATTGCACATTGAACAGAGTTATGAAATCAGTTGATTAGAATCTGTACCTAACCAAAATTCAGAGAATTTTTGTGATTTGATGGGTTTGTGCTGGTTCACAACAAACCATAACCTACAGACCTTAAAAAAGTTGTTTACATGAAGTATGCATATGCTAAGTTTCAACCATTAAAAAGCATCGGAAATGTAAAATACGCTCAACAGTATGGCACCAGAAATATATGATGGTATCAAATGAGAAAGCCAGTAAGTTATCTGGTGCCTATGCACCAGATGTTCGATCAAGAGTCTCAAGCAAGAACAACATTCAATTAATTAGCATAAAGTAACAGCAGGCCAGCTACTAACAATGTTAAAGAAGAGAACATATTATAGAGTATAATAAATTAACTTCCATGCGTTTTCTATTGATGAAATTTCTACATTAAAGCACGCCAATTGTTATTATTTTTTTTTTTTTAGGAAACAAGCACATCAACTGTTCGACAAAATGTCTCAACCAAGCGTCGCCTTTAGCTATTAACATATAGCACAAGAGACGAATCTTAAATATAGAGAACAGACAGGAAATAAAGAGGGAAAAAAGAAAAACCTTGTATAACTGTTCTGTAACGGCGGCTCCGATCACGCCGGTGTAGAAAGCGGCCGTGTAGATGGAAATGAGAGGCGTGAAGGACCTGGGGCGTCGGTACGGCTCGATCATGTCCCACAATACCGTCTTCTCCCACTTGTGGAACTCCCGATCCGCGTACCACCTCCAAAACCTACTCGTCATTGCTCCCTCCCTGCCTCTCTTCCTCTTCTCTCACTCTCTCACTCTCTCGATCGTCGGATGGATCGAAGGTGTATTAATTAGGGGGGAGAGAAAAGGTTCGTGGGTCCTTTCTTAAGTGAATTAGGTGTTCGCATTAAATGATGGACGGCATCCAAGATGCTTTCTCCGATCAGAGCTGTTATTGTTTGAGGGCTTTTTAAAATGGGCCGTGAGCTGATTTCTGGGCTTGAATCGAAAGGT
This sequence comes from Carex rostrata, assembly GCF_964058835.1. NCBI lineage: Eukaryota > Viridiplantae > Streptophyta > Magnoliopsida > Poales > Cyperaceae > Carex > Carex rostrata. The sequence goes on along the minus strand of NC_135948.1, from coordinate 4,753,292 downwards.
TAGGACTTAGGAGGGACTGAACTTCACTATAGCCCTTGAGAAAATAAGAAATAGCCCGTTAGTTATATTGTTTAACCCACCAAGGTAATTGGAATGCGTATCCTCTGCATTAACTCAAAAAGGAATCTTTTGAGTTAATGAATCTTCACCGTCTGATTTTAAACGGAATCAATTTGGCTCTGCTTATAATATAGGAGGTCTCTTAATATTAGTGCAGATTTAGTCTGCACAAATCTTAAAACATATCGGATGGTCAAGATTCATTTACTCAAAAGATTCCCTTTTGAGTTAATGCAGAGGATACGGATTGAAGGTAATTGTAGGTAGCTCCTCTCTCTGCTTCTCGGATTGGACCAATTGAACAGGATTATATAATAATTTTAAAATATAGGCGGTATTGCATCAACAACCATTAAATTTAGACACCTAAAAAATTTAAATTGATCAATGAATAGTAAATTTTTTTGTAGCTCCAAGTGCTACAAAGATCGCTGTCTGAATTGTTAGATTTTTAAATTAAACTACATTTTTCGCGGTACCGATATATCAAAAAGTTTTAAGCAGATCCAACCCTTCAAAATATTCCATTCTTCCCTTGGCGTATTACTAGCACTTACAGATGGCGGGATAATTCGAGTATATTCGTGGACAGACTGGTAATTTGTTAATTAAATATTACCTCTTTCTTGTCTCACAGATAGACAGATCATTTCTCTATTGTATTGCGCGTGTGAATTTACCGAAAAGTAACTCAAAAGTTCAAAACTTTTTTCAATAGTTCAGACTTCCGGGTGTAAAATCTGGATACGAATCTGCTGCTTCGTGCTTTTCGTTTATGTGTTTATCTCTATCTTCAAAAGAGGAGGAGAGAGTGGAGAGAAAATGTAGAGAGATAAAGAGGAGAGAGATAGAGATAATAGCAGAAGAGTTAGGCTGGGGTGCTATGGATAGCATAGTGGCCTCTATGCTACGGCTCAATATTCGAGTTTTCAAAATCCAAACGGTCGATCCGAATCGTTCATCTTATTCTCCATATTAATATCTGCTTGAAGACCAAATTTTATAATTTTCTGAATTTTTTTACTATTTATTAAGCCACTTTGAAAATCGCTAATCCAACGGTTTTACTGTTTTGTGCAGCCACCGTTGGATCAACAATTTTGTAAAATACTTAATAAATAGTAAAAAAATTCAGAAAAATGTAAAATTTGGTCTCCAAGCAGATATTAATATGGAGAATAAGATGAACGGTTCGGATCGACCGTTTGGATTTTGAAAACTCGAATATTGAGCCGTAGCATAGAGGCCACTATGCTATCCATAGCACCCCAGCCTAACTCATAGCAGAAAGAGCAACAAATTTGAATAACAATGGATTTCATACCGTAAAATCTAGTGTGGATAACAGCGGATTTCATTCCGTAAAATCTAGTGTTGAATATGTCTGTTTCAGTTGAATGAAAAAGACAATACAAAATTATACACCATCGTTTCACTTTTTGGTACATACAACAGTTGATCATCTCATGTTAAACTAGCACATCAAAAATACTGTTGAGAGTTGTAATTAAAAAAAAAGAAGAAAAGTTTGAGCAAGAAAGCTAAAACTATTTAGGAGAGGTTAATAATAACAGTGCTAATTTATAATTAAAAAAAAAAAAAGCGCGAGAACAAAAAGGCTTGAACACCTCAACTTTTACATCTATTCCACAGTGAAACAGAAGCAATTAAGCATTTTACAGACTAGAAGCAACTTTTTTTGCCACCCAAAACTACTGACAAAATCTAGATTTCATTTTTTAAACTCCACTCAGTTAGCCAGAAAAGGAAATTGCAAAACAAAAAAACAAAAAATCTTACAAGTTACAACCTATTTATCCCATTTATCTCGTCTCATACCAAACTCTAATTTCTCGATAGGTAGAGGCCCATATATCTCCTTGAACTTAGCCAAACATTTTGTTCTTATGTCATAATGCTTTTGTGTATTTCTGCTAATCGCCACGTTTGAAAGCTTAGATGTATCAATAGCCCAAGCCGGGTGCACATACTCCACTGTTCTACCGTAATCCGAGTTATGGTAACTTGAGTTTGCATAAAGAAAATTCATCAACAAATCCTCACAATTGAAATTCTTGTGCACAAATTCTCTACCCTTCCTTGCTTCTTCACTCCAATATTTGTTAAATGCAAATTCACTATCCATAAAGGCTGCACCCGTTAAGATCAAATTATACCTGTTCTTACCCCTCGCATACCTCTCATTTCGGTACAATAATGGGTCTCCGTCTATCAACCGCGGATAGAAACCCACTATCTTTTTGGGGTTCTCTCTCCAAACCTTAAACCCTTTTTCCACATCATTACACGTCATCAATATATCATCATCTAGTTCAAGCACGGCCCGGGTTTTAATTAACGGGTCGAGTTTGAAACGGTTGTTGAGGGAGTTGACCTTCTCAACCCGGATCCGTACCGGAATGGCAGAGTCAAACTCTGACGGGTCAGGTGGTGTCCCTTTGTTCCACACCACAACAATCTCCCGTACTGATTCGCATCGGGAATAGTGCTTCACATACAGCTTCAAATTCCAAAGACGAGCCTCATATGTCATCGTAACCATGGTAAATTTTGAATACTGTCCCTTGTATGAATACGCTTGTTGCGCACCATTACCACCAAATAAGAATTGTACCCCCACACAGACAAATGCAAGACCCATTAGTGAAAATATGGAAATAATAAACGTGCCCAACCAGGTTTTTGGGTTCATTTTCTCTCTTAAACAAAACCTGCTTTTGTGACCACCATTGAAAAATTTGCGCAACTTCAAGTTAAATCGTGGGTAAGACCGGAAAGTACCTGACTCGTTTCTCCTAAATAAAATCGAGCAATAGCTTAACGGAGAGACAGATTTCAAAATGCCACCAACAAAACCAAGAAAAGCTATCACAGACACTGCAAAGCTGAGACAGAGACAACCAATGAGAAATCGCCAAGTGGCATCGCCAGATGGCACCCGATCCCCATCCATGACAGCTATCCAATCACCGGATTGTAATTGTCGTGTATCAAAATGGTGGTACCTATTACCATTCCAAGCATTTCTTTCCTTTTTCGGCACATCAAACCCTAATTCAACTGGTACCTCTTTGTACTCATCCTTGGTCAGTTTCTCAATCTTGTAAAGTCTGACCCGTTTGCCATATGTACTGCCACAGTCTTGACCAGGTCGGTACAATGAACCCCCATAGATAAATAAGCGTCCTGCATTTCGACCACCCAGACTCTTGTCAGCTCTGTAAATTGGGTTTTGTTTGTGCTGGAGCCAGGGGCCAAGAGGTGACCGGCTGTACCAGATTTCAAGCTCGGCATTTTTTTCAGTACCAGATCGGGTGAAATCCGAAGCGAATATCCAATAAAAACCCTCATATTGTATCATTGATGCATCAATGAGTGGCTTTTTTATGAGAACCTTCTCTAACTTCCATTTGAGAGGAAATTTGGTGGCCCGATATAGGCGTAGATCTCCTTTTTTACTTCCCTCAGGCATCATGTATATCTAAAAGATAGGAAAAATTGGATAAATATAAATGAACTGATATGAAAGAAAAAATAAATAAAAAATGTCATTCCAGGTCCTGCTAAATGCTGAAGGCACAGAATGTTATTAAAACAAAAATCCTTTTTTTTTTGTTTGATTATTTCTTTCTACAGCATCACTCTAAACATGGTTTAACACTTGCTACAAAATAAGCACCCGCAGATATGCATGCTAATGATAAACTCAGAACTTGAGAAAATAGGGTTGTTGGGTGTATTACTTGGTTTTGATAATTGAAAACAAAGGGATAGGAAAGATGCCAATTCTCCGTTAAAGCGATGCCCACAAATTGCCAGGTGGCGCCCTGGTCGCTACTTCTGGCAGCACCGATGTCTCCTTTCATTGTTATTGTATTTTTTGTCTCAAAGAACATGTACAAATCATCATCCTGAAAACAAAAATTTTAAGATCAGATTGAGATTTTTACCCAGCTTAAAAAAAATCTTTCATCTTTTCAGTTTTTAGGACATGCAATATGCCAAAAAAAAAAATCTATTTTTTGTTTCCTTAAGTCCCTTTTCAGTTTAGTAACTAATCCAATAAATTAATTCAACTTAAATCACAGTCTCACATTTTCTTACCCTATCCATGCCCTATTTGACTAGTCTACTGTCTACTGCCACCTTTCATACACATCAAAATACATGTATTAATTGCAAAAAAATAATAATCATTAAAAAAAGGCATCACTTTTCAGCTATACTAGAAAATTACAGGATACAAATTCAACCTGAACATGAAGAAATGGGTCGGCCACAAAATTGCTGGGGTAACCTGCCGAAGAAAGGGTTGCGCATGTCAGCACGGGATTCGCCACAGGCCATGCAGAGCTGTTTGCATTAATCCTATTTTCTTGCTGTCTCAACATATTAGAAACCAAGTTTTCAGCACATCAAAATCAATTTTTCAAAATTCGAAATTCTGAATAATCATAAAAAAAAAAGATGCAAAAATCAGTCTCTAGTTTAAAAATTTTACCAGTTCAATCGGAGAAAGAGACAAAGGGCTCTTCCCATAGTAAATCCCAATAGACCACGACCCCTCGCTATCGGGTCTGCACCCGACAAAATCCGGGTCGGGTTTGAGAAAGGAAGCGACTATGATCCAGTAATAAGCAGAACCGACTAAGAGAGAGACGATCAAGGATCCAACGAGGAAGGAGTGGGCCATGGGGAGTCTGACAACCGGGGCCCCACCGATCTTGTGAACCAGCACAGAGAAAAAACCCCTCGAGGCACAAGGTTTCACGCCTTTCTCTCCCATTTTGGAAGCGCGCTATGCATGGTTCGCCTCCGCCATTGGAGAAACCTCGAGGAAGTGCTTGTATTTTTTTGTTTGTTTGTTTCGTTGGGGGAAGATCGTATATGGGGAAGCGAGCGAGAGAGGAAAACAACCACTGCACTGGATAGTGCCTGTGCTTAATAATAAAAAAAATAAAGGTTGATAACTTCAAAACTTATGAACTGGAGAGAATAAAATTTTAAAATAATATTTTTTATGGCAGATAAAGGAAGAATCGGTAACATGCGTGTCTAGTTGGATCCTTACTAGATAGAGGTTAAATCCTCGAGTCCGTTTGTCCCCAGGTACCTGAGGTGCAATTAATAAAAATGGACAGCCCAGATTAATTCCATTCAGGCTAAACTCAATCCGATAGCTGTTGAGGACTTGAGGTCATGGAGGCCTGCTTTAAGATTCGTGCCAAATGAAATCAATAGTCCAGATTCACCACTTGCACCTCAGGTACCTGGGGTGATGCAATTCTATATCCTCGGTGCTTTTCATTTATATATTTTTTTCGCCTTTTAGAGTGCTCACACTGTCACACAGTCGCCCATACAAGTCGTCTTCAAACTTTTTTATTTGCATATATGCCACTGAAAGTTTTAAATATTTCAAAATAGGACCTTAATTTTTATTATCCCAAAGCACGTATGTTATTATTTAAATATTAATTCATTTAACTTAATTGTAATTAATAAACTGTTACAGGCCAATTAACTGGAAAATTCAACTGTGAATTTTTCAAATTACTTGATAAATGATCATAGGTCAACAAACTAAATGATCTGAGTATTTACTATTTAAATTTTACTGGAAAAAAAAAGCCCTAAAACTTAAACATTAATGTCACATCCAGAGAGGAAAAAAATAACTTTTATTTGATCTGCAATGGCAATATTTACAAATTTCGATTACAATTAGACTGACAATTGCGTAGAGAATGTGGACATAAATACCCCTACCCTCTCATACGGAGATTTAATTGGATCGTTTTAACCTTCAAAATAAAAATGACTAATGAAGACTTCTTCCCTTGTTTAATGATTCTTTCCCAATTTAATATTTCAAATTTTCAATTATTTGAATTCCAATCCAAAACTTCGCAATCTACCACCATGGAGCATACGTTAAGTCGGTCAAAGTCTCCGTCTGGACGACTAACTGATCGAATCGTATCCTCTGAGATATCTCAAACTTTGCGTGAATTTATGGAAAATCCCAACCGTTTAAATACGCTCTGCACGAATCTCAAAGCACACATAATACTGACCCCTGCATCACCCCCGAATAGGAACCGGACACGTCGGTCACGCAAAAGTTGAGATACCTCAGAGGATACGCACTCTGACTGGTCCCCACTGACTCCTTCGCAATCGACGGGATATAAAAGTTTCCTGTGGCCGTTACAAGCTGAACTTTGGTACGGCCGCTTTTGTTGTGTGATTTTTCATCAGATCTTTCTTCTTTATTTGAATTCTCCTCTCCATTTCACATTTGCTTTTCTTTCTTTTTTCGAAAAAAAAGTTATTTTAGTACAAATAAAAAGTGGTTTTACACTTTGCCATATTAATGGGAAATAAAAAATGACTTCAAAGAAATTTACAAAAATGCCTTGAATAATTGGAAACTAGATATTTTTAACACCAATTCTTTTGTTGTTTACCTCACTGAGAATATTTCTTCCTCGCCTCTCATTATGAGCTAATTTATTGATGAATTTACAAAAAAAAAAAAATCGAACTGATTAATCGACTGTATAGTTGTTGATGGTGACTAAACTGTCAGGGATAGTTTTGACAGAGGTGAGTCAACAAAAAATTTCGATTAATCAGCTGATAATTTCTGATTATTTCCATTGATGTCTGTTTATTCTCGTTTATTCATGTTTAGTTTGTCATTTGTTGGTCCATAATCCATTATATATTGGGTCGTTTAGTCCATTAAATCGGTCGATTTGTCTGATTAATTCTTTACATATTTTGACATATTTATCCGAACATTTTTCAAATGACAATTTAGTCAGACTTTATTAATTAACAAGATAGTTAAGTTAAAATAAATTTATATGATAGCATGGAAGTATTCGTCCTCTGACGAGCGCATATCATTATTTACAAACACTGATATTGGATTGGCACATGGTGCTATTCACTTGTTAATGGAGTTGAAATTTACGAGTAGACTTAAGAGTGTTCTTGAGCTCACTATTAAGCTCTTTGGTGAACTTAACTCTAAAATTTATTATATTAATTTTAAATGATGAATCTAAATTGTTGAATCTGATCTTCTTTACATTGATACGTTTACGCGTGAAATTAAATGAACTTTTAAATCAATTTAGTATAAAGTCGATTGATAAAGATTTATCAGATAACTTTAATAGGTTAATTTTTCATCATTTTTTATCGCTTAAGTTATATTGAATTAATTTGCAAAATTTATAAATTTAACATATAAACGCATCATGTGTGAAGTAGATCAATATCAATGGTTTAAATTCATTGTTTAAAGTCAATTCAATAAATTTTAAAGTTAAATTCATCATAACTTAAAAATAGTTCTGCTCCGAAATTGACATACCAATACATATCTTCTATATCTTCTGATCTAATAATTTATATAAGAACATATGGTTTGAATATGATCGAGATTTATCTTTGTTAGTCTAGCTGTTTGAATTTAACTAAATAGGGTTGAATAAAATATTAAACATTTGATACTCCTGCAATACCAACAAAGATGCATAAATTAGTATTGTAAACGACAACTGTTTAAGCCGATTAATAAGTCAATTAGTCGTTACGGATTTTTTTCAATTAATCGACTGATTTTTTTTAATTATGACTAATTATTTTCAATTAATTACTCCACGATATCATATCTTTCCAACAAATATATATTGTTGAAAAATACAAGTCGATTATGGGAAAACATTCGATAAGAAAAAGAGAGAGAGAAATGGCCAACGACTCAGTCAGAAATTCGATAAGATATTTCAAAAGTTTCAAAATTATATATTTCCCTCTAAAATTCGTAATATCATATTACCCTCTAAAAATTTTAAAAATTCACAAATTTTTTCAATTTATTAGTTTTTATTAAAATTCATTTTAAATTTATAAAATATCTATTTTATCATTTATTCAAAATAAAAAAAATATGTAGCATGTTTAAGAAAATTGTTTAGCATTATATAAAAAAAATGTTATTTTTTTTATTGGTCGGATGTGAAGGCAAATGATTAATTTTCTTACTATTGACATGCACAAAAGTGTATGCCTAAATACCATTGTGTATGGGTCACAAATTGAGAAATAAATCATTCGCACTTGAAAACCAACCAATCAGAAGACTAAATATTTTTCTTACGTAGACTAATTTTTTTTTAATTAAAGAGTAAAATGAGAAATTTGTAAATTTTAAATAAGTTTTAATAGAAAAAAATAATAAATTGGGTAAATTTGTGAGATTTAAATTTATAGGGGTATATATGCTATTATAAATTTTAGAGGCAAAATACGTAATTTTGAAGTTTTTAAGGAATATAAAATTCTCCCATAAATAGCAGGTTTTATTATACGCGTAAGAACGGTCGTGAAAATAGTGCAAATCAATTATATTCGACCAGATCAAGGTAGCTGGAAAAATGGACCTCTTATTTTATTTATTCAATTTATAACGATGACTCTTTCAGTTGAGATCGAATCGTCTGCCTCCAGAGTCTCTGCGGATGGGACCCATTTAAAAACAGTAACAATATTTAAACTCTTAAATAGTAACCGGTCCCACTCCGGTCCCACCCTGCAGAGACTCTGGAGACAGGAATTTCCTGCCCGACGATTCGGTTTCCTTTCAGTTTCAAGATTCAACAATGGAGGGAAAAAAAAAATGCTCCAGTGTGCGTAGGAAAAGGACTTCAATGAAAATGACTCGTGCGCAATTAAGGGGTGTCTTTAGGAAAAGGTCAAATTGGGTCAATGTCATATTGACAAAATCGGAGATATTGGCCAACAAGTTGATAATCATTCGGCCTCAAATGTCAATTTTTTTTGAATGAGGGTAAATATTACAACCCGATGTTTTATTCACCCGATTAAATCTCCAAATCAATTTTTTTTTTTAATTTTCGGCCAACGTAGCTCAATTTTTGTCTGTTCTATTTATGTTATTTTTGCTATAAATATCTCTCCGCTTTTTCTTTGTTCATCATGGGACTAAATATAACTCCGGATGTGGATATAGTTGGCTTTTTTTACAATATTTTCTACCTAAGTGTGATTTTTTTTTAATAAAGTCTAATTATTTACTTCATACACAAATCATCTAATTATTTTTTGTACAATTTTTTCTTATTAAATAGGTGTGAAATTTAAATAAAAATACATATTTTTAAAATAAGGGCATATATGATATTATTATATGATATTATGAATTTTGAAAAGAAAACATAAATGATTTAAAAAAAATCGAGAGATATAAATAAAAGTTCCTCAGAAATAATTGTAATTATAACTGAGTGAGGTTAGTATGACATTGGCATCATACGACACTAACTTCAAAATTAATTGAATAGACTTCAAACGACTAATTCAAACCGTTCAAACCGATTTACTTTATGATGTGTTTACATGCAAAAATTTTATATTTTCGAATTATTTTAGTATCAAATCAAGCAGTAAAAATGTTAAAAAATGAATGTATTAAAATTAACTTAAAAACTCACACATTTGACCACTTGACTTTATACTAAATAAATTCGAAAAATTATAAATTTTGATGTAAACGCACAACTAATAAAATAGATCGGTTTGAACGGTTTGAATTCACCGTTTAAAATTGAATCGATAAGTTTTGGAGTTGATGTTGTATAGACTACAATGACACTGATATTATACTAGCCATACTCATTATAACTAGTTGAAGTTGTAAGTATTCAATTAGTTTGGTAAAAAAACGAGCACGTTATAAGGAGCCAATGAGGCCACACAGCACTTCGCACCTTTTAAGGTAGCACATTAACCAGAGACGGAGCCAATTTATTTCAGGGGTGGGCAGTTGTCTACCCTTGGAAATTGAATTTTTTTTACTGACTATAGTGATTCAACCTTCTGCCTACCTCTGATTTACCTTCTGCCTCCCTCTGTTTTACCCCACAAAGCAGCCCATTACAAAAAACAGTCCAATTCTTATTATTTTGCTATGGGAGCAGTAGCAGCTTATTTGGAAAAAATCACAGTGATTATGCTTGCTCGCTGATTTGCTTTTGTTGAATTGTTCTGTCCACCCCTGCTTCAGATCCTGGCTCCGCCACTGACATTAACTAATACAATATGTTGGAGTTTTTTTTTATAGATATTATATTTGAGAACTATTATCTTATTTCTCGAATCATTGATTGTTCATGGTTATTAAAAAATTACACGGTTTCACCAGAATAACACGTTGTCATATATATGAAGCAAATAAATTTGATTAAGGAGAGCTAGTAAAAGCGGCGAATTAAGCCCTTCCAATTAAATCAGACAGAAATGACAGATTCAAATCGAATAAAATATCTGGGAATTAATTGCAACAATGGTAAAGGACCTGGTACGCTCCTTTATTCTTTTATTATTTTCATTAATTAAACCAACAAATTGGTTACAGGTAAGAGTTGGCGCCTGATTTTTTTTAAAAATTCAAAAACCATTTCACATTGGATATATATAACTCAGTTTACCGTCTGAATACATCAAGTAGGAATAATAAAATTGGAAGCCACGTTCGAGGCAAATCTGGTTTTTGTGGAAATAAATATTGAAATTTTTGACAAAGTCTAATTGATTTTGGCAGAATATTTGAAACAGCTGTAGAGATCTCAGTTGGAAATAAATATTGATGTCTATATCCCACGGGATAATTTAAAAATAATATTGATGTTTTACAATTCTTTGGACCAAAATCGTTTGATTTATCTCTTTATAATCCATTTATGTTACATAAACTCAACTATTTATTATTATGAGATCAAAGCCTTTAGATTAATTTTGACCGAAATCATTAATTTAGGTTCGAATTTACAACGATTTTATAGCATTAAATAATAAATTAATTAAATGTATGACACAACGAATATTTGATTTGCAGAAATAAAACAAATGCTGATAATGTGAATGTTCAATTTTTAAGCTGACTGGTATGATTTTCAAGTGCGTATCCCCTGAGATATCTCATATTTTGCGTAACCGACGTGTCCGGTGTTTATTCGGGAATATCGTAGGAGGCTGCTGTTATTTTTACCATTGAAATTTGTACAAATAATATTTAAACGGTTCAGATTTTTTTGAAAAAGTCACCCAAAATATGAGATATTTATAACACATCTAATTTATTTATTTTTTTAGTGTAAAAAAAATAAAGAATCAACATCTTTTATGCAACAAGTAACATTTTATCCAACTAATTAGAATGATTTTATTATGTCCATTTTTCAAAAGTCAGACCGAAGAAACTTTATTTTCCAAATTCTCGCATGCTATAATATACGGTGATGCTCTCAACACTATCACAACTTCGAATTAAAAAAAAAAAAAAATTGTGTACAAAATGGAGATAACAAAAGGGCACTATTTATGTTTCTGGTTGGATCATCAATGGAGCTGTCAGAATATGCTTTGCCAATAACAAAAGAGAAAACGATGTTAAGTGTGCAGATCAGAAAATATTAAAAAAACTAAAAAGTGATCAAGCACTGATTAAAACAACTCAAGAGTGATAAATCAATTCATAATTTAGTATGAAGAAAAGATTAACAACTCATCCAGCCTAGGAGCATTATTTTTGTTTAGAGTTAAAGGAAACATGCTAGCATGCTACGCGTAGCATAGAGAGTCTCAGTGCAATGGCTCAATATTTTATTTTTCAAAATTGTAACGGTCGATCCGAATCATTCATCTTGTTCTCCATATTAATATATGTTTGGGGACCAAATTTTACATTTTTTGGAAAATTTTTACTATTTTTTTAGATTTATTGAAAATCGCTGTTTTTTTATGGTCCAGATTTGCTGAAAATAGCGATTTTCAATAAATCTAAAAAAGTAATAAAAAAATTCCAAAAAATGTAAAATTTGATCTCCAAACACATATTAATATGGAGAACAAGATGAACCGTTCGAATCGACCGTTAGGATTTTAAAAAGTCAAATATTGAGCCGTTGCATGGAGGCCCTCTATGCTACGCATAGCATATTAGCATATTCCTAAAGTTAATAAACTAGGAAACCTTTTTTGTATTGTACTTTGAAGGTGTAGTTGTCATGAATATACAAATCAATATTAATAAGTCAACATATATTATAGTAGTAGGTTAATATAAGCTTATTCACATGCCCCACAAAACACATTATACTAAATATACAGGATACCATATCATTTGTAAATTTACATTTAATCTGTACGAGCTAACAATAAAAACTTGTACAAATATAATAATTCAACTGTTTGATATGATTGCGTTTTTTGGGTTGAAAAAATAATAATACGAAAACTGAATAGGCCCAAAATGATTAAATGGGTTTATTAACCAAACTAAATAAGCCCATAAATTCTTCTTATTTTTTTTCTTTGTTACTTCTGTTCTTTTCGCCTTTGTTCTTTCTTCCAAGTAAAAATGCTCCTATTCAGTATTCATTCATCTTCCTCTTCTTCTTCTGCTTGACTGTGCAATACAGTGGCACCTGAATTCAAACAAGGTATGAAAAATCGGTAACATCAACTACTGCTTGAATTGTTTTGAAGTAAACAAGTGTTAGTTCTTGCAAGTGAAACTTAACAGCGAGTAAATAATGGATTGACGGAAGGATCTGATTGAATCACATTAAAGAGTTTAAGGAGTCATATGAACCAAATGCAACAGTTTGAGAATAAAAATATCTTACGGTCTCTTTTTTATTTATTTATTATTATTTTATTTTTTTGCAAAATGGGCTACAAGCCTACAACGAACATTTAATTGCAAAAAACAAGGTCCAAATAGTTACAAGGAATGATGCAAGGATAATATCATTAAAGTTAGTGTTTTATAACATTGTGAAAAACAAATGCTAATTCAAAAAATATAACATGACTGGTATTCAGTATTGTTCGAATTAGTGTAAATATCAAGGTTCTAAATAACGTTTATAGCGGCATAGCTGGGAGACAAAAAAAAAAAGCTTTAGCGAATAGCGCAGCTATAGCGAAAGCTATCATAAATAGCGTTTCTTTTATTTCAAAAATTATATTTTATATTTCTCATGTCTCGTCAAGAAAAGAACATCAAATTAATTAAGAAGTTATAATATTCATATTGATCAATACAAATTAAGTTCAAATTGACATTCAAAATATTCCTAATACAAAAACTATCGATATATTTTATAGAGTAGAACTAGGGTGTTCTTAAGCTCACCAAAGTGTTTGGTGAGCTTGACTCCAAAATCCGTCAAATCGGTTTCAAATGACGAATCCGAACCGTTGGAACCCGTCTATTTTACGTGTGATGCGTCTACATGTGAAATTTTTAAACTTTCGAATTAGTTTAGTATAAAGTCAAGCGGTCAAAACATGTTCAAAAAATGAATGCACTAAAATTAATTTATTAACCTTCTAATTTTGACCAATTGACTTTATACTAAACTAATTCGAAAGTTAAAAAATTTCACATGTAGACGCATCACACGTAAAATAGACGGGTTCCAACGGTTCGGATTCGTCATTTGAAACCGATTTGATGGGTTTTGGAGTCAAGCTCACCAAACACTTTGGTGAGCTTAAGAACACCCTAGTTCTACTCTATTTTATATTCAAAATATATCACTACCATATATTAATGCATGATACAAAATTTAATTGATATAGCGGTATAGCCTGCACATGTTTCATTGTATTGATATAGCTTGATAAAGTAAAAAAAAAAAATTAATCTGGACATTAAGGCCATTAAAATTGCAAAATCATAAACCCATGTAACATAGCGGACCGCTATTTCCGCTACGCGCTACACGCTATAGCGGCTGTAGCTCGAATAGCGCAGTTTTACCCCGTAACTTAGATTTCTAGGTCCAAAACCATTATAGCTAGCTATTTAGAACACTGGTAAATACTGTTAGATCAATGGAATAAAACTAAACTGTTTTTTTTCTTTTAAACTCGACAGCGACATACTGTCAAGGACGAATAAAATTAATCTGATGCTACTCTTTATTTTGTCATGGAATGCTTGAATTATAAATAAATTAACAAAAGAATACAATTTTGGGGATAAGCTATCCTCTCATAATTCAAACATATCCTATATAAAATTAATAAAATAATGATAAAAGGTCTCTGCCAAGGAATTTTGCTGGATCTTCCTCTCCAGAGGTTGAGGAGGGATGTGTCTGTTGAAAGGTCCATTAATGTATCTTGGTAATATATGTCTTGATATATTGTGGTTTGAAAAATGTCATCCCTGAATGTAGATATTACCGCGTAATTTTATATTTTTGTCTTTTGTTCTTTTTTCCTTGGAAGAAAGCTGTGCAACATGTTTCATTTCACACTTGGTGTTCAAAATGGATTCGCAGGTTGGAGCCAGCAAAATTAATGAAACTCCGAATTCTTTAAACAGTTTTAAGTCAATCTATATCACTAAATTATATTTCATTTATTAGAAAAACGTACTCAACATAATTAGAAACTAATTATTATTATTATTATTATTATTATTATTATTATTATTATTATGTAGAGAGAGAGACTAATGTGCATTCGAATGTATATGGGCTGAAATACATACGGTTTAAATTTGACTTTTCAAAATTCAAACGGTCAATCTGAACCATTCATCTTGTTCTCCATATTAATATGTGCTTAGAAACCAAATTTTATATTTTTCTGAATTTTTTTACTATTTATTAAGTATTTTACAAAATTGTTGATCTAACGGTGGCTTAACAAATTTGGTCCATAATCCAAGTTTAATTCTTAAGCAAAGTTAATATGAGTAGAATTAAAGTGTTATTCACCAAGCTTCTTGATGAGTTTAACTTAAAAGACCTATTGTATCAAACTACTAATTTGAACTATTGAAACCGATCTACTTCAATACATTATTTATAAATTTATATGCAAAATTTATAAATTTCAATTAATTTTAATGCACTATTTTTTTCATCATTTTTTTAGCACTTGACTTTATACTAAATTAATTCGGAAATCTATAAAATTTGTATATAAACAACTCACTCGTGATTCATGAAAAAAAAAACAAGTTCAATAATTTAAATTATTGTTTGAAATGAATATGATAAAATTTGAAATCATGTTTATTATTAAATTTGATGAGCTTAAATTAGGAGTGAAAACAGAGTGGTTATGGAGCGGATAGTGAAAACAGAGTGGTTATGGAGCGGATAGTGGTAAAATTATATCCATATATATTTTTTTAATTTTCTAGATACGGGTACAGATACATATCGGATATTAGATGGATATGAATACAGATACGGAGCAAATCAGATATTTATTAAAAAAAATACTAAAGTTTATAATATTTATCCAATTATAATAATGAATAACATGATTAAACTATATGATATATATTTGTTATTCAGATACATATAATTAAAACGTAAAACTATATCAGTATTTAAAGTAACACGGATTCAAATATCAAATATTCATATCTATTTTTTGGAATAGAGATAGGATATTATCCACCGTTTTCTACTCCTGTTGGCAGTCAAATTTTCCAGTTCCAGTGATAAAAAAAATCTGGGGCCAACTGCCAAGGAATTCGTGCATTTGGAAAAAAAAAAAAAAAAAAAAAAAAAGGAAGAAAAATTGTCCATCCTAGAGTCTGGAGATAAGTTGATACTTTATACTTACCACAGGAGGCAGATTTTGGTCGGATCTTGCTCAAAAACACACGACCAAGTGTACCATATATTACCAAGTTGACACTGCCATTACCACTCGTCACTGGCCAATTGCCAATTGCCAATTGGTTTTTGGTGGAATATTATTTGTTATCTTGTCAGATTTTTTTTTTTTTTTTACGGAGCATGTCCTTTGTGATGTTAGATTTTTAATAAAAACAACAAGGCTGAGTTATTTAAGGGGAAAAAGAGCAATAAAATAAGAGGTTGGTAGAACTGCACAAGTCACACATCCGTCCCAGACTCCCATCCGTAGATTAGATGAATGTTTGTAGGATTCTCTGATGCCTCCCTTTGTGTATATTTTATGCGGTGGCACTGAATTTGATGAATGTTTGTCAGATTCTTTGATGCCTCTTTGTGCGTAGATTTTTATGGAAACGATCCATTCTTTATAAAATCACATATGAATGATACACAAGATCTGATTGATTCACAGATTCCCAGAGATTCCTTTTGGGATTTGGTTGGTAGGCTGGACCAACTCTGGCTTGCGAACCTCTTGTGATTCTATGCGACAGAAATTTCTAGTGCTGTTTGTATCCGCATCTAGTTCTTGTTAAGTAACTAGAGTTGTTATAAACTTATAATTAAATACTTATATGAAATAGATTTATTATGTTTTCATAAATGACTGATCGATTCAATTATATGAGGTTTTTCTCAGTCCTGATACTTCTATTTTGAAAACAATTTCTCATATTTTACTAGATACTCTATGTATTATGCATTATTCCATTCGAATTTAATTGTTATTAACAGTGAAACATTTATTATATTTTGACATGTTCATTTGGAGGTTATATGTAGACACGTAATTACTATTATATTAGAACGACATCATGTACAAGTAAATTACAATTTATAAACAATGATTCCTTGATTAGAAATATTCAAGTGACGCGTTTTTATATGTATTATTATATCATGCTTTTTATTATAATTTAATATCACTTTTTTTAAGAAAAACTAGCTGACTTGGTCTATAAAAATTATGAAGTAGTCAAGTAGTTGTATAGATGATTGAGTTATATTCATTTTTAAGTTGTAACAATCTCACTTAAATGTAAAATTTTAGTAAAAATAATGAAATATTAATTCACATGTATCTATCTAGACTTTATAAAATTCTTGACCAGTCTGAAAAGATTTTAATAACTTTACTTTCGATATGTTAATTCAATCTTACCTTGAAACAATCAGCGGTTGTCAATCTGTGACAAAAGTATAATGTGACCACACAGAGTGTTGCATCACTACAATTCATATAAAATTTTGTTGTCAAGGTGGCAAGGATCTGTCATTTGACATGGGCGCAATTCGGACTCTCTCGCTCTCCACATTAACAAGTGTGCCACATTAGCGCCATCACAACAAACCTCGTGCAGCGATTTTCTGTAAGCCCCTAATGTAGCGGGTTAGAATCTACTTGAACCCTACAAGCAACACGGATGGTATCTCGGGAAGGAATGCATGTGAGCACATGACAAAGATCAGCGTCGCCTCGATCTGATCGTAAATTTAATTTCGTGGCATCGAATGAGTTACTAAATTTTGAGATACGGTGACCTCACAAATTGTAAGGTACAGGAAAGCGATAAGCCTCCTGTGACTGGAGGGAAACCAATCCCCCACCAGCTGCTCCGCAATAAATTGTTACATGCTCCCGGTGCACGTGTTTTACATGCACTCACCTTGAATTATTCGGTAGATAATGTCTATCATGGCGGGTCTTATAATTTATATGGCAAATCAAAATTACCAATCAGTCATGATTTGTAATTGGTCATGAATAGTTAATCATAATCAGTAGCTCTTGACACTTCCATTTTTGCAAAGAGGATCTATTTGGTTAAAAAAAAAATTTAATGTATATTGTACGTATTAATTGTTTGTAATTGCGATGAATTTTGACCAGCTGGCGCAATGGTGTTTTAACATACCATATAAGGTTAGAGACATAATAGAAATATTCTTTCATATTAATTTTTGACAATTGTTCTGTAGCTATACTAGTGATGTTTTCATACCAGCTAATTTTGACAATTGTTTTCTGCACTGGTGATTAGATACAAACTGGCAGCTGATTCTCAAGAGGTGCATGTTTTGTTAATTAGTATTGCTCACATACAAATGTAACTTAAATATATACTAGATTAAATTACTTATGTTTGTTATTATTTACAAATTTAGCTTTAACATGTACATAGAAAATATAGTTAGCATATAAACAAATAATATATAAGTGTGATATTACTATCTAAAATATGTCTAAACAAATAATTGATGACAGCAATGTCCAATATTAGTAATATCAATACATGTAAACGTTGACATCAATAACTCTTCACATATAACTAGAATTCACGAATCTTACAAGTTAAATATTTATTATTTAGTGATTTAATTCAACTACTACTGTCCAGTCAAGAAGTAAATGGAGGACACTGCAGTTGCACTGTCAATCTCTACCTATAAAAAATTGGAGACATTCATGCATTGTTCTCTGCGCCTCTCATTGTAGATCACGCTCTCCTCAATCTCAGGTCTCAGACCTCAACTCTTGGAATTTTTTTGATAAACCATAATTAAAAAAATTATTTTTACTAATCCAGCATGATTGTTTTTTTTTTTTTCAAAAATCACAAAGACCGGAGGGCTCCTTCGGTCTAACTTTTTTCCTTTCCTCAAGACCGGAGGAGCCATCCGGTCTCAATATATATATATATATATATATTTTACTTTTTTTCGTGCGGCGATCTATGTAGCATCTCTATTTTTTATGTATATATAATATATGTATATGTGTATGTATAATATATGTATATATAATATATGTATATGTATATATATGTATATATAATATATGTATATGTATATATATGTATATATAATATATGTATATGTATATATATATATGTATATATAATATAATATAATATATGTATATAAGTATATATGTATATATGTGTGTATATATCAACATCGTTATATCCAGATTATTGAATTTTGTACTCATCTTAAAAAATAGTAAAAAAAAATTCAAAAAATATAAAATTTTATCTACATGCATATTTTAGCATAAATATTATGTTGAACGGTTCGGATCGACAATTTGAACTTTGAAAGCGAAGATATAAAATATGAGGTATGAAAAAGATGAGTTATTAGAACCCTACTCATTATACATATATTAGATATACATATATTATACATAGACATATACATATATTATATATACATAAAATAAGAGATGCTACACAGATAGCCGCACAGAAAAAAGTGAAAAAAAGTGAAAAAAAGTAAAAAAAAATATAAAAAAATTGGGACCGGAGCAAGGCTCCGGTTCTTGAAGAATAAATTTTTCATCTCTTTCTGTAATAAAAAATGGAAAGAATGTTATATCATGACTATAAAATTGATGGTGTTAACGAATTGCCCTAGATTAGTGTAGGTTAATTGGTATTTCGTCAACAAGGAAAATTCCACATTTATTGTATTTATATAGCCATTAGTACGAAACAATTGAAGTGGAAAAAAGTGAAAAAAGTAAAAAAAAAAAAAAATTTGGGACCGGACCAAGGCTCCGGTCTTGAAGAATAAATTTTGTTGGAATATTAGTGGGATCTTCTGTGGCTTCCGTTAAATTTTGAAATAAAAATAGAGAGACTGGAGGGCTCCTCCGGTCCTTCTGGTTTTTGAAAAAAAAAACAATCATGCTGGATTAGTAAAAATGATTTTCTTAATTATGGTTTATCAAAAAAATTCCAACTCTTGAGGTCTGAGCACACACACCACTCTCTCACTCCAGCAGGCTAGCTTACAATTCCCTTCTAATAAATTTTTTTTTCTCCTATAATCCACCAAGTAATTCCTGATCCATATTTGCTTATTTTAGTTAAAATAAGAAAAGAAAAAAAAAGTAGTTCTCTTGCGGTCTCCCCTTCGCTCTGACGCTCTCTAATCTATAATCAGTACATACTACATACAACATACACGTCATCAAGAACTGTCTCAATTTGTCTGCCAGTGGCCATTTTTTCTGGCTATCGCTTCGCTTTAAAACTCGTGCATTCCACCTCACCCACCCACCTCCACTCCAATCTGTCCAAACAAATACCCACTTTTTTTTATTTTAAAACCTCGTCATCCCGTTTCGTCTCACTCCCTCCTCACACCAACCCGTCTCATCTCTCTCTCTCTCTCTGAACTGAAATGGAGAGAGCACGTCGCCTCGCTGCAGCGGCGATCTTGCGCCGGCTGATGAGCGAATCGAAGCACTCTCAGCCGGCTATCTCCAATTCAATCCGTCGCATCTCCACTTACTCCCCTTCCCTCCTCCAACACCAACATTCTCGCACCACTGCCCCTAGCAACGCCGCTAAACACCACCAACTTCACCACCCCCGCCACATCTCCACTGCTTCTCTCCAGCCATCCGACACTTTCGCACGGCGCCACAACTCCGCCACGCCAGACGAACAAACCATCATGGCCTCGCTCGTCGGTTTCCCCTCCACCGATGCCTTGATCGACGCTACTGTTCCCAAATCAATCCGCGCGCCTCCTCTCAAATTCAGCAAATTTGACGAGGGTCTGACAGAATCTCAAATGGTATCGCACATGCAACGCCTAGCCTCCATGAACAAGGCGCACAGGTCCTTCATTGGTATGGGATACTATGGGACCCACGTGCCAGCGGTGATCTTACGAAACATAATGGAGAACCCGGGGTGGTACACACAGTACACCCCGTACCAGGCTGAGATTGCCCAAGGCCGTCTCGAATCTTTGCTCAATTTTCAAACTTTGATCACTGATCTGACAGCTCTCCCCATGTCAAATGCGTCTCTGCTTGACGAGGCTACAGCTGCGGCAGAGGCCATGGCCATGTGCAACAACATACAGAGATCGAAAAAGAAGAACTTCATAATTGCCTCCAACTGCCACCCACAAACCATTGACGTGTGCAAGACACGTGCTGAAGGATTCGACCTGAAGGTGTTAGTGTCAGATTTGAAGGATTTTGACTACAGCTCGGGTGATGTGTGTGGTGTTCTGGTACAGTACCCTGGTACAGAGGGAGAGGTATTGGATTATGAAGAGTTTGTTAAAAATGCGCATGCAAATGGTGTGAAGGTCGTGATGTCAACTGATCTATTGGCGTTGACTGTGCTCAAGCCGCCTGGTGAGATCGGGGCCGACATAGTGGTGGGGTCCGCACAGAGGTTTGGTGTCCCTATGGGGTATGGTGGGCCCCATGCAGCCTTCCTGGCAACTTCTCAGGAGTACAAGAGGCTCATGCCGGGTCGAATTATTGGACTCAGTATGGATTCGACCGGTAAGCAGGCTCTGCGCATGGCGATGCAGACAAGGGAGCAGCATATCAGGAGAGATAAGGCCACTAGCAATATTTGTACTGCTCAGGTACATGCACTACACAACCCCTTTGTTGAATTGCCTCTAATATAGGATTTAATATGTGGTGAATATACTATTGCATGGCAAAAGAACATGGTTTTTTGGGAGTGTAAAAAAAAAAAATAGAATATCAGGAACTAATTAAGTTCTAATTCTGCTGAGGAATTTTCTTAGTTTGTGAAAATGCAATTCTTATTTTGTTATTGTTTGCAATAAGAAAGACAATAATAACTAATAAAGTTAAAGTTTAAGTACCGATCTCTCTTTTTGGTCTGTTTATTGAAACTATCAACTATAGATACAGAATTATTGGGAGTTATATTCCATTTCTATTCATAAATAGCATTTTTCATTGCTGGAGTAGTTGGTTTAAGTGAGTTGGGGTTGAAGTAGGAATTGATAGTGACTCTGTAGGTTGCTTTATTTATACCCTGAAGGAGCCTAAATGCCCAATTAGGTGGATACAACGACAGAATGATTATAAGTACATTTAATTTAACATGACGAACCTTTGACTATTTAATTGCTGATAGTTCAGCACTTGCTACTGAGCTTTAAATGAGATGTTTTTAGTGCAACGATGTGACTATCACAGAGTGCACCTTTTCAACCCAAGTCTTCACAATATTTCATGTCACTTGCTCTCACTGCATTTGGGACCCATGTGGTCAACTTTATAGGGGGTATTGACCACTGGGGGCACCATATATATATATATAGAGTGTGGCTAATTTGCTACCGGAAGCACTTCGACCGAGGTGCTTCTGGGGCTATATTAGCATATGTGATGTTCAAACAACAAATCCAAACCGTTAGATGTAATCTATATTAAAATCTAATTGGAGACCAAATTTTATATTTTTTGGAATTTTTTTACTATTTATTAAGATGATTTGAAAGTCGCTGTTTTTTACGGTGCAGAATTTTAATGAAAACAGCGATTTTCAAACCATCTTAATAAATAGTAAAAAAATTCCAAAAAATGTAAAATTTGGTCTCCAAGTAGATTTTAATATAGATTAAACATCTAACGGTTTGAATTTGTTGTTTGAACATCACATATGCTAATATAGCCCCGGAAGCACCTCGGTCAAAGTGCTTCCGGTAGCAAATTAGCCACACTCTATATATATATATATATATATATATATATATTTTAAAAACCACAATTTTACTTTTTGAATCTAAGATGTACACACTTTTTTATATCCCTCTCTAGGCATTGTTGGCCAACATGGCAGCTATGTATGCAGTATACCACGGACCAGAAGGTCTCAAGGCGATAGCAAATCGTGTCCATGGCTTAGCAGGTGTATTTGCACATGGGTTGAAGAAACTTGGTACCGTGACGGTACAGGACCTTCCTTTCTTTGATACAGTTAAGGTGACATGTGCCGATGCGAAGGCCATTGCTGACATGGCAGTCAAGCATGAGATGAATCTTCGTATCGTAGATTCCAATACGGTAGACACTCTTCCCTCCATTTCTGCAAAGTTAATTATATATTTGGAGCTGTGTTGAAAAAACTTTTTTGATTTATTGGTTAAAACTCATTCTTCAGCTAACTGTCGCATTTGATGAGACTACGACATTAGAAGATGTAGATACTCTGTTCAAGGTGTTCAATGGGGGTAAACCTGTAAGTAAACCTTCCTGCTTTAATTTGTTCATGGATCTGTATAGTATAACTGAGAAGCAGTAAACAAATACAATTCTATTTGAAAAATTTCAGGCGAGTTTCACAGCAGAGTCTCTGGCACCAGAGGTCGATAGCCCCATCCCGGCTGGGCTTGCAAGACAGAGCCCATACCTGACGCACCAGATCTTTAACATGTATCATCACAACTATACTTGTGTATCATCACAACTATGCTTGTTTTGTACCTGATTTGGGCATACATATAACTTGTGTTTTTAATTATGTCACGTTTTGAAGGTATCATACCGAGCATGAATTGTTAAGGTACCTCCATAAGCTACAAGCGAAGGATCTTTCGCTGTGCCACAGCATGATACCACTTGGATCATGTACCATGAAATTGAATGCAACAGCTGAAATGATTCCGGTCACTTTCCCCAACTTTGCCAATATTCACCCCTTTGTCCCTCTTGATCAGGCCGCGGGCTATCAGGTTAGATATAAATAGTCTCTAAATTTACTTCATTCTTCAGTAATTTTCTGGCAATATATTTGTGTATTTGGAACTTTGAATGACCTTTTGTCATTACTTGGAGCAAGGAGCACTAATGATTTGTCTTTCCTTTGTATAGCTAATTTTTGGAGTGATTTGTTATAGGAACAAAATCTAGTTTTTATTACTTTAGAAACATACAGGATTGTGTTTCAATTATTGACTTGTTTAAATTTAAAATTTGAAGGAAATGTTCGATGATTTGGGTGATCTCTTATGCAAAATCACGGGATTTGATTCTTTCTCTCTCCAACCAAATGCCGGTGCTGCGGGTGAGTATGCAGGACTCATGGTTATTCGTAAATACCACCAGGTACTTGATTTTAGGTAGTTATCTATTATCAATTCAGAATTAGTCATTTCATAATTAGCTATTTTA
Source organism: Carex rostrata (assembly GCF_964058835.1). Taxonomy (NCBI): domain Eukaryota; kingdom Viridiplantae; phylum Streptophyta; class Magnoliopsida; order Poales; family Cyperaceae; genus Carex; species Carex rostrata. The sequence goes on along the minus strand of NC_135948.1, from coordinate 4,729,472 downwards.
TATATTTTGTGGTAATTTTTGTATTTTCTTAAATCTAGTCAAGAGGAGACCACCACAGGAATGTGTGCATCATACCAGTCTCTGCTCATGGTACCAACCCAGCTAGTGCCGCCATGTGTGGTATGAAAATTGTTGCAGTCGGTACTGATTCAAAGGGAAATATTAACATCGGGGAACTGAGAAAGGCTGCTGAGTCTAACAAGGAGAATTTGTCTGCTCTCATGGTATGGATATTATCTCGATCTGTTTAGCAAACAAGTAAAATAGTGGAAGAGTGGAAAAAAGAATAAGCTTTTCTATTCTGCACAATCCTGCTCATTTTCAACAATCATGGAATTGATGAGCAGTAAAATTGGGCCTATTTGAACTCATGCAAAACCCACTCTTTTACTATTCCACCTCTTCCATTGAATAGTCAGGTTGAATAGGGAGGGACTAAAGTGCAAAACAAAAAAGTTTTGACTGCATAATTCCATCCCAATTCCATTTTCCACAATATTATCCAATTTCACTCCTTCTTTAGCAACTATGCTACCACAATTTCACACTTTTCCACTATTCCTCCTCTATCAAATAGCCCCATATCTTTGTTTTCAGATTTCTAGATAATTGTAATACAGTCCTTGATTTGTCAACTCATTATGTTTTGCTAGGTTACATATCCCTCGACCCATGGTGTGTATGAAGAAGGAATTGATGAGATATGCAAAATTATTCATGACAATGGTGGCCAGGTGTACATGGATGGTGCTAACATGAATGCTCAGGTCAGTTTTGACAGTGAACAGTCACATACAAAATAATTTTTACATTACTTGATGTGCTAACACAAAGTGTGGTTTTATTTGCATCTCTTGTATAGGTTGGACTGACGAGCCCAGGGTTCATCGGGGCAGATGTGTGCCATCTCAACCTTCACAAGACATTCTGTATTCCACATGGTGGTGGTGGGCCTGGCATGGGCCCCATTGGTGTCAAGAAGCACCTAGCCCCATTCTTACCATCTCACCCTGTGGTAACTTTTCCTCCTGTATTTAATTGATCTTTCTTTTTTGATCTGATGTAAGAACTTTAACATCTTCTATTACTCTTCTCTTTCTGTATCTAGGTGGCAACTGGAGGAATCCCAGCCGCAGAAAATGCTGAGCCACTTGGAACAATCTCAGCTGCCCCATGGGGTTCTGCTTTGATTCTCCCGATTTCGTACACATACATTGCTATGATGGGTTCCGGAGGTTTAACAGATGCTTCTAAAATTGCCATCCTCAATGCCAACTACATGGCTAAGCGTCTCGAGGTAATCTCTTCTTATAAAAGGCAACTCTCTTCATTTCCCTCTTTTTCCTTCCCATTTCTGCATAGATCTGTTTGAGATTTCCCTATCTGTATAGTGGAAAATTCAGAAAAGAGTTGCTCAGATTAATTTATTATCGTTCCGGTAGGTTATCTATTACTTCCAAGATAATTTGAATACCGCTTTGTAGTCTTCAAGGGAACATGATATGTGCATTGATTTTGAGTGGTTATCTGGAACTTCCAAAATAATTTGAATACCGCTTTGTAGTTTTTCTCAAACAGATCAAAACAAGTATTTTTCTCAGGCATTGTCTATACATCAAACTGATCACGTTTGAAAGTGTTTTATAGTAGTATTTCAAAATTATGAAAGGCAATTAGCATAGTCAAACAAGTAAAGGTCAGTGCATTTTATCTTTTATTGTATGATTTTCCATCCCATTTGTTTCTCTTTCTACATTTTGACTGTCAATTTAACAATAATTTTATTCCTTTTCAGAACTATTTCCCAGTTCTTTTCCGTGGAGTTAATGGGACTGTTGCTCATGAGTTCATTATTGACTTGAGAGGTTTTAAGGTAGTATTTTTTATCACCAGGTCATTTTGTCTTTTGTCAGTACCAAAATTCTAAATTCTTTTCGTTAATCTTTATTTCTCTGAAGACAACTGCTGGAATAGAGCCAGAGGATGTGGCAAAGCGTCTCATGGATTACGGGTTCCATGCACCAACCATGTCATGGCCTGTGCCTGGCACACTCATGATTGAACCCACCGAAAGTGAAACCAAGGTATCCTACTAATATTGATGTATCTTGTTTAAATTATGATAAATTGTATATATTCTGGTTGAGTGGCTAAAAGTAAGATTCCGTTTTCCTATTCAGGCTGAGATGGACAGGTTCTGTGATGCTCTAATCTCCATCAGAGAAGAGATTGCTCAGATCGAAAGTGGCAAGGCTGATATTCAGAATAACGTCCTCAAGGTATAGATTCTCACATTCCTTTTCTACCCAAAATAACTGTACTAATGAACTTGAGTCTAAAATTAATAATAATATGTTTGCTGCAGGGAGCACCTCACCCACCATCTCTGGTAATGGGTGACACGTGGACCAAGCCATACAGCCGTGAGTATGCGGCATTCCCTGCCGCTTGGCTTCGTGAGGCCAAGTTCTGGCCAACCACTGGTAAAATACTTCATTCTTTTAATTCGACTGAAGTAACCCAATTGTTCAACTTCAAAAGATTTCAAGTCATATAACTTGCATGTCCCATTACACACATAAAACACAAATATTGCAGAGCAATATATGAATTTTCCCAAGGGATTTTTGCATAAGCTTGTTCTCTTACATTATTATTTTTATTTTGTGTTTCAGGACGGGTGGATAATGTTTATGGAGACCGCAACCTGATATGCACACTTCTTCCGGTGTCTCAAATGGCTGAGGAAGCAGCAGCTGCTACTGCTTAATTAATTTATCAACTAAAACAGATTACAGTGTGGTTCATGCGAAAGATCAAAGTGCTGAGTCCTACAATGCTTCCCATAGAGAGGAAGCTCTTTCTCCCTTCCCTCCTAATTTGTATATAAATCTTTGACAGCTCTTGAAATCATTTAAGCTGCTGGTCGTTTCCATATTTAATTGTAATGCTACATTGTTGTTTATCGTACATCAATGAAATTTACCCAAAAAAAAGAGGAATATTGTCATATAATGTGGATATTTGACGATTTACATGAAATTCCATTTGCTTTATTGTATGCAATATTGACGGGACAATTTCAGAGAGGACATGCCAAATTTTTTCGAGTATCACAGCATTTCTCAGTTATGAAACTGCTCCAGTTATAAGGTGAGTAGAATTCAACCCTACAAATTACAAAATCTCAAAAGTATAAAATATGCTCCTAGCCTCCTAGGAATAGGATACTGAGAAAATTCTCACAGGAGGAAGAAAATTTTCCCACAACCAAATATTAGAACCATTGTTGTAAATAACGGTATGCATTCGAGAATTTTGCGGACAATTTTGCATTTTCATTAAAATTACATGCACATACTCATAATTTTCAAATAAATTTATTTTAACTTAGTTTTCTTGTTAATTAATAAAGTTTCATGAAATTACTAATTAAAAAAAGATTTAGATAAATCAATACAAAGCATGTAACATATTAACCAAACAAATCAGTTGATTTGACGGATTAAACAGACAAATATATAACAGATAAATATATAAATGACCGACTAAAAGTCTTATGGGTTTTATAATCACCAAAAAAATAAAATAAAAATAAAGCAAACGGCAGATTAAACATCAATGAATAGAAATAAACTGGGATAATCAGTCAATTAATTGGAAAAATGCACAAATACACCTTAGCTAAGTCTATTCGTGATCATTAAATGATGCTGGAAGGTTTTCATGGTTTGTTTGGTCACTGTCACAGACTAAACAGCCTATTAATCAGGTGTCTAGCCCGTTTTTTTACAACACATTAGAACTATCATTCAACCCTACAAAATCTCATAGGTATAAAATATGCTCCTAGGATACTAAGAAAATTCTCACAGGAGGAAAAAAATTTGTCCACAACCAAATATTAGAACTGATAGTTCGCACTAACTACAACATTAAAAATATGAATCCATACAAATAAATTTGAAGCCGTCTAAATTTATTATTGAACATACAATTTGATCCTTGAGATTAAAAATGGATGACATAACAATGATATCAGCATGTGTAAGTAATGCTACAATTACAGTGTCAAATTCTGGTAGTTTGCCTTCTTTGGTTTATAATGTTTTATAGAATTGTTTGTGACCTGAACCAACTATGATCTGGTAATTTCTTGAACGGTCCAACTGCAGCAATTGCAATATTCTGAACAAGAGAAGAAAATAGAAATTAGTTTTAACAATAGCAAGTAATTAAAACAGAGAATGTATATGTTTTGACAAATAAGAAGTAAAAATAAATCCTAGATCAATATCGAATAAAAACTATAATATGTCCCAAAAATCTCAACCATATTTCATCAATAATGGCATAATAAATAATTCACCATTTGGGGGTTTCGATACAAATTATACAATCTTCCCTATAAATACAATCTTCTGCGCATTATTGAGTATGAATCATCTGGTACCACAAATAGCATGAACTAAATGTCACACACTCATATTTTTTCCTTTCAAAAAAAAAAAAATACCCAATATATTCCACATGTTTTAGTACATGCATAATAGTTCCTCAACAGTGATTTACCCCAATATATTATGCTTTTTTATACCTTATTGAGAATGAAGTGCTTTGCAGTCTCCATCACTGTATGGGCATCCACCGCATCAATACGTGCAAATAGTTCAACAAAGGGCATTACTCTTCCATATGTTAGCATCTGCATTTGCAATGGATCATAAGAGAGAACAGGAAGTGTTATATCTGAATGTGCAAATTCTGTTACTACAAGAAAATTTTTGCAAACTACACCCAAAACTTTTAATAATTCAAATACCTCAAGCTCAAAGGAATACCAAACTGTCTGAATGATTAAAAAAACACACATCTAGAATTTTACATTTTGGTATCAATAAATTTTGACCTAAGTTGTGCCAGTTGTCAAATAAGTTAGTTATCAACTTATACCCATCCGATTAAAAATAGAGGCAAAGCAGTAAACATCTCATCAACTATTCATTTGCCATCAAAACAATGTAAAGGTTGGGTGTAACTTGTAGATATCTCAACTAGTTGGTGTTTGAAGCAAATGAAAATGATCATCATTAATTGTCAAAAATTGAATATACATGTCTTACAACCTACCTGACGACCATTGTTTTCAGCCACAGAGGTAGATCCATCAATGTGAAGCAATAGTGCCGATTTTAACTATCAGGTAAAATTTTCCAACATTATACTTCAGAGATAGAATCATCAGGTACATAAAAGTATAAGTGAAAATAGATCATAAATCTTAATAATTAAAAAAATCCAAAAATATAACAAGCCACCTGAATTCTGGCCCTTTCTACGTCAATTTGTGACACATCACTTGTCAGTCTTCTAAACTCTTCCATTATCACGCATGACAAATCGTGCAAGCTATCAGGCTAAAAAGGATGCCAAATTGAAATGTTTAGTATACTACCGAGTAACTTCACAAATAAATAAATATATAATCTCAAGGCTCAAGAAAACATAAACACCGGTATGTCATGATGAGGAACACAAATAGTGCAGTAAAAGGATGACATAGCAATCCAGTACCAGAAAATAAGTAAAATTACAATAATGAAGCTTACATGTGCAGAGCAATATACACCAAATAAACCGGTGTCGGAGTAATTTGTGCTAAATGCCATCATGCTTTCTGCTAAATTACTAGTGCTAATTCTGCGAGCCAGTCCAGACCTTCATTTTTTAAAAGAAGTGCATAATTAGTATTCTGTACTATAATTTGCACCATCTACACGTGCCTAGAACAACTTTTCTAATATTGCAATTAGCGCCATTGTTTCTTTGGGTACACATTTTGACAGGGCAGTTTTTAATTCATGCAGAGCACAAGGTACACACAGGGCAGTTTTCAATCTATTGTCTATGCTCTGTATGAATTACAAACTGGCATGTCAAAATGTGTACCCGTTTCTTTTCAGTCATTAACAAATAAGAATCCAACTAAGTAGAGTTGGAGCGAAAATAATTAAGCTACCTAACACCTTCCATTACTTTATTACTTCAACTAAATCAATTAATATCAAAACAACTTTCACCTTTCTTAATCTCAGTTCATGTTTGGGCCCATGTTAAAGATCGCAAAAGTATGATAAGATATTAACATTTATCACAATAGAAGCATAACATCACACTAAAATTCCTGTCGAAGAGAAAAAAAGGGTTGATGCTTCTGCAACTACCTCAAAATGTTGGAACTTTTCTTCGGGAAAAAAACCTTAAAAATACTTAGTATGTAAAAGAAATGGAAATTATCTCACCCTGTACAATTACCAACGCCCATGTTTCTATTCCAAGACCCTAATAAACTTTGTAATATCATAACAGGTATTGAACTTGGGTCAATCCATCCAGCCCCCTCAAAAGCTATTGCAAAGTGGACATTTGGGTTCTCGTAATCTGGCACCCTGATCTAAAACCAAAAGAAAGCTCTTAAATGAATTCATTTTTTCAAAAACCAACATGGTACGTCAATTAAAAAATGAATATATTCTCACGTCTGTTCCAATGAATTTAGCTGGAATCGCTTTAACTAGCTGATTTGCTGTGGTTGGATCTGTCGAAAATTTTGTGAATAATTTCTCAACTTTGTTGACAATATCTTCATGGTTGACTCCACCAGCAGCAGAGACAACCTAGCAATGTACAAAAAATGATGTTAACATAGTCACTCTTTGTTACCAATCATATATATTTAGGCCAAATTAAGTTCAATATCATTTCCATTGTTTATTTGGATTACTGAAAATAATAAGTCAAATGGAGGTCAAATTGCAAAATTGGTTTGATCCCATCTCAATTTCACAACAAGAATTCATCAGATGGCTTAAAATTGTGCATTTAGGGGACAGCAACCATACCGATCAAGTGTGTTACCAATAGGTCCAAAATAGCAATTTTTTCTTGAACATGGACATACCGTTCTGGGGCCAGTATAGTGAGTGGAGATATACCGCTCCAAATCATTACGTGAGATGGAGCGGATATTTTCTTCAGGTCCCAAAATCGTGTCCCCAAGCGGCTGTGTTGGAAATGCAGCTAAATGTAGATAGTCAAATATCACCTCTTGAACTTGTCCCTGTACCTAATTTTCTTAAAAGCCCACAAAATTATAATAAGTCACTCTACAAAGCTTAAAGGCCCACATATCTATATTATTTTTCCCTGGAATATAATTATTTTTTCCCCTGGCACAGTGTTTTCATTTAGAGAAACTTAAAATAACACTCAAACAGAGATATTTTTGCATACATAGCAATGAGCATTTTCAGGACAGAGACAGAAAAAAAGGGAAGCTTCAAGGATCTAGTGTGTAATTTGCTCCATGGTTTTATTTTTGCATACAAAATTTCTAAACGGTAACTAATTTTATAAGATTTCGTGATAAGAGCTTGACCATATGAGGAAAACACATATTAAAATTATAGAATGGAACAAGAGTTTTCACCTCTTGAGTATTCAAGCCGGGAAAAATTAAATATAAACATATATATTATTACCAAATAATCAAGAAGAGTACTTAATTTTATTGAAAAAGACAGCAAAGTTGTTAAAAGTACCAATAGAAGACAATAAGTTTCACCTCTTGCATTTCACGAAGAATCACACCTCTCTCCCTATTGATGGCACTCACAGGAAACGTCGAATTTTGCAAAATATCAGCCAAGATATCAGCTGCGACTCCAATATCCTTCGATTGCACATCAGCGAAGAAGGTAGTCTGCTCTCTAGATGTGTATGCATTCAATTTCGCACCCATATTCTCTATCTCTTCTTCTAAGCTCTGGGCCGTGCGCCTCTTGGTGCCCTTGAATATAAGGTGTTCGAGGAAATGCGCAGTCCCATTCGTACCAGACGCTTCAAACCGGCTGCCCGCATCAATCCACACGCCGACCGAGGCCATGCCGGTGGCGCATGGGTATGCCTGCGTTACAACACGAATGCCGTTGGATAAAGTACTGACGTTAACCTCCGGGAAGCGGAGAAAGGGAGTGTGGTCGATGGGTCTGGTCTTGGAGAGAGAGGCCTGGCGAAGGAAGCGTGGGTCTACTGAGGTAGGTTCATCTATGGTTTCGGGCAGCGAAAAGAGGTGGCGTCGCTTTAGAGGAGAGAGGAAGAGGGAGGTAGATTTCCTGCGCAAGCGAGAGAGGAGAATCGAAGCCATGATTCGTGACAACTGAGAGACTGTACTACTGCAGTAGGCTTGGTTTGTACTTGCACAAGGGGGTACGGTTGTAAGTGAAGCTTATACGTTGAGTGTTCGATGAAATGCCTACTGCCCTTCCCGCCGCCGCTGAAGAGGCGAAATCAATCTTTGCGCCGATTTAGCGAACAAATAACATGTTTGTTTGAATTGCGATCAATTGAATGGCTACACGACCGTCCGATTTAATTGAGTTTAGAGCTGAGCTAAGATCTGCGTTCTCCAGAAATAGACTGTAATGGGCTTTTGGGCTAGGTTCTTCTATTCCCGCTCTGGACCAACTGCATGTACGAATTATTACTTGTTAGAGAATAGTAGTAGGATTGATGAAATATTATGCTTATTACATATCCTTAATTGAGCAGGATGTGATGCTTTGGCAACTGGAGTTGCCTTGGGTAGTTGGGTCTAAGAAGAAGAAGAATTTAATAATTGAATTATGAAAAACCCTTCTTATAAATTTAAGGGCTGGCAATGCGTCGCTTACAGTTTTCATATCTGTCAAGTGGATAACTATCCGAATTATTAGTGTTACAATCATATTTAAAACAGAGAATAATACATAATTTTGTTTTGATTTACAGATTTAGAACAGCTAGGGTCTGATTTTTTATGTTGTGCAGTTAGGTGTGATCACTTAGTAAATTTTAGATCTATTTGCCTCTAGGCGGGAGCTTAAACCATCACAATTTTTTTTTCTTTCTATAATTATATTTTCTTTTTCTCTGCATACAGCATACCCTATACTAATCTTATTATTTTTAATGTTGTTACGTCATTTGCATTATTTTGATATCAATTTAGTGTGTGTTTTTACTACATTGTTTCCTTTAGACAGACTTTACTTGCATAACATAAAATATTTTAATCTAATTAGTAATTAAGTAAAAGTTGGAGATCAAGTCACTCAATTATTTAATATCCACACGGAAGATAACAAAGTGACGTAGTGTCCTGCTACCGCTATAACGAGTGCTTTCTTTTCTACATAAATATAGTGTTTTCTTTCTTGAAAAATAAATAAAATCACACTGTCTCAGTATAGTTTTCTGTCAAGAATTTTTTATTTTTGTAGCATTTTAAAATAATAAAAGTTAGAAAGTAGAAGACAGTTAGCTTGGTTTGCGTTTCACTCTGAATTTATTTACTTAATTTTTAATATAAAAACTTACATTTGTTGTTGTAACCTAAAATTTTACTTACTAATATTTTTCGTTGTTGATCGTTCAAAATAATCTGCTATATTATTTTATATTGTCGAGGATAAATTTTTTTTACCGAGTTTATAAGGCTTCAAACAATCTTCTTTGGAAGATCTGAGAACGGGATTTTTGGTTATACCCACAAAATATGTACATATCAGCTTTTCAGATTGTGGTTATAATAAGAAATCAGAGTTTGCTATCAAAAGTTGATAGTTACATGTTTGAAGTTTGAATTTTTACTTACATTTTTTTTAAATTTTCTTTGGCTTGCAGATTATTATTTTTCAATCAAAATAAATTATCTGTCAACAAATTAATATGCAATTTAAAAAATAAAATAATAATTTATTTCTATCGGTCATATTACTTCATAATACATCATTTTAATTTAGCATATTATTTGATATTTCTATTTTAATTTTAAACTATAAATAACGGCAAATAATAGTGCATATTAGTGTGTAACAATATAAATAATTACTTTTAATTTCAACAAAATAACAATAATTAATAATTATAATTTAAATTTTAATATAATTATTGTAACAAAGTAATATTTATATTATAAATAGTACAAATAAAAAAATCATATTACTAAAACAATTATAAACTATATTAAAAAAAATCAGTTTGCAATATTTACAATCTTTAATTACTTTAATGATTTTTAACATTTTACAGGGAGGTTACACGGATTTGCTCGAAAATGGTTGAGACTGCACTGTTAGTACGGTTCCTGAAGATTTGATTTTTCAATTTTTAAAATAAAAAATATGTATATATATATTAATAAATGTTTTAATTTGTTAGAAGGTATGTTGCATCTGAACAAGCATCGAGTTTAATTAATTGATTCATGATGGTTATTTAAGGTCTGACATTTGTTCTTTCAAGTGGACAAATCAATCTCGAGACAGTCAAAGAAGATCTACTAATTTGAATGCTTTGTGATTTGAAGAGAGATCTGTTACACTTAGGGGCACCTCTAATTGCTCAAAAACTGAAATTAAATTGCAATTGAAAGTAAAGAGATGAGTTTAGAGAAATTTGACACGCGGGGGGATAACGGAGTTCGGCAAAACAAAGGCCTACGTATCCGGGGCTTCGCAACCTTGTGAGGTGCGCCTTTCTATTACCCAATACGAAAGGATTACAACTTGTGAACCGTTGAGCCCTTACACACCAAGCGGGAAGTCAAACGGCCAACTCAAAGAGATGAGAACAAGGTCTCGATTGTCTAGAAACACAAGAGAAACACTCAATAGATCACTCTAACCTAATCTATATCAAGATTAGTGAAGTAGGTTTGAGGTTGCTTGAGGGATTTTGAAGTTTTAAGCTCTCACAACAATGGAGTAGGCTAAGCTCTCAGAAAATCGCTTTTGAATTAATTAAGGTCGGCTGAGATAGTGTGGGAAGAGATCCCATCACTCTATTTATAGTGTCAGCTCAAAAATGAGCCGTTTGACATAAAACGTTACTAACGTTTTATAAAACGTTACAACGTTTTATTCAAATGCGATTTTAGGATTTTAATTCTCTGACAGCTTAGTAAAACGTTACCAACGTTTTATAAAACGTTACAACGTTTTATAAAACGTTACAACGTTTTATCCTGTAAAAAACTTGATCAAAATAGAAGTTATTTGAAACTTAAATATACTTAAAACGTTACAACGTTTTATAAACGTTACAACGTTTCTAGTTGGTACTGAACAGCTGTGCTTCAGTAGTTCTGTAGCTGTTAAACGTTACAACGTTTGTATAACGTTATAACGCTGTAACATAGTTTCTTCTTTTGATCAGTTTATTGTTTCAGACCAATGTAAAACGTTACAACATTTTGAAAACGTTACCAACGTTTTATCCCATTTTAATCAACTTCACACATACTTTACCAAGTTTCTGATTTTACAATTTGTATTCTTGATAAAAGTTTTCGTGATTTCTTCAGTCCAAGCATATTATACTGCAGTTCTTACTCTTCTTGGACCTACATATTCTCGAAATAGAAGAAATCGTAAAATTCAATAATTGTATGTTTTTGCAAATTAGTCAAATAGACGTAAAAGATTATTGTACGAACAACAAGATCGAGATGCAACTGTCTTCTCATCATCCGACACATTTCCTTCCTCTACCAAAAACACGCAAAATTTGTTAGATCATATATCTGAACTTCCAAATTATGAGGATTATTTATTGAATGCCATCGACTTAATTTGTGATTAATTTGGGCAATTTGGTGAAACAGGCAGACCAATGACGTGGATTGATCGGGCTATCGGATTATTAGCTTTACAATTTTCTTTCGAATGGTCAAACTCAAGGTAACCTACTACAACGGGCCCACTGTTGACTGTACATGGCAGTCGTAACCTGAAATTAATATGGTTCAATTACTATGGATTAGATACTATGGTGGTGTTTGATTCTGGTCTTAGATTAATAAGTCTTAAGTTGATTATTTCAACTTAGGTCTCCGCTGCCAAGGTTTAAAAAAAAAAAAAAAAATTAGGTCGTCAAAGTTATATATATTTGGTTGAGGTTAAAATTAAGTCATAGCTTAAGTTATTTTTTGTTTAATTAGAGTTGGTGGTTTAAGTTATAACTTTTTTGAGTAAGGTTAAAATGCAATATTGATTTTGTGTCCAACCATATCCCACGTCTCTATCTCTGTTTACAAAGTTCAAACAATCGATCCGAACCGCTCAACATGATATACATATTAAAATTTGCTTAGAGACCAAATTTTATATTTTTTTGGAATTTTTTTATTATTATTTTAGATAGGTACAAAATCACTGTTTTTGGATGGTCCAGATGCAGTGATTTTGTACCTATCTAAAAAAATAGTAAAAAAAATTAAAAAAAATATAAAATTTGGTCCCTAAGTACACTTTAATATGGAGATTGTGTTGAGCCACTCGGATTAGCCGTTTGAACTTTGAGAATAGAGATAAAGAGGTGGGGGTATGGTTGGGGCACAAAACCAATGATGTATTTTAATCCTACTGAACTTTTTTGAGAAAATGTTTAAGTTATAACTAATTAAAGTTATTTATATTGTATTTCATATAATTTTTTTTATTTAGTAATTTATGATAAAATTTATCTAGCATTATATGTAGATTTTTCGTAACTTTTATCAAATTGAATAGTTTTTTCATTCCATTTAATTAAAAAATTATATCTTTGTAATAATTTAAAAGTAGATTAAAATTATAAATGGAATTAAAAATAATAACATTTTATATTTTATAATATTAGATACATGATATATTTATTTGTATAATTTTCGATTAAATTATATGTTATCAATTTATTTGCTAATTATTGTTATTTGTTTTGTTTGGAGCTTAATACATGTGTAGTGACCGTTGGAAATTAATTTACATAAAGTGCATTAACAAATTAGCTAATTTAAACAAATCTGAATCACATTGACATGATATAGACTAGATCAAATTTGATGCAAAATATAAATAAAAGAGTAAAACATACTTAGTATCAAAGTACAATTTAATTAGATTTGAAATTCAAATGATTAAGCTGAACTGTTTAATGAAATTCTTCCATTTTACTAATTAAAGTTAGGGACGAGTTTCTCATTTAGACAAACATATAAATTTATTGTAGTTCGAGAATCATATAATTAATAAGTTTCATCAAGGTTCTAAATAGCGTGCTATAGCGTTTTCGGACTATAAAAGCTATGGCGCTATCAGTGCTATAGCGCCGCTATTTGGGCATAGCACTGTTTTTTTAACCAGTCCGCTATGACGTGATAAACGCTATTTAAATCTTTGAGTTTCACAGATGATTTGTTGATATTTGAATTATATTATACTTGACATTTGCAAACTTAAGTCACAAATTTGGACAAAAAGTTAAACCACCTCGATAAGTGGCTTAACTTTTTATGATTTAGACTAATCTAAAGATTGATTTATGCCATCTTATGCCGATTTAAATTTCAAAATCAGTCTTTATCTACTACTTAAGTCAATATTTTTTCGTGTGAGAAGTACGTTGTAGATTCGAAATCAGGTTAGACAATCTCTTATAAATTTTTAAAGTTAAAAATCTCACCTCCATCTGTATCTAAAATAATAATATAATTTGAGAAAATGAATATACTAAAATTTACTTTAATAAAATAAAAAATTACAGTATTTATTGTTACTAATCATTAGAAAACAAAATATTACAAACTTTAATTGTAAACAATATATTAACTAGTTAAGTCACAAGGTTTTCATGGCAAACAAAATTTCTCCAACTTTCCAACCTAAATTACCTAATCAACGGTCAAATCTTGCAACTATAAAAAATACAGACCGTAGAAACCAAAAAGAGAAAAAGAAAAAGAAAAAGAAAAAGACATTACAGGATATAGTCAACAGTCAAACAAAATATCCCACCATTCTATAAGAATCTAAGCCACAAATAATGCAAGCAGAATCCAATGCCTATCTTCCATCTCAATTGAAACCTCTGTGATTCCCTCCATTGTACAAATTAAGCAAAGAATTTTATCTTTATCAATGGCAAGTCAAGGTGACCTACCACCCCAATCCAACACATCTTTGCCTGAGCTCCTCGGCTCGAACCACTGGTCCGGCCTACTCGACCCGCTCGACCTGTCTCTACGCGGCTTTGTCTTGCTATGTGGGGACCTCATCCAAGTCACTTATGACTCGTTCAACTCGGATCCGCACTCCAAGTACACCGGCAGCTGCCGCTACTCCAAATCAAATCTCCTTCAAAAGGTTTTCTAACAATTTTAGGTGCCATTATTGCTTGCTCCATGAAAGAAAATTTTCGGGTTGCAATTTTCACAACAATTTTCCTATCAATTTGTTTTGGCCCAAAATGAAATTAATATATAGTCAGTATTTTACATGTTTATAACACGTGGAAAAGAGCATCACTTAAGTTTTTGAGAAACAAGCATCACTTAATTAGCTCCCAAATTGTATACCAAAGAGCATTAATTAGAAGATGAGAATTAATTAGAATCAAGAATGTCAACAATTATTTTTAAGGCCAAATCTCAAGAAATAATTAAAGACCATCAAGTAGATTCAAGTTTATAGACATACATAATTTGTTAAAGTAATACAAGTTACTCTGGCCTTGTGTAAATGTTGAAATTATTTATATATATCACCATATTATAGGTTCTCTTTCCTGCTGCCTCTGACCTCACAGTCTCTGCATATCTGTACGCCACGTCAGAGGTGTCAGTGCCTAAAGATTTTCTACTCTTCTCACTATCCGACGAAGCATGGAGCAAGGAATCAAATTGGATGGGCTACGTAGCGATCTCTAATCCATCTCCAACCACCAAACGGCGTGTGATCTATGTCGCATGGCGTGGCACAATACGCACCTTAGAATGGGTAGATGTGCTACATCCACTGCAAGAGTCGATCCGTTCCATTCTCTCTTCTTCAAACAAGGACATCCCGGACGATTCAGGAGATGATCCCAAGGTGATGAAAGGATGGTATACAATTTACACATCGAGCAATGCGAAATCGCCATTCTCAAAACTTAGTGCAAGGGACCAACTCTTATATGCAATTAAACAGCTCATCGATCGGTACAAAGATGAGAGTGAACTGAGCATTGTTTGCACTGGTCATAGCCTAGGCGCAGCGCTAGCGACACTAAGTGCTTTTGACATAGTCGAGAGTGGCTTAGCAAAACTAGATGGCAAACCCGATATTCAGGTTACATCAATAGTATTTGGTTCACCTCAAGTTGGAAACAAAGAGTTCAAAGAGAGATTGGAGATGCATCAAAACCTAAGAGTTTTACGTGTCAAGAACAAACCGGATGTGATACCAATATACCCGACCGGCATTTTAGGCTACGTTAATGTCGGTCAGGAACTTCTCATTGACTCAAAGAAATCACCATATTTGAAGGAGTCAACGACAAACGTAGGAGATTACCACAACTTGCAAGGTATTTTGCACACCGTTGCGGGGTGGAACGGTGAAAAGGGAGAATTCAAGTTACAAGTGAAGAGAAGCATTGCACTTGTTAACAAATCGTCGGAGTTTTTGAAGGACGAATTATTGGTGCCGGGTTCGTGGTGGGTGGAGACAAATAAAGGGATGATTTTAGGAGATGATGGGGAATGGCAGCTGCAGGTGCCACCTGATGAAGATTTGCCGGTGCCGCCGCCAGAAGGAAAGGCAGATATGGTGCCGAGTTTTGATATCAATGGCGTTTCTGAGAAAAAAGTAGAGTTGAATGACAACAGTAAATCAGGTCAAAAATCGGGTCCATTTGATTGCTGTTTTAGAGCAGTGTAGATGATTTGAAGATCCTTTCAAGTTTTTCTTTTTCTTTTTTGAGAGTGATTTATTTGGGGGTTCTTAGTGGCTTGTTTATGCTATTGTATATTTGTATGTTGCTGTTTATGCATTTTAACAGTATAGTTCATTGTTTCGTTTCTTTTGAGCAATATTTAGTAGTTCATTGTCAGGCTGCCACAATTGGATTTATGATGTTTTTTTTTGGGAAAATTAGTTTTATGCCACTTCAAAACATTGAAATTATGAAATTGCCACCCCAAAACTTGAAATTAGTTTTTTGCCACTCCAAAACTTAGAAATTTATGAAATTGCCACATCTATACAACTAATATACATATTAAAATAAAAATATTCTGAAAAATACAATAAATTTATATATGGACTAAAATACCCTTCAATTCATCTCTGATATATCCAGTGGCATTGTTTTTATTCTATTTTAAGGAACAATCATTTAATCTGCGTTTTTATTATATCTCAATTTTTGTGTGCAGGAAAAGAACAAGGAAGACTTAGAAACACCAAGAATAGGCTGGACTAAGGGTTGAGATTGGTTACGAAATTGTGTTTCTATTTTGTTATTCTGAGAATGTTGTTTTGTTTTGGAGCATTGTTTTTATTCCATTTGGAGCATTGTCTTGTTTGTATTTCATTTTAATATTCTCCAGAAGGTTGATAATAGGTACTGACTAGTACATAGGTACTAAGCTCCAGAAGCATTGTCTTGTTTGTATTCCATTGTCTTGTTTGTATTCCTGACTGGTACATAGGTACTGATGGTTACCATTGATAGTGAGAAACATGATAACAAGCACTGTAAGAGCTGTTGCATCCCTGGTTCTGGTTGCCATTGTTGATGACAGAGATAGATAGCTAGCTAAATAAGCATGATAACACTCTGCCTCTTTAAATACTAGAGGAGCTCCTCATTACAAGCTTACAAGCTTATACAGTACTAATTCTGAGTGATTGTGCGTCTGGCTAGTAAGATGTACTTGTTTACGTTATCTTTTTTGTTTACACGAACGGGTTAGATTGACTAAAAAAATTCCAACACAGATAATAAGACGAATATAATCGGACTTTAAATAAAGTTGTGCCCAAACCCTTCAGGCAAAATCCATCCCTCGTTTTATTTCATGAAAACAAATCCTCAAGCACATTGGAAATGTTCATCAACAAGTGACTTATAATTGCAACAATTTAGACAATCTTTGTTGCGTCATCAAACAAACTTAAATTGCATGAAATTTAATTGTTATGCTTTATATATGTTCAATAAAATACATATAAATTTACTTCCTAATTTTTAATTTCATCAATTATTTTAAGAAAAAGATTCTTAAAATTGTTAAAATTACCATTGGCAACTGATTCATCCTCATTATACAACTTACAAGATCCTAATTGATTAAAGACAACTTACAAGATCCTTATTACAACTAAAGTGTGTTCTGCAGCATGTACAAGAGGCTACAAAATTGTCGTTCATATTTTCATGCATCCATTCTTTTTATCATAAAAAAATACTAATTTCAGAATGAATATTTGATAGTATATAAAATCAATAAATGAAAAAAATAAATCTAGAAAAAATAAAAATGGTTATTCATTAGAACTCAACAGCACTACTATAGAAAATGGTCAAATTCAGGATGCTCTCCACCTTTTGCTAATGGCATAACAAACCTGAACCCATCAAACATGCCGCCTCCCTCTGGACCCGCTAACCCGGCATCCGTCATCCCAAAACCAACCATGGGAGAGGAGTTCCAGTGTGCCGGTGTGTTTGTTTCAGAGCCCATAATTGCCAGAGAATTTTGCTCCGAGTTGCAAGAATTTCTCCTGTTGTTGCCAGAATTGCCTAATTGAAGAGGCGCATTGATTGCTGTTGCTGGTTCTTCTGTGTTAATTCAAAATATGAATGGTAGAAATCAGGCTATTATTTTATTGTTTATTCATCTAAGATTAATTTATGTGGGAATAAAGGGTATGACTTTATATTCAGTCTCTGCAGTTCAAAACACACCAAAATTGATCAAATCGAGTTCTCTTTTTGTTCCGAGAATTGAAACTAAAATTATAATAGCAAGTAAATAGACCTGTATATTATGGTGTACAAGATTAAATCTAAAAGGTCTTACAAAATCAAATAAAGTTCATTAAGCTAATTTGGCTTTCAAAACCACAAACTAAAATAACCATGCTGTTCCAACTAATGTTGTTAAATCAAAATTCGCATTAAGTGTCATTTTATTTTGATTTTATTTTGAATTGATCATATCGTATATCGAATCAAATGACAAGCTCCACTTAACCATAATGGGAATGAATTAAACAACTAATGAGACTTATAGGAAACAAATTTCATTAGAAATTGTATATATGTCTGTGTGGGCTTTGGATAAGATGCACGCTATTAAGCAACAGCTAGGGTAGTAATAGCTAATGCAAAAATAAACTTAAAACGCTATTGAATAATTTCAAATTAAACATATTTACCAGTATTCCTCAGAATCAACGCCTAATTATCGAAGAAAAATGCAAGTAGATCCAAGGGTACTCAATAGAGAACTGAGAGAGAGAGATCCCCTGATAGGGAGAGAGAGAGATCGCGACTGAGAGAGAGTGACTGGAGAGAGATCGCCAGTGAGAGAGATCACCGTTTCCGACTTGGTTGGGGTGCTCGGCGACTGAGAGAGAAAGATCGCGAGAAATGGGTGCTAGGGATTACGGGAGGGAGAGTGAGTGACTGTGAGAATCAATTTCAATTTTCTCTGTTTAATTAAAGGAAGGGTAAAATTGGAAATACAAAAATACGTTTTTTATACAATATTTTTCAGAATAATTTTAATTAAATATGTACAATATTTTTCAGAATAATTTTATAAATAGGGCAAATTCATAAATTGATTGATTTTGGAGTGGTAAAAATCTAATTTTAAGTTTTGGGATGGCAATTTCATAATTTCAATGTTTTGGAGTGGCACAAAAAAAAATTTCCCTTTTTTTTTTGAGAAAGGATTTATGATGTATTTAAATGAACATGAATTATAGTGCATCCCTTAATATATATCATTATTTATAGAACTTTATTTTGGATTTGATATCAGTCTATAGTCTATCCTGTTCAGGCATTCCTCTTGTGTTGTAATCTGTAATGCAACTCCTTGCACTTGCGCTCTATAATTGATAGCATGCTAATAGTGCCAACAGCAAAATTATTCTTTTCAAAACCATGTGCATAGAACTAGCTGGGAAACTGCTCAATCAGCTTATCCCACTAAAACAATTCCATCATTGCCATGTGAAGTGGGGCTTTAGTCATGATGGCAGCAGGAAGATGATTATATCATAAAATAAATTCTAGCTGTCTGTTTTGAAACGTTTCTGGGACCAAATATTGACAGATATATTAAAATAAAAAAATAAAAAATAATGAAATTAAAGTGCTTTTTTATCCAGGTGGGCCCTGTAGATGTTGGGCTTTTACAGGGCTCCCGTACCCACAGCCCAAGTAATTATCGGATCGAACAAGTTTACTGGATATGAAAACCGCACCATTTTAGTCGGATCGAACGAGCTTACTGAGACAAACCCGATCCGATCCATCAATTCGGCTTCTTTCTCCAAGGTGGAAAAGGTCGAAGTCGAATTGTGAGAACTCGAATCCATGGATTTCTACAAACCCTAACCCCAGAACTGAAAACCCTAATTCTTTGCGACGCCATGGATGCGAAAGATATACTAGGTCTCCCTAAAACAGCATTTCCTGGTAACCAGGAGAGGAAGTCTCGGACTCCGAAGGAGCCCCAGAGAAAACCCGATGGCGTGTCTAGAGAGGTAGTCTCTCATACCAATCTCTACGAAATTTCTTCTAAATTTCACTTAGTTTAGCGTGTGTGTGTGTGTGTGTGTTTTTTTTTTTTTTTTTCCACTTTGTCAATATCTGCTGAAATTTGAATGTAGGTGTATGCGCTTACTGGAGGGGTTCTACCACCTCTCATGCCCAATTTGGACCCATTGCACTTAAAGAAGAGACCTATTGTTGGTAAAGAGAAGGTTAGATATATGAATATGTGGGATTTCTTTATTCAAAATTAAGATTGGACTAGAAGATGAGAATTGCGTCTGACTTGATTAGCCTAAGCATTCTTAAATATATTTTTAAGATGCTGTATGTCTTATTACTTCTTATTTTGCATGTTCGAATCATCATTTCAGTTTTATTGCATGAATAACTAGTTAGTGTTTTTTTTTCAAATAAAATTTGTGAAGATTTTCATGTGCAGATTACATGGCAGTGGCTGCCATTCACATCCACAGCTCGTACTGATAACTTGCAACTTTACCACTGGGTTAGTTTATACTGTTTTTGTATAATTGTGCATGATTTGTGATTCATTCACTATTCTGACTCAAAAAGCTGGCCTTTTGATCTTTTGCTTCTTTTGTTTTGAAATGAAAAAAAAAAAAATCTAGGTCAGAGTTGTTAACGGGGTCCCACCAACAGGAGACTATGCATTCGCGAAGTGTAATAAGGTAGCATAAAAAATATGTACATTGCTTTCATTCTTGAGAAATATTTGGCATTATCTTATTTCATACAAACTGTTATATGTAGTCGGTGGATGTACTGAAATATACGGATGAGGAATATGAGAAGCACTTGACTGATAATGTAGGTAATTGTTTTAAATATTTGAATAATATAGAAAGCTGTTATTGCCACTTATTGCTCTCACAATATTTTGTAGAGAAGTTAAATTCATTTAATTTGAATAAACATAGGCATGGAGCAAGGAAGAAACAGACAAATTGTTCGAGCTATGCGAAAGATTTGACCTTCGCTTCGTAGTTATAGCTGATAGGTTCCCTAGTGATCGTACAGTTGAAGAATTAAAAAGCCGCTATTATTCTGGTACATTTACTTTTTATCTACATTATGCTTCTTTTGCAGATTACCCGAACAATTTTGTTTGTTTGCAAGAAGTACATGTATTTTGTCTTACAGCTTCTGCATAACAATTTTTTTTTTTTTTTTTGCATGTAACACCTAACCATTAACAGAGAAAGTGGGCAAATATCCTGACTTTTAGATGAACTTACCATGTTGCAACAAATAAACTTTTCTGTGGCAGTAATCGACAGTTTGACTTTATTGCAAATATCTCAGAAATTTTTTTTGATTCAGTTGCAAATATCAGAATTATTGAGTCCTATGCACAAATACTGCATAATGTTGAGAGCAATTTTGGAGAAGTGCTCATTTTACTGGGAGATACCATTTAGGAAGTGCATTGAAAATTTTGTATTATATCTAAAAAAATTCTTACAATGTGACAGTTACAAGAAAGCTTCTAATTGCAAGAGCAGCTTCACCTGATGATGTCGCTAACCATCCTCTAGTTAAGGTACTACAAATATATTACACTAAATTAGAAAATTATGTTCCTACGTTCAATGTACATTGAATAAACCCATTTCTTATCACTTTATGTAGGAACAATTCAATGCAAAACATGAAACAGAGCGAAAGCGTGCCTTGTCAGCAGTGCTTTCTCAAACCAAACAGCAGGAGCGCAAGGACTCTGAGGCAAGTTTTCTTTATCTTACTGGTTATGAACTGGTCCCAAGAGAAATTTTTTAAGTAATTGCTTTCTTCTATTTGCGTGTAATTTGTAGTTCTATTGGGAGATTTCTTTATGCTAGTTTTGGAAGAGCTGACTTGCTTGTAGATTGTATACATACCAGCTGTTCATAGAATGGTTAAGCGGTGCCTCATGTAGCTGAGATGAAATTTTATTAATATTTATGTTTTTTTTTTCTTTTCAGATTCTCACTGAAGCCAAACGAATTATGGAAACACGTACACCTAGCAAAGTAAATACTTCAGCTTTACATCTAATAAAGTAATATTGTATTCTTTTTATTGACATTGGTATTTTTCTCATGTAAGTAAAATACGTACTTTATCTGTTTGATCGGCAGGCTGATGAAGTGGAGTTGCAAGGCCAGAGTGAAGTGGGAAGTGGTGAGAAAGCAACTGGAGCTGGTGAAGATGCGTCTCCAGTTACAGCTTCTACTGATGCACCTCCAGTTGTTCCAGATACCTCTTCTATTCCTGCTAATCTTCGGGCGGTAAATTTTGCATATTTTTTAGCGTTATTTATTCATCTTACTTTTCATCTTTTTGTTATTATGTACTTCTCTAGAATGCAAAAGGTCTTTTTCAAAAATACCCATGCATGATGGTACTTGCAGAAAACCCTGCAATTTCTGGCATTTACAGAAAGCCCCAGTGCCAACTGTGTATAGAAAGAGAATGAAGGATGACTTTTTGTCTCCAACATTATACTACTGAAATAGTATTTGAATTTTTCTTTCCTAATTCTTGTTTGATTCTTTTGAAAAAATTATAGTTAACCAATTTTTTTTCTTCAGTTTTACAGCGAACAAATAGATATTATTGTTCTTTTGCAATTGTACAATGAAAACTCTATTATATAAGACAGCTCAGAAAATGAACAGTTGACCACCGTATATTTTTATCAGACTTGACCTGACCGTACAGTACTCGTATGTGAAATTGCAACTCTGCCTCTCTCTCACACATGTATGGAAATATACTTTGATACAGCTAAAAGTGTACCTGAGAACAAATGCACTAGATCAAATGTTGCAAGCGGTGAGCTCAGCTTCAGGCCGTACCAATATACATATCGAGCAGATGATACAAGATCTCTCGGTAATCTTCCTTTGTTGCTCTGTTTATTTATTATTTATTTTTTTGTGTAATGGCATCAAGTTCTAGTATATTATCTCACTGAATAGTAATATATGTTTGACTTTGTTTTCGGTAGGTCAATCTCAAACCGAAGGTACCTACAAAAGCTGTATGTGCTGAGCATCTCGAGTTGCGTAAAGAGATTCTCACGCTTCTCAACTTGCAGAAGCAGGTTCTTGAATTTACACTAAACAATAATCTTTTTCAAGTTGTCACTGTTTTTAACCAAAAAATTGCTCCTTCATTCTGAATAATTTATGGAAAATGAGGAGCATTTTGGTTCTGCATTTAAAAATATGGGAAACTTATTTTTCATAATTTTTTTCTGCACGTAAGCATGTTTATAATTTTGGAGGAATAAGAGGATATTTCTCAATTGTATATGCGTGTGTGGGATATTTTATGGTTCCTTAACTGGTTTATCATACAATACACAGATTTATAACCTTTATTTAACTTCAGTGATGTCACTGATGTTCTTTCTTCCCCTTTGGTCTTCACTTATTATTTTTGCTTATTTTGTAACGGTATAGATGCAAAAAGTTACAGAAGCAACAGGAACAGGTTCAGGAAGCCGCGAGAGACCAAATTCTGAGGCACCGAGCACTCCTAAGGTACAACAAAAAAACTATTGCCTATTTACTTATTTGACAAAGATGGAATGACTTAATTGGAAGATTATGAATGTTCATTGAGAGTTGGGCATATCAAAGTTGAGTAATTAATGCATGAATGTCTGCCTCTGCCAAGTTTACGGTGTGGAGAAATCCCCCCCCCCCTCCCCATACCATCCCGCCCACACACACAATCAAACAAAAATCGGCCCACAAAAACCAGCACTAGTTGTCAGGTAGTTTGGGAGCATCTTATATCATAGTTAGAATTTTGGGTGAGAATAACAGTTTGTTCTCTGTATATTGACATCATTGTGATTCTGTCCACAGCGATCTAACAGAGATATGGATCGAGCATTTGTTCCAGATGCCGTTGGCAAAAGGGATCAGAAACGCAAGGTTCTATTTTCAATTTCCCTGTTTAATATAATAATAATCATTTTTGGTTCTTTGATTTTGTCAACTGATATTATGGTTTTATGCATAAAGGCCCCGGGAAGATTTGAACCACCTCCATCACCCCCTCAGTCAAAGAGACCTCGCAAGTACAAGGCTTCTGATTGAATAATTGGTGAAAAATTCACTCTTTAACAATTCTTTAAGTCAGCCTCCATGACTTTGAATATTTGACATTGCTAATGATATGATATATATTTCTTTTCTCAGTTCATGTGGAGAAAATATTTTTGGCAGGAAGCAATACTACTGACAATTTGTAATCTCTTTGCTTCCATGTATATTCTAGAAAGAACAGTTTTTCATGAAATCAGCTAATCTAGGTGTGTTAGTAGCTTAGGTGAGGCTGTTATCTCTTAATTTGATGGCCCCTTATCATGTTCAGTAGTCCAGTGTACCAGTATATTTTTAGTTTATTCGAGTGCATGATCTGTCCCTTTTGCTAGTTTTTAAGTTGTACTTGTAACTTCAAATGGTCTAGGGTTGATTATAACCCAAAATAGACAATACAAGGGATCACTTCCCTGTCAGATCTGGGCAAACATAAAGTTGTCATAAAGTTCTGGCTGTGTTTTGCTTGTACTCTCCAATATTGTACCAATTCTAACTTAATTTCATCAACAAAAACGAAAATGTGTTGGTTCTATTGTCTCCAACTATCCACTCAGTTCTTTTTTTATCTTCAGGATTTTTTTTGCTTGGTTGGTAAATTGTTATGCTGAGTTTATACTTAACAGTGTATTGAAACTAAGATCTTTTACATTGATAGATATAATACCAGCATACCAATCAAGATATGAAAGAATCATGTTAAGTAATGGATAAAATAGATCCTTGTAATGTAATAATTTATGAGTGAGGCTATGGTACTATGTATAGTGCATATAATTGGTTTGTACTATGGATTAGTATTTTCATTTTCAAAGTTTAAACATGCGATCGATCTGAACTTTTCAAGATGATCTTCATATGAAAATGTACTTGTAGACTAAATTTTGTATTTTAATCTTTTTTTCTATTTTTGTAGAATCATTAGATCAAGTAATTTTCCACCTATCTAACAAAATTGTAAAAAAATTCTAAAAAATGTAAAACTTGATGGACAAGTATATTTTTCGTTGGAGGGTTCTGAATTCTGATCGATTGTTTGAACTTTGATAATACCATAGCTTCACTCATAATTTAATAATACAATTTGTCCTCTACAATTACAAAGAAACCGAAGATCACTAAAAAAATCAACACGCTAAGTATACCATGAACACACAAAATAAAAACTATATTACATCAGTTTTCTGTCTATTCAATGCCATCAATAACTGTATTAAAAACATTTGTACATGTGGGCCAGAGGTAAAGGTAAGCATCAGGCCCCGCGTGTGCATGCATTTGTCATGGAAATCAAGCTACTGTGCTAGATTTGATGCTGATATGTTCTTCTGATGCATGTACTTGTTTCAGTTTTTTGTGATATTATTAGTCTTTCTCTTCAATTTTGTCTTCCCATTTTTTCAATTTTAACAATCTTATCGTTGTCATACATGTGAGGCAATTATTTCATTACCTACGAGTTTTAATAAAAAAAAAAAAAGGCAATTTTTTCATAGAAATATCACGACTAATATTGTTACTGAGAAAAGACTATTTTATAGTAGAAGCATGGTGAGATTTGAGCTCGATCGGGATTGACAACGAAACTTCAGAATCTCTCTTGGGACATATTAAGGTGGTTCGACTAATTCGTATCCTGATTTGAAGAAATTTCTCAAAAGAACCAACTACTTAATTTGCGAGGAGATTTGAATACCAGGTTCTCCATATTTGATACTATTAAACTTAAACTAAGGTTTTCCGGAAAATCTAGGACTAGTCTTTGAAAAGGCAAAAATCAATAAGCAGCAAATCACAACAATTGTATAGATAATAAAGCGACTACTGTAATTATAAAGGAGTAAGAGAAAAGTAGGATTAAACTGAAATCTCTAGACGCGACTGGTTTGGATCTTTTTCCTTAAATTAAATTAAAGAGGTATACTTAAATTTTATATAATCACGCGAATACACCACATCTTTTTGCGTCTTTTATCGACTTGGAATAAGATGCTCGTTTTAATAAGCCACGCTCAACAGATTCTTCAATGAGAAAAAGAAGATTCTGCAATGAGAAAAAGAAGAAAAAAGGAGAAAAAGAAATAAGATGCTCCTTTTAATAAGCCCATCCATTCTTAATTGTTTATATTATATTATTTTTTATGAAGGAAGCACGAAACTCATTTTCAATTAAGTATCAACCAGTAGGCCTTTTTTAAATAATTTTTCATTTGGCAGTACGTGACAAGGAAATTATACAGACAGACGTACCAATCAGTAACCAACAATAAATATGAAAACAAAGTTAAGAGTGTGATGTGTTTATCAAAAGAAGGTGAGTATAATTTCGAAAGTCTATCAGATTATTTTTAAATGACAAATTTAAAATGTTAAAATTTATCTACTTTATCAGTGATGTATGTATATGATTTTTTTTTTTGAAAGTTTCGAATTCATTTAGGAGTAAGGCTTTGGTGCTATGGATAACATAATACCATCCGTGCTACGGTTTCAAAAACTTATCAAATAAATTTTAAACTTCGATTTAAGTAGCTTTGTAAATTGGTTATATAATGAATTTGTAGAATGTCGATTTTTACTATTTTTTTATGATTTATAAAGATGACTTAAAAATAAAAGAAAATTGTTAATATTTTATGCCAGTTTTTGCAATCTCTCATAAATCATAAAAAATAGTAAAAAATAATTAAATAAAATAAAAATTAATATTCTACAAGTTATTATATAATCAATTTATTGAGATACTTAAATCGAGGTTTGAATTTTGTCCGATATGTTTTGAGACTGTAACACAGATGATCTTATGCTATCCATAGCACCCAAGTCTTACTCTTTATTTAGTATAAAATCAAGCGGTAAAATAAAATAAAATAATGAATAGATAAAACAACTTATAAAATAACTTACAAAAAGTTTATTTTTTTACCGCTTGACTTTGCACTAAATAAATTCAAAACTTTCAAAAAATTTTAAATACATACATCACTCAGAAATTAAATTGATTTTAACGATTTGAATTCATCATTTAAAAACAATACGATAGACTTAAAAAGTTATGCTCACCAACCTTAATAAGCATGTATATCACTCCCAGTTTTGCTGATCTATTTTCTCTTGTAGATTTGTCAAGGTCTGCAATCCTCGTCATCATGTATTAAATTTTGAACGTAATGCCAAACTGTCAATCAGCCAGCAGTAATAGTAAATCTCAATGCACCAACAAAACAAGACCATCTTTTTATATAATTTATAGAATTATTACAATTACCTAATTTTTGTAGTACAATTATCCAATTGTCATGTCAGTAGAGTAATATGCTTACTTCTACGGTAATTAACATGTGTTATTTTGACAAAAACCCAGTGTGGGTCCCACCGTCCCACCGTCCCACCGTCCCAGACTTTAGTCTTTTTATTTAAAGCATGGCATTGGCTGCCAAGTTTTCCCAGACTTTTTAAGTCTCTATGAAGTTTCTGTGATAATTTGGTCAAGAGTATTTGGAATCAGGAGAGTTCATTTTTAAGCAATGGTTTAAATAGCAATTATAGTGTGACGGCTAAAAAAAATAAGCAATTGCACTAAGTAACTAGTTATATATCACTCATAACGTTATAGCTTTTAGGGTCCGAAAAAACTATAACGTAGCTATAGCTATTTATTTAGAACACTGTTTTAAGTATTTATATTTGAATCTATTTTTTTAGCTAGCTATTTAGAACACTGTTTTAAGTATTTATATTTGAATCTATTTCTAAACGTATTCAATTAATTTTTTATAATTAAAAAGTTGAACTGAGTCACTGATCCAATCCATTTTTTTTTTGGACATTTTTAGTGTTCTGTAAATCATGAGAATCATGTGACCATTGATCTATCAAAAGAAAACGAGATAATTTAACCAGTTTTGGAGTTCTCTCGCGTTCTCCGCTCGATATTTGTTTCTTTAATCCCCGGAAGAACTATCTTATCTTATCGTAAGAAAATCCTCATGCACATCTGACAGGCGGGGCTCGCAGTCGGACAATTTTCTAGTTTTCTTACGCACCTCAACAAAGATATGGGTTTTAAATTAAAAAAAAATATATATCATTTAATCATTAAAAGAAAAACAATAGATATATCAATGCATCATAGATATCAACCTCTATTTTTTTTAGGACGGAAGTAAAATTGTAAAAAGGAGAGCTGTCTTATTCCCTTCTGGGTCACTGACCTCTCACTGTATAACGACTTCGTCTTCCAGTAATATCTACTATCTGTAACTATCTTCCTATTTTCGATTTCACTTCAAGAATTCGATCTATATTCAATTTGTATATATTACCCACAATAGCAAAAAATGGTAGCAAAGAAGGTTAAAATCGCAATTATAGGAGCAGGCATGGCAGGGCTTACTGCTGCGAACCGGCTACACACCACATCGCACGACCTATTTGATCTGACGGTTTTCGAGGCTGGCCACCGCATCGGTGGACGAATACTGACCTCATATTTTGCTGGAGACAGAATTGAGATGGGTGCTACGTGGATCCACGGTATTGGTGGAAGCCCTGTGTATGCTCTGGCTACCGAACAAAATCTCCTAGAAGAGTCCTCGTGTAACTGGGAGCGGATGGATGGGTTCCCTTCCGACCCGTTGACAGTCGCTGAAGGCGGTTTCACGGTGGACCAGGACCATATAGCCGGACCGATCTCCTCTCTGTATCATAGCCTCATGGATAACGCCCGTACAGGACATGCCACGTCACCGGACGGAGATCCTAGCGTCGGAGCATACCTCAGGCAAGGTTTTCAACAGTACCAAGCCACTCGTGCCGCAAGTGCCGACACTGGCTGTAGAGATAACACGTCCAGTCTAGACGCCCTACAAGAATCCCTCTTTGCCATGGAAGAGTGCATAGAGCGCGAGTGCACGTCAGCTGACGACCTCTCCGATCTGAATCTCTCAGCCGAGAGCGAGTACATAGATTTCCCGGGAGAACATATCACCATTGCCAAGGGATACTCTCGAATCGTGGAGCATCTCGCCTCGGGATTGCCGCCCGGTACGATTCGCCTGGGGCAAAGGCTCTGTCGGGTTGAGTGGTGTTCAGGCGATGGCACTCCGCCGGACGGATCGTCGCCGGTGCGCCTCCAGTTCAGCGACAATACGGTTGTACATGCGGATCATGTTATAGTTACAGTATCTCTTGGTGTTTTGAAAGCTGAAATTGACAAGGATTTTCGAAAGGGAAATGGAATCGGAATCCATTTCGATCCCGCCTTGCCAGATTTTAAGCGGGAAGCGATCGGACGGCTGGGATGGGGAGTCGTCAACAAGCTCTTCATGGAAATGGAGACAGAAACGGAGATGAGTCGAGAGGCGTTTCCGTTTCTAAGAATGGCGTTTAATCAGGACTCAAAGGATAACGGATTCCGGGGACACGCGTCGAAGATCCCCTGGTGGATCAGGAAGACCGGGTCTATCTGTCCAATATACAGCGGGTCGCGCGTGATCCTCGCGTGGTTCGTGGGTAAGGAGGCAACGCATCTCGAGTCGCTAGACGACGAGGAAATAATCCGTGGGGTCCAGGCCACGTTGGATGCATTCTTGCCTACTACCGGAACAGAGACAGCTGCGCGAAAACAGTGCTGTCGGATCACAAGCGTGAAGCGAAGCAGATGGGCAACGGACCCGTTATTCCTTGGTTCGTACAGCTATGTATCGACTGCTTCTAGCGGTGATGATCTAGATCTGATGGCCGAACCTCTGCCACGTGGAAAGGCCGAGGTGCCACGTTTACAGATATTATTTGCTGGAGAGGCGACGCACAGGACGCATTACTCAACTACCCATGGGGCGTATTACAGCGGGATAAGAGAGGCTGATAGACTTCTCCAGTTTTACAATGTTAATTCAGTTTAATTCTTTTGGTAATATTGAAATTATGGCGAGATATATTAATTAGCGAGATAATATGGTAGATTATAAACGATCATGTTAAAGAAGATAGTTGGGTTGCTTCGTGCATTTTGTTTGCTTCAATTGAGTTTCTTTCGGTAATATATTGTTCTTTATAAAAATAAAAATAAAATGATCTACCATTTTTTGTTCTTTCTTTTAATGAGTATATAGCCGATTTTTTTATTTATATCCAAAATTTAAATTAAATTTCAAAAATTAACCGAACCGTCTGTCAAATTTGAAATCTACCCAAACCGGTTAACCGTTAACCGGACCAAATTTCCGGTTAACCGTTAACCGTTAACCGGACCAATACAAAGAACCCGATTATCTGTTTAGCGGAAAGATAGAGATAGGTTCGGTTAGATGTGAACCGGACTGGCTTGGTTCGGTTACCTATCAACCGGAAAGAATGGTCCGGTTATTGGTTAACCGAACCCAGCCCTTTTTTTTTTTTAGATGCGTGGGGCTGGGGGTCGACGTGTGGGGGTGGGGGTCATGCAGGGCTTTTGACACGTGGCTGTACAATCCTTGGTCCGGTTATTGGTTAACCGAACCCACTTTTTTTTTTTTTTTTTTTTTTTTGGGGGGTCATGCATACTGGGGTGACGACACGTGGCTAACCGGTTACTGTACACCCGTGGAGCTGCTGCATTTAATTCGAATTTGAGTGTGGCTTTCCATTTCAGACTTGCATCAGTGCGGGAAGAAGAGCAGAGAAGAGGAAGATTTCAGAGATTAATCAGGTTTTTTTTTTTTTTTAAATATTAAAATAGTTTATGATACTAATTAGAATAGTTTAGAATATTGATTCGATTATTTAGAATCATGGAATATTGATTAGATTGTTTAGAATCATGGAATATTGTTTGGATTGTTTAGATTGTTTAGATTCTTGAAATTATTTCGAATATTGTTTAAGATTGTTTGGAAAATTATTTGGAAATATATTTCAAATATTTATTTGAAAAATTATTTGGAATATTGAAAGATTGTTTAGAATTTGTTTGGAATATTATTTGGAATATTGTTTTGATTATTTTGAAATTGTTTAGTTCCGTTTAGAAAAATTTAAAATAGTAGCCTGAATAATTTAGAAAGTTGCAAAATAGTGTAGAATAATTTAGAAAAGTTCCCAAATAGTGTAGAATAATTTAGGAAGTTCTAAAATAGTGTAGATTAATTTAGAAAATTTTAAAGTGGTGCCCGAATAATTTAGAAACTTCCAAAATAGTATAGAATAATTTAGAAAAGTTCCAAAATAGTTTAGAGTAATTTGTAAAATACCAAAATGGTGAAAAATAATTTAGAAAGTTCCAAAATAGAGTAATTTGCAAAATTCCAAAATGGTGAAAAATAATTTAGAAAGTTCAAAATAGTTTAGAATAATTTAGAAAAGTTCCAAAATGGTTTAGAGTAATTTGTAAAATTCCAAAATGGTGAAAAATAATTTAGAAACTCCCAAAATAGCGTAGAATAATTTAGAAAAATTTCAAAATGGTTTAGAGTAATTAGTTATTTGTAAAATTCCAAAATGGTGAAAAATAATTTAGGAAGTTGTAAAATAGTGTAGAATAATTTAGAAAATTTTAAAGTGGTGCCCGAATAATTTAGAAAGTTCCAAAATAGTCGATAATAATTTAGAAAAGTTCAAAAACGGTCTAGAATAATTTAGAAAATTTTAAAATAGTGTAAAATAGTTTAAATGATTTAGGTAATCTAAATTGGTTTAGAAATAATTAGAAACATCCAAAACGGTTTAGATTAGTTTAAATTTTTTGAAAATAATGAATTAACTTTGAATTAATCACGTACCTGTCTACGGACATTTTTGAAAAGTGGATCCTGGAACACGGCTTTAATTCCCAAATGTCTATCCGATATGACACAAAAGAATCGATTATCTCCAATTACTTCCAGCCTCAACCATCTCATAAAAAAACCCCAGTTGTCAGCACTTTCTTTCTCCACAATTGCAAAAGCCACTGGAAGTAATTGGTTTTCGGCATCGTACATACATGCCATTAGCAGCCTTCCTTGGTACTGTCCCGACATGAAACATGCATCGATACTAATCACTGGTCTGAGGAACGGTATCGCTGCAATACAAGTTCCAGATGCCCATGCCGCTCTGTGGAAAAGCCTGTCAGTTTCTCCATCAATCGGGGTCGAGATCACACAATACTTGGTTCCTGGATTGTTTCTTTTGATGGCTTCTAATAGTGGAATAAGCAAGTTGTACGAGTTCTCCCAACTCCCAAACAGATTTGCAATAGCAAGCTCACGGCCTCTCCATAATTTGTTGTACTTGGGGGTTACCTTGTAGGGTTTTGAGGAACGGTTCAAACCCATTTAATTAGCTTAAGCTGCGGAAAGAGTAAAACAAAAATTTTTACATCTAACTTAAGCTACGGATTAAATGAATCAAGAAGATTCGTTTAATCCTATTTACAGATCTACTCCATAATTGATTTCCTAAAGCATTAAATCTATTTACAAATTAAA
Organism: Carex rostrata; assembly: GCF_964058835.1. Classification (NCBI taxonomy): domain Eukaryota; kingdom Viridiplantae; phylum Streptophyta; class Magnoliopsida; order Poales; family Cyperaceae; genus Carex; species Carex rostrata. The sequence continues at coordinate 4,697,272 of NC_135948.1, read as the reverse complement.
TAGATTAATATAACAATTTATACCTTGATTCCAAATCTTAGTTGGAATGCAGACCGAGCGAGTAGAGCCTCACCAGGGATGGAATCGACTCGCAGTATCACACGTGTGATACCTCTATTGGTTATCCACCAGGACTAACCGGAGAGCGATTTACTTCTTCTGCCAGAAATACCGTAAACCGCGGAATTCTGCAGAAACACTATTCACCGAAATAGGGACAGATTAAATATATTTAAGACTCCAAGTTATTCAGTTTCACTTAAAAAGCAAAACACGAAATACCGCAGAGTTTGCAAAAATATATTTTTCCGAATCTCGTAATAACCGAAATCAGGGAAGAGAGAAAAACCGATTAACAAAGTAATCAGATTAACATGTGAATTAGCAAATTTTCTCTCTACCCTCACCCCTCTATTTATAGTGTTTTGAGGAGGTTCGCAAAAGACCAAAATACCCCTCAAAACAAATCTATTTACCAAAAGCCCTTGACACCTCATCCTTTAATATGTGAAAAGACCAAAATACCCCTTCCACACCCTTCCACACTCTTCTCCATGCTTCTACACCCCTAAGGTGTCATGCAAGGTGGCATAGGTGTGAAATGACCATTTTGCCCTTGGCCCATTAAGGCATGAATAGTAAAAGGCTTTGATTTTGGGCTTTGACTTTGGGCCTTTAATTTTAATTAAGGCTTTGATTATTTTGGGCTTTTAAACCCATAATTCAAATCCATAATTAACAATTAAAATTCCAAATCATATATATATAATTGTCATGTACAATTATATTTCTTTTCGGTTATTGTTCGGTAACTTTTATACAACGTAACGTGTACGTTTATAAATTAACCGTTGTTTCTGCTTGTCATTCTAAATGACATTTATAATTTAATTATATCACGTATAATTAATTATAACCATCTTAATATTAATTATAATCAATTTATAATTAATCAGTAAGATTCTCCGAGTAGCTCCTATATGGTGTGACCCAATAGGATCTGTGTTATGTTGGTAAACAGAGTTAAAACTGTTTTAACTTCTGTTAGTCATGGGTGGCATCTGGCAACACATCATGACCATCCAATTACACAGATGATGCTGTACTGTACAATATCACGATCCAGTAAACAATTTACTTGTGTCAGTTCTTCTGTCTCATAGCTATCAGATCAGTTTTAAGGTAGATATGTGTCATCCTTGTTAACTGTATCTTTTCTTGATCTTGAGTAGATTATCAAATACAATTACTCTTGTAATTATACCGCATGCAGATAATCTAACTCTATCAAGGGGCCCAGTGATGCTATAGCTCGTATAGAGATACGAGGGACAAATAGTATTCTTGGCAGACTATCACTTCCTCAGCTAAGTTATATATATGGAAATGCTACCGTTATGGCTGCTTTTTACGAACAGCGTTAGATAACACTTACTCATATATATTTCTTAGTGGGAACGATAAATACCTCATACTGTAGAACTTTGACACTGAATGAAAAACATAAATGACACGAACACAATTCTATTTAATGTTTCATTCGGGGTCTGTCAAATACCATGTTCCTTGAACATGTATCTATGTGATTAAAATGACATCTCGTGTCAGGTGGTTTGTAAAACTTAACCATCTTTTAATCCATATACTAACCTTATAGCGGTAATTAGTGTTCCTGCTAATTACCTTGGTTAGTGACCTTTTAAGATTAAGAGTATATATCATCTATATTATGGAGTTTCACAATTTCAGTCATGAACTCGAAATGATCCATAAATGCAATAATACTCAAGGCAACAAAATGATTTATAAATAAACATTCAATTCATGAACAAAGCTTTATGATTAATTATCGTATTATTGACTTCTAGATTATTACAAACTAACATACCTTATTATATTTCTGCATGATGATATCTCAGATATGATTTATAGGAGAGCACACATCCCTTCTAATAGTCTTATCAATTGCAAGGGCAACCATCTCTGCTGTTAGCTGACAATGATTAGTACATGTTGCTGATACTCTGCACGTATGAGGATACGCTTGTTTGGTAATAATCCAAGATTCTGAAAGACCGTTTTGCTTAGCGCATAACTTAAATTTACAAAAAACATCTCTGCACGCCACCTCGTAACGTCTGGGTTCGCTTCTAAGAATCTTGCACTCACAGTTCTTATCGAGATGGAACTCATTGATTGCTATCCTTAGAGCCGTTTTTGACTCATAAACAACACCCTTAGCCAACGGATTATCGAATGTGTTTTTTGAGCTGCCGAAAAAATCGACATCCGCAGGCCGAAAACCGGATATGTCATTGAAACTATCAACCGGATGTGTCATATTTTCTCGACCAGTTATCGGGTACTGTGATTGACGGGATTGTATTTGACGAGACTTTGATTGCGACTGGCTGAGCGGTTCAATATCATCGTCGGAACCCAATGACTCATCTGAGAGCATCTCATCTCCACTTTCCAAACTGTCAGAATCAATTGCATCCACAGGTACATGCGAATAATCACGTACCTGTCTACGGACCCGATTGGTACTGGGTCGGGGTCTAACCGGTAAATCCACAGAGTTTCGACTGGTACTGAGTCGGGGTATAACTGGTTGATCCACATAGTTGCTACCGATACTGGGTCGGTGTCTCATTGGTACATCCACAGAGTGCCTACCGGTACTGGGTCGGGATCTAACTGGTATTGGGTCAGGATCCACAGGATTTCGACTTGTACTGGGTCGGGATCGAGGTTCAGGAATCTGACTGGTACAGTTCGGTTCCAATTCTACATATAACTCCAGAATCGGTAACCTTTGTGAAAAAGACGACACAACTCCTAACATGAATTCGAACGATGGTTGGTCCATTAGCGGTACTAATTGATAGTCACGTTGTCCATCGGTGGACATATTAAACCTGGCTTAAATTTCCAGATTTGCTTAACTAGCATTGTACCCAACAAATTTATAAATCTCATTCTGAAGATAATCAAAATTGTGGTTCACGGTTATCGGTATTGAGTATTTAGCTCGGGTACTGTAAAGGACCCCGTCATCATTGTATTGGATTTCCCCTCCAATAAAAATTTTCGCACAAATGGTTGTCATTTTTAGTTTCGATTGGTCTGGCAATTTAAAAAATAACAACATATAAGTAATTAAAACTTGTCTGGACCTCTAAAAATTATTCTATATCATTTTACATTTTTTTAAATTATTCTAGACCATTTTGGATATTCCTAAATTATTCTACACCATTTTGGAATGTTCTAAAAAATTCTAAATTATTTCGACAATATTCTGAACCGTTTAAAATGAACTAATTAATTATATTATCAATTAAAATAAATAAAAATAAAAAATACCTGAATCGAAGAGCCGATTGATCAGACAGTTAGAGCTCCGTAAGGATTCCTAAAACAATTCTAAATCATTTTAGATTTTTTTTGTCGTATTCTAAACTATTTTGGAACCTTGGTAGCTACTACCAAGTTTTCAAAAAAAAAGAATCCGTAATTTGTTATTAATTTGAGTATTTATAAAAAAATCAGTATTCTTTATCTGTTTTGAATATTTTCTGAATTAAATAAAATTGATTATAAAAAAATAATAAACTACAATTTATAATAAATTAAATAATAAGTAACATTCTTTCTCCATTACTTTTGATTTATATTTTTTATAACAATAATGAACAATTTGTCAATTTATTTTATTTATAACAAGTTGGTAAAAAAAAAATTGTGGTACATATTGAATAACAGTAATATATGCAAATATTACGGTTATAATATGTTGTATTTTGGTTGGAGATCATATTTTAATTTCTTCTTCTCCAACAAAAAAATTTCAAAAATCGATAGTTAAAAAATTAACTTATATAATTTACAAATTAATTATAAAAAAAAAATTACCTTTTTTTTTCTTCTTTTCTTCCGTTCGTATCTCAAACAGCATTTTTTTTTCTTCCTTTTCTTCCGTTCGTCTCTCAAAATGGCAGATGTTAAAATATTTCCGTCGGATTGATATTTATAGAGTCTGTGTTAAAATATTTCCGGTATACCAAAAACCGAACCAAAATGGCTGTCCGGTTCACGGTTAACCGAACCGTGCTTTCCGCTTCACGGCTAACCGAACCCAGTGTTGGTCCGCTAAACCGTTAACCGAACCCATACCCTTGGTCCGCTAAACGGTTAACCGAACCCTTGGTCCGCTAAACCGTTAACCGAACCTAGGGTCCGGTTAACCGTTAACCGGAAATTTGGTCCGGTTAACGGTTAACCGGTTTGGGTAGATTTAAAATTTGACAGTCAAACCGGTTAATTTTTGAAATTTAATTTAAATTTTGGATAAAAATAAAAAAATCGGGTATATAGAGATGAAAATCTTGCCACCGCGCGTAATTATCTTTAATTTCGCTACATGCTTGTTGATATCGATATTACGAGTAGAACTAGGCTTAAGCTTATTAAGGTTTTTGGTGAGCTTAACTCCAAAATTTATTAGATTGGCTTCAAATAATAAATCTAAACCGTTAAAACCGATTTACTTCACGAGTGATGAATTTACATGTAAAGTTTTTAGAATTTTGAATTAATTTCATATACAGTCAAGTAGTCAAAAATATTCCAAAAAAATGAATGCACTAAAATTAATTTATACTTTATAATTTTGACCGCTTGACTTTATACAAAAATAATTTGAAAACTTAAAATCTTTGCATGTAAATTCATCATTTGTGAAGTAGATGGATCTCAACGATTTAAATTTGTTGTTTGAAACAGATATAATATATATTTTAGAGTTAAGTTCACCAAGGTGTTTAGTGAGCTTAACTTCAAAATATATTATATCGGTTTCAAACGACAAATCTAAGCTGTTGAAATTCATCTACTTCACAAGTGATGAATTTACATGCAAAGATTTTAAGTTTTCAAATTATTTTAGTATAAAGTCAAGCGGTCAAAATTAGAAGATTTATAAATTAATTTTAGTGTATTCATTTTTTGAATATCTTTTGACCTTGACTTTAATCAAAATTAATTCAAAATTCTAAAAACTTGACAGGTAAATTCATCACTAGTGAAGTAAATTTGTTTTAAAGGTTTGGATTTATTGTTTTTGAAACCAATTTAATAGGTTTTGGAATTAAGCTCATCAAATACTTTAGTGAACTTAAGAACACCCTAGTTCTACTCTACATATACACTGAATGAATGTGCACTGAAAGATATATTTAATTATTAAAAGATATTGGAAAGAACTAACAAAAAATATATATTTAATTATTAATTAACAAAAGATAAAAGAAAACTTTGAATCGGCAAAATAAAAATTTATCCAAAGTTTGAATCATTGAAATTTTTACCGATCCTTCTATTTTATAATATATTATTTAAAAAATAATTCTCTAAACCAAGACTGTCAACAACCAACTCAAGCCGAGCCTGATCTGTGTTAGAAATGTATTAATTGATCAGAATATTATGGAACATATTAATAATTAATATGAATTAGGTCTTAATGGGCTAGGCCCGAATTCTTGATCTCATTTGATTTGATCTGATCTGATCAGATCAGACAAGTTTTCTGAAGAGATGCAACCAGATGGTGCGACTGAATAGATGCATTAGTATTATAAATATACATGTATAATTCAGTTTTGGTTGGTTCTAGAATTTCAGTTCAATACACATCAGAAAACGTAAGAGAGAAAAAAAGAGAAAAAAACATGGCTCTTCAGATCGGTACTAGCATACCGATTGATTGTAGTTTGTCAATCTGTTCGTGTGGATACTAATAGAGGCGTGACTGCTGGGCTGTTGCGTAAATCTGACACGAGAAGGAAAGGAGACGGAAGGAAATGAGAAGAAGGCTACTGCTAGACTTGAAGTTTCCACTGCGCATTTAGTGGTAAATTCTTTATTTAATCCTGGAATTAATTTTATGCATGGATTCTGGTAGTGAACAAATCTTGAACTGTTTCGAATTGTTGCACTATAAGCTACCCGAAATCTCAACATTTTGCTAAGCTAATCATAAGCCAAATCGAACCAGCTCATTCGTACTGTGAACTGTACATATAGTAGGGGTGTTCATTGGGTCTGATTTATTCGGTTTTGAACCGAATTGAATTAGTTCAGGTCAAACGGTTTGGTTTGAAAATTTTCAAAACTGAAATAACCGATTCGACCAAACTTTTATATATTATGAATTTGGTTTGGACCGTTCCGGTTTATTTCTTAATCAATTGTTTTAAATACTTCAGTTTATTTCTTAATACCGTAGTTTATTTCTTAATCAATTGTTTTAAATACTTCGATTTCTTTCTTAATACCGTAGTTTATTTCTAAATACATGGTTTATTTTTTAAAATAAAATCAAAGCAAATCAAATCAAATCGATTAGTTTGAATATGAATTCGGAAAATTTGAATTGGACACCAAGAAAATTTTGATCAAGACTCTTATTTTCAGTGGGGCCTCTTAATATATTTGATTAAGACTCATATTAATCCATCACGTTTATTATGTTCATAATTATAATAATTATGTTGTGGACCAGCTAAACATGATTTTTGTTCGGTTCTAACATTGACACATTGTCCTTCAATCAAACGATATCTACTTTGATTTACTTTTCATGGGATGTACACTATTTTAATTTTGAAATTTGATGGGACGTTTGCTGATGCGAGGATCCCTCTCAAGTCTCAATCCATTGTTTAATTAGATCAATATACAATTTTAGGAAGATAGATCCAAGAGGGTTTTTTTAAAAAAAATTTTAGCTTTAAATATTCTAAAAAAAAATTTCAGTCGAACTTTGAATCTGCAATCTGATAAATTATTAAGTTATTACGCTCTTTGGCATAAACATTTCAAATTAAGTAGAGTTCAAATATTTCATACTTTTAATATTTCATTCGTGCCTTGTGTTTTTATACAATTGTCAATCCAAATATCTCAATATGACATTCACATTAAATATGCTTGGAAATCAAAATTTATATTTTCTTAAACATTTTTTACTATTATTTTAGATAGGTACAGATGTCGAGCATTTTCTGAGTTCAAATAGATTTGAAGCCCTAGGTTGATAATGAAAGGTTAATTCATTTGAATTTCACATCGGTATTTATATTTTGTTTATAATTATGATGGAGATATTTTAAGGATGTCGTTACCATTACTTCAAACATTATACGTAGGTATAACTTCTCAAAAGCCCAAACTTTAGAAGTCCAAAAGTAGACTAAAAAAGTTTTGCTTGTCAAAAAGGGAAATTTTATTTGTTACTTCCCCTAATAAATATCTAGCTGGTAAAGTATAGCATGGTCTAGGAAACAAATTCCTGCCGATTTTGATCAATTTGACGAGTAAAACTAGGGTGCTCTTAAGCTCACCAAAATTTTGGTGAGCTTAACTCTAAATCTCATCAAATCGATTTCAAATGACGAATCTGAACTGTTGAAACCCACCTACCTTACGTGTGATGCATCTACATGTGAAATTTTTAAACATTCGAATTAATTTACTATAAAGTCAAGCGGTCAAAAGCGTTCAAAAAATGAATGCACTAAAATTAATTTATTAACCTTCTAATTTTGACCGCTTGACTTTATACTAAATTAATTCAAATATTTAAAAATTTCACATGTAGATGCATCACATATAAGGTAGACGGGTTTCAACGGTTCGGATTCATCATTTGAAATCGATTTGATAAGTTTTAGAGTTAAGCTCACCAAAACTTTGGTGAGCTTAAGAGCACCCTAGTTCTACTCCAATTTGACAATAAAATTTGACAATAAGTATAGCATGGTACAGCAACAGCCTTTCAACTTTGCTTTTAATTAACTTTTTATACTACGGCTTTGCCTCATTCATTAGGGGTGTCAACGAATAATAAGAAAAGAGTTGGTTGGAAGTATTTTCGTACATGTATGTATTTGTTACAAATTGTTCTTATTTGTACTCTATTTTTATCCGTTATAAATTGTTTTTATATATACCTTATCTTTATCCGCTACAAATTATCTTATCTGTAATCTACCTTTATCCGTTATAGTTGTCGGATAATAAAATAATAGTGGATAAATAACATATAATAGTATAATACTAATATAATATAATAATTATTTTTATTATTTATTAAATAAAATATTGAAACATATACATTCATTTCACACATATATAACACTTTATTGAAAAAATATAATCAAGCTAAACGCAAATAAACTAATTAAAGTCCTTTTTTTCAATACTTGTTAATATAATTTTTTTTATAATTATCCGATCGGGTAACATGTATGGAATAAATTTTATTTGTACCTTTATCTGTTTCGATAACGAAAAAAATCTTTAACTGTATCAGTATTACATAAGTTTACGAAAAAAAAATCTTATCTTTAATAATCTTATCGGATATGATACGGATCGGATAAATGAATATAAGGGTGCCATTAACACCCTTATGATTCATCTTATTTTAATTGAAATCAAATATGAGCATAGAAAAGAAAACATGAGAAAGCAAAATTTTACCCGCAATTGTTTGTGGATAAAGATTTGTATCAACAAATGGGAACGCCTTTTTAGTCTGACAATCTACTATGTATAGTTGCTCAAAGATATACAAGTCAATTTTGTTTATATTAAAAAATGTAACATCTGGCAAGCTGTCCTTCGTAACTGCTCTTCAACATCCCCCTGACCAATTAATTAAACAGGTAATACCATCTACCATGCTAGCTACTAGCTAGGCGAAGTTTCGTTTCCTGGTACAGAGTCGTATACTAACGGTACAAGGAAATTAAAAGTTCGGTGTCAGATTTATACGGATATATCTTTCTGTATTGCACGGCTTTAGATTTCAAATTACTTTTTATAGATACTTTTGGCTTTTTTAGAAAGTTCTCAAAGATATATCTTTCTGTATTGCACGGCTGTGGAAGGAAATGAATTGACGGACCTTCGAACGACAGACGAAACCAGAGCACATCTTAATCAATGCGGCGGCCAACCGAAGGAGAGAGACAGGCTTAGATAGGCTTCTGGCCTTTTTAATTTTATTAGCAGGCCTTTATAATAACCAGATAAAACCCCGAATACCGTTGGTAATCGGTGTTGTAAATACTTTATCTTATCAATATATCTTTTAGTGGTCCAACCACTAAACATAAAAAAAAAGAAGGTTCTCAAAGAAACCTTTCCTCACAAGTCAGAAACGAACATAAGAAAAGCATAACAAACTGGACGGCGCAAATATCCTCTGTTTCCCATATACCTTACTACTCGGCTTTGGAAAAACAATTATTATCTAATCGAAATCTTATTAGATACCCAATCTACTAAACTAAAAAGCAACCAATCTCTCTCTTTAACATGTGAATAACCGCCCCCTTTATTTCATGAGCTGGCTTTATTAGTTTTTCATATAATGCGCAATCGAAGTGCCAGTGTGCCAACCTAGACCCTACCATGCAAGATGCTAACGAAGTTTCGAAAATGGGGCTTTATGATAAATAAAGTAATGGATTGATTAATTTAATTTAATGCAATGCAATATGAATCATAAAAACTCATCTTTTTCTTCTATACTTGATAATCATCAATAATAACAGTCACTATATGACGACGCATTATAAAATTACAATTTATAAAGGGAATAAAAATAACATAAATTTCTTTCACATAGATCCTAATATCAAGGCTAAAATTACAAGAAATTTTTTTATTTGTAATAACTAGTAAGTATACAAATGAAAAATTAAAAAACCTGTAACCGTATGCAACTTTTTTACACACAGAATAATAGACCAAATGCACCCAAAAAATGAAGAAAAAAAAACAATCCAACAAAATTTCCATCACAATACTAAAGGATCATATACCTAATGGATTTTAAATTATTCAACTTGAATAATGAATCTACCTTCCGCGGTTAAGCATCTCCTTGTAATTCAAAATTGAATTCAACCTCTGAATCTTGAGCTGCTCCTTGAAATTATTAATGAAATCATCGGCTCTGGCATCAACCTCTTCTTCTACCACTACATCTCTCCCTCTAAAACTCGTCTTCTGCCTCACCTCCATCTCGTTACCTCCCACACTCACTGTCTTCTTCATCTTCTTTTTCTTCACTACCGGTTTCGACGGCTCTGAATTACTCCTCTCGTAGTGATGCTCAGTACTAGTAGTGGCAATCGACTCAGTCTTGACTTCTTCAGTTTGAATTTCGCCAGATCTGAAGCGGTATAGGTTAATTGATTTCAAACGATCTAGTATGGAGGAGGTACGCGCCAGAGGAGGAGCTGAAGTTGTGGAGGTAGCCTCACCGAAGTCAGCACCGTATCCAACAGTCGGATTAAATCCTAATTCGGTTGGTATAGGGTTAAGGTTTGAGATCGCACGAGGAGAAGTGCTGAGAGGATCTGTGGGGAGATCGCCGGAGCGGAATCGATGGAGGGTGAAGGAGCGGAGGCGATCTAGCACTGGAGAGGTGGTGCGGAGGAGAGGGAAGTTGTAAGCTCCGGCAAAGGAAGTCCCGGAGGGGTCTGGTTGGTGGCTCCGGTGGTGGCGAGAGGAGATAAGGATGGTGCCGATGACGAGGTTTAGGAGGAGGAAGAGCATGGCCGGGGTAAGGAAGGAACTTATAGTCTGCCATGCGTCAAGAAGCATCATGCTCTGCTTTGATTGATTCTCTGCAGTGTTTGATGGTGAAGGCGACAACACAGTAGTGTTTGATGGAAAGAGCACGAGAGAAGAGGCGAGAAGTGAGAGATAAGAAATGAAATGAAAATTGAGAGGTAATTATCGGAGGAGATGGTTTGGAGTGTAGGTGTAGCATTGTGCCAAGAGGTCGGCGTGGAATATTCTGTGCCCGCGGACACGTGGCGTGCAATTAGAGGTTTAGTGAGTAGGATTTCGCGCGCTCGGAAACTGCGAGGAATATAATCTCAATTTCATGTGGTACCGGGTGATTTGTTAGCTACTTTATTAAATTCTCCTGAATTTTGACTTATATTTTATGTTTTTTTTTATATATATTACATTATTTTACATATTTATAGTTACTGCTCTAGTCAAAACTCGATAATATAATTAAGTGACAAAATAAGCAACTAAACCACAGTAGAAGGTTTGAGTTATTTCAATGAACTTTAACACACTAGATGACAAGATGCTTTTAAGGTATCAATCTTTTTCTACCTGAAACATGGCACCCACCATAAGGCCATACATCCATAATATATTTTATATTTTTGGGATGTTTAATGTGTATCACAATCTATATTCTATAGGCTTCAACTAGGTGAAAATAAAGTCTGTCTGGTGTGCAGAATGGCCTAACTTAGAACAAATCAAAGCGTTATGAAAGTTTTTAATTTTGTTAGTGGTTAGTTTGGTCGATGTGAACTCCATTTAATTTTATGTTGCTATTGAACTATTTAAATATAAATAACCTTTTCAATTGTATCTAATGTAAGGCAAAACAGGAACGTTTGAATCTTGTTGTTTTTTTTTTTGTGTGTCAAAGAATGAGTTAATTATATCTTTATTTTTTCTTATAACCTTAATTAATGCCGCATTTCGAATATATGATCTCTCCTATATATGAAATATATTATCTTAATTACTAGATGTGATTCCCAATTTCAAATAAATTCGCCGACTGTAGCTGTATTGCAATAATTGGTCACATTGTTAACTTCTGATGTAATTAGCTAGCAATTAAGCGTTCTAAACTTTGGCATTAATTGTTGAGTGTTTTGCACTGGTTTTGACTTATGCAGAAAATTCAGTTGCCATATTTGTACGTCAATTTTTTCGACACGTTTAAGTCAACTGTTAAACTATAAACTATTTTAGTCAACTTATAACCTAAATAATTCAAAAGACGAAAGGGGAAATGATTGAGTCTATGATCTCTCTCCGCATTTTAAAATTTGTTTGTTAATTATACTTAAGACAGTTATGTAATTTTTAAAAAAAGATACACCTCTCTTGATTAAGAGGTTCTTATTAAATTAATTGTGCTGTTCACAAAATCACTCAATTCGTAACTCGCTTATTTACAGCTCAAGTTAGATCCAACTCGAATTGACTGACTTGTTTAATAAATGAGCTGAGTTTGAGCATACCCCAACTCGTTTATTAATAACTCGAGTTATACAAAATTTGTGACAATATTTTCATACCCTTCTAAATAACTTCTAAGATATTGTTTGAATTTTTTATTTTATTAGTTGTCTTGTTAATTATATTTTTATTGTTTTTGTTTAGATAAACTTTTAATAGTATGTAATTATAACTAAGAAAATTGACTGAAAAACGAGTTATAAATGAGTTGTGAGCCAACTCGAGTAGGTAATGAGCTGAACTCGAGTTGGCTTTACATTTCGTTATTGACATCCTAACTCGAGTTGGCTCCCTTATTTATTAAATGAGCTGAGCACGGGTTGTGGTAACTCGCTCAAATTCAGCTCATTTACATCCCTATTAGTTGTTCTACATTAAACATATAGTTTTATTGTTTAAAAAAATTCTAATTTGTCGAATGCAATTTTATATTTAGTCGGAATAAAGTCCTTAATATAATTCTAATTAAAAATATAGAATACTAAATTGAAAAAAAATACTTTAATATAATACTAGATGAAAATAGAAGTATTTATATCTACTAATTTCAATTGTTTTGTTTTTGCACTAATTCTTGTAATATCCAAACGTACTCTTGGGGAACAGATGTAGATTCAATTCCTATAAGAAATATTTAAATATAATTGTCAGAATAAAGAATAAAGATAAATCTTTTTCTTTTTAAAAAAAGCTTATTTTTTTTGCCAGTATTTAAAAAAAAGTTTACACAGGTTATTGGACATACCAAATACCAAGCCACATTAATTGCTGCTGAAGAAATGAAAATGGAGAATCTTTCATCGAGGGCGGTGGATACGAATTCGAATCCTCTGAGATATCTCATATTTTGCGTGACATTTTGGAAAATCTCAACCGTTACAATACGTTCTGAGCGAATCTCAAAGCTCAAATAATACTGCCCCTACGTCACCCCCGAATAGGCACCGGACACGTCGGTCACGTAAAATATGAGATATCTCAGAGGATACGCACTCGGTTGATACGACGTACGATTAGCGCTTTACGAGTTCAGACAGATAGAGAGAGGAGGATCGCTTTGCAAAAGGATGAATGGGTCTGGATCATATGAAGCAGATATAATTAGAGCAGCAGGGCGGCGGGTAAGTTTTTCATCATCGTCATTAGCATTTATATCAACTTTTATATTAGATATAATTAAGTGGATATACCATCTACTATTATTTCTCACTGAAGCATACACGCATTAAGTTTAGAATTAATAACTCAACGCCTCTTGATAATTATTTTAGAGTATTTATTTGTTTTACGTAGTACTTCATAAAATACACTACTTCTTTTAACAGCAAAATACACTTTGTTTAGCACAAACATTTTTTTTTTTTGGCGAACTTTACCTTGACCAATGCATTTCGGTAACTGTTCTGCTTGATGAAGAAACTTTTAATTAGGTATTATTTGTTTTTCCAACTTGATTTTACCTTATTTGTGTATATCCTCAAACTGTTTTTATTCGTTTTCTTATTCTTTCTTTAAATTCTAATTTTTGAAGTTTTGATCGCATAGTTTGTAAATTAATGAGTGTTGAGGTACTTTCTGAAAAGTTAGCCAATAAATTCTCATATTGATTAGAAAACACCATATATATATATATATCAATTAATATAAATTTACAATTATCCCTTTTCTTCTAAATTGATATATCAGTTAAAAGGCTTATCCAACTAAACATTATTTTTGAGTTCACATATGCACAATACCACAAAATAAATTTATTTCAATAATTGTAAGAAATTTATTTGTGTGACTCGGCACATAATATGAAGAGTGAATGTCTGCCTAAAGCTAAAAAATGTAGCTTGTTAAAATCACGGGTCAAATAATTAATGTGCTTAATGAGCTGGTCTGACCAAACTTATGATTTTCTTTTTAAACACAAAAATATAAACTTTGTACCATCCATCCAAACTAGAAAAAGGAACCTTTCCTACCCATGCTGACAAGGCAGGACCCCATGGCTGTGGAGCATGCACATTATTATATGGAAAGATAATTATAAAGCACGAGAGATATCGCATGACATAAGACGATCCAATTAATAAATAACCCAAAACGAGATAAGATTGGGATTTTAGCAAGGGTTAAGTAGGTGAAAGTAGGTAAGATGCTTTACCAAGCAGAATATATATTAACCAAAACACTGTCAGTGGGCGGCCGTTCAACACGTTCAACAAAAACGCATCATGCTTCAAACTAAAACCCAACTGTATCTAAATCTAAAGCATCTCTCTTCTATATATATCTTTAACGAAAATTAGAATATTAACTAGAGGATTTCTTAAATTTCTTTTTAGGCTCTTTAGATTTGGCTTGCGAGACGCATGTTTTCATCAGGTGTTCCTTGAAGTTTTTCAGCTCAGCTATAACCACTTCTTTAGGTCTATATATAAGGTCTTTCAGGCGCCAAATCTGCACATCAACCAGATAGATGTATCAAAATTGAGACCACAATTCTGTGTGTCCGTGTATGTGTATGTGTCGTGCGCGCGTTGTGTGTGTGTGCACGTGCGTGAGATAGAGAGAGAGATTGCCTGTAATGTACAGTCATAACTTCCAGGACGGTGAGTACCGTCCGCGTCATGGGCGATGCTAGCAAGGGTCCAGGGTTCATGAGGGTTCCAATGGAAATCCACATTTTCGTTTCTGCATTTATCCCCAAAATGTTTATGACAATGGATTCTAACATTTTCGTAAAAAGCATAATTTATTCCGTATCCCCCAATAAGACAAAAGAAGAGGAAAGGTATATATTATGATTTTGTGGGGGTAATTATGTTCAATTTGACCCAACCCAACAAATATAGAATTGTTTTTAACAGGTAAATAGTTCGGTTAAACTCCCACGATTCTGAAAGGATATACAAAAAATTATCAGTACCTATGATGCCCAGCATGTTGAAAGAATAGACCAGAAGGTGCTGTACTCCCTATTTTTGTTCTTGCATTTTCCTTGTTGTTCCCAACCTAAATAAAACAATTATTAATAACATAATTAATGCTGAGACTTAAACAATTACATATAAATAAAATAATTGATAAGATTAAACAAATTTGACCACCTTAGCATGATCCCAGATGTTCAAGATGCCATCCATTGCAGAACTAGCAAACACAGATGCTTTGTCCGGACACCACTGTGGCAGATAGAAAAATGGTCTTAATTTAAGGAAAAAAAAAAGTGATCTGATTTTTACATTCCAGTGTTAGCAATTATAATCGAATGGTTTTTGAGTCATTTGCAAATACTATATAAAATATTCAAACATATGTTAACAACCGTGTGTGATTCAATTCCCTGTTTATTCATCGTATATGGCTAAAAAGTTAATTTTCAATTACATCATAAACCTTTGGATCAGTTGCAAATTGAGAAGGACTGGGTGTTATCTCAAATATGTGCCAATATTGCAGGTACAATTTGCAACAAATATAATACAACATAAAAAGCATTAGGTGAGTAACAATTTTATTATGCCTGGATGGAGGTAACAGGAGCCTTGTGGCCTTCAAACTTGTGAATTAGTCTGATCCCACCAGCAGTCAGATAACGGTAATCAAACAAACGCACAGTACCATCAACTGATCTAAATAAAAGCACAAGCCGAGAAAAGAAGTATAATTCTGGTTCATGGTAATTAAGTTCACATTAATTTCAGACAAGAGTCAGCAAACTACCCAGTGAGAATAAGGTTCGTATCTTGTGCATTCCAGTCCACACAGTGAATTTCTCGTGCACCATGTACTTTCTCAAGCTAACAAAATTCAAAATTTAAAAATAGCTCAGAAATATTCCATAGTAATCATTGCAATCAAAGTTATACAACATGCCATGACTTAATAGTGACTGTCATTGAAGATATAATTAAATCATTATACTTGTAAAACTCAAATTTGGCATTATACATGTAAATCTAGAACTTGTGTTGTGCAACAGCTTGAAATATCTACATTCTAATGTGTGTGTGCGTGTGTGTGAGAGAGAGAGAGAGAGAGACTTTTTTAACAGGACCATCTGAGCGAGCATCCCAAATAATGAAGCAAGAATCGTCACCCACACTACAGAACTCCTGTGCACTAAACCACCATAAAGGAAAAGAAAATGAAATAATTAATATTTGTCTCTAGTCTTCACCAAATCCCCTAAAAGATGATTTTTTTTAATTAAATACCTAGAGGGGCAGAACTGAACATCTCGAACATTTGCATCATGGCCTTTAAAAGCCATGCGAGCACCTAATTTGGGGATGTCTTCTGTGATAAGCCAATTAGTCGATCCCAGGGAAGTGATAGAGTCTTGTATGCTCCACAGTAGAACAGACTTATCCTTCCCTGAATTTGTTTAAAAAAAAACTTTTTACATTTTAGATTCTCAATTGAAATTGAATTCGTATGAGTTTCAAATTTTTATTTAAAAAATGCACAGACCTCCTGAAAGTACAAAGGGTTCAGTAGGACACATGGCGAGTGCCCACTCAGCATTTTCTCTGTGGCCTGTCAACATCTGAATGCAAAAGAAATATTTATATATATATTGGATTAAAAGACGTTGAAAATAAATATCCCATGGTTATGAATACTAAATGCGTTAACAGACCAGATCAGGACGAGATGCATCAGCTCCAGGGATAGGAAAGCGATTTGGCTGAGCCTCCAAATCCCATAAAAACACCTAAAATCAAAGTACGACTTCAATATCAATATATATATATATATATATATATATAGGCTGCTACGTAAGAGCCTATGAGAGTAATAGAAAGATATATGTCATACATACAACAGGACTGTCTGTATGCGTTGCCACTATTTTACTGTTTTGAGGTAACTCTCTAATTCTGTTGACCTGTACATGAGAAGGAATTAGTTTTTTAAGTTAATCAGAGTGAAAGATTCAAAAACATATTTTTCTTATCAAAAGAATGATTTTTTTGTCAGATACCTGTCCCGGATGTAATAGAGTCTTGTGGAGCTTCACAGAAGGAGATCGTGCTTCCCCATCAAACTAAAGGGGGAATTTTAACAATAAAAGCCAAGTTAAAAGTTGTGTAACATGGACAAAGTTGTGTAGATATGTGCTAGAATAAGAACATAAACATTTGCAATCTACCTGAGAAATATGCTCAGCAGCTGCAACTCTTGGTTTCACAACGTCACAATTTGTTATTATCAGAGTATTTGGGACAGAGCTGTCAGTCTAAAAGAAAATAAAAGAACAACAACGATAATGATAATAACAAATGATAAATTGTTTTAAAGAAGTTTGAATTAGAGAATGATAATTAATCCAATATAAAATATAAATCAGAGATTTTTTCCTTCTCAGTGAGATATAGGCGCTGAAGGTTTGTGTATTTTCCATGCTCAAGCTGCGGGCCCCATCTACAGTTAACAAAAGCAGCATGATTATTATAATTTTCTGGCTTTTAAAGAATTTGTAGCAAAAGTTTTGTTGTTTCACGTCAATTAGGACAAATGTTTGCAATGTATCAGGTGAATAAAACAAATTAATAGTTTGTTTTGCTGGAATCGATGAAAGAAAATTTTCACAACCATAAATTGGAAAGGATGATGGATTAATTTCCAAATACTGGAAACACAGGAGTATAAGTAAAAAATAATATTAATATAAGATGCATCATTCATGTAATAGAACAGGGATGAGGACACACCTACGGGTTTCTCTCAAAAAAAAACAAAAAAAAAAGGGATGACAACACTGCTCTGAGCCTCTGACATATACCCTTGCAAATAAAACCTAAAGATGGCAAGAATAAACTCCATTCCAATAGAGGTCTAACAGAAAAAATGAACTGATTACTGATAAGAATATCTTGAATCAAGAACTCCAAGAAAATTGCAGATTACAGGAGGCGCTAAACTGTAAAAAACAGCTTACACTAAAAATCTAGGCGACAATAAACTGCATTTCTGGAGCTCTAACAAAAAAATGCTCTCAATAAGAATTCTTAAATCAGAACTCAATGTAATAGGGAGATTTAAAGGAGGAACTAAAACCCTATAATCTGCTTTTCAAAACATCATATCCTACAACACAACTTGCATTAAAAGTTTTAAAGTGTAAGATCTGAATAACATGAAAGTAAGAAGTACAACCATTTAAGCAATTTCTTCTCTGGAAACAATAGCAGTCAAAACAGAGAACCAAAACCGCAAACGAACTACACATTGCCAAAAGCTCTAGTTATAAATCTAGGTTAACAAACACAGGAAAGAGATAGAACAATGAAAATCATATATATGAGCATATACCGACACGAGAGAGAAGGCCAGACGAGTTTGTGGTCGGTGAACCAGTTGTAGCTAATCGGTACTGTCAGAGATTTCCACTCCTGGTACCGCTTTTCTTTGCTCGACGTTGCATTCGACCCCTCGCCTCTCTCCATCATCTCTCTCCGTCTCTCTCAATATCTTTCTCTCTTTCTCGTACTATTCGTGCTCTCTTTTTTGTTTTGGGAAGGAAATATAGTATCCCAAATCAATGCTCGCGACACGTTGTAACAAATTAACAGACAGTGATAACAGAATACATTTAAGAAATTAACTGCCTGAGATCCGCTGCATCCGCATCCAATAATAGTAAGTGAAACGAGGCACCGTATTATTACCCTTTAAAGAAATGGAAGCAAGCTTCCAAGAAAAGCCCCGTGAAAATGAAATGAAAATAATTCCTAAATTGACACTGTTATTATTCGTTTTTGCAATTAACTCCGTCTCGAGTGATGGGCTGGGCCTGGGGGTGTATCGGCCTTATCATTTCGCCCCAATAATTTCACAATTTTGAAATCTGGGCCCCGATGTTCTTGCGTGGTTGCATCACTATACTTTGTCCAAGGCCGCAGGCAGCCCAATGTTCGCCTAAAATTTGAAAAAAAAAGAGAGGACATATACAAAAATGTCAAAGTTAATAGTGTAAAACGAAGATATCCCATTTTGAGAATTGGATAGGGTGTTCTTATCTGATCCGTATCGTATTCAATAAGATAGATATGATAAAATTTTTTTTTTTTCGCAGCTTATTGGTTATAGATGTAAGAAAGAATTTCTTTCACTAGCTAAATGTGTAAGTGTACAAGGGTTGTTGTAAGAAATTTTATGTACTATTTGACTAGTTTGCAAAATATATAATCATTAAATTTTACAGTTTTTCTCTTTGAGATGTATGCAGGTTTAATAGTTATGACCAAAGATCAAAGCAAGTCAACGATTCATATCATGACAAACTAGCGTAACAAGTCGCATCTGAATGTTAAAGAAAGTCAACATGCATATCATGACAAGTTGGACCGTGATAAGTTGCACAAGATAATATGTTGCATGATCTCCATGAGCTACAAGGAATTATTTGATAAATATGATATGATGGAAGATTCACTTGAGCCATTTGGAATGTTGGATATCAATGAAGATGCTGAATCATGAATATTATGAAAGATCATGTGAAGATCCAAGATCATGAAGATTATAGAGATTACACTTTATCATTTTGCATTGCTATTTTTATTTAAGTCCAAAAGTATGGTAAAGTAGATATGAAGTTGAGACCATCCGAGTCTAGCTGTTGCTTGGTTGGATATCAAATTCAAAATTCAAATTACTAGGCTTGATCAATATTGAAAACTTGGGCACAAACAAAACAAACTAAACTATTATGTTGTAGATCTTGTGATCTGCAAAGAGCCGTTGGCTCTCCTTTGAACTCCAATATAAATAGTGGGCTATACCCTGTCTTTGTAGACGAGATAATACTCTCACAAACCTTACACTTTAGAATCCTTTTAAGAGGTTTAGCGTAGTCCATTGTCTATTGTGCTCAAATTCAATTATCTTTCCAGCAATCTCAAATATACTCCACCTAAATTGATCTATTGTGAGATTAGAGTGAGAGTAGTGGTTGTCTCGTTCCGGTCACAACTTGTATTTATTGCTTCATTGAATAGAAAGACACGCCTCTTAAGGTTGTGTTGCCCTAGAGACGTAGATCCTTCAGTGAGCGAACTTCGTTACCAACTTCTGTGTCAATTTCTCTAACTCTATATATTTACTTTACTGCACTTTAATATTCACTTAATTTAGTTAATTGTTATTTGATATATAAGTTCTTAATTGTTATTTGGCTTATATTATATAGATTACTTAAATATATGAATGACTTTCAAACTTATCTATCTAACATATAGTTACAAGTTGTAGGGATAATTTTAAACATACATATTCATCCTCCCTCTAGATACCGTTAGGGACAACAACAATTACATGCCATTTCGTACCTATACGGCTATACCTTATAAGGATAATTATATAATAAATAAAATTATATATGGATGTATATTGAATTACATATCATAAAACATTGAACACACAGTAAATAGAGCATAATAAATGTTTGACTGGTATTGGCGTAATTCACTTCTATGTTATTGCATATCTTCAATTTCATCAAATGAGACTAGATAAGAAATAGATTAGGTACTAGAGAATAAGAAAACCGACGAATAAATCATATTTGCTTAAACTTTTAAGTCTCTGATATTGTATAATTTTCTTTTCTTATTCGTTCTTGGTGCCTTTTCCTCAATGGTAAAGATACGTAGTAATTTTATTTACAATATAGCTCTTATTTCTACTTCAGTTTCTTTTTTTCTTCATTCTTGTTGCCTTTCGATGTCATATATTGGATGTCTTGTTTTTAGCTGTAGAACTGAAAAAGAGAAATTTGTGTTTTGAATTTTGTTGGCTTTGGTAAACAACAATTTAGTTGGAATTGATTGCATATTGTATTTTGATTTCTATATTAGTAACGTGATTGCATATGTGTAAAATGAATGAATTTTAATGGTATATTTGTAACAATAATAAAAATAACTATAATATTAATATTATTCGCTATTCAGTCGCTACCATTTCGTTACCAACTGTTGTAAAAAAGGGGTGAGTGAGGGCAATTTAATGTACAAATTACCAACTGTTGTTAAAAAAGGGTAAAAGCCCCTGAATCCCCATGGAAACAACCTCTTAATGGCCTTAATCACACACTCACACCCTTCTTTTCATGAACTAGCTACTGAACCCCACTAACTAACCCATTAGTGGGACAGTAGAAGGTTTCAATTTTTTTAACTCTCTGCATCATTAGCTAAGGGTCTCAAACTCAGAACCTTAACTGGTACACTTGTACCGGATTTAGAAAGAGCAACATAAATACACCAATTATTACAGCACAGAGCAGTCATAAAATAATCAAATGCAAGAACACAGAGCAGTCATAAAATAATCAAATGCAAGAACAACTGCTAAACAATGAAGTATAAAGGCTTTTTATTTTTATTTTTTTGAAATCAAAGGATTTGTCACAACAACATTCATGAGAAGTACAGTGTTATCTCATGTAAAATCAATCCCCTTCAGTTTGAATGTCAATTAGACTTCCTCCATTGCCAGCAGTGGTATCATCTTCTCTTGCCTATCTTCCAATGGGAGTGCACTCATTGGACCTACCCACTGAATAGGACTTCAGGTTTTCACTTGTCCAGATTGGAAACCACCTCAGGTTTCATTTTTCCTTACCACAAATCCAACATAAAGCAAATTGGAATTATGACATTCCTTACTGATGAGAAGCAGAAACACACATTATTAATTCCTAGTTTTTCATACACTGCAAAGAGTTAAGATTTAAGAATCCCTGTTGTTGGTAACAGGGTAAGTGTAGGGCAAATTGCACCATATCCTCAAAAGAGTTCTAACTATTATGTGATATTTTGTTAATTACAAAAACCCTCAATAAACCAAAATAATTGCCACTATTATGTGATATTTTGGTGATCTCCACCATGCAACACCACCCAACGTTGCCACCAAACTCTTTCCTGACATCCCAAGTTTTACAACAAGTCCTCTTTGCCCCCAAGACGCTTAGTGAAATTCTTGAAAAATCATACTTCTTAAGGTTAAAAAGAATTAAGTAATTCCTTACTTCAAGTTAAAGTAGCATAAGCATAGAAGGAAATATCGGTATCGGTATTGGGATCGGTTCCGGCCGATACCGATTCAAGATCGTTGTGTTATTCTAGTAATAATCTTTTTCGTCTATTTGACTAATTTACAAAACATACAATTATTGAATTTTATGATTTCTTCTATTTTAGAATTATATAGGTTCAAGCCGAATTGGAATTGCAATGTAGAATGCTTGAACTGAAGAAATCATGAAGATATTTATCAAGAATTTAATTTGTAATATTTTAAACTTGGTAAAGTGTTTTTGATATTATTTTAACAGGATAAAAACGTTGATAACGTTTGTAAAATGTTATAATGATTATACCTTAAGAAAACGCTGTGAAACAACTCGATCAAAGTCAAAGGAATCGAAAACGTTGCTGTAATGTTTTAAAAAGTTGGTAATATTTTAAAAAGTTATGGCTGTAATATTTTAAAAAGTTATAACGTTTGTGGAAAAAACTGTAACGTTTTAAAACGTTGGTAACGTTTTAAAAAGTTGGTAACGTTTTAAAAAGTTGGTAACGTTTTAATTAATTTTCAAACTTCAGAAATTCATGTTTTTGATCAAGATTTTATAGTGTAAAATGTTACATAACGTTTTATAATCGTTGGTAATGTTTTACTGAGCTCACAGAAAATTGAAAACCCTAAATCGTATTTTGAACTAAAACGTTGTAACGTTTTAACAAATGTCTGTAACGTTTTAAGTCAAATTGCTCTTTCTGGAGTTGTCTCTATAAATATAGCTATGGGGTCTCTTCCCCACTTAACCTAGCCGCCTCTAACATTGCAAAAACATATTTTTTGTGGGCTTGAGTTCCTCCATTGTTGTGAGAGCTTAGAACTTCAATATTCCTCAAACAACCTCAAATTCACTTCACTAATTTTGAGTTAGATTAGGTTAGAGTGAGCTTTTGAGTGTTTCTCTTGCGAACATTGATTTAGAGACTTCGTTCTCTTCTTGAGTTGTCCGTGTGACTTCCCTTGGTTGTAAGGGCTCGCCGGCTCTCATCTCTAGTTGGCCATGTAACTTCCCTTGGTTATAAGGGCTCATCGGTTCACAAGTTGTAAACCTTTCTCTTTGAATATAGAAAGGCGCACCTAGAAGAGGTTGTGACGCCTCGGAGACGTAGGCCTTTATTTGTTTTGTCGAACTCCGTTATCGCGTGTCAAATTTCTCTAAACTCATCTATTTACTTTTTAATCGCATTTATTTTCAGTTTTCATAGCGATTAACGGTGCCTTTAGTGTAACACGGTGTATCGGCCGGTATCGATCGGTATCGGCCGATTCGGATCAGAAAATCAGACTTTTTGGCCAGAAACTTGTTTTACACAAAAAATAGAAAAAAATTGATAAAAAAATAATTTGTCAATAATTTATGTTTAGATAAATGATTACAATCAAATAATTCACTAATACAATATAATACAAGCATTAAAACTATAAACACACTCTTTCACTGTCAGAAACTATGTCGTGCTGGCTGGATCACTTCATTGTTGTCTGATTAATCACAGGTACACAATGGATGTGCATAGTTCATTATGTTTCAGCTGAATAATGACCAGTATCAGACCAAAATAGTAGAAATTAGACGAAAAATGCAGAATCCGCAGTATCGGACTAGTATCGGATTGGTCACGGTCAATACCGATAGGATCGGTATCGGCCGATATTTCCTACTATGAGCATAAGTTATTATTGTTTAGTTGAAAATTGTTACTAATTAACGTTATAATAAACTTGAATATTTTATCAGAACTTTTTACATAAGTCATAGCTGAAGTCCCCAGACCTAAATTATTCAACAAGTACAGTTTAGAACTGATACTGAATCGTAAAATTTAGGTTTTGATCGCATAGTTTGTAAATTATATGAGAAAAGCTGGCCACTAAATTCTTGTATTGATTAAGAAATATCTTTTTTCTTTTAAATAGTTCAACACTAACTCATTGTCCCACCTCAATACACGGTATTAGTAAAAAAGCTTATCGAATTGTGAACATTAATTATTTTATAGTTCGCAAGTGCACAATACCACAAAGTTATTTTAATTAATGTAAGACATTTACCTGGTGTGAGTCGGCACATAATATGAAGAGAATGTCTGCTAAAGCTAAAAAATGTAGCAGTTTATAATCCCGTGTCAAATAACGTGCGTAATGTTTAACCACGCTCATGATTTTTTTTTTTCAACAAAAACTATACAGACGAAGACCCCACGCATTAACTAGAAAAGAAACTACCCTGCTGACAAGGCAGGACCACATATTTGGCTGCGGAGGCGCGGAGCCACATGATTATACAAAAACATAAAAGCAAAACAGATATCACATGACATAAGAAGATAAATAAATAATAACCCAAAACTAGGATTAGGATTTAGGTGAAAGAATTATAAACAGTAAAACACTGTCAAAGGCCTTTCAACACAAACACATCATACTTCAAAATAAAACCCAACTGTTTATAAAATCTAAACTGAATTCTCTCTTCTTTCTATCATTAACGAAAATTAGAATACTATTTAGAGGGTCTTTTAGATTTTTTTTTTAGATTTGGCTGGCGGATCACATATTTTCAGGAGTTCCTTATAGTGGTCCAGCTCGCGTAAAACATCTTCTTCAGGCCTATATAACATGTCACTCATGCGCCAAATCTGTGCATCGACCAAGTGGATGTATCAAAATTGAGAACACAATTCTACGTGTGTGCGCGCATATATGTGTGGCAGTGGGGTAGTGTGTGCATGTAAGAGAGAGAGGGTAGTTTATGTGTTTGCAAGAGAGAAAGAGAGATCTAGAGAGAGATTGCCTGTAAGGTACTGCCACCTATAGTACTGCTGATATCAACAGTAATGCTAACAAGGGTCCAAGGTTCAGCAGGGTTCCAGTGGAAATCCATAATTGCATCTCTGCATTTTATCCCAAAAATATATATTCACTACATTCCAATCTAACATTTTCGGAAAAGCATAATTTGTCTATATTAGTTGGGCCCAATTAAAAACAAGCCAACTATAATATAGACAATTTTTTTATAACAGGCATAGTTTGATTAAACTTCCACAATTCTGGAAGGATTTACAAAATATAATTAACGGTACCTATGACCAGAATGTTGAAAGAATAGACCGGGATTTGTTTTTGCTCTTTCATTTTCACTGTTGTTCCCAACCTAAATAAAAAGTTTATTAATAACATGATTACAGCTGAGACTTACATAATGATATATAAATAAAATAGTTGCAAGAAAAGAAGATAATTGCTAAGATAAATAAATTTGACGACTTATAATAATCCCAGATGTTCAGTATGCCATCCTCACCAGCACTAGCAAACACAGATGCTCTGTCCAGACACCACTGTGGTACATAAAAGAAAAATGGTCTTAATTTAAGGAAAAAGGGATCAGATATTCATATTTCCAGTGCTAGCAATTATAATTGAATAGCTTTTGTGTCATTTGCAAATAATATAAAAAATTGAAATAAATGTTAACGCCAGTGATACAATTCCCCTGAATTTTCATTGTATATGGCTCAGTCAAGTGGCTTTCCAGGAAAAACTGACAACATTTAACAGAATCCAACGGAACAGTCTAATGTTATTTTTCAAATGCATCACAAATTTTTGGGTCAGTTGTAAAGTGAGAATGACTGGGTGTTTTCTTCCAAAATGTGAAAACATTGCAGGTGCAATTTGCAACTAATACAATCCAACAAAATGAGCATTAGGTGAGTAACAATTTATTTATGCCTGGATGGAGGTAACAGGAGCCTTGTGGCCTTCAAACATGTAAATTGGTAATGCTTCCCCACCAGTAGTCAGAAAACGGCGATCAAACAAACACACAGTGTTATCACCAGATCTAAAACAAAAGCACAAGCCGAGAAAATAAATACAATTTGTATTCATGGTAAGTTCACATTTAGTTCAGATATGAGTCGGCTAACCTACCCAGTGAGAATAAGGTTCATATTTTGTGCATTCCAGTCTACACAGTGAAGTTCTCGTGCACCATGTGTTTTTTCAACCTAACAAAATCCAGAATTTCAAAATAGCTCAGAAATATTCCATATTTATCAAGGAAATCAAAGTTATACAACACACCATGATTTAATAGTGACTTAATGAGGCAAGAATCGTGTCCTGTAGAGGCATTTCAAGAGCGAAAGAGAGAGGAGAAAGAGAGAGAGACTTTGACAACAGGAGCATTTCCAGAGCGAGCATCCCAAAGAATGAGGAAAGAATCATCACTGATACTACAAAACTCCTGTGCACTGAAGGAAAAGAAAATGAAATGATTAATATTTGTCTTCAGTCAATCAGGCTTCAACCAAAGGCCCTAAAGATTATTTTGTAACTTTTAAGTACCTAGAGGGGCAGAACTGAACATCTTTAACAATTGCATCATGGCCTTTAAATACCCCTCGAGGAGCTAAGTAATTGGGGCTACGTCTCGACTCACTCAATCCCAGAGAAGTGATAGTGTCCTGTATGCTCCACAGTACAACAGACTTATCTTTCCCTGCATTTTTCCAAAAAAAAAAAAAAATTAGATTCTCAATTCAAATTGATGAAGTACGTGTAAGTTAGAAATTTTCAATTGAATAAAAGGCATTGACCTCCTGAAAGTACAAAGGGTTCAGTAGGACACATGGCGAGTGCAAACACAGCATTTTCTCTGTGGCCTGTCAGTATCTGCATGGCGAAGATTTTTTTTCATATATATCGGGGTAAAATGTTTTTAAAAATAAATATCTCATCATAATGAACAGTTAAATGCAATAACAAACTGCATCAGGACGAGAGTAGGCAGCTCGCTCGACAGGATGTCTGTTTGGCTGAGCCTTCAAGTCCCATATAAAAACCTAAAATCAAAATACGACATCAATAGATATATAAACATAGTCATAGGCTGGAACAAGTATAATAAAAAAAGAGATGTCATACATACATCAGGACTGTCAGTATGTGTGGCCACTATGTTATTGTTTTGGGGTAGTTCTCTAATTATGCTGACCTGTACATGACAATAAATTAGTTTTTAATATAATCAGAGTGTTAAAGATTTAAAAACATAGTTTTCTTATCAAAAGAATGAGGTTTTTCGTTAGATACCTCCCCCGGATGTACTAGAGTCTTGTATCTTTTCACAAAAGGAGATTGTGCTTCTTCATTGAACTAATGGGAAATTTTAACGATAAAGTAAATCTAAAAGTTGTGTAGCATAGGCCAAATACTAGTAGAGATGTGGTAACAAAATATGTGAGAATAGGAAAGATAAATATTTGCAAGCTACCTGAGAAATGTCTGCAGCAGTTGCAACTTTTGGTTTCAGAATGTCACAATTTGTGATCATCAGAGTATTTGGGAGAGAGCCATCAGTCTAAAAGAAAAGAAAAAAGCAACAACAATAATGATAAATAACAAATGAACAATTTTTTTAAAAAGTTCGAATTAGAGAAGTGAATTTTATTCGAACATAAATCTGAGATGTTCTTTCCTGCTCAGCGAGGTATAGACGCTGACGGCTTTTGTATCTATCTTTCACAAACTGCCCGCCCCATCTATAATCAACAATATCAGTATGTTTTTCTGGTATCTATAAAAGAAATTTTCACGACCTTAAACTGGAAAGGACAATGTATACATTTCCAAATACGGGAAACACAGGGGATATAAGTAGAAAAGAAAATTAATCTAAGATGCACATGCATGAAATAGAGCAGGGACGAGGACAATAAACAGAACTCCATTTCTGGAGATCTTAAAAAAAAAACCCCTAAAGAACTACTCTTGAAAACATCTAAACCTTAAAAAAACAGCTTACACTAATATTTAGGCAAAATAAACACCATTTCTGGAGGTCCAGCAAAAATAAGAACATGAAAGTAAAAAGTACAAACATGTAGCAATTTTAATTTTCCTCTAGAAATAAGAACAGTCAAAACAGAGTACCAAAACACCAAACGAACTACCCATTGCCAAAAGCTCTAGCTACAAACACATGAGGAAAAGAAAAATGAAAATCGGTTGTATGAGCGTACCGGCATGAGAGAGAAGGCCAGACGAGTTTGTGGCCAGTGAACCAGTCATAGATAACCGGTACATTAGATTTCCAGTTCTGGTATTCCTCGTCTTTTCTCAATGCTGCATTCAACCCCTTGCCTCTCTCTCTATCATCTCTCTCTGTCTCTCTCAATCTCTTTCTCTTTCTCAGTGCTCTCTGTTTTGTTTTGGGATGGAATAATATATTAAGTAATATCCCAATCTTTTCTTTTTGAGGAAAATTAAAGTATCCCAATCAAATGCTCGTAACAGGTTGAAACTGATAACAGAATTGTATTAAAAAAATTAGCTACGTGAGATCCGCATACCGCATCCAATTATAGCAAGTGGCCTTTACAGAAATAAAATCAAGCTTCCAAGAAAAGCCTAGTGAAAATGAAATAAAAACAATTTCTAATTTGACCTGTTATAATTCGTTTTGCAATAAACACCATCGGGAGCGATAGGCTGAGTGTATAAAATATGGGCCCCATTTGCCCATAGTCAGCCGGGATCTGGATCCCCTGAATAATCTAATTTAATTTGAATCCGAACCAATTAAGTTCAAGTTCGATGTGGAACGTGACTCTTTAATCAAGCGCGGAACTAGAAAATTTGAATAGAAAGAACTATAAAATATAATATGTGAAAAAGACAAAAAAAATATGTATTTAGTGAAAATTGAACCTATGATTAAACATACCAACTAGAGCACAAACTACTAGAATATCAAAAGATAGTATTAATACAATTTTGTTATTTTATGAGAGAGTTTAGACTATATAAAAGCTTAAAAAATTTAAAATTTCAACTAAATTTTAATATATAACTACTAATTTTAAAATTATAGAATGGCTTAGCATCCCTACCATATATGTAAATCCGTCCGTGTCTTTAATTTATTTTTTTGAAACCTTGGCAGCGGCTGCCAAAAATATCCCCGTCTTTAATTTGACGGTCCGCATATAAACTAAAATATTAGATTACTTAAGAAGATGCAAACTCAGCCGAAGGCAGGTTAATATATTCGTCTAAAATTTGGGAAAATAACATGATTAAAAAAATGTCAAAGCTAATAGTTTGAAACCAAGATATCTCATTCTTAGAATTAGAGTTCAAGTGACACATCATATCATAGCATGCAAACTAATTGACGTTCCATTAAAGAAAATTAAAATGTAATTCATTTTGAATATTACATTTTTTAACTTTTGCAAAAACATAAAAATATTATATACGTATCGAGAGGTAATTATCAAGTCTAGTATACACTTGACAAAAGGTTAACGCATGCTCGTAGTTAATTAATGGATTCAATATTATTATTTATAGTTCTGAATAGGTTATTGTCACACTTCAAACCGGAAATCCGGTTTAGGACGCGATCAATTTCTGTCTCGTATTTATTAAATCAATAAATACTGCAAATCTAAATAACTATAATTAATTAAATAAATACAGAAGCATGAATTAATAACCAGAATAAAAACACAAGTCATAAAATTAGTAAATAAACATACATATTTAAATGTCCATACAACCTACGTCATAATCAAATGGAACATCATCTTAAAAAAGGAGTACATGATCTAACGAATATGGTGTATGAATATAGTGTATGTCATAGAACTCGAAATCGGAACTGTGCGGTAGCATAAATCAGACCTGCCATCACTACTACAAAAAATATTTTTGCCATCGCCCTAACCATTGGATGTGTTTCCGCACAGATGGTGTTCGTCATGAGTGGCAGTGCTATAATTATATTGAACTTTTTACCATCGGTTGGTGTTTAAAAAACCAATGGCACCAATGGCCTCCTCTTTTCTATCGGTTATTTTTTACTCAACCGTTGGTTTTGATTGAATCTTCCACATCAGTTGGGCTATTAATCCGACGGTGTAGATGTGGTGATTTTTACCATCCATGATGTAGATGAGCTGTCAGCATTAGTTTAATCAATACCAACTGCGTTCCTTGTTGAATGGATGGCGATGTTCTCAACTGTGTTCCTTGTGATGTATTGCGTCATTAAGTTTGGAGTTATACTCGGCAATTATATATAATAAGATAATTATTTAATAACATACATATATAATACCATCTCAATAATATCTAATTAAATAATAAGAATTAACATACAGGCTCATGAAATTTTTGTGTTATAATTTGTTAACATAAAAAAGTTCATAATTAAAGTATCAAGATTAAAATATCACTAGCTAAATTAAAAACAATAAATACTCATTGTTACCAAGATTAAATTAAAGTACCAATTAGTTTATAATCAATAAATACTCATTGTTATCATAAATTCATACATACAATTAAAAACAAATAAGTTAATTAGTACATAAGAAAGTTAAATTAAAACAGTTAAAGAATGCACCAAATGGCATAATAATTAATATTATCAAATTAATTAACATCCAAAATAGATCCCAATATATACTACAAAACATCCAAAACAACTATACATACCAAGGTTCTAAATAGCGTTTATAGCAACATAGCGGGGAGAAAAAAAAAAAGTTTTAGCGAATAGCACAACTATAGTGAAAGCTATCATAAATAGCGTTTGTTTTATTTTATATTTCTAACATGTCTCATCAAGAAAAAAAAAATATCAAATTGATTAAGAAGTTCTAATATTCATATTGGACCAATACAAAGTTCAAATTGTCATTCAAAATATCCCCAATTCAAAAACTATCGATATATTTTTATATTCAAAATATACCACTACCATATATTAATGCTTGATACAAAATTTAATTGATATAGCGGTACAGCCCGCACATGTTTCATTGTATTGATATAGCTTGATAAAGTAAAAATTGCCCATCTGGACATTAAAACCCATTAAAATTAAAAAATCATAAGCTCATGTAGCATAGTGGACCGCTATTTCCATTACGCGCTACACGCTATAGCGGCTGTAGCTCGATTAGCACAATTTTACTCCCGTAACTTAGTTTTCTAGATCCAAAACCGCTATAACTGCGCTATAATTAGCTATTTAGAACACTAATACATACACAAAACATCAAACATCCCAGTGTAAGAAAGAGCACGCTCCGCGCCTTGTTAGAGCTTTCAAAAGTAAGCTTCTGACTCTCTAATCGTAGAGCTAGGGAATATTAATTCATTCCTTTGTCGGTTCACTGCTGGGGAAAAAAACCTCTAGAAGAAAAAGTCCTTCATCGTGTTATAAAATCTTTTTGTTTAATTTTCTGTAATTTGATAGTTACATACGATGCAAGTGGGGCATCAGTTTTATTGGAAAACAAATGAATGAAAGGAATACTTGCCACCAATATTTGGCGAGCTTATTAACAAAGAATTGTTATTTACACTATAATGAGAAAAAAAAAAAACAAGTTTACATTTGTACAACATATGGGATATATCACCAACAATTGCACAACAACTACCGACAACACTAACAACACCGTATCAAAAAAACAGGTACTAGCTAAAAATAAAGCACAATATTTTTTCAGCTTTGAAGTAACTCTATACAATTGCCACAAAATCATTGCAAACTCGTAATATATACAACTAAAAAACAAAACTATGTGGTTACTTACGCCACAATTTTTCAACAACCATTGAAAACTATACCAGTGTTGTAAAAAACATCCGTTTAGGCCGATTGGTCATTGGCGGTAATCAAATTGTCACAGATTTTTCTGATTATTTGCCCGATTATTTCCGATTATGGCTGATTATTCCCGATTATATATTCTCGTTAATCACTTGACAGTACCCTATCTGTCCGATAACCGCATACCGTTATTTACAACACTGAACTATATAATACCATATTTTTCTGTAAGCAACCATCAAATAAATAAAACACATACAATCTTATCCTTTAATATGGTTTACTCTTAATAATATCTAGACCACTTCTTACAATTATTTTATTTTATTCCGACCAGCTGGAGCGTTATTTAATCAATTTCTACTTAATGCCCTCTCTTTTAATTCTGAATTTTTTAAATATACCATAATAAAAAAAATAATAAACCAAACAATCATTATTTTCTGAAAATTCGAAATTTACCCTAAACCCTGAAAATTCAAAATCTACCCGATGTAGCCTTTTTTTTTTTTTTCCAAAACAGATGTAGCTGATATCGAATTTTTTCATTATATATTTTTTAAATAAAAGATGCGACACAAATTGAATAATTATATATTATTTTATGTATCAGCCGCATCTGTTTAACATGCAAATCCAACTACAATATAAATAAATACATACAAAAAAATATTAACATGCAAATCCAATTAAATACTGACATGCATGACATACAAACTCAATTAAATATTAATATTCATTCTATTACTCTACATTATTCTACAATTACACTACAAAATTCTAAATTACACTAAAAAAAATTAAATCATTCAACAATTAATTTATACTATATGCAAAAAGCTAAATTACTCTAGATGCAAACTAAAAAAATACTACAATTAATAATTACACTACATAAACCTAAATTATACTAAACAAAATATCGGTCGATGTATGTCTACCATTGATAAAGAACTTAAACTAAAATTTTGAGGTATTAAACGATATTTTTTTGCAATTCTGATTCCATCGATGCCTGGGGGTAATCCCCGAGGGATGCTCCATATCCGTCTCATCCCCCATTTCCGAATTGTGGTCATACGTGCAAATTCGACTTTTCTAGCCAAAGTTATGGCTGTTAAATTTTTTTTAAAAAAAAAAACGATACTTCCATGCAAAAACATCGCATCTTTTGTTTAAAAAATAATATAATGAAAAATTTCGGTATTAGCCGCATCGCCTAGCTTGGGAAAAAGGGGGGGGGGGGGGGGGGGGGGGGGCACATATGTTTGGAAAAAAAGCGGCCCCCTTTCTGAGTCCGTTTTTAGGAGATGTGGCCAGAATATTTTAAAAATTCTTAGATTTTGATGGTTATTTGATTTTTTTTTTGTATTATGGAACTTTTAAAAATTTCAGCTTTTAATTCACTATTTAATATATTTCTACAACTAATTTGCTCCTGCACTTTGAATCACAACCAAAACTTCTAGCAACTCGTGAGACAAATAAAGGGGACAACTATATACAAGAACCATCTAAAAGTAACGAACAAGATAATGGAATATTATATTTATGTAATATTCAACAATACACAAAACTTTATAAGCACAATCAAAAAATTTGTTACATAAGGTTGACCACTATTTTACATAATGTAGTCCATCACATTAGTTTCACCATTCTTCCACAGCCTATCAATAAAAATATGTAGTCCATAACATCAATAGACACTACAACAACTAAAACACTTTTTGCGAGAGAAAAAACACATTTATGACAGTCGTTCGTCGCAAAAATAAAAAGCTAAACAATGAGAGTAGTCCGTCGCAAAAAGTCATTTTTTTATCCTCACGAAAAGTGTCTCACTTTTTTATCCTCGCACAACCAAAAAGACTGTTACATAATACTTACTAACCACTATTTTACATAATGCAGTCTATAACATTAGTTTTCATTCTTCCATAGCCCATCTCCATTCTTCCATAATCCATAACATCAGTTTCACCCTTTAGAAATCATGTCATCTATAATATCCATTGCCTTCACAATTTCACCTTTTATTACACAACTCATAAAACCTCAACCCTAAACAACAAATCAGAAACCAATAATTTTGAACTTAAAACAGCATACCTAATGACCAATGAACTGCAAACCCCAAATCCTTAAATATTCAGTTAAAATGGTTAATTAAGATTATTTTTGTTTGATTGAAACTTATTACTTTAAGTCAAAATTTAAATAATTTTTAATTATTTGATTATAACTTTTTGCTTATGTCATGGCTTATATCTCTAAACCTAAATTATTCAAGAGTATTGTACAATTTAGGATTGGTACCGAATGGTAACATGTAGGTTTTGAGAATAAAATGTTTTCCGTACAAAACACTCCAAACAACGGAACGAGATCCAGTACTCTTCAAATCCCTCCTCTTTCCCTGCTATTCTCTCTCTCTCTCCCTCTTCTCTCTCCCATGTGCTTCTCTTTCTCTCTCTCCTCTTTTTTTAAGAGAGATAGAGAGAACAGAAGAGCAGCGAGCTGCTTTTTTTATTAGAAAAGCAGCGGATACACATCCCTAAATAACTCCGATATTGCCCAAATGCGCCGGAACAATAAAAAGTTCAGCACTTGAATACTGAATTTCTTAAATTACAACTACAATGTAAATTTTGCAACATTACTACCTTACTACAGCTAGTGCCTTGTGGGATATTTTGGCCTAATCATACTTTAAACAGGAAAGACTTACCGTTAAATCCAACACAAAACCGTCAAGGCCAAATAACAGGGCTAATCCAAACCGGCTCGGCCATGAAATAATTCTGCGTAGAGACCGGTATTTGTCTCACTTCCTCATCCTCCATTGAATAAACTATCGGTACGCTGCCCCATGTGCTCCAAGTCCTAGATTTGGTACAATAAATTGAGTTCTTTCTTACACCCGAGTCAAGAAACTGATTGACTGGAACCGACTCAGATCGGATATTCCCGAGAAATAGAGCCTGATTCCCGATTCGCTCCATCTTCTCCCAGGTACACTCCTGGACCAACTTAAACACTATGAACTTGGGATTATCTACTATGACTGTCAACAGGTCGCCACTTGTCGACTCAACCAGAAATGCACCAACAATAGGTCCACGTCGTCTAACTTGAACATGGTGGGGCAACCGCACAGTTAATATACTGGTCTTGCCAGATTCCATGTCAAAGTTACAAAACAGAACATTGCTAAGGGTCACAATCCCGCATAGCTGGTTCCGCCAAAAAATGATATCCCAAAATACTATAGGCTTTCCCAAATCAAGCACCTGCCATCTCTTCCCTGCCGGTTCGCACAGCGCAATAGTACCGTATGATCCCATCACTGCCACAAGACAATTGGGGAATCCTGGTGCGGCCGACAAAATTGCCTTTGCAATGGGTGAGTCGAGGTCAGGTAGAGGGATCTCAGCAAGCAGTACTGGATTAAAAAGGTATACACGGGATGGATTTTGACCTGAGACCAAGAAAAACCAGCCGGCCAGGTAGCCAAAGCAGTGGGCCTTGTTGTGGGGAGCAGGGATAGAGCAGGTGAGGGATTTGCAATTGAAGATGTCGAAGAAGGAGAGACCGTTGTCTAGTATGCTCAGGAGGAGGCGAGGAGGCTCAAATGGGAGAGGGAAACGAGGGATGGATTGCTTCGCGACACCGCGCCAGGTAGAGCAAATCAGGCGGAAACGGGGGCGATCGGAGGGGGAGAGGAGCGCATAGATCTGGTCCAGGAGCTCAGGCGGGAGATGGGACCAGCACCAGCTGGACAGGTTGGAGCCCGTGGTGGAGAGCGAGGCCTTGTGTTCCTTCTCCATTGTGTTAGACTGTTAGCTATTTCATTAACAATAAAAACGTCTTATATATATAGTCTGTTACAATGGTTGATTAATTTACATACTACAGCTATCGATCTGTATGTTATTACGTACGTAGGTATCTGCAAGCTATTAATATTTTTTTTTTCAGGTTACTAGCTAATGATAGCTGTTTAATTAACAAAAAGTGCCTCTTAAAGTATATTTAAAGTGTATTGTATTTAAGAATAAGCTAAAAATTGAAAAAAGTTCGTTAATAATAGTAAGATCAATATTAAGAAAAAATGTCCTCAATATTACAAATCATTACAAATTAGACGATCAGAATATATAGTAACCTTAATAAGGGTAATTATACTCTTTTTTTTTACTAACACAATATTACCTAAACATTTTAATATATAGACAATTTTACTTCATTAATTCTTTTCTTTAAAAACTACTACCCTCATATATTATTATAAGATTTTCTATCCTTAGAAATTCTTTTTATAAAGAAATTGAAGCAAGCTTCCAAGAAAGCCTAGTGAAAATGAAATGAAAACAAATTTTAATTTAACCCTGTTATAATTCGTTTTTGCAGTGAACATCATCTCTAGCGATGGGCTGGACTATATTGGGCCTTATTATATGAACCCAGGTTGCACTTGACAAACAGTGAACGCATACTCGTCGTTAATTTAATGGAATTAAAAATGTTATTATTTGTAGCGCCAAGTAGATTATGTTTTATTTTGTTAAACTACAAAAACACTCGATAAACCAAAATAACTGCCACTATTATGTGATTTTTTGTTGTTCTCCACCCTCCATCACCACCCAACGTTGCTACCAAACTCTTTTTTGACATCCCAAGTTTTTCCAACAAGCACTCTTTGCTTCAGGACGCTAGCTTACAGAATTAAAAACAAAAATGTTTGATTACTTATTAAAGTTACGGAGAATTGAATTGTTTTCTTCAAGTTCAAGTCAAAGTAACTTAAGTAAAAGTTCTGATCAAATAAGAATTCTATTAGTTACACATAAGTAATAAGTTTCAACCAAACAAAGTTTTTATTTTAGTATTTGATACCGGTTCAAAAGTCACTTCCAGGTAAATACAGAAAATATTGTGGTCCTTCTATTTAGAAAAAACTAAAAATTTACTTTTGACAAAATGAGTTTTTATCAAAAAAGTTCAAAAGGATACAATATTTTTGAATTTCAATGTACTAGAAGACCACAATATTTTTTACTTATTCAAAATTGACTTTTGGACTGGGATCAATAATTCAGATCAAAAATATTTTTTTCAGTAATACACAGACAAATATTTTAGTTTTTATAACAGTCGCAAAAACAATTGGCCTAAAAAATGTTGATTCAGATTATTTGTTGGAGTCTTTCTAATAAATCAAATTATGTAATATTTCATCTATTTTTAAAGAAATATATAAAATATTTCTAATATTTTAATAAAAAATTATAACAATTTCTGTTTAATTAAAAAAAATCAGAAAATCTTAAAACTGCAAAATAATTTTGCGAAAAGATGTATTCCAAAGCTGCAGAACAATTTTGCGAAAATTTGCTGAATTTTTGCAAAATTATTTTATAGTTTGGGAAAATTCTGAAAATTTTCAGAATTGAGTGTAGATTTTAAAATTTGATATTGTTTTTAATATTAATAAAAATTTCAGAACACATTTTCCCACCTTAATACACGATATCAGTAAAAAAAAAAAATGGGTTGAAGTAATCATTAATAATTTTGAGATTTTTAAAATTTGATATTTTTTTAAGAGTGAGTCTATGGTACTATGCATATTACGATTTGACATCGTGCTACGGCTCTATATTCGAGTTTTCAAATCCTAATGGTCGATCCGAACCGTTCATCTTGTTCTCCATATTAATATGTGTTTGGAGACCAAATTTTACATTTTTTGAAATTTTTTTACTATTTTTTGAAATTTATTGAAAATCACTGTTTTTGGATGGTCCAGAATTTTCAGATCAAGTGATTTTCTAAATATCTAAAAAAATAGTAAAAAAATTTCAAAAAATGTAAAATTTGGTCTCCAAACACATATTAATATGGAAAACAAGATGAACGGTTCGGATCGACCGTTAGGATTTGAAAACTCAAATATAGAGCCGTAGCATAGTAACAACCCGTGATATGCATAGTACCATAGACTCACTCTTTTTTTAATATTAATAAAAATTTCGGAACACATTTTCCCACCGTATACGATATCAGTAAAAAAAAATGGGGCTTATTCAAGTACATTAATTATTTTAGAGTTCACAAATGCACAGTATCCAAAATAAATCTATTTGTCGTGACAAATGAGAAGAACTAATAAGGTGTTTTGAAGTTCACTAAGCTAAGCTATTTGGTGAACTTAAATCTTCTGTCGTCAGATTGTGTTAAGATCTGTACCGATTTGATCTGATGGTGCGCAGAAACGGGCATTGAACTTCTCTCTCCGTCGTGTTCTTACCTGGTTAACCCCCTTCCCTTCGTCTCTTCTCCTCTCGCGTTCTCTCTCCGCTGTGTCTGTCATGTCCCGGGTCAGGAGTGACCCGTTTCAATTCTTATTTTGACTCAGTCAAACTCACGTTGGGGAAGAAAGGAGATTTGG
This sequence comes from Carex rostrata, assembly GCF_964058835.1. Lineage (NCBI taxonomy): Eukaryota > Viridiplantae > Streptophyta > Magnoliopsida > Poales > Cyperaceae > Carex > Carex rostrata. The sequence continues at coordinate 4,658,942 of NC_135948.1, read as the reverse complement.
GTAGTTCGGTCGGGAAGAAAGCGAGACCGGGTAGGGAATTAATTGAATCCGTTAGTACTGACAAGGGGACCCGCTATTTAATTCTTTTGTAAACAACTTAGCCTATATAAGGCAGTGTTTTGTAACAGTTCAAAGGACAATGAATAAGGAATTGAATAAGAATTTATAAGTTTCTACCAATCGTTTTCTATTTATCGTTCTTATTTACTAGTTTCTGTTGTATCCAATTTACCAGTTCAACCGTTTGAGTTGTGGGTCGTTACAGTGTCCGTCAACCTCTTCCTTCGCCCCGCCTTCGCAGCGTGCTGCAGCTCGTGTCGCTCATCGCTCTTAAAAACGGTTGTCGCTTCCCCTTCTCTGTGCACGCTTGTTGCTCCCTCCCTCGATCGGTCTCTCAAACTCGTTGAGACGCTGACAACCGCGCCTCCGCACGCTCCGCTTCAGCAGGTAACCTTTCGAAGAACTTGGTTTTTATTTTTGTTTAAAACAAAATCAAGAATTTTTGTTTAATCTTTCCCTTTCCCGAACCATTTTCTTTAATTTCTCTTCCATCTCCAAGACACCAAGTCGTAACTTCACTTTGCTAATTAGTTACTGATTTTAATATGTTTAATTCCACAACTAATCTCCTCTCTCCACTGCATGTTCACTGCTCCATACACGAGGTAATAAATAAATTAATTTGTTATCTTTGTTATGATGTTTTACAATTCGTCATCTCCTTTCTAATTGTTTGCTTGTTCAGGGAATCAGGTAATTTTGATTTAGGTGCATAGGTTGACTCTCATTTTTCTCTTGCTTTAGACATTTGGGGTCTAAAATTTAAGTGTATTAGAAGTGCAGGGAAATTTTGGAAGTTGGTGCGACATATTGTATTACAGAATGACTCGATCCAATATACATATTGTAAAATTGTGTACCAGTTGGCACCAAAGGAAAACACAAACATTCAATACACTTCTTTTGAACTGTTTTATAATGACTCCATTCTCATTGGAACACATGATCTCTCTCAATTTCTAATGGGTTACCAAATGGCAAGCTGAATTTAGCCATTGCTGTTAAGCTCACTTCTTTAAATATCCAATGAATGAGTTTTTGGAAATGACCAATATACTATGCTGGTTTGCCGTGAAATTATGACCAGCATCTGGATTAAACAAGTGAATCAGAATTTTCCAAAAGAGCTTCCTTGTTACCACTTGGCAGCTGCTGCCAAGGCTGAGAGAGAGAGAGAGAGACTTGACATATTCATTGAGAGTTATGTTAAAGTAGGGTTACATGATTCTTTTTTACTATTTTCCAATTTACAAATTCTAACAAATTACTTCTTCAGCAGATTTCTGATGTATTATACCTCTGCCTGAATTGCAAGGTTTGAAAACCCTGAAAGTGGCTTTCCATCAACCGAGAAAGGATGAGGTGTCAATCCACTCTATTAGGTTACTGAAAAGCAGCATTGTTGGAGACGTGCTAAACCATCTTAGATCAAAAGTAATCAAAGGACAATCACTTTTGTTCTTTGTATTTGAACTTTCTTTGTTTGCTTTTTATTGCAATTTTTTTATCAGAATAACATTACTATAGTACCATCTAATTGAGAACAGGTGATTACTAGTAATTTTATATTTAGACGTGACATGATTGTTGACCTATAAACTACCAACCTCCTAAGACCAATTTAGGTTGAAGGGAAGGAAAGCTAATGGTGGAAAAGGAAATATATATATTATCATTTGCTGTGGCACTATATCTTGCAGGATCTGCTATCATGGGACCGATTGGAATGGAATGTGCTGATTTTAACGGGGCCCTGGTTGTGGATGTGAGGCGCTGGGAGTGGTTACTGGTATGGTTCAGGGTATGGGGATAGAGTTATGTCGCAAGGATGGGGTTACTGGTACGGTTCCAGGGCAGGGAGAGGGGCCAGAGTTGCGGTGAATACCTACATTTAGTGCTGAACTCAGGATGTAGTTTGTAATTTTTAGTCTTTGAGGGTGTTTATTAATTAAGACTAGTAGCAGCAAATTCTCTTCTCATTTAGTAATTTTGATGTATGTTGTACTGTATGCTACAGGGTTGTAATTTGAACTTCCATTTATAATATGTATTGTTGACATGCTACTCAAAAAAACAATTAAAACTAATTGCCGATGTAGGTGTAGTGAAATTGAAATTGAAATTAATTTCATTTATACTCCGACATGTGCTTGAAATTGCTAATGAATTGCACCAATAGAGATGCTCTTAACAACACCCTAGTTTGCTCGTGACAATATGAAGAGTGAATGTCCGCCAAAAGCTAAAAAAGTGTAGCCTTTTAAATTCACGTGTTAAATAACGTGCTTCATGATCTGGTTTGACCACACTTATGATTATTTTTTTTAACATTATGATATTTTTTTTCAGCACAAAATTACAGACGAAGACTAGCATCGTACCATCCTGCCAAACAAGAAAATAAACTTCCCTGCCAATGCTGACAAGGCACGACCACATGGCTGTGAAACCATATATTATACAAAAAGATGAAGCACGAGAGATATCACATGACAAAAGAACCAACAAATAAACCCAAAAGGAGAACATTGTTGGAGGCCATTCAACAAAAACATGTCAGCTGTAAACTAAAACCCAAATATTTCTAAAAAATATAAAGCTGTCTTCTTTCAGGTTTTCTATTTAGAGGATTTTTTAAATTTTCTTTTAGGTTTTCTATATTTGGGTGGCGGGACCAATGTTTTCAGGTATTCCTTATATTGGATCAACTCAGCTTCAACCTCTTCTTCAGCATCTTCTTCCGGCCTATATAACATATCATTCATGCGCCAAATCTGTGCATCAACCAGATACATGTATTAAAATTGAGAACAGAATTCTGTGTGTATGTATGTGTGGCAGATCAGCAGTGTGTGCGTGTGTTTGAGAGAGAGAGAGAGAGAGAGAGTGCCTGTAAGGTACCGCCACCTATAGTACTGGTGGGATCATGAGATATGCTAGCAAGGGTCCAAGGTTCAGCAGGGTTCCAGTGGAAATCCACAATTCTGTCTCTGCATTTTATCCCAAATAAATGTTCATGCCATTCCAATATAACATTTTCGGAAAAGTAATTTGTTACATACCCTCCAATAAGACAAAAGAAGAGGAAAGGTATACAAAACTTAGCTCATTTTTTAACCAATCCAACTCATATATAATTGTTTAAAACTTGACTGAGAGTCGAAAGTTTTATAACAGGTAATAGTTCGGTTAAACTACCACAAATCAGGAATGGTATACAAAATATTAGTATCAGTACCTATGACCACCATGTTGAAAGAATGGACCGGAAGGTGCCGTCCTTGTCTTTGTTATTGCATTTTCATTGTTGTTCCCAACCTAAGTAAAAAAATTATTAATAACATGATTACAGCGGAGACCTACATAATGATATATAAATAAAATAATTGCAAGAAAAGAAGATAATTGCTAAGATAAATAAATTTGACAACCTTATTATGATCCCAGATGTTCAATATGCCAGCCTCACAAGCACTAGCAAACACAGATGCTCTGTCCGGACACCACTGTGGTACATAAAAAATATGGTCTTAATGTAAGGAAAAAGGGATCTGATATTCATATTTCCAGTGCTAACAATTATAATCGAATAGCTTTTGTATGTCATTTGCAAATAAAATAAAAATATTCAAACAATTAGCAGCAGAGATACAATCATACAATTCCCTTGAATTTTCATCGTATATGGCGCAGCCATGGCTTTCCCGGAAAACTGGCAACATTTAACAGAATATTCCAATAGAACAGTCTAATGTTATTTTTTTAAATAAATCACAAACTTTTGGGTCATTTGCAAAGTGAGAATGACTGGGTGTTTTCTTCGAAATGTGAAAACATTGCAGGTGCAGTTTGCAACTAATACAATCCAACAAAATAAGCACTAGGTGAGTAACAATTTAGTTATGCCTGGATGGAGATAAGAGGACCCTTGTGGCCTTCAAACACGTGAATTGGCCACACGACCCCACCAGCAATCAGCTTACGGCGATCAAGCAAACGCACAGTTTTATCAACAGATCTAAAACACATGAACAGTTTTATCAGCACATTCAAGCTGAGAAATAAAAACAATTCAGGTTCACATTTAGTTCAGAGAAAAGTCAGCTAATGTACCCAGTGAGAATAAGGTTCTCATTTTGTGCATTCCAGCTTACACAGTGAATATCAGCATTGTGTCCTTTCTCTACCTAACAAAATCGAATATATCAAAATAGCTCAGAATATTCCATAGTATTAATGGAAATCAAAGTTATACAGCATGCCATGACTTAATAGTGACCGTCATTGAAGATATAACTGAAATCATCATAATTAATGAGGCAAGTATTGTGTCCTTTAGAGGCATTTCCAGAGCGAAAAAGAGAGAAAGAGACTTTAACGATGGAAGTATTTCCAGAGTGAAAGAGAGAGAGAGAGAGAGAGAGAGAGAGAGAGAGAGAGAGAGAGAGAGAGACTTTAACAACAGGAGCATTTCCAGAGCGAACATCCCAAAGAATGAGGCGACAATCGTCACCGACGCTACAGAACTCCTGTGCACTAAACCATCATAAAGGAAAAGAAAATGAAATAATCAATTGTTGTCTTCAGAGTTCACCAAAGCCCTCCTGAAGATTATTTTATTACTTTAGTACCTAGAGGGGCAGAACTGAACATCTTCAACAATTGCATCATGCCCTTCAAATACCACACGAGGACCTAATTTGGGGCTGCCTTTTGTCGATCCCAGAGAAGTGATATGGTCTTGTATGCTCCACAGTACAACAGAGTTATCCCGCCCTGCATTTTTCAAAAAACTTTTTACATTTAGATTCTCAATGGAAGTTAAATAAGTATGACTTTCAAATTTTCAATTCTAAAAATGCATACACCTCCTGAAAGTACAAAGGGCTCAGTAGGGCACATGGCGAGTGCAAACTCAGCACCTTTTCCATGGCTTGTCAGTATCTGCATGCAAAATAAAATATTTTTATATATATTGGGTTAACAGTTGTTGAAAATAAATATCCTATGGTTATATGAACGCTTCAATTTTTTATATATATTGGATAACATACCAGATCAGGACGAGACGCAGGAGCTCCATTGACAGGAAGTCGATTTGGCTGAGCCTCCAAATCCCATAAAAGCACCTAAAATGAAAATGCGGCTTCATTATATATATGAAAAGTATTACGCGGCTACGCATGTAAAAAAAGCGATATATCATACAGACATTAGGACTGTTATTATGTGTTGCCACTATTGTACTCTTTTGAGGTAGCTCTCTAATTCTAGTGACCTGTAAATAGCAAGGAATTAGTTTTTCATTTTATCAGAGTGAAAGGTTTAAATATATTTTTCTTATCAAAAGAATGAGTTTTTTTGTTAGATACCTCCCCCGGATGTAATAGAGTCTTGTATCTCTTCACAAAAGGAGATTGTTCTTCTTCATTGAACTAAAGGGGAAATTTTAATGATAAAGTAAAGATAAAAGTTGTGTAGCATGGGCCAAATACTAGTAGAGATGTGGTAAATATATATGTGAGAATAGGAAAGATATATATTTGCAATCTACCTGAGAAATATCCTCAGCATTGTTAACTCTTGGTTTAACAACTTCACAATTTGTGATCATCAGAGTATGTGGGACAAAGCCATCAGTCTAAATGAAAAGAAAAGTATGAACAACAACAATAATGATAATAATAAATGAAAAAAGATTAAAAAAGTTTAAATCAGAGATGATAATTATTCAAATATTAAATATAAATTGGAGATCCTCTTTCCTCCTCAGAGAGATATAGACGCTGACAGTTTTTGTTTGTTCCTTGCTCAAACTGTGGACCCCATCTATAATAAAAAAAATCAGTAAGATTATATGTAATTTGCTGACTAAAAAAAAGGACTTGAATCAAAAGTCTTGTTGTTTGGCCTACATAAGATCAAATATCTACAATGTATCAGGGGAATAAATTTCCAAATACTGGAAACATAGGCGATTAGGCGTGTAAGTATAAAAGATCATTAATCTAAGATACATCACACATCTAATAGAACAGGGATAAGGACACTAATCCGACATATACCCTTGCAAATAAAACCTAAAAGATGGAAATACTTATGCAAGAATAAACTCCATTCAGATAGAGGTCCAACAAAAAATTGCACTCATTAGTCATTACTGATAAAAAATCTCAAATCAAGAACTTCAAGAAAATAGGATATTTGCACAAGGAGCTAAAACTGTAAAGAACTACTCTTCTAAACATCTATATAGTAAAAAAAAAAAAAACAGACTACACTAAATACTTGGGAAAAATTAAACTCAATTTCTGGAGGTCTTAGAAAAAAATGCACTCATACTCATAAAAAAACCACGAATCAGAATTCTAAGCAATTAGGAGATTTCAAGAAGGAACCCTACATGGCTACAACACAGCTTGCATTAAAAGTTTAAAAGTGTAAAGATCTAGACATTTATGCAATTTCTCCTCTAGAAATAAGAACAGACAAAACGGAGAACCAAAACCGCAAACTTACTGCATATTACCAAAAGCCTTAGCCATAAATCTAGCTTAACAAACACAGGTAGGGATAGATAAATGAAAATCGGATGTATGAGCATACCGACATGAGAAAGAAGGCCAAACGAGATTGTGGTTAGTGAACCAGTCGTAGATAACCGGTATATTAGATTTCCAATTCTCGTACCCTTCGTATTTGCTCAATGTTGCATTCGACCTTTCGCCTCTCTCCGTCATTTCTCTCCGTCTCTCTCAATCTCTCTCTTTCTCGCACTATTCGTGCTCTGTATTTTGTTTTGGGAAGAAAAAAATATGAAGTACCTCAAATTAATGCTCGTGAGTCGTGACATGCTGTAACAAATTAACAGACAGTGATAACAGAATCTCTTTAAGAAAATTAACTACCTGAGATTCGGCTGTATCATCCAATAATAGTAAGTGATATAAAACAAATAAAACAGGATGCACCGTATTACTGGCCCTATACAGAAATGGAAGCGAGCTTCTAAGAAAAGCCCCGCAAAAATGGAATAAAATAATTTCTTTTGACCCTGTTATAATTCGTTTTTGCAATGAACATCGTCTCGAGCGATGGACTGGGGTATATTGGGCCTTCTCTTTTGGACCCAATAATTTCACAATTTTGAAATATGGGCCCCGAAGTTATTGCCTGGTCGCTTCACTATACTTTGCCCCCAATACTTTTTTTATTTGCTTGGTTGAAATATGGGCCCCGCAAGCCGACGTTTGTCTAAAATTTAAAAAAAATGAAGGACATATTACAAAAACGTCAAAGCTAATATCTCGTTAAAACCGAAGCATTTTTGGTACGAGAAATCGACTGTGGAGTGTGGACCCTGCTAATCTGGTACTCTAGAGGCGGAACTATAAAATTTTGATAGAAGTGTTTGAAAATTAAAATGCACACAGCAGCTCGTTACTTTATGTGCAAAAATAAAGAACTTATAAGGGTTTTGCGAGGAAAGCTTGAGAGCGAAAAAAATAGCGATTTTTTTAACGATTGTGAGATTCATGTAAAAAAAAAAGACAAAAGGCAAATAAAAAAAAGACAAAAGAAAAAACAGAATAAAAAGTTGAAAAATAGATACTTTGGAGCACTCTAGTAGTGTCTCCATATAACACAATAAAAGGGCATTTACAACACTTAACACAACACAACAATTGAAGGGGTTTGGAGCACCCTTGTAGTGTCTCCGGATGGCAAGATAATAGGCCAGTTATAACCTAATACAACACTACATTTGAAGGTTTGGAGCACTCTTGTAGTGTCTTCATATAGCAAGATAATATGACATATACAACCCTAATACAACACTCTAATTGAAGGTGTTTGGAGCAATTTACTAGTGTCTTCTATTTGGCAAGATAATATGGCATTTACAACTCTAATTCAACACTCCAATTGAAATTTTTTGGAGCACTCTTGTAGTGACTCTATATAGCAAGATAATATGGCATTGACAACATTAATATAACACTCAAATTGAAGTTATTTGGAGCTCTCTAGTATTGTCTCCAGATGGCAGGGTAATTGGGCATTTACAACCCTAATACAACACTCCAATTGAAGGTGTATGGATCATTCTAATAATATCTCTTCTTGGCATGATAATAGGGAATTTACAACCCTGATACAACACTCCGATTAAAGGTGTTTGGAGCACTCTAGTAGTGACTCTATATAGCAAGATAATAGGGCATTTGCGGCACTAATACAACACCCAAATTGAATGTGTCTGGAGAACTATAGTTGTGTTTCCAGATGGCAAGATAATATGGCATTTACAACTCTAATACAACACTCCAATTGAAGGTGTTTGGATCACTCTAGCAGTTACCGTATATAGCAACATAATAGGGTGGTTACTATCCTAATACAACACTCCAAGTAATGGTGTTTGGAGCACTCTAGTAGTTTCTCCATATGACACGATAATAGGGCATTTACAACCCTAATACAGTACTCAAATTGAAGGTGTTTGGATCACTCAAGTAGTTACCCTATATAGCAACATAATACAACACTCCAATTGAAAGTGTTTGGAGCACTCTGATACTGTCTCCAGATGGCAAGAATATAGGGCATTTACAACTCTAATACAACACTCCAATTGAATGTGATTGGAGCACTCGAGTAGTGTCTCCATATGAAAAAATAATAAACCATTCACAACCCTAATACAATACTCCAATTGAAGGTATTTGGAGCACTCTAGTATTGATCCTATATTGCAAGATAAAAGGGCATTTACAGCTGTAATATAACACTACATTTGAAGGTGTTTGGATCACCCTTGTAGTGTCTCCATATAGCAAGATAATACGACATTTACAACCTTAATACAACACTCCAGTTGAAGGTGTTTGGAGTACTATTGTCTCTAGATGGCAAGTTAATAGGGCATTTGCAACCCTTATTCAAAAATCCAATTGAAGGTGTTTGGAGCACTCTAGTAGCGACTCTATATAGCAAGATAATAGGGCATTTACAACCATAATACAACACTCCAATGCAAGGTGTTTCGAGAACTCTTGTTGTGACTCTATATAGCATGATAATGTGGCATTTACAACCTTAATACCACACTCCAATTGATGGTGTTTGGAGCACTCGAGTAGTGTCTCCATATGACACGATAAAAGGGCATTTACAACACTTAACACAACACGCCAATTGAAAGGGTTTGGAGCACTCTTGTAGTGTCTCCATATAGCAAGATAATATGACATTTACAACTCTAATACAACACTCCAATTGAAAGTGTTTGGAGCACTCTTGTAGTGACTCTATATAACAAGATAATATGGCATTTGCAGCACTAATAGAACACTCCAATTGAATGTGTCTGGTGCACTATAATAGTGTCTCCAGATAGCAAGATAATAGGGCATTTACAATCCTAATACAATACCCCAATTGAATGTGTTTAGAGCACTCGAGTAGTGTCTCCATATGAAAAGATAATAGAGCATTTACAACCCTATTACAACACTCGAATTGATTGTATTTGGAGCACTCAAGTTGTGTCTCCAGATAGCATGATAATAGGGCATTTACAACTCTAATACAACAGTCCAATTGAATGTGTTTCCAGCACTCGAGTAGTGTCTCCATATGAAAAGATAATATGACATTTACAACTCTAATACAACACTCCTATTGAATATGTTTGGAGCACTCGAGTAGTGTCTCGATATGACAAGATAATATGACATTTACAACCCTAATACAACAATCCTATTGTAGGTGTTTGGAGCACTCTAGTTGTGTCTCCAAATGGCAAGACAATATGGCATTAACAACCCTCATAAAACACTATAATTGAAGGAGTTTGGAGCACTCTAGTAGTGACCCTATATAGCAAGATAATATGGCGTTTACAACCCTAATAAAACACACCAATTGATGGTGTTTGAAGCACTCTAGTAGTGTTTCTAGATAATAAGGTAACAGGGCATTTACAACTCTAATACAATACTCCAATTGAAAGTGTTTGGAGCACTATAGTAATGTCTCCATATGACAAGATAATAGGGCATTTAAAACCCTAAAACAACAATCCAATTGAAGGTTTTTGGAGTACTCTAGTATTGTCTCTATATGGCAAGATAATAGGGCATTTACGACCCTAATACAATAATCCAATTAAAGATCTTTTGAGCACTCGAGTAGTGTCTTTATATGGCAAGTTAATAAGGCATTTACAACCCTAATACAACACTCCAACTGAAGGTGTTTGGAGCACTCTAGTAGTGACTCTATTTAGCAAGATAATAGGGCATTTGCAAACCTAATACAACACTCCAATTAAAGGTGTTCGAAGCACTCTTATTGTGTCTCCAGATAACAATCTAATATGGCATTTACAACCCTAATACTACACTCCAATTGAATGTGTTTGGAGCACTCGAGTAGTGCCTCGATATGACAAGATAATAGGGTATTTACAACCCTAATACAACACCCAATTGAAGGTGTTTAGAGCACTTGAGTAGTGTCTCCATATGACAAGATAATAGGGCATGTACAACCCTAATAAAACACTACAATTGAAGGTGTTTGGAGCACTCTTGTAGTGTCCCTATAGGGCTACACAATAAGACATTTACAACCCTAATAAAACACTCCAATTGAAGCTGTTTGAAGCACTCGAGTAGTCTCCAGATAATAAGATAATAAGGCATTTACAACCCTAACACAATACTCAAATTGAAGGTGTTCGGAGCACTCTAGTTGTGTCTCCAGATAGCAACAAAATATGGCATTTACAACCCTAATACTACACTTCAATTGAATGTGTTTGGAGCACTCGAGTAGTGCCTCGATATGACAAGATAATAGGGCATTTACAACCCAAATACAACACCCCAATTGAAGGTGTTTGGAATACTATAGTTGTGTCTCTAGATGGCTAAACAATATGGCTTTTTCAACCCCAATACAATACTCCAATTGAAGGTGTTCGGAGCACCCTGGTATTGACTCTATATGGCAAAATAATAGGGCATTTACAACCCTTATACAACATTCCAATTGAATGTGTGTGGAGCACCCTTTTGGTTACTCTATATGGCAAGATAATATGACATTTACAACCTGAATACAACACTCCAATTGAATGTGTTTGAAACACTTTAGTAATGTCTCCAAATGTCAAGATAATTGTGCATTTGAAATCCTAATACAACACTCCAATTGAAGGTGTTTAGAGAACTCTGGTTGTGTCTCTAGATAGCAAGATAACATGGCATTTACAACCCTAATACAACCTTTAATTAAAGGTGTTTGGAGCACTCTAATAGTGACTCTATATAGCAAGATAAATGGGCGTTTGCAACCCTAATACAACACTCCAATTGAAGGTGTTCGGAGCACTCTAGTTGTGGCTCCAGATAGCAACATAACATGACATTTACAACCCTAATACAACACTCCAATTGAATGTGTTTGGAGCACTCGAGTAGTGTCTCGATATAACAAGACAATAGGGCATTCACAACCCTAATACAACACTCCTATTGAAGGTGTTTGGAGCACTCTAGTTGTGTCTCCAGATGGCAAGATAATATGGTATTTACAACCCTAATAGAACACTCCAATTGAATGTGTTTGGAGCAGTCTTTTTGTGACTCTATATCGCATGATAATATGACATTTACATCCTTAATACAACACTCCAATTGAATGTGTTTCAAGCACTTTAGAAATGTAGAGATTGATACCAAGGCTTTGGTATTTATAGGCTTACTGGACGTATTAGGGAAGACGGGGATGAGTTCTGGAGTTATTGGTACTTGGAGTCCAAGTTTTTCTATAATTGTCATTCCTTCTGAAAACTGCAGTCTGTGCGGTTTAGGTCAAACCGCACATGGATCTGCTGAACCGCGTAGACTCATCGATCTTTTGTATTTTGGCTACAGAATTGTCATCCGAGCTCCGATTGAGTTGATTCAAATTGGGTTGGAAACTAGACAATGAGATCTACAACTTTCATGAAGGATTGGAGTTCAAATTCGAAATATACTGGTCTCGAGAAGTGATCCAAAGTCAATGTACTATATGTATTTCTGTGCGAATGGTTTCTTCAATAGCGCGCGGTTTGGGCGTGCGGTTTGGCTCATCTATGCGCTATCGAGAACCTTCGAATTCTTGCTCTAGTTCCTTGCTTCACTTGCATGCGGTTTGCATCCAAGCTGTACAACATATGCTTAGTGTCCGAAATGCTTTTTGTTTTATCCCTATTTTATGAAGGATTTCATGATGCGGCAAGGCAATAAATTCAAAAATTTAACCTTCTTACAAGCATCTACGGATCTACTTTATTATGCTAATTTTATTAGAGCAATTCAAATGTATGCAAATGGATATCTACTCATTCATTAATCACAAATCTATTTAATAAAGGTGATTTGGATATACCTCTACCAAATGTCAATTTGGTTAATAGAGAGAAGTCGAATTCTCTTCTAGATCTCTTTGATACCTTCGTTTGTCGAAACGGCCTCCTAGTGTTCACCTTGAACTAAACAAGGATTAGAAAGACCTTGCTAGAGATCTTAATCTAATCTAATCTTAGAACCTAGTTAATAACCCTTCTTGTTCTTCTAATAATTTCTCACTAGAGAAACCAATAATATGAGAGGAAGAGAGATGGCGGCTAGGAGGGAGAAGAAGAGAAGGAAATAAATTTTCAGAAAATTTCTTGCTTGCTTACACATGAATACCTTCTCTACCTCTCCTTATATACAAATATACTAGGGTTTCCATTGTGTAACCTTCCTAGTATAATTCTCCTTATTAAAAGAGCCAACCCTAGCCGCTGCTACAGTGCGCGCTACAGTAACTGCCTCAACTCATATTCATTTTGGGTTTTAATAAACTTATGTTATAACAATGTTTTGCACATTATTAATTATGTGTCATGTATATTATACTATATAATATGCACCATTATACCAAATAATATATATGCACACTTCTCATAAATTTATCTTCGTTCTAAGCAGTCATGATATTTATTTATCACATGTATATTATTTCATGTCATATGAAACAATATACATCATATAAATAAAATATCCTTCTTGTTTCTCGTTCAGTTGGTGTGACCTATATGGAGGATCTGTGTTATGTTGGCAATGGCATAAAACATTTTATTACCATAAACTATAAGCGGTATTCTAGCTATACATTATAGTTACCCAAATAACATAGATGTAAAGTATCCTTTTTACAATACATGATCCTTTAAAGTAACGTTACAAATAACATTACTTGTGTCCATTCCTTGCCACATGATATTATGAATAATATACAAAGTCGGACTGTGTCATCTTCGTATTATATTTGTTTCTTGGTCTCTTAAGTAAATTATAAAAATATAACTGCACTTCAGTTATATTGCATGCATTATAATTATACTTTACCAAGGGGCCCATAAAATATCATCACTCATTATAAATGAGGGGCAATGATACTATTGACATATAACTTTCTCCCGCACAAGTTATATACAAGGAACTAATATTTTTATCACCACTTATGATAAGCAGCTTTTAACACTAATTACATTATATACTTCTCATGTGAAAAAGAAATATATCTCATATCTTAGAATTCCGAGACACAATGAAAATATTAATGACACTAACATAACCCATATAATATTTTCATTCGTTAGGTCTGTTCAATATATGAAACCTTTCATATACTCATGTTATTAAACGATAAGCCTTTATCAACATTTATAGAACTACAATGTACTTTAATCAACATGACAAACTTATCATGGTATATTAGTGTTCCATGCTAATAACCAAGTTTGTGAACATTTTAGAGATTTATGTTTGTCATCATATAGAGTTCTATGGTTCAAGACCAAGAGCATCTTCTTGAACACTTCTAAAGATAAACATAAATTTCATGGAACAAAATGCATGTAGCATCCAATTCATAAACATAACATATAAAAGTGATCAACATAAGATAACTTTTAGAATACATATCTAACATTTTAGACCTAAAAATAATATGAATCTGCAATTTTTCAGAATTAGGGTAAAATGACAAAAGTAATCTAATTCTATAGAAAATGAGTAATCGTAATAAGATAAATAGCAATATTTTAGGTTAGGTAATAAGAAAAATAACGACTTATTTCACCCCTATCAAAACACAGCGCTGCATTGCGAAAATCAGGAGCTAAATGGCCTTCGTCACCACAACGAAAACAAACAGGGTGATTTGGGGAAGACAAAGCGCGCAAGGCCTCAAGTTTTTGTCTTATACGCACTGATCGATGATTTCGATCGTCTCTAATACGCATATCTCCTTGTTTTTTCTAGTATGAAGATTTCTTTGTTTGAATCGGTGCGATGCAATGATGTCCTCTGCACGCAAGAACATCTTTGTACGGATGTGGCGATTTTGAATTGACTGAGGCCTTCGAATCTTCTGTAGCCAGACTCGTGGCTTTCCCGTCATTATTGTTTCCATCAATCAACACAATTGGGCTGAGATTATGAGGCTGGATTCTGTTATGTGTTGGATTGGAACGAAGTGCTACGAGAATTTGTGAGAGCATAGCTTCTAACTGAGCTAGCGAGACAAATTGATTACTGAGATCCAGATCCGCCATTATTGAGTGGATTTAGGCAACAAATAAACTAGCCTCCAATTGTACAACTGTTCAACTATTTTTGGTACATAGCTTGATTCATGTAACGGCTAGTGAATCTTTATAATTAGGGCACAATTAGGGTGTAAATTACAGCATAGGTAATTTAGGAAATAGCCCAACGGCTAGTTAGAATTTTAGGCTATATATACTCATGTATAAACTATGTAAAAATATAGAACAAATTAATAAGAACAATTGTTCATCATTTCTCTTCTTTTCCTCTAAATTCAACATGGTATCAGAGCAGAAATAAATCCTACTTCATAAATCGTGTCAAAAGAGAGATAGGGTCAAGAGCAACCGAGAGCCAAGAGAACCTTTTCCTAAGCACAAAAGATCAACCAACAATAAAAATTCCACAATCTCTGTCAATCCATTCTTAGCAGCAACAAACCACAAAAGGCCAAAAATATATATATACATACACCAATCTGTTCTCATCAGCTTGCATCTGTTCTTACCAGTCACCAGAAGGCTTGTTCAAAAAAAAAAATTCAAATTAGCCCCTGTTGTAACCGGCAACCATTTTACCAGAAAACAAATCCGAATAACCATTTCTTACTTCTTACCAAGAAAAACCAGAAAACTGTGCGAAAGATCAGCAACCAAATTAAAAAAAATAACCTTCATAGCCTGAAACCCTTACGAGCACCAGTTCAACATGAATCTTCAATAATCAGAAGGATCCGAGAACAATCGAGGTTTCAAGGCACAACACTGAAACCCTAACCCTAACTTTCAATCAACGGCAAGAAGGGGAGTACCCAACAATCTCGACAAATGCGACCACTGCAAGAAGCAGGGTCATAATCACGACGGCTGCTGGCATCTCCACCCTCATCTTCGACCTGATCGGTACAAAGGAGAGAAAGAGGTATGTGATGGCGGTGTGCGAAAAGAAAAGAAGTTAAGAAAGTTCAGGTCAGGGGCTAAAATATGCTATGGTGAAGAAATCAGATCCGAACAAGTTGATCACAATCCATCCAACAACATAGGATCTTCTGTGGCGCTCACTAAGCAGTTGACCCAGTTGTTGGCTCAATTAAATAGTTTGTTGCAGCAACAAACTTCAGGTTTCGTACCCTCTAAATTCACGTTTAATTCTTTTAAAATTGATAATAATTTTAAATATGCAAATATGTGTCATAACACCAGTAAATGGATTATTGATTCGGGTGCAACTGACCATATGACATGAGACCCAACCAAATTAGAAAATATTACACAAAATAAAGACCCTCAACATGTGATTGTTGCAAATGGAAATAAGGTCCAAATTCAAGGTGTTGGTGCAACCAAATTTCTTACAAAAAATGTAAATGATATTTTGTATTTACCAGACTTTAACTCAAACTTATTATCGATTAGTAAAATAACCCAAGAGTTGAATTGCAATGTCATATTCTCACCAAATAAAGTGACCCTTCAAGATCGATCATCAGGGAATACAATTGGTGAGGGATTTTTGAAAAATGGTCTTTATTACCTTGAAGAAAATAACAATAAATGTCTCGTGTCATTAAATTCAGTAGATCGTGACAAATTGTTACACCGACGATTTGGTCATCCATGTGATCAAGTTTTAAATAAACTTTTTTGTTGTAATTTAGATTCAAAAAATTGTGATGTGTGTAGTCAAAACAAACAAGATTACCATTTTCCTCATCCACCAATATGTCAAAAAAATGTTTTGACTTAATTTATTCTGATGTTTGGGGGCCAGCTCCTGTCAATTCTTGTAATCATTTTAAATATTTTGTTACATTTATTGATGATTTTTCTCGTACAACTTGGATTTATCTTTTAAAAGGAAAAAAATGAAGTCTTTTCATATTTTCAAGAGTTCTATAATTTTGTCGAAAATCAATACAATGCAAACATTAAAAATTTTAGGTCTGATAATGGTACATAATATATAAACAAAAATTTCTAGGAATTCTTTAAACAAAAAGGAATTTTACATCAAACCACATGCATTAATACACCCGAACAAAATGGAGTTTCAGAAAGAAAAAATAGACATTTACTTGAAGTTACTAGATCACTCCTTTTTCGAACTAACGTTCCAAAAACTTATTGGTCAGATGCGGTGTTAATAGCAACTTATCTTTTAAATAGATTACCAAGTGCTAGACTTAAAAATATGAGTCCCTTAGAAATTCTTAAAGGTAGAAAAATTGATCTTAGTCATATTAGAGTATTTGGGTGCTCTTGTTTTGTACATATAAAAAGTCAAGACAAGTTAGATAGAAATTCTATTAAAGCCATTTTTGTGGGATATTCCTCAGAAAAGAAAGGATATAAGTGTTATGATCCAAAAAATCATAAATTGTATATCTCACGAGATGTGTCATTCTTTGAAAATGAACCTTATTATCAAACAAATGAACAAGAAAATGCAGAAAATCAACCAATTTTATTATCTCCAAATAATTTTATGTTTCCTGAAGAAATAAATCAAGAACAGGTTGAACAAGTGGAAGAAGATCAAACTGATGAAACAAGTGCAATCCATTCAGGGGGAGAAGATGAAGAAAATGAGTCAAGTGAAGAATCAACCCAAGAAGAGATTCAAAATGACTCAAGTGAAGAACCAACTCAAGAAGAATCTGGCTTGAGAAGATCAGTAAGACAAACACAACCTCCCATCAAACTAAAGGATTATGTATCCCATCAGGTGATGTACCCAATTCAAGATTATATTTCCTATAAGAAGGTATCTCCTACATACCGAGCCTACTTGGGTAACATTAGTAACCAAACCGAACCAACAAATTTTAATGAAGCAAATCAAAGTTTGTTTTGGTGTAAGGCTATGAAAGAAGAACTTCAAGCCTTAGAAAAAAATAATACATGGGATATTCATTTACCAAAAAATAAAAAGACCGTAGGTAGCAAATGGGTATACAAAATCAAATATAATTGTGATGGTACAGTTGAAAGGTACAAACCTAGGTTAGTGGCCAAATGATACACCCAAACCTATGGTATTGACTATCAAGAGACCTTTGCACCAGTAGCAAAAATGAATACAGTTAGAATTTTGCTATCGGTGGCCACCAACTTGGGTTGGGATTTGTTCCAAATGGACGTAAAAAATATATTTTTTCAAGGAACTTTGAAAGAAGAAGTCTATATGACCCTTCCCCCAGGTCACAAAAATGCATCAGACCCAACCCTGGTGTGTAAGTTAAAGAAAACAATTTATGATTTAAAGCAATCACCAAGAGCATGGTATGCCAAGTTAAGTCTTTCTCTTTTAAAAATTAATTTTCATAAAAGCACAGCTGATTCCTCTATGTTTGTTAAACATTCACAAAATTGCACTATTATTATTCTTGTCTATATAGATGATATTATCGTCATTGGAAATAATAATGAGGAAATTAAAAGGGTTAAACAATATTTGAAGGAAGAATTTGATATCAAGGATCTTGAAAAACTTTAATATTTTCTTGGAATAGAAATAGCTCACTCAAGTAAATGCTTATTTTTATCCCAAAGGAAATATGTCCTTGACCTGTTGAAAGAAACTGGTAAAATGGGAGCTAAACCAGCCAATACTCCAATGGAAACCAATATTAAACTTGGAATTGAAGATGGTGAACCACTACCTGACATAGGACAATATCAAAGGTTGGCAGGCAAGTTAATTTACCTTACAGTTACCAGACCTGACATTGCCTTTGCAGTTAGTGTTATAAGCCAATTCATGCATGCTCCACACACTAGTCACTTGAGTGCAATTGATAGAATACTAAGATATCTGAAAGGCACTCCAGGTCAAGGAATTTGGATGAAGAAAAATTATTCTAACGATGTGGTTGGTTTTTCTGATGCAGATTGGGCCGATAGCTATGACAGAAAATCAACCACAAGTTTTTGTACCTTTGTAGGAGGCAACTTGGTCACATGGAAGAACAAGAAGCAGAATGTTGTGGCAAGATCAAGTGCGAAAGCAGAATATCGTGCCATGGCATCTACTGCAAGTGAGCTCATATGGATCAAACAGCTACTTAGAGACATGAAGATAGAACATACAGGAGCAATGCAAATGTACTGTGACAATCAAGCTGCACGACATATTGCATCGAATCCAGTGTTTCATGAAAGAACAAAACACATAGAGGTTGACTGCCAATTTGTCAGGGAAAAAGTACAGTCAGGAGAAATAGAAACTTCATTCGTAAGAAGCAAAGAACAACTGGCAGATATCTTCACCAAAACACTCGACAAGGCCAGTCATCTAAACATACTTGGCAAGCTGGGCTCAATCAATTTATTTGAACCCAACTTGAGAGGGAGTATTGAAGAATAAATATCATTAGCCTCAGAATATTCATCAATGGCAGTTTTAGGCAACAAATAAACTAGCCTCCAATTGTACAACTGTTCAACTATTTTTGGTACATAGCTTGATTCATGTAACGGCTAGTGAATCTTTATAATTAGGGTGTAAATTACAGCATAGGTAATTTAGGAAATAGCCCAACGACTAGTTAGAATTTTAGGCTATATATACTCATGTATAGACTATGTAAAAATATAGAACAAATTAATAAGAACAATTGTTCATCATTTCTCTTCTTTTCCTCTAAATTCAATACTCACCTTTTTCTTTTGAGAGTGTAGTCTTAGGGTTGTAAATGTCATATTATGTTGTTATCTGGAGACACAATTAGAGTGCTCCGAACACCTTCAACTGCAGTGTTGTATCAGGGTTGCAAATGCCCTATTATCTTGCTAAATAGTCACTACTAGAGTGCTCCAAACACCTTCAGTTGGAGTGTTGTATTAGGGTTGTAAATGCCTTATTATCTTGCCATATAGATAGACTACTCGAGTGCTCAAAAGATATTTAATTGGAGTGTTGTATTAGGGTTGTAAATGCCCTATTATCTTGTCATATGGAGACAGTACTAGAGTGCTCCAAACACCTTCAATTGGAGTATTGTATTAGGGTTGTAAATTCCCTATTACCTTATTATCTAGAGACACTACTAGACTGCTTCAAACACCTTCAATTAGTCTGTTTTATTAGGGTTGTAAACGCCATATTATCATGCTATATAGGGTCAATACTAGAGTGCTCCAGACACCTTCAATTAGAGTGTTTTATTATGGTTGTAAATGTCATACTGTCTTGACATTTGGAGACATAAATAGAGTGCTCGAAACGCCTACAATAGGATTGTTGTATTAGGGTTGTAAATGTCATATTATCTTGTCATAAGGAGACACTACTCCAGTGCTCCAAACACATTCAATTGGAGTGTTGTTTTAGAGTTGTAAATGTCATATTATCTTGTCATATCGAGGCACTACTCGAGTTCTCCAAAAACATTCAAGTGGAGTGTTGTATTAGAGTTGTAAATGCCCTATTATCTTGTCATACCGAGGCACTACTCGAGTGCTCCAAACACATTCAATTGGAGTGTTGTTTTAGAGTTGTAAATGCCCTATTATCTTGTCATATCGAGGCACCAAATCGAGTGCTCCAAACACATTCAATTGGAGTGTTGTTTTAGAGTTGTAAATGCCCTATTATCTTGTCATATCGAGGCACTACTCGAGTGCTCCAAACACATTCAATTGGAGTGTTGTATTAGAGTTGTAAATGCCCTATTATCTTGTTATATCGAGGCACTACTCGAGTGCTCCAAACACATTCAATTGGAGCGTAGTATTAGGGTTGTAAATGCCATATTACGTTGTTATCTGGAGACACAATTAGTGCTCCGAACACCTTCAATTGGAGTGTTGTATTAGGGTTGCAAATTCATTATTATTTTGCTAAATAGAGTCACTACTAGGGTGCTCCAAACACCTTCAGTTGGAGTGTTGTATTGGGGTTGTAAATGCCTTATTATCTTGCCATATAGAGACACTACTCGAGTGCTCCAAAGATCTTTAATTAGAGTGTTGAATTTGGGTTGTAGATGCCCTATTATCTTGCCATATAGAGACAATACTGGAGTACTCCAAACACCTTCAATTGGAGTGTTGTTTTATTGTTGTAAATGCCCTATTATCTTGTCATATGGAGACACTACTAGAGTGCTCCAAACACCTTCAATTGGAGTATTGTATTAGGGTTGTAAATGCCCTATTACCTTATTATCTAGACACAATACTAGAGTGCTTCAAACACCTTCAATTGGTGTGTTTTATTAGGGTTGTAAATGCCATATTGTCTTGCCATTTGGAGACATAACTAGAGTGCTTCAAACGCCTACAACAGGATTGTTGTATTAGGGTTGCAAATGCCATATTATCTTGTCATAACGAGACACTACTCGAGTGCTCCAAACACATTCAATTGGAGTGTTGTATTAAAGTTGTAAATGTCATATTATCTTTTCATATCGAGACACTACTCGAGTGCTCCAAACACATTCAATTGGAGTGTTGTATTAGAATTGTAAATGCCCTATTATCTTGTCATATCGAGGCACTACTCGAGTGCTCCAAACACATTCAATTGGAGTGTTGTTTTAGAGTTGTAAATGCCCTATTATCTTGTCATATCGAGGCACTACTCGAGTGCTCCAAACAAATTCAATTGGAGGGTAGTATTAGGGTTGTAAATGCCATATTATGTTGTTATCTGGAGACACAATTAGAGTGCTCCGAACACCTTCAATTGGAGTGTTGTATTAGGGTTGCAAATTCATTATTATTTTGCTAAATAGAGTCACTACTAGAGTGCTTCAAACACCTTCAGTTGGAGTGTTGTATTGGGGTTGTAAATGTCTTATTATCTTGCCATATAGAAACACTACTCGAGTGCTCCAAAGATCTTGAATTAGAGTGTTGAATTTGGGTTGTAGATGCCCTATTATCTTGCCATATAGAGACAATACTGGAGTACTCCAAACACCTTCAATTGGAGTGTTGTTTTATTGTTGTAAATGCCCTATTATCTTGTCATATGGAGACACTACTAGAGTGCTCCAAACACCTTCAATTGGAGTATTGTATTAGGGTTGTAAATGCCCTATTACCTTGTTATCTAGAGACACTACTAGAGTGCTTCAAACACCTTCAATTGGTGTGTTTTATTAGGGTTGTAAATGCCATATTGTCTTGCCATTTGGAGACATAACTAGAGTGCTTCAAACGCCTCCAACAGGATTGTTGTATTAGGGTTGCAAATGCCATATTATCTTGTCATAACGAGACACTACTCGAGTGCTCCAAACACATTCAATTGGAGTGTTGTATTAAAGTTGTAAATGTCATATTATCTTTTCATATCGAGACACTACTCGAGTGCTCCAAACACATTCAATTGGAAAGCTGTATTAGAGTTGTAAATGCCCTATTATCTTGTCATATTGAGGCACTACTCGAGTGCTCCAAACACATTCAATTGGAGTGTAGTATTAGGGTCGTAAATGCCATATTATGTTGTTATCTGGAGACACAATTAGAGTGCTCCGAACACCTTCAATTGGAGTGTTGTATTAGGGTTGCAAATGCCCTATTATCTTGCTAAATAGAGTCACCACTAGAGTGCTCCAAACACCTTCAGTTGGAGTGTTCTATTGGGGTTGTAAATGCCCTATTATCTTGCCATATAGAGACACTACTCGAGTGCTCCAAAGATCTTTAATTAGAGTGTTAAATTTGGGTTGTAAATGCCCTATTATCTTGCCATATAGAGACAATACTAAAGTACTCCAAACACCTTCAATTGGAGTGTTGTTTTAGTGTTGTAAATGCCCTATTATCTTGTCATATGGACACTACTAGAGTGTTCCAAACACCTTCAATTGGAGTATTGTATTAGGGTTGTAAATGCCCGATTACCTTATTATCTAGAGACACTACTAGAGTGCTTCAAACACCTTTAATTGGTGTGTTTTATTAGGGTTGGAAACGCCCTATTATCTTGCTATATAGGGTCACTACTAGAGTTCTCCAGACACCTTCAATTAGAGTGTTTTATTAGGGTTGTAAATGCCATTTCGAGACATAACTAGAGTGCGCCAAACGCCTACAATTGGATTGTTGTATTAGGGTTGTAAATGTCATATTATCTTGTCATAACGAGACACTACTCGAGTGCTCCAAACACATTCAATTGGAGTGTTGTATTAAAGTTGTAAATGTAATATTATCTTTTCATATCGAGACACTAGTCGAGTGCTCCAAACACATTCAATTGGAATGTTGTATTAGAGTTGTAAATGCCCTATTATCTTGTCATATTGAGGCACTACTCGAGTGCTCCAAACACATTCAATTGGAGTGTAGTATTAGGGTCGTAAATGTCATATTATGTTGTTATCTGGAGACACAATTAGAGTGCTCCGAACACCTTCAATTGGAGTGTTGTATTAGGGTTGCAAATGCCCTATTATCTTGCTAAATAGAGTCACCACTAGAGTGCTCCAAACACCTTCAGTTGGAGTGTTGTATTAGGGTTGTAAATGCCTTATTATCTTGCCATATAGAGACACTACTCGAGTGCTCAAAAGATCTTTAATTGGAGTGTTGTATTAGGGTTGTAAATGCCCTATTATCTTGCCATATAGAGATAATACTAGAGTACACCAAACACCTTCAATTGGAGTGTTGTTTTAGGGTTGGAAATGCTCTATTATCTTCTCATATGGAGACACTACTAGAGTGCTCCAAACTCCTTCAATTGGAGTATTGTATTAGGATTGTAAATGCCCTATTACCTTATTATCTAGAGACACTACTTGAGTGCTTCAAACACCTTTAATTGGTGTGTTTTATTTGGGTTGTAAACGCCCTATTATCTTGTTATACAGGGTCACTACTAGAGTGTTCCAGACACCTTCAATTAGAGTGTTTTATTATGGTTGTTAATGTGATATTGTCTTGCCATTTGGAGACACAACTAGAGTGCTCCAAACACCTACAATAGGATTGTTGTATTAGGGTTGTAAATGCCATATTATCTTGACATATCGAGACACTACTCAAGTGCTCCAAATACATTCAATTGGAGTGTTGTATTAGAGTTGTAAATGCCATATTATCTTTTCATATGGAGACACTACTCGAGTGTTCAAACACATTCAATTGGGTTGTTTTATTAGGGTTGTAAACGCCCTATTATCTTGGAATATAGAGTCACTACAAAAGTGCTCGAAACACATTCAATTGGACTTTTGTATTAGGGTTTTAAATGCCTTACTATCATGCTATCTGGAGACACAACTTGAGTGCTCCAAATACCATCAATTCGAGTGTTGTAATAGGGTTGTAAATGCTCTATTATCTTGTCATATGGAGACACTACTTGAGTGCTCTACACACCTTCAATTGGGGTATTGTATTTGGGTTGTAAATGACCTATTATCTTGCCATCTGGAGACACTACTATAGTGCTCTAGACACATTCAATCAGGGTGTTGTATTAGTGCTGCAAATGCGCTATTATCTTGCTACATAGAGTCACTACTAGAGTGCTCCAAACACCTTCAATTGGAGTGTTGTATCAGGGTTGTAAAATCCTTATTATCTTGGGAAAAAGAGATATTTACTAGAATGCTCCATACACCTTCAATTGGAGTGTTGTATTAGGGTTGTAAATGCCCAATTACCTTGCTATCTGGAGACAATACTAGAGATCTCCAAATAACTTCAATTGGAGTGTTCTATTAATGTTGTCAATGCCATATTATTTTGCTATATAGAGTCACTACAAGAGTGCTCCAAACACTTTCAATTGGAGTGTTGTATTAGAGTTGTAAATGCCATATTATCTTGCCAAATAGAAGACACTAGTAAAGTGCTCCGAACACCTTCAATTAGAGTGTTGTATTAGGGTTGTAAATGTCATATTATCTTGCTATATGGAGACACTAGAAGAGTGCTCCAAACACCTTCAAATGTACTATTGTTTTAGGTTATAATTGCCCTATTATCTTGCCATCCGGAGACTCTAGAAGAGTGCTCCAAACCCTTTCAATTGGTGTGTTGTGTTAAGTGTTGTAAATGCCCTTTTATCGTGTCATATGGAGACACTACTCGAGTGCTCCAAACACCATCAATTGGAGTGTTGTATTAAGGTTGTAAATGCCACATTATCATGCTATATAGAGTCACAACAAGAGTTCTCGAAACACCTTGCATTGGAGTGTTGTATTATGGCTATAAATGCCATTTTATCTTGCTATATAGGGTCACTACTAGAGTGCTCCAAACACCTTCAATTGGATTTTTGAATAAGGGTTGTAAATGCCCTATTAACTTGTCATCTAGAGACACTATAGTGCTCCAAACACCTTCAACTGAAGTATTGTATTAAGGTTGTAAATGTCGTATTATCTTGCTATATGGAGACACTACAAGAGTGATCGAAACACCTTCAAATGTAGTGTTGTATTAGAGTTGTAAATGCCCTTTTATCTTGCAATATAGGGTCACTACTAGAGTGCTCCAAATACTTTCAATTGGAGTGTTGCATTGGGGTTGTAAATGCCCTATTACCTTGCCATCTCGAGATACAACTAGAGTGCTCCAAACACCTTCAATTGGAGTGTTGTATTAGGGTTGAAAATGCTTTATTATTTTGTCATATGGAGACACTACTCGAGTGCTCTAATCACATTCAATTGGAGTGTTGTATTAGAGTTGTAAATGCCCTATATTCTTGCCATCTGGAGACAGTATTAGAGTGCTCCAAACACTTTCAATTGGAGTGTTGTATTATGGTTGTAAACGCCCTATTATGTTGCTATATAGGGTAACTACTAGAGTGATCCAAACACCTTCAATTTGAGTATTGTATTAAGGTTGTAAATGCACTATTATCGTGTCATATGGAGAAACTACTAGAGTGCTCCAAACACCATTAATTGGAGTGTTGTATTAGGATAGTAAACACCCTGTTACGTTGCAATATAGGGTAACTAATAGAGTGATCCAAACACCTTCAATTGGAGTGTTGTATTAGGGTTGTAAATGCCCTATTATCTTGCCATCTGGAAACACTACTATAGTGCCCCAGACACATTCAATTGGGGTATTGTATTAGTGCTATAAATGCCCTATTATCTTGCTATATAGAGTCACTACTAGAGTACTCCAAAAACCTTTAATTGGAGTGTTGTATCAGGGTTGTAAATTCCCTATTATCTTGCCAAAAAGAGATATTACTAGACTGCTCCGTACACCTTCAATTGGAGTGTTGTATTTGGGTTGTAAATGCCCAATTACTTTGCCATTTGGAGACAATACTAGAGAGCTCCAAATAACTTCAATTGGAGTGTTCTATTAATGTTGTCAATGCCACATTATCTTGCTATATAGAGTCACTACAAGAGTGCTCCAAACACCTTCAAATGTAGTATTGTTTTAGGTTATAACTGCCCTATTATCTTGCCATCCGGAGACTCTACAGGGGTGCTCCCAACCCCTTCAATTGGTGTATTGTGTTAAGTGTTGTAAATGCTCTTTTATCGTGTCATATGGAGACACTACTCGAGTGCTCCAAACACCATCAATTGGAGTGTCGTATTAAGGTTGTTAGTGCCACATTATCATGCTATATAGAGTCACAACAAGAGTGTTCGAAACACCTTGCATTGGAGTGTTGTATTATGGTTGTAAATGCCCTATTATCTTGCCATCTGGAGACACTACTAGAGTGCTCGAAACACCTTCAATTGGAGTGTTGTATTAGAGATGTAAATGCACTATTATCTTGCCATCTAGAGACATTACTAAAGTGCTCCTAACACCTTCAATTGAAGTGTTGTATTAAGGATATAAATGTCATATTATCATGCGATACAGAGTCACTAAAAGACTGCTCCAAACACATTCAATTGGAGTGCTGTATTAGGGTTGTAAATGCCCTATTATCTTGCCAGCTAGAGACACTACTACAGTGCTCTGAACACCTTCAATTAGAGTGTTGTATTAGGGTTGTAAATATCCTATTATCTTGCCATCTGGGGACATTACTAGAGCTCGACTTAGACTTTTCCTGCGCGATCAGATTTCAGCCGCATCGATTGGAGTGCTCTACACGGATTTTGATGCATAGCTTATTATACCTTTTTAAAATTGGCGCGCATCCAGAAATTAAAACCAAACAAACGAAGTAACTTGATCCTAGGTGTATTTTATTCACTTTATATTCAAAATACAAGATATTTAGTGTTATTTCGTGGTAAAAATCAGATCGAATATGTATATAATGTAGGCCTATCATAGGGTTGTAAATGCCCTATTATGTTGTCATATGGAGACACTACTTGAGTGCTCGAAACACCTTCAATTGAAGTGTTGTATTAGGGTTGTAAATGCCCTATTATCTTGTCATATAGAGTCACTACTAGAGTGCTCCAGACACATTCAATTGGAGTGTTGTATTAGGGTTGTAAATGCCCTATTATCTTGCCATCTGGAGACATTACGATAGTGCTCTAAACACCTTCAATTGGAGCATAATAATTGGGCATTTACAACCCTAATACAACACTCCAATTGAAGGTGTTTGGAGCGCTCTAGTTGTGACTCTATATGGCAAGATAATAGGACATTTACAACCCTAATACAACTCTTCATTTGAAGGTGTTTGTCGCACTCTTGTAGTGACTCTATATAGCAAGATAATAGAGTATTTACAACCCTAATACAACACTCCAATTGGAGGTGTTTGGAGCATTATAGTAATGTCTCTTTTTGGCAGGATAATAGGGCATTTACAACCCTGATACAACACTCCAATTGAAGTTGTTTGGAACACTTTAGTAGTGACTCTATATAGCAAGATAATAGGGCATTTGCGACCCTAATACAACACTCCAATTGAATGTGTCTGGAGCACTATAGTAGTGTCTCCAGATGACAAGATAATAGGGCATTTACAATCCTAATACAACACTCCAATTGAAGGTGTTTGAAGCACTCTATTAGTGTCTCTATATTGCAAGATAATAGGGCATTTACAACCCTAATACAACACTCAAATTGAAGGTGTTTGGAGCACTCTAGTAGTGTCTATATGGAAAGATAATAGAGTATTTATAACTCTAATAAAACACTCAAATTGAAAGTGTTTGGAGCACTCTAGTAGTGAATTAAAATACCTTTAATTTTTTGTAGCATCCTCCAAAAAAAGGATCGATTCTCACACTAAATATTTGGTCCATCAGTTTGAGATTCTCTTCATCTTAACTTTTTTGCAATGTAGTACCACAATGATTGTTGGTCAGAGTAGAGTTTCCACCACCACCTTAGTAGCAAGGCAATATTCTTAGCAGTGAATAAACGTTGAATAACATTTCAAAACCGTTATATAATGGTGGATTGATGAGTTTTATATTAAATATAATTTTTAGATTAAAATATTCAATTAAAAATTCAAAACAATGGTGAATAACCGTTATATAACGGTGGATTGATGAAAGGTCTCTTTTTTTTATAATGTGTTCAATATATAAGAAATTCACATCTAACTATTCATGTTCAATGTATAAATTCTTTACATTTGATAGATAGTTACAAAAAATTCATATTTACATTTACCTTGAACATGATACATGTTTTAATATACATATATTATTTTAATTAGTTTGTTATCAATGATAATCATGATATTAAAGTGAGAAAAAACAGACTCATAACTGTCACATGCACAAAATCTCATGCATGTAGGGCTATAAACGAATCGAACTTTCTCCAGTTTGAGTTTGAGCTTGTATAAGATTTGAAACCGAACTGATTTGATTTATTTCGAATCGAATTAATTGCAAACTACAAATTTTTCGAATCGAAGTCAATCGAATTACGAACTACAATTTTTTTGGCGGCCCTAGTTATACCAGTAGTTTATGTATTAATTTTCTTCTCGCGAAACGAAATTCACACAGTTTCCTTTTACTTTTCACGAATTCACAATAATGGATTATGGGCCGTTCAAGATTTCTTTACCATTTACGCTGTTGAATTGATTAAAATCAAGGACCTAATCAAATGAAACTTATTCTATTGTTAATTTGTTACATTGCTAAAATATTTTTCTATTATAAGTTATCATTATATTAACAATTTTGAGTTGGGATATAAATTTGGTTCTTGCATTATTAAAGATTAATGGTTGAATCTGAAACTTTTGATGCTTAGATAGCAAAGAATAAAACAAAAAAATTATTCGACTCAAAACAAACAATCTAGTTATTATAAGTGCAAGAAACAATCTTAATTAGTCTAATCAAGAAGGAAATAACATAATACCTTAGATTTGATCTCCAAATCAAATCAAAAAGGGTTGTCTTGCTTAGCAACTTCTTATTCCCTTTCTCTTTCAACAATGTTTGTGCTTTAGCCCTTCAAATGATGATTAACAAGTAGAACCTTAATCCTAGTTTAACCCTCTTGTTAATTTCTAGAAACTTCTTAGAGGATTTCTAGATCTCAACACATGAGAGAAAATGGGAGAGAGGAAAAAAGAGCAAATTTCAGCAAAGATATAATTCATAGAATTTTCTGACCTTTTGGTATTAAAACTCTTATATATTTTTCTAGGTAACTCCAAATGACTTGAAACCTTCATACGTCCAAAATGGTTAGTATTGGTCCTTTCAAATTCTAGTTCAAAGTTACATAAAAAATCTGTCCAGAAATTTCTTTCATCTTTAATGAGATTGATTAGATTTAATGACATATTTAAATATTCCTTAAATATGCCATCACAAAATGGTTAGTATTTGCCCTTTCAAATTCTAGTTCAAAGTTACATAAAAAATCTGTCCAGAAATTTCTTTCATCTTTAATGAGATTGATTAGATTTAATGGCATATTTAATAACATATATTTTGGTTTTGGGCTTAAACATACTAATCATATTAATATTTAATTAAGTCAACAATCCCATACATTAAAATTTCAACATATAAATTAATATTCTATGTTAATTTATATGCATCTCTCATGTGTCAAAATTCATTTAAAATATGTCACATATACTTT
Source organism: Carex rostrata (assembly GCF_964058835.1). Lineage (NCBI taxonomy): Eukaryota > Viridiplantae > Streptophyta > Magnoliopsida > Poales > Cyperaceae > Carex > Carex rostrata. The sequence goes on along the minus strand of NC_135948.1, from coordinate 4,629,217 downwards.
AAATATTACTAGGATTTTTTTACAACATTTTCATGTCATAAAAATTATTCATATATTAATAACATATAATTTGTACAAATTAATTATAACTTCTTATAATTAATATAGCACATATTATATACATATCGCATATGCTTTATTAATATGTTTTCTTTTAATCTTTCATATTGTGTGACCCTATTGGATCCCATCATTATGGCAATGGAATTAAACATTTTAATTCCATAAATCAATGATACAACTAGCCATGGTATATTGATTACCCAAATAATGTGGATAAAAAAGCACAATGCAAAATCACGATCCCTGTAACATTAAAAATGTTGTTGTGTCAATTCCTTGCCACATGATATCTAAATAATTGTAAGGTAGGAATGTGTCATCCTTACAAATTATTTTTTCTTGATTTTCTAAAGCTTAATTATGATATGATTATCATATAATCATATTGCATGCACATAATATAAACTTTATCAAGGGGCCTAGAGATATCATCGCTTATATTAACATATAAGGGACAATGGTTTCTTGATACGTATTGTTCTTCCGCATAAGTTATATGCACTGCAGTAACTGCCTATATAACTCCTGGTTAAAAAGAGCATTGGATAGTACCAACAATACACATCCCTTATGTAAGAAAAATAAATATCTCAATCAAAGAATTCTAGACAGAATGAAATATCAATAACACATAACACAATCCATATGATATTTCATTCTTGGGTCTGTCCAATGCCATACATCTCCATGTATGCCGTGATTAGATCGGTAACTCCTTATCGTATAAGTTGTAGAACATGACTATCATCTAATCATTACACTTATCTTATATGGTCAACCAGTGTATCTTGTTGATTGCCAAGATAAGGGACATTTAAGAGTAAACAAATTTATTCATTGTGAAGTTCTACAATTCAAGTCATCAACTCAAATGATCCACTAATATGAATACTCAAGGTACAAAATGATAAAATCATTCACTAATAAACTAAACATCTCATACATATGATCCGAGTCTAGGACACCAACACTAACAATCTCCTACTTGAACTAGAGACAATCGTATCAACTCTAAACTAGTGAAGAGTACAAATCATCCATATACAAATATATGCATGAATGAATGTAAACTCAAAGCCAGTCACCTATATGCATAATACCCATCGAAGAGGCATGTAACATGTGCTTAGCCTGGCCTAGAGGCGTTGTCAATGGATCAGCTGTGTTCACTTCTATGTCTACCCTGCAAACCTTGATATCTCCACGCTCGATAATCTCGCGGATGAGATGGTATCGTCATAGAACATGCTTTGACTTCTGGTGTGATCTCGGCTCCTTTGCCTACGTGATTGCTCCATTGTTGTCACAATAAAGCTCTATCGAACCCTCGGCACTAGGCACCACACCAAGCTCAGAGGCAAACTTCCAAATCCAGCATCCTTCTTTTGCTGCTTCTGAGGTAGCAATGTATTCAGCCTCCGTGGTTGAATCTGCTGTGGTTTCCTACTTGGAACTTTTTCAGCTCATACCCTGATTGCGATCGGAAATCATTAGGATCGAATTGGAAACTAGCATTGGTGTAACCCTTTACAACGAGCTCTGTTTCCCCTCCATACACTAGGAAGCTCTCCTTAGTCCTTCTCAAGTACTTAAGGATATTCTTGACCGCTCCCTAATGAGCCATGCTTATCTACTTGTTATGCTCAAGGCATAAGAGACATCATGATGAGTTCATATCATAACATATATGATGGAACCGATGGCGGAAACATACAATATCTTTCTTATATCCTCCAGCTCACGAGGTGTCGAAGGACACTGGGTCTTGCTAAGGTGAACGCCATGTGACATCGGCAAGAACCCCCGCTTGGAGTTCTCTGTGCTAAACCTCTTTAGCACCTTGTCAACATACATCAAAGCTTAGTCCAATAAGCTTCTTGGATCTATCTCTATAAATTCGTATACCAAGCACATACGTAGCCTCGCTCAAGTCTTTCATTGCCTTCATTAATGATAACTTGACAGATCCCATAAGGAAGATGTCATTTCCAATCATAAGTATGTCATCTATATACAAAACTAGGAATATAATTGAGCTCCCACTCACTTTCTTATATACACAAGGCTCTTCATCGCACTTGACAAAATCAAACTTTTGATCTCTTTGTCAAAACGAATATTCCAACTCCTGAATGCTTGCTTCAATCCATATATGGATCATTGAAGCTTGCATATCTTTTCAGCATTGTTTGGATCCACAAAACTCATAGGTTGTGTCATATATGTAACCTCCTCTAAATCACTGTTTAGAAAGACAGTTTTGACATCCATTTGTGATATTTCATAGTCATAAAATGCGGCCAATGCTAAAAGAATCCTGATATACTTGAACATAGCATCGGGCGAGAAGGTCTCATCATAATCAACTCCTTGAATCTGACGGTACCCTTTCGCAACCAGCTGTGCTTTGTAGACAGTCAAGTTTTCATCCATGTCAGTCTTCTTCTTGAAGACCCACTTGTTGTCAATGGGTTGGATCCCTTGAGGTGGAACAACCAAGTCCCAAACATGGTTGTCGTACATATATTTCATTTCAGATTTCATGGCTCCTAGCCATTCATCGAAGTCGAGCCTATTCATTGCTTCATTATAGGTCATGGGATCTTTAGTATCCAACACTGTCACCTCATGAAGACCCATGTACCTCTCAGGTACACGAACTACCCTTGAGGATCTTTGTAGGATGAGCTCTGGAGCCTCTTGATGAGCTTCTTCTACAACTTCTTGTGGAATAAGCTCTTCTACGGGCTACACCTCTGGAGTCTGAGATGGTGGTTAGACTTCTTCCTCAACCACTTGAGGGACAAGTCCTACCCTGCTCCCACTGGCTTTAGTGCCTCCTACTAAAAGCTCATGGTCACTCCCTTGAACCTCTTCAAGGACATCTTAATCTCACTATTCCTTCTTGGGAGAAACTATTTCTCCAAGAATACCGCATGCCGAGCAACAATAACCTTGTTCTCGGATGGGTAATAGAAGTAGTATCCTCGAGTTTCCTTATAATAACCTATAAAGAAATATTTATCTGATTTTGGTTCAAGCTTGTCGGATATTAACCTCTTGACATACGACTCGCATCCCCAAATTTTAAGAGAAGACAAGTTTGGAACCTTTCCAACTCATATCTCATATGATGTCTTCTCAACAAACTTTGATGGAACCATGTTTATAATAAAACGGCAGTTTCAAGCGCATAGCCCCAAAGGTTTAAAGGCATGCTAGTTCGGCTCATCATGAAACGAACCATGTCCAGTAAGGTTATGTTCCTCCTCTCGGATACGCCATTCCACTGTGGTGTTCCTGGAGGTGTGAGTTGTGAAACAATTCCACACTCTCTAAGATAAGCCTGGAACTGCAGACTCAAGTACTCACCTCCTCGATCAGATCAGAAGACTTTGATCCTTTTATTGATTTGGTTCTCAACTTCATTCTTGAATTCTTTGAACTTTTCAAAGGACTTAGACTTTTACTTCATTAAGTAGATATACCCGTATCTACTTAAATCGTTAGTAAAAGTGATGAAGTATCTAAAATCTTCTCTTGCACGAGTGATCATAGGTCCACATACATCACTATGTATAAGACCTAATAAGTCATTTGCCATCTCACCTTAAAGCCTTGCGTTTCTTTCCCTTCTTCCCTTTGGACTTGCCAAACCCTTGAGAAACTACCAAGACCGATGAAGAACTTTTCTTGATATTGGAATCGACGGTCTTGAGCATTCCATGAAGCTCCTGAAGACTCTTATCCCAGCAATTCATGTGGTAGTTCATCTTGAACCCCGAAAAGCTAGGTAGGAGTGACCCCAGCACGATATCCGTGGCCAACTGTTTGCCCACAGGAGATTCGAGCCTCTCCAACTGTGAAATCATACTCGTCATCTTGAGAACATGCGCACTGACAGAGCTCCCTTCTGACATCTTGCAGGAGATGAGATCCATAGTCACCTTATGCCTCTCATGATGGGCCTGCTCTTGGAATATTTCCTTGAGCCTGCCCATGATGAAATAGGAGGTGATCTCCAACAATTGCTTCTGGAGTTCACCCTCCATCATGGCAATGAGGAGAGAATTAACATCATGCTCATCATCCTGGTGTTTTTCAAAGACTTTGTGATCATCCACCAATCTTGTCAGGCTCATCAGAGATAGGTTTGTTAAGAACATACTCCTTACGCTCGTGCCTAAGAACAATTCTTAGATTACGATCCCAATCAATGAAATTGGTCCCATCAGCGCGGAGAAGTATCTTCTTCAAGAGAGAACGTAAGAAAGAGTTTGAAGAATTTGTTGTTGTCATGATCTACAACATTTAAGATTTGAGTTTAGTTTACTGAAAAACATTTATACCACAAATACATTAAAAATATTATCTCTATTTGTAGTAGGACCAAGATCCATATTTTCATCTTAGCCCAAGCCATTGTCGACATGAAATTTAAACTATGCTATTTTAGGTAAGCAACTCCTTGCTAATTACATCTCAATGTAACTCTTGGCTTGCAAATACATTTTCGTGTATATGCAATCCTTTCCCCAAGGCCCTAAAACTGTTTAGGTCCCTTGTTAAGCTAACCTAACACTATTTGATTCGACATGTCTGACATTTTCCACAACTCCCAAAGATTGAAAGTGACGTCCACTTAGGTGGAGCTCGACAACTATCGATCGATGGTTTGTTGTGGATAGAAAAGGGAGGGAAAAGTGTCTAATATTAGTTGGGACATTTAATTGATTATTTGGTGGTCATTTAAGCATACACCCATACTTATCCTATGACACATTTAATAAAAATAATCAATTAAGAATCAATCACAACATTGATTGTGAAACTCCTTTCGCCTTTGACTTGCTTCATCTTCCATCTTCATGATTGATGTGCCTCCATTTACATGTAATTTAAATTACCCCAAACTCCTACTTAGAACTATTTCTAAAAGAAATTGGAAAAATAAATTACATAAAAGAATTCTCATTCTTTAATAGTTGGCATGCAAGCCTTGAATGAGTACATGATAGGCAACCTAACATCCTTGCCTTTTTAATTATATTAATCTAATTAAATACTCATGGGGCACCAAAGGCCGCTTACAAGCAATCACATTCATTCACAAATGCAACACACAAGGCATTGAATATCATGACCATACAAAACCCACTTTCTCTTCCTTCAAAATAAAAGTTAGCACAAATACATGCAACATTTGCATCCACATGATTCTTTCATATATTTACTTACAAACCATATCAGAATTTGAGCAAATCAAAATAGAGGGCTACAGTGCCAAGCCAAGATTGTTATCTAATTCTCCTTTCATCACTGCCACAAATGAAAACCCCAACCCTTTCTATTTCACTAACCCTTCATACATCCATAACAAAATTAGGAGATTTATCACAAATGACAGCAAATAATCTTCCAGAAAAAAAAAATAGCAATAAAATAAACAGTATAAGAAGATCCAACAAATAACCCAAAACGAGATAAGATTTGAATTTTAGCAAGTGTTTATCAGTTTATGTCAAAGTATGTAAAAGGTGATTTACCATGCATGCAGAATAATAAACAGTACACTCTGTTACTTGCTTTAAATTAAAACCCATCTGTTTCTAAAAATTCTAAACCCAACTGTTACTACTTAGAGGATTTTTTAGATTTTTTTTTAGATTTTTTAGATTTGGTTCGTAGGCCAAATGTTTTCATGTTTTCCTTATGTTGGATCAGCTCAGCTTCAAGCTCTTCTTCAGGCCTATAGAACTGGTCCCTCATGCGCCAAATCTGTGCATTAGTCAGATAGATGTATCAAAATTGAGAACACAGTTGTGTGTGTGTGTTTGTGTGGCAGACTGGTAGTGTGTGCTAAGTGAGAGGGTAATGTGTGTGTTTGAGAGAGAGTTTTGCCTGTAAGGTACCGCCACCATAAGGACTGGTGACATCATGAGATAAGCTAGCAAGGGTCCAAGGTTCAGCAGGGTTCCAGTGGAAATCCACAATTCTATCTCTGCATTTTATCCCAGAAAATGTTCATGCCATTTCAATATAATATTTTCGGAAAAGTAATTTGTTCCATACCTTCCAATAAGACAAAAGAAGAAGAAAAGTATATATTATGATTTTGTGACGTATTAGCTCATTTTTTAACCAATCCAACTCGTATAGAATTGTTTAAAACTTGACTGAGAGTCATTTTTTTTATAACAGGTAATGTTCGGCTAAACTTCCACAAATCTGGAGTGGTATACAAAATATTGTTTTCAGTACCTATGACCAGCATGTCGAAAGAATAGACCGGAAGGTGCCGACCTTCTTTTTGCTCTTGCATTTTCATTGTTGTTCCCAACCTGAATATTTTTTTTTTGTTAATAACATGATTACAGATGAGACTTACATAATGATATATAAATAAAATAATTGCAAGAAAAGAAGACAATTGCTAAGATATATAAATTTGACAACCTTATAATGATCCCAGATGTTCAATATGCCATCCTCTCCAGCACTAGCAAACACAGATGCTCTGTCCGGACACCACTGTGGTTCATAAAAAAATATGGTCTTAATTTAAGGAAAAAGGGATATAATATTAATATTTCCAGTGCTAGCAATTATAATCGAATAGCTTTGTGTCATTTACAAATAATATAAGAAAATATTTAAACAAATGTTAACAACAGAGATACAATTCCCCTGAATTTTCATCGTATATGGCGCAGCCATGGCTTTCCACGAAAACTGGCAACATTTAACAGAATATTCCAATGGAACGGTCTAATGTTTTTTTTTTCAAATACATCGCAAACTTTTGGGTCAGATGCAAAATGAGAATGACTGGGTGTTTTCTTCCAAATGTGAAAACATTGCAGGTGCAGTTTGCAACTAATACAATCCAACAAAATAAGCATTAGGTGAGTAACAATTTAATTATGCCTGGATGGAGAGAAGAGGACTCTTGTGGCCTTCAAACTTGTGAATTGGTAATGCGACCCCACCAACAGTAAGATAACGGCGATCAAACAAACGCACAGTTTTATCAGCAGATCTAAAACACATGCACAGTTTTATCAGCACATTCAAGCCGAAAAATAAATACAATTCAGGTTCACAGTTTTGTCAGCTAACGTACCCAGTGAGAATAAGGTTCTCATTTTGTGCATTCCAGTCCACACAGTAAATATCAGCATCATGTGCTTTCTCAACCTAACAAATTTCAAAATTTCAAAATAGCTCAGAATTCCATAGTAATCATGGAAATCAAAGTTATACAACATGCCATGACTTAATAGTGTCCATCATTGAAGATTAAACTAAAATTATCATAATTAACTAGGCAAGAATTGTGTCCTGTTGAGGTATTTCCAGAGCGAAAGAGAGACTTTAACAGTAGTTGTATTTCCAGAGTGAAAGAGAGAGAGAGACTTTAACAACAGGAGCATTCCCAGAGCGAACATCCCAAAGAATGAGGCCACAATCGTCACCGACACTACAGAACTCCTGTGCACTAAACCATCATAAAGGAAAAGAAAATGAAATAATTAATATTCGTCTTCAGTCTTCACCAAAGGCCCCCTGAAGATTATTTTATTACTTAAAGTACCTAGAGGGGCAGAACTGAACATCTTCAACAATTGCATCATGGCCTTCAAATACCCCGCGAGGACCTAATTTGGGGCTGCCTTTTGTCAATCCCAGAGAAGTGATATGGTCTTGTATGCTCCACAGTACAACAGAGTTATCCCGTCCTGCATTTTTTTTCAAAAAACTTTTTACATTTTAGATTCTCAATTGAAATTGAATAATTACGAGTTTCAAATTTTCAATTCGTAAAATGCATAGACCTCCGGAAAGTACAGAAGGTCCAGTAGGACACATGGCGAGTGCAAACTCGATATTTTTTCCGTGGCCTGTCAGTATCTGCATGCAAAAGAAATAATTTTTTATATATTGGATTAAAAAGTCGTTGAAAATAAATATCCCATGGTTTTGAACACTTAAATATTTTTCATATATATTGGATAACATACCAGATCAGGACGAGATGCAGGAGCTCCATTGACAAGATCTCTATTTGGCTGAGCCTCCAAATCCCATAAAAGCACCTAAAATACAAATGTGGCTTCAATATATATATAAACAGTATTAGGCTGCTACCCATGTTAAAAAAAAAAAGAGAGTATCATACAGACATTAGGACTGTTATTATGTGTTGCCACTATTGTACTCTTTTGAGGTAGCTCTCTAATTCTAGTGACCTGTAAATGGCAAGGAATTAGTTTTTCATTTTATCAGAGTGAAAGGTTTAAATATATTTTTCTTATCATAAGAATGAAGTTTCTGTTAGATACCTCCCCCGGATGTAACAGAGTCTTGTATCTCTTCACAAAAGGAGATTGTTCTTCTTCATTGAACTAAAGGGGGGATTTTAATGATAAAGTAAAGATAAACGTTGTGTAGCATGGGACAAATACTAGTAGAATGTGGTAATAAAATATGTGAGAATTGGAAAAATATATATTTGCAATCTACCTGAGACATATCCTCAGCATTTGTAACTCTTGGTTTAACAACATCACAATTTGTGATCATCAGAGTATGTGGGACAAAGCCATCAGTCTAAAAGAAAAGAAAAGAAAAGTATGAACAACAACAATAATGATAATAATAAATGAACAAAAATTAAAAAAAAAATTAATCAGAGATGGTAATTGTTCAAATATAAAATATAAATTGGACCTCCTCAGAGAGATATAGACGCTGACAGTTTTTGTTTGTTCCTTGCTCAAACTGTGGACCCCATCTATAATCAACAAAATCAGTAAGGTTATTATGTAATTTGCTGACTAAAGGAAAGGACTTGCATCACAAGTCTTGTTGTTTGGCCTACATAAGAACAAATGTCTACAATGTATCAGGGGAATAAAACAATTTAGAAGATAGTATGTTTTGCTGGAATCTACGAAATAATTTTTTACAACCATAAATTTGGAACGACATGGAAAAAATTAGAAATACTGGAAACACAGGGTGTAAGTAGAAAAAAACATTAATCTAAGACGCATCATGCATGTAATAGAACAGGGATGTAGACACTGCTCTGACATATACCCTTGCAAATAAAACCTAAAAGATGGAAATATTTATTCAAGAATAAAGTCCATTAAAACGTAAAGAACTTCTCGAATCAAGAACTACTCTTGTAAACATCTAAATTGTAACAAACAGACTAAAAATCCATTCTGGAGGTCTTAGAAAAAAAATGCACTCATACTGTTAAGAAAATCACTAATCAGAACTCCAAGCAATTAGGAGATTTTAAGAAGGAACTAAAACCCAAAAATGCTGCTTTTCAAAACATCGGAACCCTACAACACAACTTGCAGTAGAAGTTTCAAAGTGTAATGATCTAACTATCAAGCAAAAACAAAATGATCTAACTAACATTAAAGTAAAAAGTGTATAGTACAAACATATTCACAATCTCCTCTAGAAACAAGAACTGCCAAAACAGAGAACCAAAACCGCAAACTTACTTCACATTGCCTAAAGCCCTAGCTATAAATCTAAGTTAACAAACACTGGAAAGGAATAGAAAAATGAAAATCGGATGTATGAGCATACCGACATGAGAAAGAAGGCCAAACGAGATTGTGGTTAGTGAACCAGTCGTAGATAACCCGTATATTAGATTTCCAGTTCTCGTGCCCTTCGTATTTGCTCAATGCTGCATTCGACCCCTCGCCTCTCTCCGTCATTTCTCTCCGTCTCTCTCAATCTCTCTCTTTCTCGCACTATTCGTGCTCTCTATTTTATTTTGGGAAGAAAAAATATGAAGTACCTCTAATTAATGCTGGTGACATGCTGTAACAAATTAACAGACACTGATAACAGAATCTCAGGTAGTTAAAAAAATTATCCACCTGAGATCGGCTGTGTCCGCACCCAATAATAATAAGAAAATTAAAACTGGAGGCACCGTATTACTAACCCTTCGCAGAAATGGAAGCGAGCTTCCAACAAAAGCCCCGTGAAAATGGAATGAAATAATTTCTTTTTTAACCCCGTTACAATTCGTTTTTGTAATGCACAACGTCTCGAGCGATGGGCTGGGGTATACTGGGCCTTCTCTTTGGACCCAGTAATTTCACAATTTTTGAAATATGGGCCCCGAAGTTCTTGCCTGGTTGTGTCACTATACTTTGCCCAAGGCAGCAAGCAGCCCAACGTTCGTCTAAAATTTGAAATAGATAAAGGATACAAAAACGTACGAGCTAATAGTGCGAAACGAAAATATCTCGTTGTTGAAATCGAAGCATGCATATATATATACTAGTATTATACCCGTACGTTGCAACAGGAACATATTATAAAAAACAAATATATCAATGAAAATAATAATTATCTAAAAATTAAAACACATGTTAATAGAAAATTTATATGATTATGTATTTTTAATTAACTTTAATCGTGATCTCTGATAACAATTTGATGATGTAATGATTCTTTATTTTTAAGTACCAATGATATCAAATAATAGTTCGATTCGAATCTAATATCAAATATCATACAACAATTCAATATCAACATATAATATGATATCAAAAAACATAAATAAAAAGTGTTATCGTTTGTATGTATAGGATATATATACACACACACATATTATAAGAAAAATATATATTCACACACACATTCCAATTTATGTTCTTCTTTGTTTCCAATTTAGAATACACACACATACACACATTGATATATTATATATTGGAAATATATTCTAAATTGCCCACACCAATATGTATAGAAACAAAGAAAGAAAAATAAGAAAATTAAAAAAAATGATTTCCATTGTGATTCGTATAAAAACGAAGAAGTAAGGAAACAATAAATAAGAAAATGGAAACAGTAAAATCAAAATGCATCGTTGGATCAACGATTTTCAAAGTGACTTAATAAATAGTAAAAAAATTCCAAAAAATATAAAATTTGGTCTCCAAGCATATATTAGTATGGAGAACAAGATAAACAGTTTGAATCTGTTATTTGGACTTTGAATCTGGTGATTTATAGTCCAATGCACAAAAATGGCTATGCATTGCAATGTATGGTAGCCTTACTCTCTACACACACACCAGATGCACGATTTGGATCGGTCATTTGGAGTTTGAATCCGGTGATTTATAGTCCAATGCACAAAAATGCCTATGCATTGTAATGTATGGTAGCCTTACTCATATATATATATATATAGATTGACTAATATGCTTTCGGTAGCATACGGGCCGAAGTGCTACCGGTTCAAATTTGAAATTTCAAAATCTAAAAAGTTGATCTGAACCATTCATCTTGTTCTCTATATTAATATGTGCTTGGAGACCAAATTTTACATTTTTCTGAGTTTTTTTACTATTTATTAAGCCACTTTGAAAATCGCTGATCCAACGGTAGCACTGTTTTGTTAAGCCACCGTTGGATCAACGAATTTCAAAGTGACTTAATATATAGTAAAAAATTCAGAAAAATATAAAATTTGGTCTCCAAGCACATATTAATATGGAGAACAAGATGAATGGTTCAGATTGACTTTCTGAATTTTGAAATTTAAAATTTGGACCGGTAGCACTTCGGCCGAAGTGCTACCGAAAGGGCTGAAGTGCTACCGAAAGGGCTGAAGTGCTACCGAAAGCATATTAGTCAATCTCTATATATATTTATATATCAAATCGATTGTTCCTGAGGTCCCGTGCAACTAAGTTGTTTTTCAATTTTTAAATTTCAAAACGTCAATTCAAACTGTTCAAATTGATCTCTATATTAAAATGTGCTTGGAGACCAAATTTTACATTTTTCAAATTTTTTTTTACTATTTATTAAGCCACTTTGAAAATCACTGATCCAACAGTGGCTTATGGACGGGTGAAAATGGGTCGGATATTATCCGACCGAATTCGGATTCATATTCGAATTTTTCGGATTCGGATAGTCGGATACGGATAATTTGTGGATACGAATACGGATATGATTTATCTGGATACGAATACGGATACGGATATGATTTATCCGGATACAGATATGATTTATCCGGATACGGATACGAATTTAGTTTTAATTTCGGAAGCGAATACGGATACGGATTCGGATAATTATCCGAATCCGAATACGTTGATTTTTTGGATATCTGAATTTTTCATTTTTTGGATAATTTTTCGGATATCCGGATTTTTGAATTTTTCGGATAATTTTTCGAATATTCGGATACAGGTGGGGTCCGCCTGTAATAGAAATAGAGAGAGGAGAATTAAGAGGTGGGATTTGTGTGGCCATTTGTGAGTGAGAAGTCCTTCCATGAGACCCCATCGTCATTCAAACAACATCTTCAGTTTTTATTTCTCTCATTAAGTTAAATCTTAGGTTTAAAAATCCATAATAAATTTTCAAAAATACTAATAATCATTTTTTAATTATTTTCTCATTTAATTAATTGAGTTTTGATATAATTTATTGTTTATGATGGGTCATTTTATTTTTATTAAATAACACATTAGTTAATTAGTTTTGTTCTGATTTCAAATGTGGATACTTGCTGTTTTACAATTAAAAATTTTAATTCACTCCACTGATGTTATACAATCTTGTTGTAATATATATATATATATATATATATATATATATAGAGAGAGAGAGAGAGAGAGAGATGGGCTATGGTGCATTGCAATGCATAGGCCATGGTGTGCATTGGACCATAAATCACCGATTCAAAGTCCAAATGACCGATCCAAACCGTTCATCTTGTTCTCCATATTAATATGTGCTTGGAGACCAAATTTTATATTTTTTTGGAATTTTTTTATTATTTATTAAGCCACTTTGAAAATCGCTGATCCAACGGTGACTGTTTGGAACAGTAAAATCAGAAACCACCGTTGGATCAGCGATTTTCAAAGTGGCTTAATAAATAGTAAAAAAATTCCAAAAAATATAAAATTTGGTGTCCAAGTACATATTAATATGGAGAACAAGATGAACGGTTTGGATCGGTCATTTGGACTTTGAATCGGTGATTTATGGTCCAATGCACACCATGGCCTATGCATTGCAATGCACCATAGCCCATCTCTCTCTCTCTCTCTCTCTCTCTCTCTCTCTCTCTCTATATATATATATATATATATATATATATATATATATATATATATATATATAGGTTTTGGCTAATATGCTACGGGTAGCTAAGAGGCCTCCGTGCTACGGCTCGGATTTTGAGTTTTCAAAATCCTAACGGTCGATCCGAACCGTTCATCTTGTTCTCCATATTAATATGTGTTTGGAGACCAAATTTTACATTTTTCTGAATTTTTTTACTATTTATTAAGCCACTTTGAAAACCGCTGATCCAACGGTAGTTTCTGGTTTTACTGTTGGGTTAAGCCACCGTTGGATCAGGGGTTTTCAAAGTGGCTTAATAAATAGTAAAAAAATTCAGAAAAATGTAAAATTTGGTCTCCAAGCACATATTAATATGGAGAACAAGATGAACGGTTCGGATTGACCGTTAGGATTTTGAAAACTCGAAATCCGAGCCGTAGCACGGAGGCCTCTTAGCTACCCGTAGCACCGTAGCCACGTCCTATATATATATATATATATATATATATATATATATATATATATATATATATATATATATATATATATCTGAATTAGAAATTTGATTTATATCCGTATTCGTATTTGTATTCAACTAATATTCAATTCGTATTTGTATCCGATTAATATCCGATCCATATTCGTATCCGTATCCGGAAAATAAAAACGGATACGAATATGGTTTTATCACTATCCGATCCGTATTCGATCCGTTTTCACCCCTACTTATGGTTTTACTATTTTGTTAAGTCACCGTTGGATCAACGATTTTCAAAGTGGCTTAATAAATGAATAATTTTACAAACTGCCCTAGCTGTACAAAAGATCAAACAAAATGCCCCTTTATTAATTTTCCTGACAAAATGCCATTGTAAGCCCCAAATTTCCCTTCCCTTCCTCTCTGTCCCTCTCTATCTCCACGTTACTCTGCTATTTTTTTCACGTTACTCTCCTCATGTGGCTGTGGGTTATTTAATTTGAAAAGTATCAAATGAAGAAGGATATAATTTTCTGCGCATTTAATTTCCTATCACATTTGGAAAGCTCTATTACTATTAAATTTCTCATATTTGCCTCTACTATATACTCTTAATCCTCTTTTACTTATAGCATATTAATTGAAGATGATAAGGTATATTTATCTTGGACGATAGATAATAATTCACAGATCTAATTTTTAATAACATAAAATGAGTATCTCAAGGCATATAATTTATTAGTAATATTTGTAATATCTAAAAGGATCAACGGATTAACATAATCTTAAATATTTAGTATAAAATTATTTAATGCAAAATGATATGTATTTCTCTCCAATACTCATATATTGGATGTAACATACTTAGTATAATTTTTTTTTAATGAAAACTGTTATTAGATAAACACATACATGATATAATATTAGTTTATTTTGCAATATAGTTTTCACATCTTAATTCTTTTTAATAATCACTGTCACATAAGTGAGATATTCATGCTTCAAAATAAATGTACTAATCATGTACATTTTTCTTAAAAAAAAATAAGAAACAAATTAATATTAACATTCTAATAATCAATTAGCATTTCTTCTCATTGTACATTTTTATAAATTTTTCATCAAAAAATGCCGACACAACATTAAAAGTCTACCAAAATATGCTAAGATTTACAGTTCATTCAACTTTGTCTTTCACATACATAAAGTCCAAAAACATTACTAATACTAACAATACGAAATAGCACAATAAAATAAAATATTATTACAAACGATAAATCATAAATGTAAACCACTGCCTTCCTCTTATGTGCTTTAATCAAACTTTCAAACATCCTACAAAAAAAAAAAATTAAAAGTTATAATATAATGTTAGCAACTTCACCTTTAAAAAATAAAATAGTAATTAATAAACTTTAAATAACTAAAAAATCTTATATTAGATTAATGTTTAGCATACTTTAGTTGTCAACAATAGATGAAATCTCAAGTAGTGGCACCTACATAATCATATAATTTTATTAGTAAAAAATATTACTATTTAAAAGAAATGTAATGAGAAAATGCTTATCACCTCTAGTTTTGTGAAGTCGCTGACAATTTTTTTTTGTAATGACCAAGCTCATTACAATGTCAGCATTTACGCTTTGTTGTACCAGTTGTTTCTCTCACATCCATTGAATTATGTATGCGAGTTGACTTAGGACGACCTTTATTTTCGTAAGTGTGGAAGGGAGTACAGTTGGTCCTTCGATGCTTGGCCAAAATCTCTTGTCTGGTACAGGACGAAAGTGGATCGAGTATGCATTGCGATACATCTTAGTGAAATACTAATCATTACAAAGTGTATGAAAGTCTGTTTTATACTATTGATCATCACAACAAGCCAACATATGACTGCAAAGAAGGCCGATAAGTCGAAATGTCTGACATGCACAATTTGATGACCTCCTGTTTATTGTTACCGGGTATTTTGAGGTTCCAGTATTAATCTCATATGCACAAGGACCAAATCGACATACCTGGTACCCCCGAGATGCCATTTGTCGAGGGCGTATTTGGTCAATAACTTTAGGGCACAAGTGGGTTGCCATTTTTCTTCCTTGCTCACTACGCTCGACAAAAGCTTGGTTTACTATATAAAAGGTAGCAGCAACAAATGCGATGACAGGTAGTGATTGTGTACCTCTGAGTACCAAGTTAAGGCTCTCAGACCAGTTGGTGGTCATAACACCATATCTTTTTCCACGATCAAATGCTAATGTCTAATATTCATGGTTATCATTTATTTTCTCCTCTATTCATTTTCAAGCATTCTCACACTCAGTTTTTAATTTCTCTTTCAGTCTATTAAATTCTACAACCTCATTTACACAACCAATCCTGTAAAATTTATCCAATACTACTTTATCAATAATACACATGTCTTCTTAAGGTTTGTCTTTATATGACGCAAACACTAGTGATGAGCATGACCATCATTAGGAGAAAATACACTACAAACCACCTCTTTATTACCAGAAAAACGATTAGAAATGATGCAAACCTTTCTTTCACGTGTAACAAAATCTCTCAATGAATAAAGAAACCACCTCCAATTATCTCCATTTTTTTTATCACAAATAGCAAAAGCTATTGGATAAAGGCCCCCATTAGCATCAATACTTGCAGCAATTAATGCACATCCCTCGTATTTGCCATACAAATGAGTGTCATCAACAGTACCGGCCAACAATTTTTCCAACCTCTATGGAGATGAATATAATTATTCTTAAAAATATTATAAAATATTGCAAATATTATAAAAAAAAAAATCACAGTTGTTTAACAGTGAAAAAAATAACCACCGTTATACAAAGGTGAACATGTGAATATTATATTAACGATATATTTACCGTGGTTTAACAATTTATTCAGATTGTTCATATTGTTTAATATATTAATATAAATGGAAAATAAAAATTGTAGAAACAGAAAAAGAATCTCAATTCCGCTGAATTGTCAAGTGAAATAGCCAAATTTCTGCTGGATTATCTAGCAGAAATGTTGTTTCTGGAAATTTGATTAAAACTAAGTTATTTCTTTAATGTAATTATTTTTAATGTTATGAATAGAAATTTCGGTACTTGGACAGTATCAGCAAAATATAAAATTGAGGAAAATTGCACCATCTAACTAAAATGCTGGTACAAACATGAATTGTACCAGAAAATTTAAGACATTCATTAATTAATCCAGGCAAATCAAAATATAGTGGTTAAAGTGTTACAACTTACAAACCATATCAGAATTTGAGCAAATCAAAATAGAGGGCTACAGTGCCAGGCCAAGATTGTTATCTAATTCTCCTTTCATCACTGCCACAAATGAAAACCCCAACCCTTTCTATTTCACTAACCCTTCATCCATCCATAACAAAATTAGGATATTTATCACAAATGACAGCAAATAATCTTCCAGAAAAAGAAATTAGCAATAAATAAACAGTATAAGAAGATCCAACAAATAACCCAAAACGAGATAAGATTTGAATTTTAGCAAGTGTTTATGTCAAAGTATGTAAAAGGTGCTGTACCATGCATGCAGAATAATAAATGGTAGAACACTGTCACTTGCTTTAAACTAAAACCCAACTGTTTCTAAAAAATCTAAAGCATCTGCTTTTTTCTTTCAAACAAAAATTAGAATACTATTTAGAGGATTTTTTAGATCTTTTTTTAGATCTTTTAGATTTGGCTCGTAGGCCAAATGTTTTCATGTTTTCCTTATGTTGAATCAGCTCAGCTTCAAGCTCTTCTTCAGGCCTATATAACTGGTCCCTCATGCGCCAAATCTGTGCATCAGTCAGATATATGTATCAAAATTGAGAACACAATTCTGAGTGTATGTTTGTGTGGCAGACCGGTAGTGTGTGCGTAAGTGAGAGGGTTATGTGTGTGTTTGACAGAGAGAAAGAGAGAAAGAGAGAGAGAGAGTTTTGCCTGTAAGGTACCGCCACCATAAGGACTGGTGACATCATGAGATAAGCTAGCAAGGGTCCAAGGTTCAGCAGGGTTCCAGTGGAAATCCATAATTCTGTCTCTACATTTTATCCCAAAACATGTTCATGACATTCCAATATAACATTTTCGGAAAAGTATAATTTGTCTTTATTAGTTGTGCCCAATTTAAACCACTCCAACTAATATATACAAAGATTTTATAAAAGGTATAGCTTGGTTAAACTTCCACAATTCTGCAAGGATATAAAAAAAAAAAAGGCCAATACCTATGACCACCATGTGGAAAGAATAGACTGGGATTTTTTTTTCCTCTTGCATTTTCATGGATCCCAACCTAAATTAAAAAAATAAAATATCAATAGCAAGATTAAAGCTGAACTGAAACTCAAATAATGATATGTAAATAAAACAATTGCAGTTAAAGAGGATAATTGCCAAGATAAATAAATTTGAGCACCGTATCATGATCCCAGATGTTCAAGAAGCCATCATCAGCAGCACTAGCAAATACAGATGCTTTGTCTGGACACCACTATATTAGATTAAAAAAAATATGTTATTAAACTTAAGATAAAAAAGGGATCTCATCTTTACATTTTCATTGCTACATTTATAATCGAATAGCTTTTGAGTCATTTGCAAATAAAATATAAAAATATCCAAACAAATGTTAACAACAGTGATTCAATTCCCAGATTTTTCGTCATACCTAAATACTTGCAAATCATCTTTATAAAAATATTTAATTCGGATTCTGCTTTTGTTTGTTGTTTTTAGTTTACTGTTGTTAACTTTGATGTCTTTGGGTTTGTATTTCCCTAATGGGATAGATGTAAACACCTGATAGCTTCTATCAGGATTTCAAAAAAAATATATATTTCCAGGACAAAACTGGCAACATTTAACACAATATTTCAATGGAACAGTCTAATTTTATTTTTCAAATACATCAAAAACTTTTGGGTCAATTGCAAAGTGAGAATGACTGGGTGTTTTCTTCCAAAAGTGAAAATATTGCAGGTGCAATTTGTAACAGATACAATCTAACAAAATAAGCATTAGGTGACAATTTAACTATGCCTGGATGGAGAAAAGAGGAGCCATGTGGCCTTCAAACTTGCGAACTGGTGACGCAACCCCACCAGCAGTCAGCTTACGGCGATCAAACAAACGCACAGTTTTATCGGCAGATCTAAATCAAAAGCACAAGCCGAGATATAAATACAATTCATTCCTTCAAAAAAAAAATACAATTCAGGTTCACATTTAGTTCAGAGAAGAGTCAGCTAATTTACCCAGTGAGAATAAGGTTTACATCTTGTGCATTCCAGTCTACACAGTGAAGATCGTCATCATGTGCTTTCTCAACCTAACAAAACTCAAAATTTCAAATAGTTCAGAAATATTCTATAGTAATTAAGGAAATCAAAGTTATACAACATGTCATGACTTAATAGTGACCGTCATTGAAGATATAACTAAAATCATCGTACTTAATAAAGCAAGAATTGTGTCCTTTAAAGAGAGAGATAGAGAGAGAGAGAGACTTTAACAACAGGAGAATTTCCAGAGCGAACATCCCAGAGAATGAGGCAAGAATCGTCACCGACACTACAAAACTCCTGTGCACTAAACCACCATAAAGGAAAAGAAAATTAAATAATTCATATTTGTTTTCAGTCTTCACCAAAGCTCCTGAAGATTATTTTATTACTCAAGTACCTAGAGGGGCAGAACTGAACATCTTCAACAGTTGCGTCATGACCTTCAAATACCCCGCGAGAATCTAATTTAGGGCTGTCTTTTGTGATATCTGAACTACTTCCTGACTCAGTCAATCCCAGAGAAGTGATATAGTCATGTATGCTCCACAGGACAACAGACTTATCCTGCCCTGCATTTTTACAGGACTTTTCACATTTTAGATTCTCAATTGAAATTGAATAAGTATGAGTTTTAAATTTCCAATTCAAAAAATGCATAGACCTCCTGAAAGTACAAAAGGTTCAGTAGGACACATGGCGAGTGCAAACTCAGCATTTTCTCTGTGGCCTGTCAGTATCTACATGCAAAAGAAATATTTATATATATGTTGGGTTAAAAGATTGTCACAAATAAATATCCCATGGTTATGAACACTTATAATGCGACAACAGACCAGATCAGGACGAGACATGGCTGCTCCATTGACAGGATCTAGATTTGGCTGAGCCTCCATGTCCCATATAAACACCTAGAATAAAATTACGACTTCAATAGATATGTAAACAGTCTTAGGCTGCTACAACTATAATAAAAAGAGATGTCATACATACATCAGGACTGTCAGTATGTGTGGCCACTATATTACTGTTTTGAGGTAGCTCTCTAATTCTGTTGACCTGTACATGACAACAGATTAGTTTTTAATTTAATCAGAGTGAATGATTTAAAAACATATTTTTCTTATGAAAAGAGTGAGGTTTTTTGTTAGATACCTCCCCCGGATGTAATAGAGTCTTGTATCTCTCCACAAATGGAGATTGTGCTTCTTCATTGAACTAAGGGGAAATTTTAACGACAAAGTAAATCTAAAAGTTGTGTAGCATGGGCGAGATTGGTAACAAAATATGTGA
The DNA here is from genome assembly GCF_964058835.1 of Carex rostrata. Lineage (NCBI taxonomy): Eukaryota > Viridiplantae > Streptophyta > Magnoliopsida > Poales > Cyperaceae > Carex > Carex rostrata. Next base: position 4,608,923 of record NC_135948.1, on the reverse strand, counting down.
GAATAGGAAAGATAAATATTTGCAATTTACCTGAGAAATATCATCAGCAATTGCAACTCCTGGTTTGACAACATCACAATTTGTGATTATCAGAGTATTTGGGACAGAGCCATCAGTCTAAAAGAAAAGAAAGGAGCAACAACAATAATGATAATAACAAATGAACAATAATTTCAAAAAGATTGAATCGGAAATGGTATTTATTCAAATAGAAAATACAAATCAGAGATCTTCTTTCCTGCTCAGCGAGATATAGACGCTGACGGTTTTTGTATGTTCCTTGCTCAAACTGTGAACCCCATCTATAATCAACAAAATCAGTAATATCATTATGTAATTTGCTGACTAAAAGGAAGGGCTAAAAACAAAAGTCTTGTTGTTTCACCTACATAAGAACAAATGTTTGCAATGTATCAAGGGAATAAAACAATCTAAAAGTCAGCATGTTTTGCCAAATACTGGAAACACAGGGGTATAAGTACAAAAGAACATTAATCTAAGATGCATCATGCATGAAATAGAGCTGGGATGAGGACACTGCTCCGACATATGGATCCGTATCTTCCCATGTACCTGACTCAACACATTTGAAAGGGACGGCACAGGGGGGCAATATTATTTGTGTTTTGAGTGCCAAGTTGAAGACCGATGCAACAAATAGCATAGTGTTGAGGGATACTAGAATATTGTGAGAATAGAGACTTTTTATATTATGTAAATATGTGATGTAAACACATTTATTTTATACAACTTGGTAGTCTCTACCAAGTATTTCAAAAAAAAAAAAAAGAGAGATTCGTGCCAAGTTAAGAGAACGATCCTCGACCGTCCGTTTCATTTGTACTCAGTCAGGTAACCTGAGGGGATGTGAATTCCTGACATATACCCTTGTAAAATTAAAATCAGATGCTATTTGGTTGTGTATTTTAGGTTTTCATTCTCTGCTTTTGTATTGACCTCTCCATTGATGCCTTATTACAAATAAAACATAGAAGATAGAAATAGTAAGGCAATAATAAACTCCATCAAAATAGAGGTCTAACAATAAAATGAACTCATAACTGATAAGAATATCTTGAATCAAGAACTCCAAGATATAAGATATTGCAGGAGGAGCTAAAACCCTAAAGAACTACTCTTGAAAACATCTAAACCATGACAAACAGCTTACACTAAATGAAAATCGGATAAGAATTCTCGTATCAGATTAATTCCATTTCTGGAGGTCTAACAAAAAACGCCTTCAATACTGATAAGAATTCTCCAATCAGAACTCAACGGAATAGGGAGATTTGAAGGAGGAACTCAACAAAAGTTACATTAAAAAGTTTTAATGCGTAAAGATCTGAATAAAAAAGAAGTAAGAAGTACAACCATTTAAGCAATTTCTCCTCTTGAAATAAGAGCAGCCAAAACAGAGAACCAAAACCGCTAAGGCACTGCACATTGCTCACAGCCCTAGCTATAAATCGGAATATCGGATATATGAGCATACCGACACGAGAGAGAAGGCCAGACGAGTTTGTGGTTAGTGAAGCAGTCGTAGACAAACCGTACATTAGATTTCCATTTCTTGTACACCACGTCTTTGCACATTAATGCTGCAATTGCCACCTCAACTTCGTCCATCATCTCTCTCCGTCTCTCTTAATATCTTTCTCTTTCTCGCACTATTCGTCCTCTCTATTTTGTTTTGGGAAGGAAAGATACAAAGTAGCTCAAAATTCAAATGAAATGCTCGTGACATACTATAACAAATTAACAGACACTGACAATAGAATCTCTTTAAGAAATTGCCTGAGATCCAATATATTAAAATTAATTTATAAACCTTGTAATTTTTACCACTTCACTCTATATGGATCCAATCCGGTAAAAGAATTTTAATGGTTTAAATTCATCATTTAAAATCATTTCGATAGATTTTAGAATTGAGTTCACAAAGAGACTTTTGTAAACTTAGGAACACCCTAGTTCTACTCTTATTCGAATATGGATCCAATCTGGATACAAATCAAATTTTGAGCGGATAATTGGATGATTTAAATCTGTTTACATTCATTTTTTCTTAAAAACAATTGTCATTAAAATTCAAACATAAAATTGTAAATAAGTACACTACATTATTTACAAAATGCTGACGTATACTAACTCGAATTGTGATTCATTTTTTTGCTTTAATATTTAAATGATTGGATTCTCTTCTTTTTTTTAGTTTTTGACAGGGGTTGGGATTGGGTAAAGCTGTTTTTAGTTGAAACTTATTAAAAGAAACAAAAACAAGATTTACATTTTACAGTAATCGACTTGATTAGCGCTACAAATAATAACATTTAATTCCATTAAATTAACGACGAGTATGCGTTCACTCTTTGTCAAGTGCATACTGGGTTCAAATGATAAGGCCCAATATAGTCCAGTCCATCGCTCGGGATGGTGTTGATTGAAAAAACGAATTATAACAGGGTCAATAAAAATTGTTTTCATTTCATTTTCACTAGGCTTTTTTTTGGAAGCTTCGAGCTTCCTTCCATTTCTGGAAAGGAGAAGTAATTTCACTTTCCATGTTTGGTTGTGTTAATATATCAATAACAACTATAATATATTATAATATTATTATAATAATGATTTACTATATTAAGAATATTAATTATTAATTATATAATTATAAATTATTAATAATTATTAATAATAAGATACTAATTATATAATATTAATATATTAATAACAACTATAATATATTGTAATATTATTATAATAATTATGTAGTATATTAACAATATAACATATTAATAATAATTATTAATAAGAAAATATTAATTATATAATATTAATATATTATAATATTATTATAATATTATAATAATAATTATTTAATATATTAACAGTATAGGGTATTAATTATATAATTATATATTAATAATAATTACTAACAATAAGATACTAATTATATAATATTAATATATTAATAATAACTATAAAATATTATAATATTATATAATAATTATTTAATATATTAATAATATAACATAATAATTATTTATTAATAATAATTATTAATAAAAAGATATTAATTATATAATATTATTATAATAATTATTTAATATATTAACAATATAAGATATTAATTATATAATTATATACTAATAATAATTATTAACAATAATATACTAATTATATACAAATAAAATATTATTATAATCATTCAAGTTAGGCCACGAGGTAGAATAAAAATTAAACCACAATGTGAGGTGGCTTAATTTAGGCCGGCCTAAAAATCGGCTTATGTCATCTTAGTCCGGCTCAATTAAAACACATTTGGTGGAATAACGAGACCTAAACTCCTTATTCCACCATTTAGACCACAACCAAACATGGTGTTTGACTATTTGACTCTATACAAAGTTAATTTAAATTTTTCACATGTAGACGCATCAATCGTAAAGTAGAATGATTTTAATAGTTTGAATTCATCGTTTAAAGTTAATTCAATAAAATATTAGTTGAGTTCACAAATAAATTATTCATCTTTTTCTATAAGATAATAAAGATAACATTTGAGTTCACAAATAAATTTCGTGAACTTAAAAGAACACTTTAGTTCTACTCTTCGAACTAAAAGGGATTCTTATACGAATACATCTCGCATCAACCCAATCCATTCTATCTCCGCTCCTGTGTTCTGAAGTGCCGATGAACTTGAAAGGGTTATATCCTCACTACTAGAGAAAAACACTTCATTATTGATTGAAATCGCATTAAGCAATCGGGTTCTGAATCATTGCATATCGCTCTGATAGAAAATGTGCATGCATATGCTATCGGCTCAAAACCGATGGCGTTAATCAATATACCATCGGCAGCGCACATTCGGCCATCGGATTTGTTGAACCCAAACTAATAGAGGCGTGACTGCTGGGCTGTTGCGTGAATCTGACACGAGAAGGAAAGGAGATGGAAGGAAAGGACAAGAAGGCTATTGCTAGACTTGAAGTTTCCGCTGCGCGTCTAGTGGTAAACTCTTTATTTAATCCTTGAATTAATTTTATGCATGGATTCTAGTTTTCGGATAGTGAACAAATCTTGAACTGTTTCGAATTGTTGCACTATAATCCACCCGAAATTCCAACAATACATACATCAGGACTTTCAGTATGTGTAGCCACTATTTTTCTGTTTTGAGGTAGCTCTATAATTCTGATGACCTGGACATGACAAGGAATTAGTTTTTAATTTAATCAGAGTGTAAAAGATTTAAAAATATACTTTCTTATCAAAAGAATGAGGTTTTATGTTAGATACCTCCCCCGGTTGTAATAGTCTTGTATCTCTCCACAAACGGAGATTGTGCTTCTTCATTCAACTGAAGGGGAAATTTTAACGATAAAGTAAAGCTGAAAGTTGTGTAGCATGGGCCAAATACTAGTAGAGATGTGGTAACAATATATGTGAGGATAGTAAAGATAAATATTTGCAATCTACCTGAGAAATATCCTCAGCAATTGCAACTCTTGGTTTCACAACGTCACAATTTGTGATTATCAGAGTATTTAAGACTGAGCCATCAGTCTAAAAGAAAAGAAAAGAACAACAACAGTAATAATAATAACAAATGAACAAAAATTAAAAAAGTTTGAATTTTTTATGGTATTTATTCAAATATAAAATATAAATCGTAGATCTTCTTACCTGCTCAGCAAGATATAGATGCTGACGGTTTTGGTATGTTCCTTGCTCAAACTGTGAACCCCGTCTATAATCAACAAAATCAGCAATATTCTTATGTAATTTGCTTACTAAAAGAAAGGACTTGCAGCAACAGTATTGTTGTTTCACGGTTTTACCTAAATAAGAACAAATGTTTGCAATGTATCAGAGGAATAAAACAATTTAAAAGTTAGTATGTTTTGTCGGAATCTACAAATACTGGAAACACAGGGGTATAAGTAGAAAAGAACATTAATCTAAGATGCAACGGGCATGAAACAGAGCTGGAATGAGGACCTCCGACATATACCCTTGCAAATAAAACCTAAAAGATAGAAATAGTTAGGCAAGAATAAACTATTAAAGAACTACTCTTCAAAACATATAAACTTTCACAGATTAACTCCATTTGTTGAGGTCTAACAAAAAAATGCCTTTGTACTGATATGAATTCTCGAATCAGAACTCATTGGAATAGGAAGATTTGAAGGAGGAACTAAACCCTAAAAAGCTGCTTTCTCTAACTTTTTATTTTGTCAATAAAACTCTTTCCCTCTTCTCCAACTTTTTTAACAACGTAAAAACCCAGCTGCTGACCCAAGAGCACTCCGCCTCCACGTCAGCCTCCTCTCCTCTCCATCTCCAACTTCTCTCTCCTGTGCTTCTCCCTTTCAGGTTTGCTCTCTCTGATATTTAGGAACTAGATTTATGATTTCAGCAATTACACGTTCTTTTATTAGCTTCTACTTTTCGTTATACAATATTTGAAATATCTTCTTTTCTTTTTTGTACATCACTATGTTCATTTTTTTTATCCTATTAATTATGCACCACATCTTATGTTTTCCTCGTGCACACGAGTTGTTTGACAAACTGCCACAAAGAACACTGCATAGTTTTCTCTACGTCAATTAGACTTTATATTGGGCAGGCATATGTTCTTTGTATTATCTTCAATATGAAAAATTATACTTTATTTTTATCTTGTATTTTTCTTATTTTTAAAACCATCATTCATATTGCCATGAATTGCATTACTACTTACCACTGTTGCTTTCCCTCACTTCTGTTGGTACTACTGGAGTATAAATTTATCCGATTAAACATGCAATATCAGATTTTAAACTACAATTTTGCTTATATAAATATATGAAACACTTAATTTCAGATTATCTTTGTAAATCTTCCTATTATTTTTTTGTTTTGTCTCTGTTTAACTTAATTTTAGTTCATCACACGGAATTCATGTTAGCATGTGTAGTCAACCCAAATATGCAATTGAGTCCCATAGCCTTGTTAGGTCTCAAATGAGTCCCATGCAACCACATGTAATTAATCTTTGATGCTTCTCAATTAACTCGAAAGGCAACTTTAGTTCTTGCAATTTCACATTTACTCAAATCATAAGGAAAAAAATGTTTGAAGGAATATACTTTGTGAAATTAGTTGCCAAATTAAGGTTAATGGGTTTGATTCTGAGTCATGATGGATGTATTCTAGGTAGTTGTTTTACTTAATTTGGTGCTTAGAGGAGTCCAAATCAGGCTTGCCAGTACGATACTGGTAGGATAAACAGTGCTGGTAAACAGTACGGTACTGTCGTATCAGCCAGTATGACTCTGTATGAGATTTACTGGTAAGGGTTGTAGTTTCACAATACTGGTACGGTTGGTGTTTACTGTATATTTGTTGGTACTTCTTTGTAGGCCTGACACGGCTTTGGGTAGAAAGGTAGGTAGCTAGATTGAAACTTCTTGTTATGAATGATTTGTGAATGAGTTTAATTTTTGCGAATGATTATAATTTTTCTAATTGGTAGATTTTTTAATTGGTAAAGACTCACCTATTCATATGGATATAAATGTATATTATCACATAAACAGTCAATTCTGACCCTTTGCTTTTTCCTTTTCCCAATTACGCAATGTTTATTTGTCACAGATTCAGAGCTTTTATCTAATGCTCTTCAACAACCGAATCAATTTACTGGTATAGCTGACAGTTACATTGGCCCTGGGCTTGATTGGAGAGCATATTCAGAATACACTTATCCAACTGTCCTCTCTATTGTTCTCTAGGTTTTTGGGTTTCTATGTAATTTTTGGTTTTGTTTAATTTCTTTTGGTTTTTGGGTTTATACGTATATTTTGGTTTTCAATTTTGTTTTAAGGGGTTTTTATATTTATATGTAAAGGTACCCTGGTTCTGGTTTTTTTGTGCATTGCCAGTGAGTACAGTTAACATGAGTCATAGTTTTGGTTTTCTTGTGAATTGCCAAACTGATACATTGGCATGTTGGTACCATTACTCAGAGATGTAGGTTTTGTAATATACTTTTCAGTTTCAGCGAATTGCCTAAGGACCAGTTGTAAAAGAAAAAAGTTTTTGTTACGATTTGTTCGTATTTCCTGCATCAATGTTGTATATAATTTTGCACATTAATTGGTTTTTATTTATCTTTGCATATTTTAATCGATTGCTCAGGTACTACTTTCAATAATTTGATTAGTTCAACTTATATTTATGCAAACTATATAAAAAATAGACAAATTTTAGTTAAATTTATTAATTTAAAAGCAATGAAGACATGTCTCGATAGTCATTATAATAGTCATGTATGAATTAAACATGGTAATAACGCATTCCTTAGAATGCTAAAATGATAGGCATGTACGAACCAAATATGATAATGATATATACCCTGAAATGGTATTCACTTGTATTACATTCTCTGGAATGATCTATAGCAAGAAACAATGCCCCCAAATGAAAGCAAGCTTCCAAGAAAAGTCTCGTGCAAATGAAATATTTTTTATTTGACCCTGTTATAATTCGTTTTCAACATCTCGAGCGATGGGCTGGAGCCTATTGGGCCTTATCATTTGGACCCAGTAATTTCGCAATTTTAAAATCTGGGCCCCGAAATTCTTTTCCCCGAGTCCATAGGCAGCCCAATGTTCGTCTAAAGTTTCTCTCCCGGTGGATGGTCAACATGTCAAAGCTTCATGATAAAGCCCAAAAAAAAATGAAAAAGGATATAATTGCAAAAATGTCATAGTCAATAGTATGATTAGATTTTAGAGTGACAAAAATGGCACATCGGAGCTGGCTCTGTCACGAATCGATAGTTACGTGATATGTGTTGGTTATGTGTTGTGATCCGCATGTTTCGAGTTGTTTGTGTACTGTGATCAATTGGTGGGAAGAAAAAAAAATCGGCATGAAAATCATCTTGGTCACGATACTTCATTTTAATATTTAAAGAATTGTTTCATATTTTTTTGAGAACTTCTATAAAAAATTCAATAAACAAATTTATTTACAGCAAAAAATTAATCAAATGTGGTTAAACGTAACTAACATAATATGTTATGGTACCTACGGAGAAATCCCCAACCGAATTAAAAAAATAAATAAGCAAAGTTACTAAATAATAATATTATATACAACCATGTATCTAAAATGAATTTCGATACACCACTGTACCAAAATTCAAATTCGGTATAAAGTTGTAAATTATCGATTTAGTATAGTTATCCATGCAAAGGGCTGGATGTATCAAACTTCAAATTTGGTACCTTTGGAGTTTCGGTATCAATGATTTTTATTTAAAAGTTAGCAATCAACCCGTTTTGTTTTTTATTCTTTTTTTTCGATGATGGTTTATAAAAAGTATTCCAATCTAAAAGCATTTAAAAATTTAAGCTGAAGCTGAATTACAGCACGTCACAATCAAAGAGATTCATAACAAAGATTAAATCATAAGCGGGCTAAACCAAATCAAACAGCAATAGTAAATGAATTCGTATCCTCTGGATTAACGAATCCTGACTATCTGTTTTATTTTAAAATTCGTACAAACTAGATTCATACTAATATTAAAGAACCTCTATATTATAAATAGAGATCGAATTAACTCTGTTTAAAATCAGGTTTATTAACTCAAAAGATTATTTTTGAGTTAACGCAGAGAATACGAATTCGTCATTTATCATTTCTCCAAGTTGAAGAGACCTATAACTATTGTATTTATAACACCCCATTTCTACATGCAATTTGCCAAAGAGATGCTCTTTAACTTTTGATGGTGCCCCACCTTTCTGTTATTGCATTCTTAGTTCATCTCCCAACGTTTCTCTCGCTACATCTTTTTTGAACAAAACCGGGCAGAGGCTGCCAGGGAAGTTTCTCTCGCTACATCAATTTCATGAAGATATTCTCAGAAATTCACATTATTTTTTAGGGATAATTCCATGTAGTGCTGCACAAAAAGTTTGTAGTTTGTGATTCGATTTGAGATTGATTCGAGAAACGTTCGTAATTAATTCAATTCGAAATTAGTTCGTTCTGAAACAAATCAAACTAGTTCGGTTCGAATTTTATTCAAATCAAACTCAAACTGAGTATAATTCTTTTGAAATTGATTCACGAATTATTTAGATTCGAATTTCAAATAATGCAACTAATGGATTCAACCATCAATCTTCAATAATGTAGGAATCGAACTTATATAAGAGCTCAATATTGTTAATATAGTAGTACCGTAACAAATTAACAATTGAATAAGTTTCATTTGACTAGATCCATACCGTTATTTTAATCAATCCAACAGTGTAAAAAGTAAGTGAATTTTGAGCTGGTCCAATCCATCAATGTGAATTCGTGAAAGGTAAAAGAAAACCGTGTGAATTTTGTTTTGCGAGAAGAAAACTAATGCATAAACTACGGGTATAACTAGGGCTGCCAATAAAATTTGTAGTTTGTAATTCGATTCGAAAAATTTGTAGTTCCTAATTAATTTGATTCGAAAATAGTTTGTTCTAAAACAAATCAAACCAGTTCGGTTCGAATCTTATTCAAACTCAAATTCAAACTAGAGTAAGTTCGATTTGATTTGATTCGTTTGCAGCCCTAATTCAATTCTTATCGTTTGCATTTTTTGGTAATAGTTTGAACGGTACACTTTTCACAGAAATAACTAGAATAAAATGGATAAAATCAGACGAGAATTTCTTTGGGGAAAGGGCATCAACAACATAAGAGGAATGTCGTTGGTGGGATGGAGCATTGTCAGGCTTCCCAAGTGTTTTGGTGGAATGGGGGTGATGAACATCCAAGTTCAGAATATTTCGTTATTACTCAGGTGGTGGTGGCGCCTCTATGATGGCACTCAATCCCTATGGGCAACGGTGTGCGTCAAGCTGTATGCAAAGAGAAGGGAGGAAGGTGGACCGCGGGCCTGGAACATAACGGGGTCTTTCTTTTGGAATGTGTTGGGCAGAATCAAAAATTACTTTGATTGGAGCACAGAATGGGAGGTTGGTAATGGAGAGTTTATCAATTTCTGGTACGATTCGTGGAATGGAACTCCAATCTTGGGATTTCGTGACCGGGTCCTCAGACCTCAATGTCCGGTTATGTCACTCAAGCAAGCCTCACACCTCCTCTCATTGGTGGCACCAGGGGTTGATGTGCAATTCGGTGAGGGACTAGACAGAATACGGTGGCGGTGGGGCAAAACGGGTAAATATTCATCGAATTCTATTTACAAGGTACTAGTGGGAAGTGGGAAGGTGAATAGCACAAACTATGGGGTCTGGAAAGCAAAAGTGCCTCCCACTGTCAGAATTTTTGGCTATCTGATGTTAAAAGGAAGACTTCTGACGAGGGACGTGCTGACGAGACGAGGAGTGCTGTGCCAGCGTGGATGCCCAATGTGCAATGAAAGGCATGAGGAAACGATTGCCCATTTGTTGTTTCGCTGTCAGTATGCCAAGCGGGTATGGAGGTATATGGATCAGAGGTTACGGACCCGGTTACTGACAGCAAGGTTGGTACAAGGGACGGTACCGGGTATCAACTCAGCAAGACAGATAGTGGATTACTCTTGGTCTGAGTTCAGTCCTACCAACAGGATGACAAGGGAGATTTGGCTATGCACGTTGCTTTGTACCAGTTGGTGGATCTGGAGGCAGAGGAACAACCTCATCTTCAGAGGAGAACTGGTTCCCCCCGAAGTGCTAGGAGAAAAAATATGTCAAGAGAGTAGGTTATGGGAAAAGCTGTGCTAAAGTTTGCTGTTTAAATTCGTTTACTTCGGTAGGATGTAATTCAGTTTGACAGCCACTGTCAACAAATTTCAAAAAAAAAAAAAAAATGGATCTTTGCTGGTTACATTTTTCTCCAGAAGTAGTAGTGAAATTTTAAATGAGAGGTGTTTTCATTTTATATTTTTGGGACTATTCTTTTTAATCAAAAAGAACAAGAATAAGAAGCTAGCTGGACTATTATTTTTTTCATCACAAACGATGTAATCATGTTAAGAGTTAATTTTTTTTTTTTTATTTATATTTTCAAAAGTTTAAGAGGCGAAGTAAATTGATCAAGCTATTTTCAACAGTTAAGTTTTTAGTACATTCACCTTTTGTTTTCTTTACTTCTATAAAATGAGCTTACAAATTTATGTAATTTTAATGCGCATTAATCACTCATGACAAATATCTCGATTAGTTGTTCAATTAGCCATTTAATCTATCATAATCAGTATAATAATATAGCTCATAGAATATTTAATTATTATTTTTTTATTTAATTTTAGAATAAATTGTTGTGTTTAGAAGAGAGAAGAGTCCAATATAAAAAGTCAAGTTCAGGTTTCAAAAATAAAAATTAAGTGGAGTCTGAGTCCAAAATATAGTAAGAACGTAAACATTCTTGTAGACTATTTTTTGTAGACTATTTTAGAATAGTAGTTATTCAGAATAGCAATGTATTCAAATAATATTCGAAATAGCTATTCGGAATAGTTATTCTGAATATTGGAGTGGGGATGAGCGGCAAGATTGGACATGGTCATCTATTCACTTGCTCCAAAACAACACAATTACATAGAGACGGAATGTGAGAGAGGAACAAGATGATGTGAAATCTCTATACAAATTCAGTGAAATTTATCACCACGAATCAAGGTTTTAAATAGTGATTATCGCATTATAACGGAAAGGCTAAAAGAAAGTTATCGCAAATAGCGTAGCTATAGCAAAAGCTGTCCTACATAGTGTTCAGTATTATCTAAAGGCTCATAGAGAAATAAGTAACACAAAATTGATTAAGGAATTAGAATATTCATATTGAACCAGTACAAGTCCAAATTGCTATTCAAAATATCCCTAATAATATTATAAATTATCCATCTTTTTCAATTCAAAATAATCTAAGCATCATGGCATAAACTATATTTTTTTCTATTATCAAAAACATAGATATCATGGAATAGACTATCTATTTTTTTCTATTTAAAAACAAAATCAATTTGAATCTTAAAAAATTGATCTTTAAGATTAATAGCGCATAGCGTGCATTATAGCGTGTAGCATAGATAGCGTACCGCTATTACGTACAATTATAATGGTCGTAGCTGTAATAACGCACTTTTATCTCATAGCATAGCGTTCGAGGTCCAAAAATGCTATAGCGCACTATTTAAAACACTGCCACCAATTAAATCACCCCCAAATTAAAAATGTAGAAAAAGTAAACTTTACTGTGATTCCTTTCCTACCTCATGTCCTCTTCCATTTCTTTACGATGCGTGTTCTGAAGCACATCTCTATATGACTTTTTGTTCAAATTTACTTGCCGTTTGTTTAAAAGTAAAACCATTATAATTACTTTACTGGCTTCTTTATATATTTTCCTTAGTTATTATTATTGGATAAAGCATTTTACTTATTTTTAAATACAATTAATTATCGAGCAAATTCCCTAGTCATTATCATAACCTATTTAAACTTTTTTCAATTTAATTACAAAAACACTCAATACACCAAAATAGCTGCGACTATTATGTGATATTTTGTTGATCTCCACCCTCCAACGCTACAAGACGCTGCTACCAACTCTTTTCCTCACATCCTAAGCTTTCTAAAAGCTTTCTAACAATCCCTGTATGCCTCAAAATGCCTAATGAAATTCTTAAAAAGTCCCAAACATTTCATTGTTCAAATCTTCAAATCCAGAGACAAACCGTCTAGTTTTACCAGTTATTTCGCTTGCTAATCCATCGTAATAAATCTCCAAACTTAATTAACTTCAAGATCCCTATACGTCTTTTTTAAAATATATTTGTGGTTTGTTTTCTGAAGTCCTAAAAATTGAAAATCTTAACATTTATTTTATAGTCCTACAATATGCTCGCGTTGCTTTGCTTAAAAAAGACAACAACTTTTGATCAGTTAAAAAGTTATTATTCAATATTTTTTTGGTACCATGCCCGTAGGCAAGATGAATTTGGTTAAGCTGCATCATATATTCACCTCTACTTGAAATCTCCTAACGACCTAAATATACTCAAATTGCATGACAAATTAGTCCGGCATATTGTCCTTTGAATGTAGTAAAAAAAAAACATAATGGTAATATCTTGAAATAGCCCTTGTTCTAATTAAATTTGACAATTTGACCCCTTGTAGGTACAGATCACAACCGTTTACCGCACAAGGAATAGAATTTCCAGCACGAGAAACTTTCTGTGAATTTCGTTTTAAAATTTAGGTAGATAGTTCCCATCAAGTTGACCATAGTTGTTACTTTACTTTTTAGTCAAGCCAATATTTTAGGCGTGATTTAGTATCGTTCTAGCCTAACTTGACTAATTATACGCTCTAGTTTTCTAATCCATCAATGGATAAGGAACCTTTAGGTGTACAGTTGAGACCTTAGTCAAGCATTTGTTCGGTATCCTTTGCGTATCTTGCTTTAATTACCCTGCGGTGAATTTTAATTTAATGAATAAATTTAGAATAATGTTCCAATACATCAAATTTGTGCTGAATGATTAGTACTTGTTAAAATTTAGATATATTATGTTATTGAGGTTTTCAAAATCAAATCAAATAGGATAAACTAATTTTTTTTAAATTTATATTTAGAGTTTGGCCAGTGTGATATCAGTGGCATGTGTCACCGGTTTTAAAAGCTTACCAGATAGACTTCAAATAAGTGGTAATTACCACCGGTCTTAATTATTGAGATTTTTGTATGTAAATCCATCACTAGTAAAATATATCAGTTTGAATGGTTTTGATTTATCGTTTGAAGTCTGTTTTATATGTTTTGAAATCGGTGACGCTATGTTCAAACATCACGATTGCATAGTAGTCGGACTCTTATATATATAAATAAATATTTTTTGCGAAAATAGAAATTAGTTTTACATATAATTAGTAATTATTTCTTATCTTCTCTTTTAATAGAATGATTAAAAATTTCACTATCTCAAAATTAAGTTAAAAGCATTGCTCATATATTTTAATTCTAAGTAGAAAGGACTGCACAACTACTCGGGAGTCGGGACCCTTTCTCAATCTGATTTTTTTTTTTTTTCTTAAGAAAAGTAGCACCCTTCTATTTCTCCAGAATCATTCAAAATCTATCATATTCAATTACATCTAATTTATTTTAATAGTTTATATTGATATAAAAAAAAAGTAACTAATACCGTATCATCAATTTTGAACGACTCAGATGAATATATAAGAGGGTGCTTCTTTTCCAGATTTGGATCCCTCCAAAGTGAACTCAATAGTCGTTGGATTAGCTACAGTAGCTCAATCGGCGGTCAACGCTCATCTTAAAAAAATGAAGACAACGGTAAGAAAATTCAAAGAAAAAGTTTACCGAAGATCAAAAGTCTTCTTTTCCGCTCGATAATCACAAGCTTGTTCCTTTAACATTTGCCTTTTAGTTATGACAAAATGTGTTCTCATAATTATTTGGTATTATTTTTAATATTAAAGCTGTTTCAAACTTTGCGTCGGAAAGTAAAATATTTTAAAAGTAGCTATTCAAAAGAAGACTATACAATAATTTTTTATTTGTATTTAGTTAATTTTAAACAAATAAACTTATTTTTTTGTTAGAAATATGTATAATGAGAAACAATATAATTCGCTGCAATAGTTCATACAAAAGTATTGTATTTCACATAATTATACCACATCTTAGATATATTACTAATCAAACACAAACAACTCTTTACTTGTTATCAAATTTGGAAAAACAGGAAATAGTTGAAAGCATCGTCGTGCTTGATTAAGAATCAGTGTTTGATACAACATCTGTGGACGTAAAAAGCATTGAGTTTACAATTCAAATAGAGAGTCGGTATTAAATAAAATTTAAAAGATTGTATCTCAATTTTTGTCTCAAACAAAAAAAAAATATGCTTCACCATCTCTAGGACGGTGGTAAAACAAACAATCATGCCACGTGGAATTCGTATAACCAAAGATGATATTTTTATTTGAATTTGGACCGTCCGCTCAGAATCTGTACAACTATATCTCCATTCTATTATTAAGCACATTGGGTGTTCGATCCACCAATAGTTATGATTAAAAGATGAAATCTTCATTCTATTATTAAGTATGCTGGATGTCCGATCTACCAACGACTATGATTGAAAGATGAAATTTCGGATTTAATCTCAACTCTCCAATCCTATAGTCTGTCTTCTTTTGATTAAATGCATCTGAATAATGTGTAAAAGTCTAAATTTAGCTAAAAACATACTCGCTACACGTATCACCGCACGATGCATTACAATTAAAATTAAATATATTCATAAATTTAGCGATATAATTCTCTGTTTCTCTATTTATTTATTTTCCTTATTTCTTCCTCTTCAATTGAACCGATTTCACATTCCATTTATATAAGACGGAACACAATGGAAATCAATTTTTTCCTCACTTCCTTATTTCTCTTGCTTTGTTTCTATAAATATTATCGTGGGTAATCTAAAATATATATATTATCAATTTTATTTCTATACTTATCTATACTATCTATAACTATCATAATAGAAATCAATTAAAAATCATAAATTTATCAAGGTAAATTAACAATTTATTTTATTATCCTTTTATTCTTTTAGATATTATAAAATATCATGATCCGCCTTCATTTATCAAGGTAAATTGAAAATCATAAAATATAACAACCTGCCTTTAGATATTATAAAAGAATATGTCAGTTATTTTATTATCCTTTTATTCCTTTATTCTTTAGATTTGATTAGTTTTATTTTATTTATCAAATCTTGCAAGTGTGTTTTTGTTGCTCAAGAGAAAAATAAAATTAACCTCATGAGTATAACTGCATATAAGTCAATTCAAGTAAACTTTTAGTTGAGCTCATAACTAGGCTAATCTAGATCTAACTATTAACTAATATCACATTGGCTCGGCAAATAACCTTGTTAATGATTTTCTGTGATTACATTGTAAGTTGTATCAAGGTAAATTAACAATCCTTGATGAACATAATTTCAGATAAATTTCTTATTTTTAGTATTATCTTTCTTTTAATTTCTTTTTTAGTTGGTTTAATTTTGAACCTCTCGATCTGTATGAATGAAACTTTTAATATAATATTTTTATTAATTATACCATCTCATCTAAGCTGTACACATACTATTATACAATCTCCCTTTGCTCTGTCCTGAGCAAGTCAACTTTGAAAATTGTTATGATTCTTCTTAAAATAGAAAAATACAAATAAATATGTCTTTTATTTATATTAATGCCCAGACAACTTAGTGCTAGGTTCTACCCTGATGAAACCCGTGCAAAAGGTAACATCAATGAAAATCCAGTCAAAGCACTTCCTACTTAATGCACAAACAATGGAAGACTGCAATGCAATTCATTCCTCAATAGTTTAATTAGGATCTTAGTTGTGATTTATTTAGTTTTTACATTGTTTTTCCTGTACTTTCATTTTCATTCAATTTTTAGGATATCACCATATTTGCTGGTAAGGGAGAAAGTCACGAATAGGAACCTTGCTTTTTCCTATTTATCAGGTTGCAAAAGACGAGTTGATAGGTACCTTTTTCTGTTATAAATTAGAAGTCATAGATATTTTAAAGTAAGTAGTTGTTACTTGTATATTTTTTTAAAAACTTTTTATCTTTTGGCAATGTAATACTTAGATAGTTAAAATTAATATGTTTTTCTTTTTTTCTCTTTTAGTTTATTTTTTTTATAAAAATATGTCATTTTTTTATAATTTATTTTCTCTTATAATATGTTTTGTTATAACGCACGGGCATAATACTAGTAAAACAATTATGTGCGTTCCACACCAGATTAGTCCGAATTCCAATCGGACGGTCATAATCCAATAGAAATGTTCTGTTACTTGAGAGGATATGAATTCCGCCAGGTGATGTCTCAGAAAACCAAAATAAAAGAAAAAGAGAAACGGGGATGACAAAAACACCGTCCCATTTAATGGCGCAAAACAAAATCGGACCATCCGATTAAAATTGCGACTCTTCAATCAAAATTTAATACATCCGGGTCACACGATGATGCATGCGGATACGGATCCAACTACCTAGTGCCTACGAATATTGGTCCCATAAAGCGGATGCACAAGCATACATGAACCAGGTGTACTACAATCATTTTAGTAACCATGGACCCTGAAACCCATGTAATATGCGTATAAATTTTTTGATTCAATTATAAATTTATCTTCTTGTATTTCAAATTTAGGCTTATATTAATAAAGCAATTTCACTGGATTTTCATTTTTCAAGGATGTGGCCGTAGAAAGACCGGGTCTAGCTATGATTGGAATGAACTAAAATGGTAGCGAGTGAGAGCATCTCTTTAACAAATGGTAGAGACGGAGACCACCAACCATCCAACTCTAACCAGAAACCCGTACACCCCTAATTTCTGCATTTAATAAACTCATCCTTTGCTTTGACCTTTGCCCCCTTGCAAGAAATGTTAATGCACCTCTCCTACGCGTTAATGCACGAGTTATGAGTACTTTTTATGTTGTTTGATAGTTTAATTGCAAGTCACAAGGAGAAAATGTATCAATGATTAAACCTGAAATTTTATTAATACCCTTCAACAAAAAATAAAAAAATAAAAAACCTCTAATTTTGAAAAATTCGAAAAATATCCAGACCGCAATAACAATTGACGGTCTTATTCTTGGAGGCCTCCATTTGTTGTTGCGGTTCCAAAAATGAAGCTGCCAATTGTCATTGTGCCCCCTCTTTAATGGAATTTCATTATTTGTTTGCTTACCTAGTTTAGTTATTATATTTGATTGTTATTTTGTTTTAAATATTACTTATTGGATATGTCGTTTATTTTTAAAATATTGTTTGTTTGTTGGATCAAAATTCTGAATATGTCGTTCATTTGAAATGTTGTTTGCATACAAAAAATAATAATATAATCAACAAAATAAATAAATAACAAAGCAATAAAATAAATAAATAAATAACCAACAAAATAAATAACTAGAGTCTGTCCATATAAAACAAAAACATCTAATGTCCGATAAAAATAAATAAGTCATAGTATCAGACAATAAACCTAACAAATTATAAATCAAAACCTACGGGTCTGGACTAAATATTATCATTGGCTTCTTCTTCCTGAACCCCCTACCCTGCCTAGAGAGTGGCATTGTCAGTATTTGTGTCATTGTATTCCTCATCGACATCCTCCTCATGAACTTGCTCGTCATGAACCTCCTCAATCTTGTATGTCTGTTGGACTCTAGGACCAAAAATTGTAGTCTGTCTAGACTCACTATGAGTGAATAAATACGCATGCCTCACAATCGAGTCATCGAGCAAAGGGTACGCGTCAGGAGATATGTGCTCTAATGTGTGGAAGCTCCAGGAAACTTCGGAATGGGCTATGTTTGAACATAGCTCGATCGATAGGCATGAGGTACAGTCTGAGTCAGACTGTAACCCTGAGAATACAGTCCATCTCCCTCGATGTCAAAATCTATCAAGATGTTGTAATATCACGACTCCTCCTCACCCTACAGTAACTGATAAATTAGTTAATCAAAAATTTTGAAAAAAAAAATCACAATTAGACATTTAAATTATATTATACCTCGACATCCTGAGTAGGTAGGACCGGGTCTGCGGTTCGGTGTAATGACTTTGCACCTCGATCGAATGCCTGACCGACGGTAGTAGCGTCCTGGACACTCTGAAACAAAGCCTCGTCAACAGTGTATCATACATAGCTAGATATTAGACTCGTCATATATGTCATCAATATGATCACACAAGCCAACTCTAGCGCATATGAGTAGAGAGTCGAGGCATTCCACAAGTACATTATGTTTTAGAATGGCTTTCCCAAGCCTCTTCCAACCCGTCATTATTGCCATCGTTGCCGCTATGATGCAACTCTTCACCTGCCTGCAAAAAAAAAATATAAATATTGTACAAATTTAAGTATTGTAAGTTTCTAATTAGAAATATAAACATAAACATACAACGGATGCGATCGGTGCACTTATGGGGATAAGATCATGGATCCATTATCTCCAATCTCTCGGCCTTGGTATCCGCTCATTAGGGTTGTCGATGATACACCCCTCTAGAAATATAGTGTAAGCGCCGTTATTCTGATACCATTCTCTGTTAAGTCTGTGTGCATTACAAAAAATGTCAGATATTACAATCTGAAAACTTTAGTGAATAATTAAATTAATAAAATAATTCTTACATTGGCGCGACATCCATGGAATGGTCGGGCTCAGTAGGGCTGCACAAAAAGTTCGTGGTTCGTAATACGATTTGAGTTTGATTCGAAAAAAGTTTGCAATTAATGCATAAACTACTGGTATAATTAGGACTGCCAAAAAAAATTGTAGTTCGTAATTTGTTTGACTTCGATTCGAAAAATTTGTAGTTCATTATGAAACAAATCAAACCAGTTCAATTCGAATCTCATTTAAATTCAAACTCAAACTAGGATAATTTCGATTCGGTTCGATTTGTTTGCAGCCCTAGGCGCAGCTATAGGGGGGCAGTATGTAATGCAAGGAACACGTAATCATGATGCTTCTCTCTCCAATCCTTGTCTCTGTCTGTGTCCCTCGGATGATGAAGCTCTCGCCACTGAGCCTCGCTGATCGGTGCAAGGGGTGGGGATTGTTGACGCATCCCAAACTGTCTCATGACCCGTTTGGAATAGTGATGTTCAACAACCTATATATTACATTAAATTAAATTACACTACAATACTAATATTAAATTAAATTAAATTACAATGCCAACATTAAATTAAATTAAATTAAACTAAACAATATACAATAAATTTAATTTAATTTTGGTACTGTTCTAATTAAATTTTGGACCTAAATAATTTAGTTTTGGTACAATAAATCTAATTACATTTTGGTAATGGTCTAGTTTAAGTTTGGTACTAATCCAGTTAATTTTGATACTATTCAAATTAAATTTTGGTCTTAAACAATAAACTGTAAGATTTAAACCTTAATCCTAAACTCTAAACCTAATTACTAAACCAATCTAAATTACTACAAAATAAAAAATTGAAACAAAAAAAGAAGAGAAAACTTACGTACCGAGCTCGAAGGGATTTGAAAGCGACCCGAAATAATGAAAATTCTTACCCAACAACCTCTATATATAGCACAGGGGCTGCAATGACAAATGACAGCTTCCAAGAATAGAGGTTGCCAATTGTCATTGCGGTCCCGATATTTTTCGAATTTCCCAGAAAAAAAAATAATTTTTTGTTTATTTTTTTGGGGGGAAGGATATTAATAAAAATTTCGGTATAAAATGTTTTATCTTACAATGAATCTAACTAAAACTTAAAAATAATAACTTGAAAACGTGTGATGTGAATATTTTATGGAAATAATTGTTAGGATTTTAATGTATTGTATCAATTTATTGGTGTTATTTATTTTTGAGTTTGGAATCAACAACCATATAAATTATTTAACGGTTATTACTGAACTTCGATCAATAATGAAAATATATTTTTAAAGATAATTATCAATCCGTCTATATAATTAAAATATTAAAAATAACATTTACTCTAATTTTGAAATAAATGCTTCCGACCTTCACTCTTTAAGAAAACTAATAAAACTAACAAAACTTCCAAGACTTGTTTAATATTTAGGGCATATATTTATAATTTAGTTTAATTATTGTTGTTGTTATAAAAAATAATTATTAATTCATCATTGTTTTCAAGTATTAATTAATATTATTATCATCATTATAATAATTATTATTATTGTTGCTGTTGTTGATGATGTGATCATTATTTTTGTCATTGTTGACATTATATCATTATTATTATCTCCACTTTCCTCAATCAGCCGAAAATATTTTATGGTGGCAAACTTTACATCACAAATTATGTTTGTATAACTTTATGCTCCAATCAAACATATATAGTGTGCATGTTTATATTGTACATAAAAGTTAGCCCTTGAGCCGCTTATTTTAAGAATTAAACTTGTAGCTTAATAGGACTATTTTCAGACTTTGTCCAAAAAAAAATTATTAAAGAAAATTTGAATTTTAAAATGAGACAAGTTATATATATTTTTAAATTCTAAATCTTTATAACGGCCTGTTCGGCTGCAGCAACGAAATTACTGTTCACATGAGAAAAGAAAAATTCACTCAGACTGAATTTTTTTTCCCACATAAACAGTAATTTCAGTTCAAAAGTTTTAAAATCCTGTAACCATTTCCTTTTCCCTCGTACCGCCGAACACTTGTTCAAATATTGAGGGAAATTTTTTTAACAGTGGTGGAAGTGATGCGACATGACTAAAAGTCTTAAGATTCAATTATTCTGTATTGAGGGAAACACTTGTACCACTGTTAAAAAAATTTCCCTCAATATTTGAACGAGTGCAAATAGTGAGTTTTCAAGTCACAGACTTTCTGAAAATTAATTCTCCGTGCAATCATAACTTTAAATAATTTTTATAAATTAAGCATAACTAAATGTTGAATAAAACTTTTAATACAACATTTAAAACAGAAAGCTCAAGTCTCTCTCATGTAGGGGGTGTCAATGACACCCAACTCGTATTGTAGTCGATAAGATGAGTATGGATAAGTTTTTTTTCGTTAACTTAATGGATATGAATATGAGTAAAGATTTTTTTTTTCATTAGATAAACCGATATGGGTATGAGTAAAGATTATTATGTACCCATTAGGTAATGAGTAATTATAAGAAATAAATGATATATAGATATATCAATATTATATCATATTCAATTTATTTATTTTTCTGTTTTTCATATTGTTTTATCAATACTGGAGATGTATCAACACTAATTCGTGTCCTTATTTTCTTTCTTATTCATAGTTGTTGCCTTTTTTTTCAATTCTAAAAATAGAAATATTATACTTCACAATCTGGCTCACATTTCAATCATTTTCATCTTTTCTCTTGAACTATTCTTAGCCTCTTGAATATTACAGTACAATATGATATTTTCGATTTATTCTTCTATACATAGTAAGTGTACTTTCCTTTCTTTAGGATTAGTTTTTTAATTATTAGTATTCACAATGTGTGTTTCATTATAATAGATGAAGTTTTATTTTTATTTTTATCTAAAGTGAAATAAAATCAAGCCAAGACGAGATATAAATGTTGGGTACAGTATGTACTGATGGTGTGATTTAAAGATTCCTTTTTTTTTTAATCCAAAAATAGTTTGGTGTTAGTTGGATTATAAGATAATTTTGATTCTTTCTTGCAAATTAGTACGAATTTATTGGATGTATTTTGCAAATTCACTTTCTAGGCCTACAAATTTTAGCAATACGACTATGTTGCATACTATGAAGTCCTATTAGTTTGCAAACATATTTTGTTTCAAAGCAACCATTATATATAATTAAGGTGGTATCATTGCTTTCTCATATCAATAATGGTTCAACCTTTCTGCTCGCTAAAAACCGTATAGTCAAATCTAGTAGTGCTTGTGCTAACGGGATAGGTACATGTCTCCAATGGTGTCAGTATGTTATATTATCCAACTGAAAGAGTTACTGCACAGTAGTGCTGCATTGATTCTTATTTCGTCATCACTCATCCATACTCACCATAAAACCGCAAGAAACAGCAAAACCATGTAAACAATGTATGACATGATGAGTTTAGATGGTTTATTTGTAAAACTAATAAAACAATTATATTAGCATTTTCGTTATTCGTCCGCTACCGTTTCGTTACTTGTTTATCATAACGGGTATGAATAATGTAAGATAAGACAAATCCTTAACGAATATAGATGAAGTATGGATAAGATCAATTCTTAGTGAGTATGGATATGAAAATAGTTCCATCATCTCCGTATCGTACCCATTGACACCTACTCTCATGATACCACACTCCTATAATCAGTGTATAAATAACATTCCTTGTCGCTTAAAAAAATAATATATACATGGTATTAGAATGAAAAATAAATGCTACGTGGATAGTCTCCAAGGTCTATACATTATATGAGAGCTCATGTCCATCCAAAATATATACTCATCAAACAAACTATTAAATAATTTTTCAGTACTTTTGGAGCCCACTCTGACTCTAGCGCCAAACCTAGACTAGACCATCCAATCTCGCTTTCCATGCCGCTCTCGGGTAAAAGAACAGTGGTTTGCAACCAAACCCGATTTTTTTAAAAATAACCTCTAAAAAAATATTTTATTAAAATAACTAGATTTCAGTCAAATTTTTAAAAATAGTCAAACTGCGGATTTTTTCCGCGCTCCGAAATTTTTATTCCAGGCCGCGGAAAAAATTCGCACCTCGAAATTTATTTATTTTTTTTAATTTTTTTCCCGAGCACGGATATTTTCCGTGGCCCGGATTTTTTTTTTTTTTTTAGAGTTTGGAAAATATTATTTTTTTGAAATTTTTTGTCCAACCCTCTGGTTAACATATCAAAACACCTTCAAAAATCATGAAAATTTACCGACATGCATTCTTGACTTCATAGAATAAGACTGTGAAGTTTCATACAAAATCTCAAAACAGATCTTGAGATATCAGCTCTCAAAAATTGCCCAAACTGCTGAAGGGTTGCTTCTGAGCCCAAATTTGCACCTCTGGTTAACATATCAAAACACCTTCAAAAATCATGAAAATTTACCGACATGCATTCTTGACTTCATAGAATAGGACTGTGAAGTTTCATACAAAATCTCAAAACAGATCGTGAGATATCGGCTCTCAAAAATTGCCCGAACTGCTGAAGGGTTGCTTCTGAGCCCAAATTTGCACCTCTGGTTAACATATCAAAACACCTTCAAAAATTATGAAAATTTATCGACATACATTCTTGACTTCATAGAATATAACTGTGAAGTTTCATATAAAATCTCAAAACAGATCGTGAGATATCGGCTCTCAAAAATTGCACGAACTGCTGGAGGAGTGCATCTGAGCCGAACTTTGCACCTCTGGTTAACATATCAAAACACCTTCAAAAATCATGAAAATTTACTGACATGCATTTTTAACTTCATAGAATAGGACTGTGATTTTTCATATAAAATCTCAAAACAGATCGTGAGATATTGGCTCTCAAAAATTGCCCGAACTGCTGAAGAGTTGCTTCTGAGCCCAAATTTGCATCTCTGGTTAACATATCAAAACACCTTCAAAAATCATGAAAATTTACCGACATGCATTCTTGACTTCATAGAATAAGACTGTGAAGTTTTATAGAAAATCTCAAAACAGATCGTGAGATATCGGCTCTCAAAAATTGCCCGAACTGCTAAAGGTGTTTTGATACGAAAACTGGTTATTTTTAATAAAATATTTTTTTTGGAGGGTATTTTTAAAAAAATCGGCAACCAAACAAACCTCATGTAAAGAAAAAGATTCGGCCTTTTGCCACTTCAAAATTTTTACAATTCCACCCAAATCCCACTACTGGAAAACCCAAACACAGAACAAAATACTTCAAATACTTCTCCCTTCCCTTTCTCTTTTTAGTTCCTACTTAACCTTTACCACAAGCAATCAAGCACTCTTCACGCCTCCAATTCTTTATTCTCTCGCATTTCAGAATCTCTCTCTCTCTCTCTTTGTACCTCAGTGGAACATGACCACCTTTTTATGTGCTTATCCCTACCACGCAAGCTCTGACTCCATTTCCGGTCATGGCTTTGCATAAAGGTGCGTTAATTGCCGATTTCATACAGAAACCTTTCTTTGGTTTCGATCCATGAGAAGGAAACGGAGATGGGAAGGAAGAAGAGACATAAGCTCGTTTCCGCACTTGTTCTGGGTTTGCTTGCGATTTCCCTGGCGATCTATGAATTCAGAGGTTTGTTGGTTCTTTTCCAAACGGAGTGCTTGTTTTGATCCCAATTTGTTGAATTATAACAGACTTTCTGCTTGTTTACATCACTGTTCCTCAGAATTGGTAAAAAAAACCTTCGATTGGTAAATTAGGTAGATTTTAACTAAGAGAGCATGCACATGTTGTCAATTCTTCTCCACCCCTCTGTCAAAATTACACTTAAAG
The DNA here is from genome assembly GCF_964058835.1 of Carex rostrata. Classification (NCBI taxonomy): domain Eukaryota; kingdom Viridiplantae; phylum Streptophyta; class Magnoliopsida; order Poales; family Cyperaceae; genus Carex; species Carex rostrata. The sequence goes on along the minus strand of NC_135948.1, from coordinate 4,583,819 downwards.
ATCAAATTTGAGATAATTTTAAAAGAAAGTTGCAGCATTTTTATACCATAGTTACTTTTTGATGCCATCCCTCTTTAAAAGTAAGCAACCAACCAAGAGCTTGAGTAAGACTTCTCTCCAGTTCACTATTAACTGGAGACCTCTTTTCCTCCAGTTATTTCTATTAATGGCTTCTGTTTTACTGACGGTTCTGCATCTCTACTTTTATTTTTACTAGGAGAATTGATGATGCCATCTGATACTCCTTCGATTACTCGAGGAACATTGCTAACTCGAAGAGAATTACTGTCCCCCTCGATTTCTCCACTACCTGGTAATTTTATATTTGTTACTTGTGGTTATATATGAATGGTTAAGATTCATTGACAATGGATTAATTTGACAATTCTGAAAACCGTATAAAATAAGTTGTAATTTTGAAATCCGTCAATTAGATTACAATCTATACTTCATGCAACAATCCATTTAACAGCATTTCGTATAATATACCATATGACTTACAAATTGGCTCCTCAGGAGAAGGTCCTCATGAGCAATACATAACAACTATTTAATCTTTATCCTCTTAAAGCAATGTTTCCCTAGATAATCTAAGACAATTTGGTTTAGTTAATTCTTATATCAGGAGAAGCTCCTCATGAGCCACCTGGCACGATGGAATTGGCTCCGACTGTACAAAGTGCAGCTCCACCAATTCAACCCATATCTCCAGCAGTGCAAAGTCCAGCACCAAGTATTACAAGTAGGAACAGTGCTGTTCGTTTTTGTTTGCTTCTTTTTAAATTAGATATTTATTGTCATTATTTCCCACATCTTCTCCAGAGTCTTCCCCTCCATTGGTAAATGCACCTCCACTTGTTGCACCATCTCCCATGATCTCACATGTATTACCTCCTGGACAAAGTACACAACCAATAGGTAAGCTCCGGTCATCTCCTTCTGCGTTTCTTTTTCATTTTTCTTTTAACCTTTTATAATTGTTGCTGATTGGGTGGATTGTGGCTTGTGATGTACAGAACATGCATTTACACCCACTTCAATCCCTTCTCCTAATCATGAAAATCATTCGAATCATGATGTTGTAGCATCTCCACCTTCAAAGGAAAGATTGACCCATACAAACCAAAATTATTCACATGTTGCGCCATCTCCCATGGTTTCACAACATGTACAAAGCTCGCAACCAATAGGTAAAGCTCCTGTCAGTTTTTCTGAGTTTCTCCATTTTTTATTGAGATTTTATAATCATCTCCCATGGATGATGGACGGTGGCTGATGATTTACATAACACGATGGATAGATATAATCCATTCCATATTGGGCAAATGATTTACATAACACGATGGATAGATATAATCCATTCCATATTGACCATATTGCCCATCCTTGGAATATCTCTTCACCCTCATCTCCATATTGAAAGTAAAATCAAATTCAGCAGATATGGGGTTGTTCACTGTTCATACTGTTTGATAGGGTTAGAAGTACAATATTTGCAGCAATTAGCCACTTTACTTAACCTGGCTTTTGTCTTACAATAAGAGTTGGGCATAAATTGCAAAAGCATGAAATGTTTTCTATTATTTGCAAGCACGGTAAACCACTGGTTATAATTTACATTAACCATGATCATGTGCAAAATTGAATTTTTTTTTTATACTAGTTATGTAAACAATATGATATTTTACATTTTGCTTGACAATGAAAAACTATATTTTGTTGTTCTAGTTGCTTCACCTCCAAGGATTCCGGCTCGTTTATCCCCTTCAAGTACCAAAGGTACTGTTATTGTCAATGTCTTTCTTTTATGTATCTCTTCAGAATAAATAAATTGCAGAGAAATAGAGTTCTGGTACATTTTACAATATTTTATATATGGTACTCAGGCCATGCCATTTCTCCAACAGGAACTAGCACTCCTAATACTCCAGTTGCACCAAGTCCATTGGAAACCCCTACTCGCTTGTCACATAGTAATAGTTCGTGGGGCAGAGGTATGTCTTTTTGGTTATATATTCAAGTGCTAAATTTTAATGGGTATTTAGTTAAGCCGGTAGCAATCATGAGAATATGTATTAATGAAATGGTATTTTAAACATTTGGTAATTGCCATGACGTTTTCTTCTGCTGCTTATCTGTGGATAATGTTATAAAACTTTTGGAGCATGTGTTCTTTTTTCCCTTTTAATGCAATGGGATAATTTATTTTTCTTTCCTTTTCGTAATTTCTACAGTTGCAGCACCTCCAATCTTGAATGGCATGACAAGTCATGCATTACCGCCTAATGATTCACATGATAATAGTATGTTTTCATAATAAAATTCAGCAGAACTTTTAAATCAAAGCTGGAATGGGGCTGAAAACTGCATTCATATTTTGGGTACTCAAGCAATCAGTACTCGAAAAGTGAACATAGTTCAAAAAGCAAATTACCCAGTGCAAGGGTTAATTTAATTAATAAAGTGAACTAATTCAGCTCAAAATTATGTTCACCTTTTGGACTTTGCAGTTAAAACCTCGTATTTTAATTTATATGTGTACCTGTTGAGTAGCAATTCTGTGTTAAAGTGGTGATAATGGTAAATAACTCTGATTCCTGGTGGTAAAATAATTGATTACTGGCCATATTTAGGAAATGCAACTTCGCCAGTATCAATTTCTCCAATCCATCATAGAGAAAGAACACAAGGCCCGGTTTTGGCACCACCAAAGATCGTCTCAAGACATTTCTCTCATCGTAACAATTCACATGAAGGTTATATCTCTTATATCAATTTACCTTCAAGGTGAATATGAAATTACACAATCACAAAGTAAACCTCCTTTTCTTTTATTCTTTTTGGCGCAGCTAATGGACCATTAATAAGCCCTGCTACACCCATAGGGAAGAATGCGACACACACTTTACACAAGCCTCAAACATCACATGTCGTGTCACCTACAAGAAGTGCACTTCCCGTAAGTGCATCCTCGCCAGCACCTGCAGTTCCATTTCATCAAAGGCAAGGGGAATCATCATCATCTCTAGGTTAGATGGTTTTAATGATGCCAGATGCAGTGTAAATTCAACTTCTTCTCCTGTAATTAATATATAGAATTGCATCTCTCCAGCTCCTTCTGCTCCACCAGTACCACCTAAGAATCGGCAGCACAAGCACCATGCTCTACATATACCTACACCTAGTACGTGTACTTGTTTTGAAGTAACTTGCACATTGTGCAAATCAAAATATTCCCCTGTGAAAATAAAGCTAATAATATAATACTCGTCAATTCCGTGATATTTTACAGTGCCTTCAGTTTCACCTTCTCCAGCTCATTCAACAAATGGAGAAGAGGAAGCCCCCTCCCCCTCCTCCGCCACCTCTCCCATCTCCTCACGGGGTTTCCCATACATGCATCATAGGCATAGAGGTTGTTATTATTTTATTTTGTTTATTGATTCCTTTTACTTCATTGTACTTTTCATAATGAAAATATCTTTTCTTTGTAGGAGCCTCTCATGCTCCCGCTCTTGCCCCCATAACACTTCCCAAAACTATACGTGCCTTGCCCCCTCCTCCACCCAATCAATGTATGTATGTTTTACTTTTTTATTGAGAAAATTGTAAAACTGTTGTAAAGAATTGCAAAACAACCAGTGTGTATACAATACAACCTCTATATCTCCTTTGTCAACAAATGTGTTGAAATTCCAAGACGCATAGCATGATAGTCCAGCAAAGGTACAATAAAGGAATTATTGTTTAAAAGGGCTGCTGCTTCATGTACTATTTGGCATAAGCAACTGCCTAATACATTAATAGGTCTATCTATCTATATATAGAGTACGTCTCGTGTCCAAACATTTGGATAGAGGTCTCCAAACAAGTCATTTTTGCGATTTCAGTATCCAAATAGTTGGTCTGAAGCGCTCAACATGTTCTCCATATTAAAACATGCTTGGAAACTAAATTTTACATTTTTTGGAAATTTTTTGCTATTTTTTTTAGATTTTTTGAAATCCACTGTTTTGATGAATTTTTTATTATTTTATTACCATATCAAAACAGTGATCAGTGATTATAAAAAAATTTAAAAAAAAAGAATATTACTATTTTAAAAAACTAGTAATATATATTTTTGAGAGTTTATTGCAAATCGAATCCAACATTCTAGAATGTCTTATGCAAAACTAAGCAACTGATATTTCTCGTATTGAAATTAGCACCTAACATTCTTTGGATATTTGGATTTAAAATTGAATTTATGTTAATGAAACAGTTACTAAACTTCCCTGACTTTTATATCTTGAATCAACCAAATTGCAGTTCAAAATATTACACAAACTCCGAGGCTGACAGACAACCCTCTTTTTTCTAGAAATAGAACCAAAATTGTCAACATTGAACACAAGCATGAGACCAATCATAGGTTGGATACTATTTGCTAACGGCTCAAATTTGTTAGTTGCCAGGTTGCAAATCTTAGAAATACCAGGTGGTGTATGCAAACATAGTAAAAAATTCTGGGTGAATTTGCAAAAGGAAAACATATCATCTTACTTTAATATTAACAACTGTATGCTTGGTACTCAGATTGCACTCCATTGTCATGCTCGGATCCATACACAAACAGCCCACCGGGTTCGCCATGCATGTGTGTTGTCCCAATAAAAGTGGGCCTACACCTGTCAGTCTCTCTCTACAAATTCTTTAATCTGGTCTCTGACCTGGCACAAGAGATTGCCTCAGGTGTAAAAATGAAACAAAGCCAGGTTCGCGTCATGGGCGCCAACGCAGCAACTGAGGACCCTGACAAGACAGTTGTGCTTGTAGACCTTGTGCCTCTAGGTGAAAAGTTCGACAATATTACGGCTCTTTTGGTATTCGACAAATTCTGGCACAAGGAGGTGTATATCAATCCATTGAACTTTGGGGATTATGTTGTGTTATATGTAATCTATCCAGGTTAGATATGGATTTCTTTTTTCTCATTTTATGTTGTACTGAGTTTCTTATGGGTTTGTTGTGGTAGATGCACAAAAATCAGACCATCGAAAGGCTAAATTGCAATTGTAACTTGTTAAGTTTTAAAATGAGTAAATGATGCAAATGACTTCAAAACTTTATATTTGGTTTTAGGGATGCTAAGAAGTTGCTAATTACTTTTAGAATGACCTAAGATACACTATCTACCTCGATTCCTTGAAAAGTATCAAAGTAGTTAATAGGGTAGAAATTGATAGTCTCTCTTTTAAGAAAGTTTAGTAGGTCCTTGTGTCTAGAGAGGAGCAATATATCATATTTAGTGGGTTGGCAAAAGCAACATTTAGAAAATTCAAGACATATTGCCAATTGCCCCTGAAATAAGTGCATATGTTTCGCCATGCGACATAGTATACCCTGATTAATACGATGAGAGTACAAATATAACTTTACCTTAAATTTTCAAACAAGTATGGTGCAGAGCTATTTCTGCTCTACAATATTTTAATTCAAAACTTATTTTCAGGATTGCCTCCATCACCTCCAGCTGCACCTGATGGTGGCATGGGAATTGGTAATAAGGGGAATCCAGCGCATCCTCTGGCAGCTGACATCAGCAAACAAAGAGCGAAACAGAAAGCAGGCATCATAGCTATCATAGTTCTTTCATCGGTTTTTGCCTTAATTTTATTTTCTGGGGCTGCTTGGTGTGTAATATTCAAGCTCAGATATGGGTCCCACCCACCAGGTCACACACCTTCTTCGCTCACCAAGGCTTCAGGTACTATCACTTTAATAATCATTTTAGTGCCCAATTCTTACTCTGTGCTTATGACAGCCCTAAATTTTTTGCTTAGTTACTATGTGCCATTATGGTCTGAACTACCTTAAAAAAAAAAGATAATAATGTCCAATGCTTTAGAGACTTCTTGAGCTCAATCTTCCATCTTTAGTGGAGTTCCAGAGTTGGCCTTTGAGCATCTTCGTGAAATGAAATATAAAGCAAAATAGTATTTATACAGCTCTTCATTTCAATCAGAATTGTATTGTTAGTGGTCAAGTACAGTTGCTTTCAGGCTTCAAGGTTAACAGTTACCCCAAAATTTGTAGGTACAGGGGCTCCTTTCTTGACTAGCCAACCCAGTTCCATCACGGCCTCATTCAACTCTAACATGGTGACATACAAGGGAACCGCAAGAACCTTCACTTTGTTTGAAATGGAGAGAGCAACAAATGGGTTTCATGAATCAAGGTTGATAGGAGAAGGGGGTTTTGGGCGGGTTTATGAAGGCATATTAGAGGATGGGAAGCGGGTGGCAGTTAAGGTCCTGAAGCGGGACGACCAGCAGGGGAGCCGGGAATTCATGGCCGAGGTGGAGATGCTTAGCCGCCTCCACCACCGTAATTTAATTTGCCTCATCGGGATTTGCACCCAGGAGCACTTTAGGAGTTTGGTCTATGAGCTTGTTCCCAATGGAAGTGTGGAGTCTCACTTGTATGGTATGTGAAATACTGAAATTTAATTTAGAAAAATCTCCTGCCAAAATATTCTTGAAATAATCCTTTTAGCATAATTGAACAAATAAAAACACCTCCTGACTTTTTTTTTTTCCATCTTAGAGAGTTGATAGTGAATGAACTCATTATGTTGTTGACTTGTAGGAATTTTTTTTTTCCATGTAGGTTGAGTGTAACCAACAAGTCATCTAAATTTTGATATAAAAAATTAATGTTAGTAATGTTTGTTGTTAATACTTTAACAAGCTGAGGATAAATATGTCATTTTTTGGAGCTAGCTGAGGATTTCATTTCAGGTTAAATTTTTTAGGAGGGTAAATATGTCATTTTTAATTTCTAATCACTCATGTTGAAATGATAGAAAACTATTTCAGTCTTTTTTGTAATTTTATCTAGAAAAAAAAAAAGAGATTTTCCATTATACCGGATAGATGACATATCCTTTCGAATCTTTTTCTACGTAGCTCCTACATGCATCTTAGAAACTGTGTAGACCCATGTAGTTGACATGTTTATGTGGCATTTGAGCAGGACCCGACAAGGAGACGGGCCCACTAGACTGGGATGCTCGGTTGAAAATAGCTCTTGGGGCTGCAAGGGGTTTGGCATACCTCCACGAGGACTCTTCCCCACGCGTCATACATCGTGATTTCAAGTCGAGCAATATTTTATTGGAGCACGACTTCACCCCTAAAGTCTCTGATTTCGGCCTTGCCAGAGCTGCTTTGGGCGAAGACAACGACCATATCTCAACTCGTGTCGTGGGCACTTTTGGGTATTTTTCATTTTTGGATTTTTTATGTTGTTTTTTAGTACTTTCTGCGTAGGTTTTCCCTTTGAAAAAGTAAAAATTTCTTGCTTGTAATACTGAACTTTTCTAACACTCACCATGAAAACTTTTTTTGGGTTAGCAAAATCATATTGGTGCGAGGGAAGTGTTTATTTCTTTAAATCTTAAGAGAATTCCATCCCTCCTAGTTAATCCTTTCCTTCTCAAATCTAGACCATTCATAGAATTTTTTGTGAGCATCGTTTACACACAACTGTGTTAATCATATGAGAATAATAACTGTTTGCAGCTCTGTTAAAACATCAGGTGTAATTTGTAAGCCCAAGAAAAATAGCTTTATTGTACATAAAAATACACCAATGGTCCTCTTTTCTTTGCAGATATGTTGCTCCGGAATACGCAATGACAGGGCACCTCCTTGTAAAAAGTGATGTATATAGCTATGGCGTGGTTCTTCTGGAGCTCCTTACTGGCCGAAAACCAGTAGATATGTTTCGACCCGCTGGCCAAGAAAACCTTGTCACATGGGCCCGCCCTTTACTGACCAACCAAGAAGACCTGGAGAGCATAGCTGACCCATCCCTCGGTACTGTACCCTTTGATAGCCTAGCAAAAGTGGCAGCAATTGCATCAATGTGCGTGCAACCCGAGGTCGATCAGAGGCCATTCATGGGTGAGGTGGTGCAAGCATTGAAGTTGGTGTGCAATGAGGGGAATGAATATAGCAAAGCGGCATCAGAGACCGATACGTCAGAGAATCCCACCAGTACTAATCTGGATATGGGTGTCTTTGGTGCTGCATCATCATCACCGAGGTTTGAACGAGATGGGTCGGGTTCATTTAGGGTTTATTTGGGCTCGGGCCCGTTAAAAACAGGCCATGAGGTGAGGGTTTGGGAGAGAGGGAGCTCGAGCGAGCATGGGGTTGCATCGAGATTTGGGATGGATTTGGAGGGGGGCAAAGTATAGTTGTAGATAAACGTCTTGATTTCATTTAAGTTTTGATTCTTTTATTTTTAGACAAGTTGTAAAAGACTACTTTTTAGTTGAATATCAGCAAATTCTATCCTAGTTGAATAAAAGCTGATTTTGTTCTTTCTTTCTTTCTACTACCCGCTTTGAGCGATTTTCGCTTGATTTTTGATTCCTCTAGATACTTTTTATGGGCTATCGAACGTGTAATCCTAGAAATCATTTTTGCACCTTTTATTCTGCACCCAAAAATGTCTAAATTTGACGTGTTGTTTTATCCTTATTTACATCATTTATATTAGTAGTTTCATCACCCCTTTTTTTTTTTTTTTTTTTCTGAATGTCATGATAAATTTTTTTAAGTTAAATATTTTGAAATTCAAGTAAATTTTTTTTAAAGATTTTTTAAAAAATATCAACATTTTTATCATCTATTATGAATACTTACAAAAAAAGTATAAATACAATTGAGAAGCAGCTCAAAAGTATAGATAACAAATGTAATTATCAGTTTATCTCCTTTGCATAGTAACTGTAAACTGTCTAAGAAAGTTTTCACAGCGTGTTATTTAATGTTGTTAACTTGTTCTTGTTGTACGCAACAACTAAACAAGTGGGCAATTTATAGTTCTTCCTCCTTTTGTTTCTAATTCATAATTAAAACCAGTACATTAATTTATGCATTTTCGTACAAGCATGTGGTGGCAGAGAAATGTTAAATGCGGCGACATAAATATTGCATGCATTTCTCAGTGTTTTTCACATTTGACCCTTGTAAAAGGTAAGTATTGCAGGAATCAGCGAATTCACCGGACCACAACAGAACTAAGAATAGCATGTAGGACTGCACATTTATCTTAGTCAATTATGACAAGAACCAACCAAATGATAAGACCAAGTAAATTAGAAAAATTCTTATAAATCTTCAGGTGAAAGAAGACTGTGAGCACGAGCTGGGCCGCCGGAAATTCAAGAGCTACTCAAGATCTCAATCTTTCTCTTCCCAATGGGCCTCCAGGCCTCCTCGTTAGCTCCTCTCTTAGCGGAGTCACAGAAACTCCTACTTACCATCTCTTCCTCCATGCAACATTCCGAAGGCACAGGCGAAACAAACAAGGGCGCTCCAAAGGCACATAAGGGGAGGGGAGGGGAGGGGAGAAGGGTGTTGAATAAGCCTTTTTATATTTTTGATCTAAATAATAATATTCTAACAAGTTTATAAGTTATTATTGACGGAAACTATAATAACTTTGTTCTAAACTAAATATAAAGTAAGTAAAGTAAATAATAGAGTTTAGAGATACATGATACGAGAGTTGTTTTCGGAGTTCGGCACTAACGCCTACGTCTTTGGGGCTCGCGACATTCTAGATTTCGCGCCTTTCTTTACTCAATTAGAAAGGAGTACAAGATGGAACCGGTGAGCCCTTACAATTTTTCTGATAAGTCACACGGCTTTAACAACACAATCCGAGTCGCAAGGACTTCAAGGATTGCAAGATGAGCATAAGGCTCGAAGTAGTAAATGATTTGATCATGCAGGATCACTCTAGGAGTTGGTTGATTGATTGAATAAGCTTGAGATTGATTGTGTATATTGAAGTTGGAGTGCACAAGCAACAACGACTTTCTCTAGATCTGTAAATATGAAATATTGAAGTTGGAGGTGGCTAGAGTGATACTCCAAACCTTGGTATAGTTTCTATTTATAGAGAGCTGATAAAAATGAAGTAAGTGGTGCTGACCGTTGTAACGATACAGGGGACCGTGACAACGGTAGGTCAATCGGAGTGGTTTAGAGTGTAACGATGGTTACTGTTGATCACGGTAGATGACCGTGACAACGGTACCCACCACGGTAATCCTCTGGAAGGTTTAGCGATGCGGTGATGCTAAATCCTATTTTATGCGTTACGGGATTTGTACATGATTTATTTATTCCGTTATCACGGTCACTGGACCGTGACAACGGTAGGCCTCACTTAGGTCAATCTCAAGCTTATTTTACCAATCTTACATATACGTTATCCTTAATCTTGAGTTAATACTTTTGCTATCCAATGTCTTGTGCCTTCATGACCACATCCATGATGTTATATTGCAGTGTATTAATTCAGCATTGATATGAATTGTGTAATTACTATTCCTTCACTTGTCATGAACTTGCACATATACTCAAGAGGAGAACTGTAAAATGCAATTATGTATGTTTTGCAAATCTAGTCAAACAGATAAGTCGAGGGCTCCCTATGCCAACAATCTCCCCCTTTTGACAATTTGCAAAACATGCATATCAAGTGAGTATGTATCATATGTCATGGAATACCAATATAGCATGAACTTGTAATATCTCTCCTCCTTTTTGGAAATGGTCAAAATGGTAGAAAAATAAAACATAGTTATGCTCAAAACGAAGAGAGGGCTCCCCCTCAATTCATGCACTCCCTCTTAATTTGGTAAAATTGTAAATTAAGGCCAACAATAAAAATATAAATAAAATATTGAAATTAAAGCACGATAATTTGCACTAACTATGAATTTTGAAATTATATGGTGCAATATTTGAAACTTTTGACTCCTTATTGGTCAAAGAATTATTGAAATTAAATTTGACCTAACTTGATCAATCAAATCTTCTGAACTAAGAGAATATTGAGGTTAGATATTGATCAAGTGCTTATGCCTCTAATTTTAGACAAAATATTAAAATTTAGAAAATATTATTTTTTAAACTTAAATTGATCATTATAATGATTCTTCTAATCGATATAATTTTGAATTTTAAGTTTTTAACAAATGATCAACTGTTGGTGCCTCTAAAATAGGCGGAATAATCAAAGTTATATTGATGGAGTCAAATTTAATTTTTTTTTATTTAAATTCTTTTGTTTTGGATGAGATTTGATACATATGCCTCTCAGGTAGATGGAGTGTAGAAATTAGATTATAGTCATGATGATCACTAGAGGACAAGATTTAACGGAATATATTGAAAATAGTAATAATGAGTTTGGCTAATATAACATCAGTGTCATTTTAGCCTATATAACACCAACTCTAAAACCTATCAAATCGACTTCGAACGACTAATTCAAACTGTTCAAACCGATTTACATTATGAGTGATGCGTTTACATACAATTTTTTTGTTTATATTTTCGAGTTATTTTAGTATCAAATCAAGCAGTAAAATATTAAAAAATAAATTTATTAAAATTAACTTAAAAACTCACACATTTGACCACTTGACTTAATACTAAATAAATTTGAAAAATTATAAACTTTACATGTAAACGCACAACTAATGAAGTAGATCGGTTTGAACGGTTTGGATTCACCGTTTGAAGTCAATTTGATAGGTTTTAGAGTTGGTGTTATATAGGTTGAAATGACACTGATGTTATAATAGCCAAACTCAATAATAATACCCTAGGATACATCATTGGAAAGAAATTTTAAGTTGATCTTTTTACAATATTTTAGTTTTGGAATTATATTAGATGATCAACTGAACTTTAATCACTATAAATAGTATACCGAATTTGAATTATTTGCCTGATTCTACTCCTATAAAGTATAATGAGATTTGATGTATATTTTACTATAAATTAAGTACTTAAAATTTCTCTAATTTAAAATTAACGATGCTTGGTGCATCATCAAATTATACTTAATTGCATGATTGATAGGCAATTTCTCTCTCTCTCTCTCTATCTCTCTCTCTCTATATATATATACAAAGAGAGGAGTTGGATAGTATCAAATCTTTCACCTCCTATACCATTCACTTTCGATATAATTTTGTCAACCAAACACAATTTGACGAAAATTTTTCTTTTCTTACCCTAATTCCTTTCCTTTCTTTACTCTCCATATAAACAAGGTGTAAAAAAAAGGTATTTAACTCGAATTTGGCTTGTTCGATAAGATTTTAGGTTAGCTCGAACTTTTTTTTTATATCTATTTGATAGTGGCTGTCAAATTGCCAATACAGTTACATTTGAATAAAAAAGAAACAACATCTTAACTACCCCTTTTTAACAATTTACCCCTTCGATTAACAATATTTCAACCACATCATCCCTTCTTGGATAATTTTCCCTCCAAGTACCCAATCCAGTACCATCTTGACCCTAAATAGTCTGTCATTCCTCTAGCGCCAAATGAACCAGCAGGTACACAAGAGCCTCGATAGCCATACTTGATGTGTAATCCCCCTTCGCAACACCTCATTCTTGGATTCTTCCCACACAGTTACTAAAGTGTCATTCCGTACCTATCCCGGTATCCTTCTTCTGGATAGTAACTTGAATCCCATATTCGCTTTCACAAAGATCCAAACCCGCTTTGCATAGGCGCAGTCAAATAGCAGGTGAAACGCTGCCTCGTCCTCACCAGAGTTACACATGACACAGTGCCTATCACAATGGATCCCTCTTCTTTGCAATACATCCCTTGTTAAAATTCTCTCTTTAGAAATGAGGTATCCAAAAATTCTAACGGATGGTGGCACTTTTGCAGTCTAGACCCCAAAGTTTATGCTAAATGGCATTCCTCATTCTATTAGAATTCTGTAAATTAACTTGGCCGTGTACACCCCAACTGACTCCCATCTGCCCCCGATGCTATCTGGTTGTCCTTCGGTAAGTACTAATTCGCAATTTGGGGCGGCTTGTTGTAATAGAACCCGGCTCTAGCTTAATGACAACATCTGTCTCATAGGCCTTAGGTCTGAGGCAGTCAAAATTGGGGCTCCACACCATGAGTCATACTAGAAGCTTATCCTTTCTCCATTACCTATCACCCAATAAGTTGACCAGTGAAAGTAATGCTTGATCTTGATCAGAAAATTCCAAAAGAAAGAACCCCTCCTTGTTCTACACCAAGGGGCCTCCTTGTACTGAAGGATTCGCATACAAACTTTTGCATGTATTTGCCCACAGTGAATTGTCGGATGTGTACAAGTGCCACCACCATCTCAGGAGAAGTGCCAAGTTCTTCACTTCAATATTGACTACACCCATGCCTCCCATCTTCTTTAATTGAATCACAGTTGCCCATCCTACCAGTGACATTATTTTATCATTGCCTTGACCTTTTCCCCAAAGGAAAACTCTCCGTATTCTATCTATTCTCCTGACCCAAATGAACAATTTGAAACAAGACATGAAGTAAACTGGAATTGTAGATAGGACTGACTGCATTAGCTGTAATCTCCCTCCTCTTGAGAGCAATTTTGTTTGCCATCCTTGTAGTCTCTGCTGCAGCCTATCTATCAATGGGGCGAAGGCTTGTTTGTCTAGTTGCCTTACTGTCAGCGGCATACCAAGATAAATAATAGGAAATTGATGCCTTGTGCATCCAGTTATGGCCTCAATTATCCTGATTCTGTCTCTTGATATGTTGATTGGGACTGTGACACTCTTGGCGAAATTAATGCTCAAACCATACATCTTTGTGTACAGTCTGAGCAGAATCTTGAAGGATGTAATAGTTGAGATATCCGCGTTGAGAAGGAATGCAGTATCATCTGCGTATTGTAGAGCCATCATGGAATTAGGCAGTTTGGGCGACATTCTTGTGTGCAGCACCTGATTCATATTAGTAATCATCGCTTGTAACGCATCAACAGCCAAGATGAATAGGATTGGGGAAAGCGGGTCTCCTTGATGGAGACCCCTTTTATGTCTGAAAAATTGTGATTGCTTGCCATTGAGAAGAATTATGGAAGAACTGGTTGAAAGAATTGTTGTGATCCATCTTATCCAATTTTCTGAAAATCCCCTCCCTTTCATGATAGTGACCAAGAACTCCCAATGCAACGAATCAAAGGCTTTCGAGAAATCAATTTTTGCTAACACTGCCTCATGCCCCCTGGCTGACAAGTGCCTGATTATTTCCCTGGTAGAGATAAAATTCTCCGCTATGTACCTGCCTTGAACAAAGGCTGTTTGCTTAATTGAAATGAGAGATGACAAAACGGTAGCCAATCGAATGGCATGCAGCTTGGATATAATTTTTGGAATGAGATTAATGATGCTGATTGGTCGATAGTCAGCCGTTCTTTTCGGGTTCTCCTTTTTTGGAATGAACACAATGTTAGCTTTGTTCACGGTTAACAAGTCCAAACTGTGATTGTAGAACTTGTTAAGCATTGTCGTGACATCTCCTCGTATAATTGGCCAGAATTCCTTTGTGAATTCATTGGGCAAACCGTTGGGGCCACTAGCCTTATTGGTAGCCAAACTCTTAACTGCCCATTGTATCTCCTCATCTGTAAACGGTGTCTGCAAATGGTTCAACTCTGATGGTTGGGGGTACAAAGCTTCGACATCAAAAGTCAGTGTCTGAATAGAGACTCCCAAAGCCTCCTGCATCGATCTGTAGAAACATTCCAAGATTTGATTTTCGTCTATAACCCACTAGCCATTGCAGCTCAGTTGATGAACTGCATTGGTTCGTGTCCTCGAGGATCCAAAATTATGAAAATACGTGGTATTCAGGTCCCCGCATTTGAGCCATTTGAATCTTGATCACTGGTACCACTTCTCCTCTTCGAAAGTAGCCAATTGAAAAATCATTTCTCTGAGTTTGATTCTCAATCCAAATTCCCAAGCTTCTAGCGACCTCTTCTCTTCAATTCTGTCAAAAAATAGAACCGATCTCTTACATAAATCAATATGTTATGTTAGCTTCCCAAATTCTTCTAGGTGCCACTGACGCAGCCGTCTATGCATCCTATTGAACCTAGATAGAAACCCTCTTGAGCCTTCCTACATTCCTTGCTGCCAAGTATTGTCAACAATTTCCTTTATCTTGTTATATCTGAACCAGCCTTTCTCCAATTCAAAACTCTCTCGGTGTTGTCTGATTATGCTTACAGGTCAGCAGCAGGGGGGGGGGGGGGCATGATATGAGGCCGGCATCTCCAAGGCCACTAGATTAATTAGAGGGAATTGCAGGGATAAATCTGTACTAACAAAAGCTCGATCCAATTTAGAGAAACTTGGATTGGGCCGTTTACTGGACCAGGTAAACTGTCTGTTTTGCAACGATATCTTCTGGACTTGCAGGAATGATATGAGATCATTGAATTGGTTCATGAGGGGAAAACTGTGCGTGCCTCCTGACTTGTCTATTAACCATCTAACAACGTTAAAATCTCCAACTAGGATCCAGGGCAGGTTTATTAGTGGAGTTAATGCCCTTAGTTCTCTAATGAATGCCGATTTTAGAGCATCTGTAGATGGGCCGCAGACATTTGTGACCGCTATTATTCTTCCTGTTTGGTTTTGTTGCAAAAGTGCAATGCATGAGTGTTTGGTTACCCATGCATTCTTTAATGTGTAACATCTCTTCCATGAAATTAACATTCCTTCCCTACTTTCCATCGCATTCACATATACACAATTCCTTTTGAAGAAGAAGGGTAGAGCCCGTGCCATATACTCAAAATCCATTGTATTAATTTTTGTTTCTTGCAAACAACAAATTTCACACCTAGATGCTCCAATTACATCTCGCACCACACAACATTTCTATGCTCCCCCAAGTCCCCGCACATTCAGGTCAGCTCGAACTTGAAATTATTTTCAATGGTCGACTCAAATAAGCTCGGTATGTAATTTATATAATGAAATTTGAAGTAATTGACTATTAATATAACATAATATTTTTAGTATTTTAGTTATAAATGTAACTTTGTTCAGATTTTATTATAAAATCAACAAAATATTAGCAAGTAAACAATAATTTAGAATGAAGCGAATATTAATTAGTTAGAACTGCATGATTAGTGTAGTGACACGAGTTCTTATTTTTCTATAGAGAGTCAATTTTTAAAAATAATATATAAAAGATGTTGAGATGTGCAGAACATTAAAAAAATAGTTAAAAACAATATAAAAATAATAATATTTTTTATAATTAAGCTAGTTCAGTTTTTGAGTGATTCGTGTTCAAATTAACTCGAGCTGGAGCTCAATTGACTTTTGACTTGATTTTTAATCAAATTAAACTTGAGTTACTCAAATTATACTCCAAAAATTCATTCTTATAAAGAACGCTTTCGTAATCTAAAACGTAGCTAATAAATTTTTATTTTCAAAAAGAGGATATAATTTGTGCTACATTGTGTTTGATAACAACTTTGTTCTGAAGCATCTGAGCGAGAGTTTTGTTATTTATAGAAAATATTATAAAATAATAAAAGAAAAGATAAAAGAGTAACTTGAAATTTAGATATATTGATAGACCGGAAAAATTCCTTCCATTACATAATAATTTTGTTTTGTTTTGATTTGTTGTTACTTTGGATCCTCTGTAATCTTAGATACTTGTACATGTTATATAGTGACATCATAGAAAAAAAATGAGAAGTAGAACTAATTAATCGGCGTGTGAATACAATAATTATTCAAAACTTGGACAAAGAAAAACTTCGGATCAAGAAAAATTTGCCCGTTCAAAGTTTAAATTAGATAATTTTCTTGAATTCATCTATGCATTTAAATTGTAACGTACTCTTTCTCTTTTCAATATCATTTTATTATATTTTCTATAAATAAGAAAATCTTGAGCTACCTGTCACTGTCAGATGTCATGGAGATGGTTTAATTTTAGAGAAAATTGATTATCTGCAACTTCAAAATCTTCAAATTGTAAAAATACTATCCCGAAACTTAAAATTGTAAAAATGTCACTCCAAACTTCATTAATTTGTAATTTTGTCACTCCAAATAATTAATGACTAAAATACTCTTCATTATTCTCCAGCCTCCTCTTCTTTTTCTGCCATGGCAAAAGGCAAGATGAAAAAGCGGATCCTAAAACTAACCGGGTCTGGCAAGATGAAAAAGCGGATCTTAATAATGACATAATTTGCTATCTATCTAGTCGACTCGGTTACATATTGAAACGACAAATTGCACTAGCAGCCATAGGATCCTAATACTGACTGCATGCTCTTGAAATTCTCAGCTGTGTTATGTGCACTGCTGGATCGGTAATTATTGTAGTTCTGCACCACAAGAGAGAGAGATCACCTTTGTTCTAGAAATTTGAAATATGGCAGAAGGCTCTTGGAACTAGATAGATAGCAAATAATTCTACAATAATTACCGAATTGCACTGTTAGCCATGGCCGGAGAAGAAGAAGGGATAGTATTTTAGTCATTAATTATTTGGAGTGACAAAATTACAAATTAATGAAGTTTGGAGTGATATTTTTACAATTTCAAATTTCGAGATGGTATTTTTATAATTTGAAGATTTTGAAGTGGCAAATAACTAATTTTCCCTTAATTTTATGTTTTGTCCTTATCTCATGTGCTCGATAATATAATTTGATTTACCTCTCAATTAAGTCACTAATTCTTTTTACCGATTTCAATATAGTGAATTCATATCGTTATGTTATTTAATTTTTCCGATTCATTAAGTCACTAAATCATACCATTATATTATTTCTTTCATCAAAATAACTAATAGAGTTTGATTGTACGATCCAGCGAGATAATTACCCATTTTATTTAACAAAAGTGAGGCTATGGTATATGCATAGCGTATATTGATCCGTACTATGTATTCATCTTAAGGTTCAATGGTCAAGCTTCTACTATGCTTAAAAAAAAGTTCAACGGTTAATCTGAACCGTCATGACTTTCATATAAAATATTATAGTTTTAAAATTATTTTATTATACCTTTAGATGAATAAAAAATCATTACTTCTGAATTGTCTAGATATAATCTTTAGATCAAGTAATTTTCTTTCTATCTAAAGTATAGTAAATAATTGTATAATTTTATCTACAAGTATATTTTTATATGAAATTTATGTTGAATTGTTCAGATTGATTGTTTGAATTTTAAAAGAAAAAAATCCAAAATTTGCACACTATTAATCTTCTTGTAAAATTTGCACTCAGTTTATTATCGGGGCAAATATAAAGTTGAACAATTTTAAAGGAATTTATCAGAAAATTTGGTGGTAAATAAGTAATATCGAGCCAAGTAATTGGTCTTTGAACAAAATTTGACAAAGAAAGAGACCAATATGTAAATATAGAAGTTTAGTGGGCTCCGAACAAATTTGGCAGAAAAAGAGACAGAGCGGGAGTTTCATAAAATAAATAAATAAATTTTTTGAAGGACAGGTGAGGAGCAAATAAACCAACCAACCTCTCTCCTCATAAATTGTAAGTGGTGCCAACTTTGAACCCATAAATTTAATTTTCTTGACAGTCTGTGCAAAGTAAAAGTTATACAAAAATGGGTTTCTACTTTGTGGGTCCCATATCAACACATAACAAACATAAAACAATAATAACTGTTAGTTTTATACCTTTGTCGACCAAAAATATAATTTGAAAAATATATTTTCTATAATAAATACTATTGGCTACATGACTATTGCAAAAGTTTAATCTCATAAAAAGTGAATATTTTGCTTTTTGTAATCTTCTATACGTTCTCTCAAATATTTTAGTATATTTTACAATTAATTAAAACCAGTACAGAATTGTTAATTTAAATATATTAATTAGTACCACTTGAATGAATTTTTTATACTTTATTGAAAAAAAGACCAATATTGTTAACAATTTAGAGTACTATTCAGCGGAGAATAACTTAAAAGGTTTTTATTTTTAAAAATATTTGTCAGCATTAACAATTGTTGTTTTTGAACGGGAAAAAAAAATATGAAATTAGATTGAGAGAACGAAACTGTAAAAGTTTGTAAACATAAACTCTTGACGTTGAAGTTTGTCATAGTAAAATTTAGGTCAAAACTTAATTTTTGGATAGGTAGAAAATCACTTAATTTTAAAAAAATTTAGATCATTCAAAATTAATGATTTTATACCTATATAAAAAAATTACACAATTTTAAAAAAAAAAATATAAACTTTAGTTTGCAAGTACAATCTACTATTTAGATTTTAAAAATGAATATTTTGATTCATAATACGGACCAATCTGCACTACAACATATTACTGTAGCCTCACTCGTGTGAATTCATATCACCGAAATTTTTAAATATACCATGGTTCAAAAAAAGATAAACCTAAACACTATTTTTTTGAAAATTTTCGAATTTTGACACGGCCGCATCCCGAGGAAGCGGCCACCTTATTTCGGGCCGCTTCTAGGCGATGCGGCCAGGGCCGCATCCCGAGGGAGCGGCCACCCTGTTTTCAGTTCAAAGTCACATGAGAAAAAAGCAAAAAAAAAGCAAAAAAAAAAAAAAAAAAATGGGCCGCTGCCCCTAGATGCGGCCCGCAGAAAAGTGGCTGCATCTGGGCGATGCGGTCATGTCAAAATTAGAAAATTTTCAAAACCGGGGTGTTTGGGTTTATTTTTTTTGAGATGATAGTATATTTAAAAATTTCGGTTCATATCACCCAAGGTGGCTCAAATTTTAAGTTTTGATCCAGACCGTCTGATATAATTTGAGACGAATATATATATTAAAAAGGCCCGTATTTTATCTTGCATCAAATTGACTCAAATTATAATAAGAAGTTCAAACTTCAGATACAAACTCAAAATTTAAGTTGCCTCGTACCGTCGTACGTGGTTCCTGCTAAGGTGTGGCCTTTATTTAATTAAGTAGCCAATAGGAAGGTCTACATGCTTGCTCTAGACCTATCCAGGACTATATTTCTGTTAGTGCGCTTAATTGCTCATTAATTTTTCCTTCTCTTACCTCTTTGCGCGCAATAAATTAATTAACAACCACAACATTAAAACGTCCTTTTGCCTTGCGGCATGCAACTAACAACAGTTTCTACGTACTTTCTATATATACGCCTATTAATTAGTGGTTGTGTTTCATCATCTGTTGCTCAGCAATAATTTTACAAGTAAAATTATTTTCAATTTATTCTTTTAGAGAAACTGTTTTTTTTTTTATGCAATCTCGTGATATTTTTTTTAATCTTTTGCAACAAACAAGTGTATTGAAGGTTTATCCAGAGTTGCACTTTTTTTGGATTGAATAAAATATTAAGAACTAAGTAATTATAATTAAATATTATATGAAATGCTGATATCATCAATATAATGATCGATCTTTTCAAATACAGATTGTACGGAGGTTAATAATTAATGAAAACATTGTCATAAGACTCATAATCTAATGGATGTAATTTTTTCTTTAATTATTACTTGTATAATGTCAAAGACATTATATATATGCGCGCGCGTATAATTAAAGAAACATATAACATTGACCACCGTTTGTTGTGCCTCAATCAGTCCATTCGATCAGTATCGATCCATTGGCCATTTATAAACTACAGAACATGGCAGGAAATCTATTGGTAGATAGCACGAGAGAGGGGGGTCGTGATTTAATTTATGAGCCATGACTACTGCTTGGTGGCACATACATGTTTCGGTATAATTTGTATTTAATGCAAGACCTAGCTGCGTGATGAGTGATGACTAGCAGCTACCTCTGGGTAAAAATATGCAAATATTTAAGACCAACGTTAAGTAATATATATATATATATATATATATATATAGAGTTAGGCTGGGGTGCTATGGATAGCATAGTGGCATCTATACTACAGCTCAATATTCGAGTTTTCAAAATCCAAACGGTCGATCCGAACCGTTCATCTTATTCTCCATATTAATATCTGCTTGGAGACCAAATTTTACATTTTTCTGAATTTTTTTACTATTTATTAAGTATTTTACAAAATTGTTGATCCAACGGTGGCTGCACAAAACAGTAAAACCGTTGGATTAGCGATTTTAAAAGTGGCTTAATAAATAGTAAAAAAATTCAGAAAATTATAAAATTTGGTCTCCAAGCAGATATTAATATGGAGAATAAGATGAACGGTTCGGATCGACCGTTTGGATTTTGAAAACTCGAATATTGAGCCGTAGCATAGAGGCCACTATGCTATCCATAGCACCCCAGCCTAACTCTATATATATATATATATATATACTAGTATCATACCATACCCGTGCGTTGCAACGGGGACATATTATAAGAAACAAATATATCAATGAAAATAATAATTATCTAAAAATTAAAACACATGTTAATAGAAAATTTATATGATTATGTATTTTTAATTAACTTTAATCGTGATCTTTGATAACAATTTGATGATGTGATGATTCTTTATTTTTAAGTACCAATGATATCAAATAATAGCTCGATTCGAATCTAATATCAAATATCATACAACAATTCAATATCAACATATAATATGATATCAAATAATAGCTCGATTCGAATATAATATCAAATATCATACAACAATTCAATATCAACATATAATATGATATCAAAAAACATAAATAAAAAGTGTTATCGTTTGTATGTATAGGATGTATACACACACACACATATTATAAGAAAAATATATATTCACACACATGTTCCAATTTATATTCTTCTTTGTTTCCAATTTAGAATACACACACACATACACACATTGATATATTATATATTGGAAATATATTCTAAATTGCCCACACCAATATGTATAGAAACAAAAAAAGAAAAATAAGGAAATTAAAAAAAAATGATTTCCATTGTGATTCGTATAGAAACGAAGAAGTAAGGAAACAATAAATAAGAAAATGGAAGGTTGAGTCTTCTCAATTGAAGAGGAAAAAAATATGAAAATAAAGGAATAAGGAAACAAATAAATATATAACTATATTTCAGAATTTGTTCATTTTAAATTTAACGTATCGTGTGGCAGCACATGTGGTGGGTATGTTTTTAACTAAGTTTAGACTTCTATACATAAAAGAGATGCATTTAATCAAAAGAAAACAAATTATGTAATTGGAGAGCTGAGATCAAATCCGAAGTTTCATCTCTCAATCGTAGCCGTTGGCGGATCGGAAACCCAACGCGCATAATATATATATATATATATATGAGATGAGCTATGTTACTCCATGGAGTAAAATGTGTTGATCCTCCATGGTACTATATTTTTATTTTAAAAATTCAAACGACCGATCCGAACCGCTCAACATGATCTCCATATTGAAATGTGCTTGGAGAACAAATTTTACATTTTTTGGAATTTTTTTACTATTTATTAAGTAATTTTGAAAATCGCTGATCCGATGGTGTAGAAATTTTTACTGTTTTTTACTGTTCACATCAAAACAGCAATTTTCAAAATTGATTAATAAATAGTAAAAAAAATTTGAAAAATATAAAATTTGGTCTCCAAGCACATTTCAATATGGAGTTCACATCTAACGGTTCAGATCGGTCGTTTGGATATATATATATATATCTACGCTACTTTGCAAATTAAACGGGCTGTTTTAATTCGCGCTCATATCTCTAGTTTCGAAGTGCAAATAGCCGATCCAAACTGTTAGATGTTTAATCTATATTAAAATGTGCTTGGAGACCAAATTTTACAGTTTTTAGAATTTTTTTACTATTTATTAAGACGGTTTGAAAATCGCCGTTTTTATTAAAATTCTACACCATTAAAAAACAGCGATTTTCAAACCATCTTAATAAATAGTAAAAAAATTCAAAAAAATGTAAAATTTGGTCTCCAAGCACATTTTAATATAGATTAAACATCTAACGGTTTGGATTGGCTATTTGGACTTCGAAACTAGAGATATGAGCGTGAATTAAAACAGCTCGTTTAATTCGTGAAGTAGCGTAGCCTTACTCATATATATATAGAGAGAGGTTGGCTACTCTACTTCCATAAGCATATTATAAGTCATTTTTGCATTTTCAATATCCAAATGGTTAATCCGAAGCGCTCAACATGTTCTCCATATTAATATGTGTTTGAAAACCAAAATTTACATTTTTTGAAATTTTTTTACTATTTTTTCAGAATTTTTCAAAACAGCCATAAAAAATATTAAAATAATAAAAAAAAAATGAAAAACCCTGTTTTGAAAAATTCTAAAAAAATAGTAAAGAAATTCCAAAAAATATAAAATTTGGTCTCCAAGCACATTATAGTATGGAGAATATGTTGAGCGCTTCAGATCGGCCATTTGAATATTAAAAATGCAAAAATGACTTATAAACATATACCCTCATATGCTTATGGAAGTAGAATAACCAATTTCTCTCTCTCTATATATATTAAAATTAAAATTATTTTTCTCTCAAAAAAATTCTGGTATTTTCTATCGGTATTAAGGATTTTACAAGATTAATTCTGTGGTCTAAGTTAATGCAAATCCATTTATCGTAATATTCATCCAAAATAATAGCCGTTAATTCAATAATAGTATTAAATTATTTTTGATGAAGAAGCTTGTATTAAAATCTTGAGTTAGGTTATTTTTATAAATGTTTGTATTTCCACTGAAATAAATTGTCCAAATTATGATTTCTCATATCTGAATGGCTAATTCATCCAGGCTTAATGCGTTTTACATATGAAAATATCATAAATTACTACTTTTTTAAAACTATGTTTAGGATTTTCTTTCTATTTAAAATTTTTTTGAATGAAGAACCTAAAATAATATAAATATAGAAGTATGTGCATATCAAAAAGGGTCATTTTTCAAAACTCCGAAAAATAATAAAAACATCCTAAAAATAGTAATATTAATTTAGTATCTTACAAGATTTCAGTACGTTGAAATATGAACGTTTTGTTTGCAATAGCTTAACTCAAATCTCATATTAGTCAAAAGTTTTATTTTTAATGCATACAATTATTCCTTTTCATATTCTAAGACGAAAATGTTTTTATTTTTTCTAAAGAAGGAAAATGATTGAAATTGTAATCCGTAAAGTTAAACTTAAGTTATTGGATATATAATATAAAGGTAGAATATATATATCTCATAACTTGGACACACAGTAGAATTATTCTTTCACGTAAAGTGATATATAACTGCACACCTCAATTGAACCCGTTACTTATGCCTAGACGTGTTTATATTTTTTTTTCCAAAATTATTTATACTTGATTATAAAAAAATTTATACCTTGTAATAAAAAGTTAAATTTTTTTTTTACTTATTGGACGAAGTGTATGACTAAAATTTTTCTTATGATCATTCATAAAAGAAAATATGGCAGCACTTTTGGCATACTAGGTGTAGATATTTTCATGTAAAATATCACCACTTTTTATGTGCAAATAAAAAGTGTAGAATATGAGATGTAAGAATAATTTATCTAACGGCCGGATATATTTTTTTTTACTGTCATTTCATTTACTTCCAAATTATTTGACGTGTGTAAGATGATAATATACAAATTAAGCATATATGACAAGTTGTAAGGCCACATAATAATTGACCAACTACTTGTTACGTTGTCTCGTACCAGACTTCATTAGTGCGCTCTTTTCTACTAATTTGTTTTAGAAAAGTAGTTTGAAGGCTGGCATCTTGAATTAATTGGCACTTGAATGATTGAATCAACCTCAAGGTTACCGATTTTTTTATTTTTACCCAAAAATATTATTATTTTAATTAAAATACCCAGCTTTTCGCCGGAATTTTAAAAATACCCAACCCGTGGAATTTTTCCACGGGTTGAAATTTGAATTCCCACCGTGGAAAAATTCCACGGGCCAGACCCATTTTTTTTTATTTAATTTTTTTTTTTAAAACAGAAATTTGTATTTATTTTTTATTTTTTGTATTGAAATATTAGAAATATTGGATATATTTCTTTGAAAATAGATGGAATACAATATAATTTAATTTATTAGAAAGACTGCAACAAATAACCCGGATCAATATTTTTCAGATCGGATTTTTCGCGGCTGTAAGAAAAATTAATATATTTCTTTATGTGTTATTGGAAAAAAATAAAAATGCTTAGATTCCGAGTTATTGATCTCGGTTCAAAAGTCACTTCTATGTAATCTAGAAAATATTATGATCTTTCTAGTACATTTAATTTATTAAAAGTTATATCTATTTTGAAAAAAAAACAAAAACTTTAATTTATTTAATGATTATTATTCAAAAATAGTTCTCAAAATAGATAAAACTTTTAATAAATTAAATGTACTAGAAAGATCATAATATTTTCTAAATTACATAGAAGTGACTTTTGAACCGGGATCAATAACTCGGAATCTAAGCATTTTTATTTTTTTCCAATAACACATAAAGAAATATATTAATTTTTCTTACAGCCGCGAAAAATCTGATCTGAAAAATATTGATCCGGGTTATTTGTTGCAGTCTTTCTAATAAATCAAATTATATTGTATTCCATCTATTTTCAAAAAAATATATCCAATATTTCTAATATTTCAATACAAAAAATAAAAAATAAATACAAATTTCTGTTTAAAAAAAAAAAAAAAAAAAAAAAAAAAAATGGGGTCTGGCCCGTGGAATTTTTCCACGGTGGGAATTCAAATTTCAACCCGTGGAAAAATTCCACGGGTTGGGTATTTTTAAAATTCCGACGAAAAGCTGAGTATTTTAATTAAAATAATAATATTTTTGGATAAAAATAAAAAAATCGGTCAAGGTTACGCTGCTTGTTAATTAATTGGTTCTGAATTGAACCTCGATCCTAAGGAACCTCACTGTTACCAGATTTAGCCTAGTTATTAATTGTTCATCACAGCAGATGACTCACCTTGAAAATTAAATATAGAAAAATCTGCAGAAGAGTCCCTCATTGACCATAAAATCACAAATAAGCCTCTGCATTGTTGAAAAGATTTAAGGAGCTAGGTGAAGATTAATTAGAAACAACCACCTAAAGAATGGTCCCCATTCCTCATTTGCATAAATTTTCATCTCTGTCCGTTTCCTAACAACACAATATTGCTGCTAACGAATAATCAATGGCCTTTGCTTTACATGTCTCATAACAAACAACAAACATATATGTCAGGGGTCCAGTTCTTGAATTTATGTAAATATTAATGTCCTGTACATTATTTACATGTTCTGCAAGTTGTGTCAACAGGAAATCTTAATCTCCTGAAAACTTGTATTAGCGCACTAACCATTGCATCTACATCTATCTATCTATCTATCTATCTATCTATCTATCTATCTATCTATCTATCTATCTATCTATCTATCTATCTATATAGAGTGAGAAAGAGAGTTGGGCTATGGTACTTCGTGAAGTAAAACGAGTATTTTACTTCACACTCATATTCGTGATTTTAAAGTTCAAAACGTTGATCCGAACTGTTCTAAGTTGATCTCCATATTAAATTGTGCTTGAAGACCAAATTTTATATATTTTTTTTAGAATTTTTTTACTATTTCTTTAGAATTTTTGAAAATCGTTGTTTTTGATGGTCTAGAATTTTCTGAAAAACAATGATTTTAAAAAATTCTAAAAAATAGTAAAAAATTTCCAAAAAATGTAAAATTTAGTCTCCAAGCACAATTTAATATGGAGATTAATTTGAACAGTTCAGATTGACGTTTTGAACTTTGGAATTGAAGATATAGATGTGAAGTAAAACACTAGCTTTACTTTGGAAATTACCGTATCCCATCTCTCTGATCAACAATTTTGTAAAATACTTAATAAATAGTAAAAAAATTCAGAAAAATGTAAAAATTGGTCTCCAAGCACATATTAATATGGAGAACAAGATGAACGGTTTGGATCGGTTATTTGGATTTTGAATTTTAGATTTATGGTCCAATGCACAAACCCCTCCATGCATTGCAATGCACCATAGCCCATCTCATATATATATATATATATATATATATGAGTATGGCTAAATTGCTACCGGTAGCACTTCGACCTAGGTGCTTACGAGGTCATATCTTCGTCTTTGATGTTCAAACAACAAATCCAAACCGTTAAATGTTCAATCTATATTAAAATGTGCTTGGAAACTAAATTTTACCTTTTTTGAAATTTTTTTACTATTTATTAAGATGGTTTGAAATCGCTGTTTTTTAATGGCGCATAATTTTAATAAAAACAGCGATTTTCAAACCATCTTAATAAATAGTAAAAAAATTCCAAAAAAATGTAAAATTTGGTCTCCAAGCACATTTTAATATAGATTGAACATCTAACGGTTTAGATTTATTGTTTGAACATCAAATACTAAGATATGACCCCGTAAGCACTTAGGTCGAAGTGCTACCGGTAGCAATTTAGCCATACTCATATATATATATATATAGAGAGAGAGAGAGAGAGAGAGTGACTAATGTGCATTCGTATGCATATGGCCCGATATGCATACGGTCCAAATTTGAAATTTCAAAATCCAAAACGTCGATCCGAACCGTTCATCTTGTTCTCCGTATTAATATGTACTTGGAGACCAAATTTTACATTTTTCTGAATTTTTTTACTATTTATTAAGCCACTTTGAAAATTGCTGATCCAACGGTGACTTAACAAAACAGTAAAATCAGCAGTCACCGTTGGATCAGCAATTTTCAAAGTGGCTTAATAAATAGTAAAAAAATTCAGAAAAATATAAAATTTGGTTTCCAAGCACATGTTAATATGGAGAACAAGATGAACGGTTCGGATTGATGTTTTGGATTTTTAAATTCAAATTTGGACCGTATGCATATCGGGCCATATGCATACGAATGCACATTAATCACGCTCTCTCTCTCTATATATATATACATGTTGTTGATATAAAGACCTCACTACAAATTTGACCTGGCATATTCTCTCACTGGTGAGGATAATAAATTTTCTTTTGTGCTTATAGTTTGGTTTCCTTCTTATGCTGATTACTTGTCAAGATGGCATCATGAAATTTGTTAGTAGTCACTCTCATAAGTCGTCAAATAAAAAAAAATGAAATTGACATCAAAGATAAAAAAGAAAAAGAAAAATAATGGTAGCAGAACTGGAAACAGAGATCACATACAATTAGTACGGAGTTACTGATTGGTGGTTGCTGAAGTAAATGGATTTGAGAGGTCTTTTCTATTTGCATTGTTCTTTAAGGAAATTTTTTCGCTTTAGCCCTTGTATTTCGTATCGCATTCAATTCATGCATTAAATTCAGTATAAGAATTTAGGTTAACCCTCTTAAATGCCTCTAGGCTGTCGTGACCAGCTTGTCTCTCTCTAGCCTCTACTTATATCCATGGTTTCTATTGGGTGTGTGCATGTGCTGGTTAAGTGTGTGTGTGTGTGCAGAGCTCAAAGGGAACAGAAAAGAGAAAGAGGGAGAGGTCTGCACTGTAGAGATTCAAGTTAGGTTGTAGAGAAACAACATTTGCCATGATTTCAAAAAAAGAAGAGATATTGGTCAAGCTACTGGCATTGCTCTGCATTCTTACACCATCCCAAGGTTTCTTTATATTTTATTTTATTGAAAGTTACGTTTTGTTGGTTGTTGTATCTAATAATATAATCATTGATGATGCATGTATTGTTGTATTTTTTTTATTCAAATTTTTTTTTTTAATAGTCATGACAAAACAGCCAACCAATCAGTGGCAAATTGGTATTGCAAACGCGTCTTCTCTTTCAGAGTTTCAGTGAACTTCCCACATTGGCTTGGTATTGCAGTAAAGAAAAAATTTATGCTGAAATTATGAACACTTGTAAAGGGGACACGGTATCAACATCAAGTTCAACACTTGTAGTAAAACGTTATATTGTTTTTTTAGGCTCTGTGAAATTGAAGTACTTTTGATTGATCCGACTTTGCTTGTAATAATGGAGAAATATTCTCTCTTAAAAAAAGAGAGAAAGGAACACCACGCCATGAAACAAAATGAAGCACACCCCAGCAAAATACTAAGCTTTATGTTGGTTTAATTTCTTCCAATAATTATAGGCAAGTGGCAAAGGCACAGTTTCCCCTATTTAAGCCAAGCAAGCTGCTTCTCCACACTGCCTCCGCCTCAGTACTACGACTACATAATAGTCGGTGGGGGCACAGCTGGGTGCCCCTTAGCAGCTACCTTGTCTCAAAAGTACAATGTTCTCTTACTAGAGAGGGGAGGGTCTCCTTATGGAAACCGCAATGTCTCCTATATGCAAAATTTTCACATCGGATTGGCTGACATGTCACCCAGCTCAGCATCTCAGCCGTTCGTTTCGACAGATGGAGTAATAAATACACGCGCCCGGGTACTCGGTGGGGGGACGAGTATCAATGCTGGCTTCTATACCAGAGCTAGCCCAGGGTAAAGTTTGAATCTGCTGGCATTGTTTCCATTTTATATATTAATTTGCTGGTTTTTTGTGGCTGAGTTTTTTATACAAACATGGGACCAAGGTAACGAAACTACGAAAGTAGCTTGGTAGTTGTTCTTCATAAATTCCCACACCTTCCCTTTTTAAATGCATTTACTACTTGGGCGTCAATCATGCATGTCTGTGAGACAGACATTGAGTAGTTGAAATCTAATCTCAGAAGCTTTTACAATGCAATACTTGCAATTTAGTACCCAAATAGACTGAATTGAGGCCTATATTACATTACTGATCTAGTAAGCTGGAGTGAACAGGTACGGAAACGCCGCATTGTTAACCTTGCATAATAAATATATAGGATCTTAGAGTTGTGTTCCTAACAGAGATTTTATTTTCATATCCAAATGGAGCATTCAAATAGTATAATTTGTATGATCAATATAGATCTAATCCCACACCTATTTTTTTTTTTTCTTTTCTTGAGTAGGTATGTAAGAGAAGTTGGATGGGATGGGAAATTGGTAAATGAATCTTATCCATGGGTAGAGAGGAGAATAGTGCACTGGCCTAAGATAACACCTTGGCAAGATGCGTTGAGAAAGGGACTACTTCAAGCTGGGGTGTCCCCTTTCAATGGTTACACTTTTGACCACCTATATGGCACTAAGGTAGGGGGCACGATTTTTGACGATACCGGGTATAGGAGTACCGCTGCCGACCTCCTTCAGGCTGCAAACCCGAAAAAACTCAGGGTTTTGCTTCATGCCTATGTACAGAAGATTATGTTTAATAGTCAAGGTAAAAAAACATATATAATTGTAATAAAAGAATAAAGTTCAAAGAAGTAACTATTATCTATTTTAATTTGTGCAAATTACATAGATTTTACTACATAAGCATTGGGGATATGTAGCACTAATAATACCTCCCTTTACATATAAGATTTGACAACTTAATGTATAAACTGCACAATGTACATGTAGGGAAAAAGCCAAGGGCAATTGGAGTTCAATTCAAAGATGAACTTGGGAACCAACATGAGGTTTACCTCAACCAAAACACAGCCGCTAGCGAAATAATTGTTACCTCAGGTGCAATCGGGAGCCCCCAATTGTTGATCCTAAGCGGCATTGGGCCCAAAGAGGATTTAGAGAGATTGGGAATCAAGCCTATCCTACACAACCAACATGTTGGGAAACAAATGTCAGATAATCCCATGAACTCCATTTTTGTTCCTACAAGAAAACCCGTCAAACAGTCCCTGATAGAGACTGTCGGGATAACAAAGGCAGGTTCATTTATTGAGGCAAGTAGTGGTTTCGGCCAATCATCTGACAGCATTCACTGCCATCACGGCATCATGTCAGCTGAGGTAAGGCCATTTACATGTTGTTGTTAATTCATTTACTAGATTGATCTCTTGAATTAAGAAAGACTAGAACAAAATAGTATAGTAACACCACATTATTTTCAATGAATTTCTGTATAGATTGGACAGCTCTCTACAATACCACCAAAGCAAAGAAGCCTTGAGCTAGCCCGTTCCTTTGCACGAACCAAACGTAACATCCCAGTCGAGGCCTTTCGAGGTGGTTTCATCCTAGAAAAAGTCGAGGGGCCCCTCTCTAAAGGTCAACTGACTATACTAAACACTGACATAGAAACTACTCCAAACGTCACTTTCAATTACTTCTCTCACCCCCAAGACCTTCGCCGTTGTGTGTTTGGTGTCCGCACCATCGAGCAGATCCTTCATACCAAATCTTTTGCAGATCTATCCGACATCCACAGCTACTCTAATGAAGAGGTGTTAAGAATGAGTGTGCAAGCAAATGTGAATTTCATACCTAAGCATACGAACGACACGAAGAATGTGGAGCAGTTTTGTCGTGATACGGTCATCACCATATGGCATTACCATGGGGGGTGCCATGTTGGAAAGGTTGTGGACCGGGACTATCGTGTGTTTGGTGTAGATGGCCTACGGGTTATTGATGGATCCACTCTATTGAAATCACCAGGGACAAACCCTCAAGCAACTGTCATGATGATGGGAAGGTAGTGATTTTTTTCTCTGTCTTTTTTATTTTATTTATTTATTTTCATCTATCTATTTAGCTATTTGTTTAGTATTACACATTTTGAATAACCAGGGAAATTTCCCTTTTCTGTTTATCAGGTACATGGGGGTGAAGATATTAAGGGAGAGACTAGGCAGAGCAGCAGGTGTGTAGAAGTGATTCGTGAAAAAACTTAAATTTAGGAGTGTCTTGAGGGGAAAATTTGTAGTTAGTATACTAATTCTGTGTGGGCATGAGGATATTCTTAATAATTAGAAATAGCAAAATGATTTGGTAGGCCAGATTACAAATTGCATGAACCGTGGCACTTGTGAAATAGTTCACCGTCTATGGCTGTGTAAAATGCATTCCTTTTTTGGTTCTTTATTGCACTATTTAATATGTTCACTAGTGTTTGTTTTATATATTTTGGCAGAGTTATTTGAAAAAAATGAGGGGAACTATAATAACAAAAAGCAAGCATCTCTTTGCGAAATTGACAGCAACTTGGCCTTTATTAAAACATATTTAGCAGTCATCTCAAAAAAAAAAAAGTATTCATAATACCTTTCTTCTTTCCTTGAAAAAAAATGGAAGAATTAGGGCCGGCCGATGGTAAGGTCTTGGTGAATTAGGGCTCGTCTACCAGACTCCAGACTCCAGTGAATAAAGAAACCCTCACTAAGTAAAAAGATATATAAACAATTAATGTCAGAAACAGGAGGAGTAAAGTCACCAGTAAGAGTAAGTACATGTCTGTCAGGTCATATTTATGAAGAACTTTTTCTCTATTTACAGCAGGCGTGGATCATAGATAGATTCCTATAGAGAGAGAGAGAGAGATAGAGATCTTACATAGCCTCTGCCAAGGTTTTCCTCAAAAAAAAAAAAAGAGAGAGAGAGAGACAGAGAGAAACGGAGAAAGCAACTGTATGTCGTTTTATGTTTTAAACATCGAAATGTGTTACATTTTATGTCCTACAATTTTAAAAGGTTATACCTGTAGATGGAGATGTTTTACGACTATATCTTTTATTTGCACTACAATTCTACATGCTGCTCCCTAAAGGAACACAAATTCAGAGCTAAGAACATACTAGTTTGCAATATAGATAATCATAAAAGATATTAACATTCACAGTATACGATTGACAGCAATAGATGTCTCGACAGATGAAGAAATGTATGTAATTATGCAATTCCTGAACTTCTCACGGGAATTATGCAATTCCTGGCAGCTACAGTTGCAGCCTGGCTGAGATCTGTCAGATGTATTCGAATGCTTTGGCGCTTCAACAAGAATCAATGTGCAGCTGGTATATGCCTGTTTGTGGGAACTGCTTGCCAGGTTTTGTGGCATCCACTGGCTCTTCTGTCTTACCCTGAACCCCTGTTGTACAAGGACAATTGAATATTATTTATCCAACATTTAGGATTTTAATATGCCCTTGAAAAATGAGAGATTTTAATCATGCATAACTCTTACAAAATGAGAGACAAATAACACCCCTTTGAAATACTGGAGACTGATGGCAATCCTTTTCAATTTTTCGTTGGTTGAATAGTTTTGTTGAGAACCAAAAGTGTATAAAATTCCATTGGTAAAACCTCTCTAGGAAATTATTATACCACTACTGCAAATATTAATCTCTGGAATCCAATATAGACTGATACCATTGATGCTAAATTCTGACTGGTATCATACTGAAATACAAGACAGTATAATAAACTTATTTGTGGGTGGTGAGGAGGGAATTCCAATATTCAGAAAATAATCCTTGGGAAAAGATCCTTTTTCAATGTCGCTAATGACTACATAAACTAATGGCATGCAATAATCTGCTGCCTCCTTTAAGTCACTTTCTAGACTCGCTTTTTTTCCTGCAGGAAATTACACAAACATCCCTATTTCAGACAAGGATAAAGTACAGAAGAATATAAATAGCAATTCATGACTATTACTCTAGTTTACAAATTAAAGGAGATTGTTAGTGAAGGTAGGCCATACATCAAAGCCTCTCTTGCAGCAGCAACAGCACCCGAGTACAAACTATACGAATTTGCAATACAAACATGGTAATTATTTGTATTGTGAAAAGCAGGATAATAATTATAAAAAAGGATTCTATTATACACATTCACATACATCAGGTTGCCACAATTTGATCCTCTTTAATCCCACTGATAACCTGGATACAGGATACAGCATTAAGAATTCTGAAATCAACAATTAGAGAGAAAATAACTCACCAGGGAGCACTAAAGATACACAGTCACCGGGCTCCAATTTCAAAATTGAGATAACTGAGATTAAATTAATCGACAATTAATACTCTTACGGTCTAATTAATTGGAAATATACCAGAAATTGGAAAAACGGTTGAACCAGTAAATTCTTCCTCAGGTTGCCATGAAGGGTTTCATGCGCAGTAATTGAGAGGCTAGAAACTTCAATTTTAATATTTACAATCTAGCAATTTATTTATGAAAATTTTAAGGAGGGAGAGTAAAAGACGCCGTCACACTCGATCAGACGGCTAGGAATGCAAATATGGAGAGACTAACGAATCTGGAGAGCACACGTATCGAAGAGTGCGCAAAGAAAGAATCCGAGGCCAGGTGAACAAATTCGATCTCCATTGGTGACAAAAACGCTTGGTTATTCTTCCTCTCCGTTCCGACCATTAGCACTGGATGCCTCCTTTTCATGGTTCGGATCTGCATGTGATCAGGCGGAGTTGCAGTCCGGTTCCGATCCGTTTCGACTAAGGAGACTGCACTGGTGATCCGCCATGAGAGAAGGGAGCTGATTGTTCTTATTGGTTGCCATTTTTTTTTCTTGGGGAAATTTCCCTATGCCCATTGAAACTTTTAAAATAGCTAATTTTTTCATCGAAACAACATAGTATCCAATATCTATTATATCCCCATACAAACTTTACATTATTTCTTCTAACCCCTAATACATATTTAACTCTTTATTTAATTAGGGAACGACTAACAGTTCCCCTATATCAGTCCCCTAAACGTTCCCGCGCTAAAAGACAAACAATTTTTGACAGGGGACCACTAACTAATTCTGACATCTAATATGGGAGTATTCATACTTTGAGTTAACAGTCAAAACGTATAGTATTCATACCTACGAATTTATAGTATTCATACTTATTATCTATAATATTCGTCATATGTAAACACAAACTGGAGGGAACCAGTAACGACCAGGGGGACCGCTGACGTCTTGTGACAGCCTGAATTGAGAACCACAACCGTCTGAAAACGACATTTGCCAAGATTGGGAACCACTACAGAGAATCTATATATTATTCATATCTAACTAAAGAAGTATTCATATATAAACAAATGAAGTATTCATACTGACGATTACGAAGTATTCATACATGTTTGAAATAATTTATACAATACAAAATACAAAGTCAGACCCTTCTTCTTGAACACCTCTTCTAAGAAATATTCATATCTAACAACATGAATGCATATCTAATAAATGAAGTATTCATATCTAACTAATGAAATATTCATACATGTTTGAAATAATTTATACAATTCAAAGTCAGACCTTTCTTGAACACCTCTTCTAAGAAATATTCATATCTAATAACATAAATGCATATCTAACAAATAAAATATTCATATCTAACAAATGAAGTATTCATACATGTTCGAAATAATTTATACAATTCAACATTCAAACGTCAGATTCATCTCTCTTACCCCACCTCTTCCAAGAAGTATTCATATCTAACATGAAGTATGCATATCTAACAAATGAAGTATTTCATATCTAACTAATAAAATACTCATATGTTCCACTGTGACAACCTTCGCTGGGCTAGCATGGACCCTCTCCAATGGTGCACCATGCTCTCCCCGCCGAATCTTGACGGTGCACCACTCTCTCCTCGTCGGATCTCGTCTGATCTCGACGGTGCATCACACTCTTCTTGTCGGATCTCGACAGTGCACCACGTTCTCTCTTCTCGCTGGATCTCGACGGTGCACCACGCTCTCCTCGCCGGATCTCGACGGTGCACCATGTCGAGAAAGAGACTCGGAGAAGGAAGCCGCGGAGAAAGAAAATTTGAAGTTCAGCGAGTTCAGCGGGGGATTTCCAATTATAGTTAGCGCGCAGGGGACACTAATGATTACAATAATTGACTATCATAACCGTTAATCAAGGGGGGACAGATAGAGGACTAGAAAGGGAATGAAATCATTACCCATTTAATTATTTTAAATATTATTTTGACAAATATACTCTTCCTTCTAAATCTCTCTCTCTCATTTTGTTTCCAGACTCCACACAGTATGCGCTCCTTTCGTGTAAGGAAATATTGTATGTCCACAATGACAGTCGGTGAAAATAACAAAATTAGAGAATCCAATTTCAGTTGGTGAAAATAACAAAATTAGTTTAGTGTCCGCGAACTGTTGTTGTAGGTTTGTCGAGATTGGATTTAATCAAAGGTCAACTCCAAGATCTCCAATCAGCGATTAAAAATGATATAAAGAAATTAGGGGCTGTTACCGAATGTATTAGAAATTATGTTCCGCCATCTGGTCAAATGAAGAGTTTCCCTTTTGAACCTTTGTAGCTTGTAATTTTCCTCGTCTTATTTTAATTCATTGTATAAATAGTGTACAGGAGCATATATTGTACTTTTCTCTTTGTTTATTTACTTGATTTAATTTGAAGAATTTCTATCAGTAGTTCATTATTGTTCTTTAAAACAGATCAAGAAGACATGAAGGAATTAATTTAATTAAGATATCAGCAGGCCTGGAATGTTTCTAACAAAAATTGCATTGCAATGACCCCTCGTGCCTCTTATCAGCAATATATATACGATTTAATAATCAAGCTTGTCAGACCATGCACTACATCTTTGCATCAATGAGTTCAATGTTTAGTATAAAAGCATATCATCAACTATTAAAGCTTCATACCAGTTACACTAGTGGTTCTTATGTTGACTGTTACAATTGTTTATATTCATATAGGCTTCATTATGGATTTGGATCTTAATAATAAGCCGTACGTTTAAAATGTTGGTTTAGTAGAAGCAAACCCACAAGAGGTCGGCATAGCATCATCATAATTTCACACTTCATATAAAATAAAGGACCCTTGAAAATTCTAATGATCAAGACAGAGAGATCAGTGGCCTATTGGAGATGAAAGTCAACTCAAGAATAATAACTGAACTGTGGAGACCATGTCCGGTGGAGACAGGAAATAGAAAGAAAAACAAGATTAACATCATCTGCTCTCGAGAAAATAATAAACAAAAGGAGCACCATATTCCATTTATTTTGGTCTACTAGTGCAGCAAAAAGTTTAAGACAGAAAGGAGAGGAGAGGGAAGGGTATATTTGACAAAATAATATTTAAAATAAATAAATAAAGAGTTCAATAAAAATTAGGAGATAGAAGAAATAATGTAAAGTTTGTATGGGGATATTGGATATTATGTTGTTTTGATAGGGAAATTAGTTATTTTAAAAGTTTCTATGGACATAGGAGAAATTTTCCCTTTTTTCTTTGTTTTTTCCTGAAAGAGGTGCCAAAAGACAGAATTCAAATGCTTTTGTAATTTTAGTGTACGTTTGGATGAGAGCTAGAAAAGCTAGAATAGTGAATTTTGAAAATAGTAAATAAAAATAAAGAAAAAATGATAATTTTTAGATTGGTGTGAAAATAGTGCTATTTGGATTAGTAAAAATGTTGTTTGGATTGTACATTTGGAATAGTGAATAGTTGTAACTGATAAATAATAATATTAACAATGTGCTAATTAAGAGAAAATATAGGCAAGTAAGGTCTTAAATGAATTGTCACAATGTAGAGATTACTTAAAGTAGTGATAATTTTATCATTTCGGGACTGTGTTGACGAAAATCCGAGAAATAATTATTTTTCCTTCTCTCTTCACATTTTCGAATAGTAACTATTTCAACATTTACAAGAAATAAAAAATAGCAGTTATTCTAACTATTCCGAATAGCAAAAATGTTATTTGGATGCACATTGCTATTATGAATAGCCTCTATTCTTGACACATGCAAACATACCTAAGGATGTGCGCTCCAGAAACAGTGTGAGGAGAGGAAGGGGAAGAAATGGAAAGGAAGGTAATCGGCGCATTGTCATCTCTAATCAATAATTCATATACTCTGATTTGAGAGTAACAAATTTCAGTGAAATACACACCGTCGTCATCTCCGAACAGTGTAATTCCCTTTCGCTCCCTCTTCGCTTCCTTGCTTTTGGAGCAGGTGATGAAGTATGAATTGGTTACGGTATGGTCGCTTCTCCTCTACTGGAGCACGACCTAAGCGATCGATCTGGGAGGTTTTCAAATTCAAAATATCCATTCTATTATAAAGTCATATGGAGACAAGAAATCAAGAATAGATCGGAAGCCATTGTATTTTTTTTGTTTTTGTTTTAGATCTCATTTGAAAGGCGAGGTAATGTATTTTTTGTTTTTTGTTGTTTTTTTTTTGGTTTTTGTTGTTTTTTTATTTATTTTCAACATAGTTGTAATTGTGTTATTTTTTATGTTATTTATTTTGAAAAGATTTTATGTTTGTCGGAAGAAATATTATATTGAAAATGTCATTTATTTGAGAACCGCATATGTACGAAGAAACAACAAATAAAAAATCAAAATAGTATGATAAATAAATTATATTTGACAAAATAAGTATCCTAGTATAATAAATCACAGTATCAGACAAACACTAGAGCCAAAATAATACGAATACTACAACCCAATAGTCGGAAGGACTGAACACCTTCCTCTCCTTCTTGACACTCATACCCCGAATCCGCAATGCAAGTGGCGTCTCGTCGAGAGAATCATCTAAATCAGCGACCAGAGCACCCTCTACATGAACCTCCTCAATCTCCTCAGTCTCAGTCGACTGCTGGACTACAGGACCAAATGCTACAGTTTGTCCAGACTCACCCTGTGTAAATAAAGAAAATGCACATCTCACCATGGGGTCCTCCATGGGGAACCCCGGTATGGGAGGATACTGTGTGGAGGTGCTAAGAAAGTCCGGGAAGGGAGGATATTGTGCCGGCTATGTAGAGATGCCAGGAAACT
This sequence comes from Carex rostrata, assembly GCF_964058835.1. Classification (NCBI taxonomy): domain Eukaryota; kingdom Viridiplantae; phylum Streptophyta; class Magnoliopsida; order Poales; family Cyperaceae; genus Carex; species Carex rostrata. The sequence goes on along the minus strand of NC_135948.1, from coordinate 4,545,255 downwards.
CTAGGAATGGGTGAGGCGAAACAAACCCCGGCTGATATGCATGAGGCATCGTCTGAGTCGGATTGTAACCCGGGGAATACAAATCATCTCCCTCTATGCCATACTCTGTCCCGATATTGAAGCCCAGCCCCCCTCCTACAAATTTACAAATTAGTTATGCAATATTTACTCTCTTTTTTAAATGCACAAGTTGTATATTTTTTAAAATCATACCTGAGTCTGCGCGGCCTGAATAGGGACATCCTGAGTAGAGAAGGTCTAAGTAGGGACTGCCTACTCTGTGGTTCGCTGGAGCAATATCTTAACACCTCTGTCAAACGCCTGACCGACAGTCCAGCCTCCTGGACTGAAGTCCACAGTGCCTCGTCACCAGCATATCAGACGTAGACATCAGGCTCATCAGATATGTCATCAATCGCATCACAACCCGGCACCAGCACATCTGAGGAGAGAGTTAAGATGTATCTTGTACCCACATTGGCACACCGCTGGTACATTGTGCTTGAAAATGGTTTTCTTGAGCCTCTTCTAGTCCCGCACTATGGCCATTGTCGCCGCTATGATGTAGCTCTTCACCAGATATAAGGCATGCAAAAATGAGAGTAAAATAATATATAAATGGTGTACAAATTAATGTAAATATTGTAAGTTTTTAAAAGTAAGCATACCGTAGATGCAAACGGTGCATCGGCTGGAATGATACCGTGAACCCGTCCTCTCTGATCTCTCAGCCTCGGTACCCACTCGTGAGGGTTGTCAGCGATACACCCGTCCTGATACAATCCCATCGCATGCAATGTCCCTGCATGCATCGGCTGGTACTTGAGCCACATCTTGTTGTGACGTACCGTGACTATATCTACTCCCTAAATTAAAAAAAGTCAGATCATTCAAATATTCATAGAAATAAAATTATAATTTTATTAATAATATAAAACTTACCCCAATGGCAGTCTCTAAAATATGGTGCTCCTCGTTCGAGTACCACGGAAAATCGGACACCCCATCAGTGCGGTGCCGGATACTGGGAACAGATGTAAATGTTGTATCGACGTACTGTGACATCTTATATGGAGTGGGTATAGATGGTATAGGGGCTACACCTCTATTGGAAGAAGGTACATCCCTACTAGAAGATGATATATCTCTCGTATATGCCATGCTGTATTTTATATTTTGGCCTTATTAGGATTTGCAATTAAATTTGGTAAAATTAACCTAATTACAATTTGGGTATTGGTCTAAACATGTTCGGTGTTAATTTTGATAAAATACTAATTACAATTTAGTATTGGTCTAATTTAATGTAACTGCTAACAACCAATTGATTAATTTAGGTAAAATAACAAGAACTATGGGTTGGTATTGGTATAATTTAATTTAACTGGTAAAAATAATTAATTTTGGTAAAATAAACCTAAATACAATTCAGTATTTATTTTGGTTAATAACTAATTACAATTTGATATTTGTATAATTTAATTTAACTGGTAAAAACCGATTGATTAATTTTGGTTACAAATCTAAATCCTAAATCCTAATCCTAATTCTAATCCTACTCCTACTTACTACTCTAAACTAAAAATTGAAAATAGAAAAGTCTAGAAAACTTACCCAAATTCGAAGGGATTGAAATGGAGCTTGTACAAATGAAAAAATGCAACTAGTGGTTACTTAATTATATAGGGTATGGGGGGCTGCATCGCCTAGAACCGACCAGGGGGGACCGCATCGCCTAGAAGCGGTTCCAAGAATAGGGGTCCGCTTTGCTTAGATGCGGCCAGGGCATTTTTTGAATTTTTAGGATTTAATGGTTATTTGGTTTATTTTTTTTATTATGGTATTTTTAAAATTTTCGGGTCAGATTTCATGTATGTTTTAAGATACATGTTTTTAGCTTTAAAATTCGTTCATGTATGTTTTAATTTGCGTGCACACTGATCTTAAAACATATATATTGGACAAACGTTTAGCTGGTTAGACCTAAAAGTAGGTTTCATATCTATCATACCTACTATGTTCTCTGTCATGTGACAATGGATCCAGAATCCAGGTTTTTTGAAGTAACTGAAAATTCCGAGTTTTAAAATATTTAAGATAACAAAATATTTTTTTTAATTAAAATTAAAGCAGCTCTACGTATGCTTTACATTTAATTAAGTTTGTCAAATCTCTAACGATATCTTAATATCCTTTGATATTTTTTTTCATAAACCTCCTCTATTTATTTTAAAAAAAATGAAAAATATCGTGAAACACTAATAATTCACTAGCAGTTCAGTAGCCTTTTTCTTGCTGCGTCAAAATCCTCTTCGAGACATTTTCGGTGCCATAGAGCTAGATCAGTGAGATATTATGCTTTCTTCAACGAACAAAACAGGTGCTTGAAACACAAGAACCACAATCGGAGGCAGATTCAGAATTTTTGTCAGGGCATAAGAAAATAGTGAATCATGTTCAAATTATTTGGCTAATTGAGTACTAGATAAAAAACAATGCTCCTACTCATTTTCAATACTCTAACTTCTAATCAAGAATTTATTCTAATGCTATAATTTTTGTCACGGGCAAAAAAATAGTTAATCGGATTCAAATTTATTGACTAATCAGATACTAGATAATAAAAATAAAATTAAAGCAACAATGCTTGTACTTCTCATTTCCAATGCTCTAACTTCTAATCAGGAATTTATTTTAATTTTACCTTAAATTTAATTCTAATTACAAATCAGGATTTTAAAGAGGAACAAAAATATTGTTTTGGGAAAAGGTAAAATTGGTCACAGATCACAGCTATAAATCTTTATAAAAAATTCAAAATTTACTGGATCTGCCTCTGCTTACAACTTCACTTGGCAAGACATAACACCTTCTTACTTTATTTTTATTTTTTAAGAAAGAAAGAAAAGGAACCGTCAATTTTCTAGGCGACAACACGTAATTTTTGTTATTTATATTATCAAGAACCATATAACATCAATACATAGGAAAATATCCTTTAGCCACACCAATTAAAGATAACAAAAAATATCACAGATATATATATATCATTATAGTGTACAAATGGCCGATCTAAACCGTTAGATGTTTAATCTATATTAAAATATGCTTGGTGACAAAATTTTATATTTTTTGAAATTTTTTTATTATTTATTAAGATGGTTTGAAAGTCGCTATTTTTTTATGGTGCAGAATTTTAATAAAAACAGCGATTTTCAAACCATCTTAATAAATAGTAAAAAAATTCCAAAAAATATAAAATTCTGTCTCCAAGCATATTTTAATATAGATTAAGCAACTAACGGTTTCGATCGGCCGTTTGAACTTCGGAAATCGGAGAACTGAGTCGTTTATTCCTGAGTCCAGGAACAAACGATTTGAGCTTAGCCATTCTCTCTCAATCTTAGTTGAACAATTAAATAAAAGGGACTATCGGGTTTGTGGAAAGGTCGCCATGGCACGATAATTCTTCTGATGACGAAGAAGAACCCAGTATAACATCAATGAAATCCCCTTGACTTATCAGCTGATCAGCTCCATGAATGCTTGTTTGAGTTTCAAAACTATACTTGGGCTCAGAAGTGGCGTTCATCTCATTTGATTGTACCATGCAAGAAACTTGAAAAGATCCCTCTTGTAACTGAATAGGCTTATTACAATCAACCACATATGGAGCATACATGTTTAAATCGGTACAAAACGATTTGCATTTCTCAGCAAACTCTTGATTTTGGGTCTCTTCAGAATTGTAAACCGGCCATTGCGAATTGAAAGCATTGTAAACTTCTGAGAAGGAAAGAGGCACACTGTTGCATTGTCCATCGTACCCCTTTTTCATGGATGTACCATCCAATATGTAGTAACCATCTGAGGAGAATAATTGACAATTTTAATTAATATAACTCTCTCTTTTTCAATATTGTTAAACAAAAAAAAAAGTAATTAAGGATATATTTATGGTTATGGATTATATTTTAGGTTAAATTACCTGAAGAAGGAAGAGAGGTGAAACCATCCAAAGAGTGAGAACTCATGATTTTTTTCTTAATCGTCGAGTTCCAATAGTTCTTCACCTCATTGTCAGTTCTTCCTGGCAGATGCTTTGCTATCTGAGCCCATCTTTAGAGAAAGACATAAGAAAAAATGGAAATGAAAAATGTATAACTTATATATGCCTTGCATTATATCCTTTTGTATATATATGAAGAAGTTAGCATTAATTAATTGCATATATATGAACCTGTTTCCTAATGCTTTGTGAAGCTCAATGATTAGTGATTCCTCTTGGTGAGAGAAGTTCCCGCGCTTCAAGTCTGGCCTCAGGTAGTTTATCCATCTCAGCCTACAACTCTTGCCACATCTTTGCAAACCTATATTCGTATTTTTCAATAATATATACAAAATTGAAAATTGAAAATTTCTATCATAGATATAATATATTGGTCTAGAATTATCAGACATGTGGATAGGCTGTCGGTAAGCTGTTAATGTAAAATATATTGTAAATTTCTCATCCAAAAATTAAAACTGTTCTATGTGTTTACTAATTAATATATCTATGTGCAAAGGAGAAATGACACAATTGCCAAGAACTATGTGGCTTGAGAGCTGCCTCTCTATATATATTGAGCAAGCACCCCATTTGCATGCATAAATTGTTATATCAAAATGTTTCAAGGTTTTAGTAATGATTAATTATTGATATGATGATTGAATTTGTAAATGTAAGTAAACTTACTTGCAAGTCTAGGAACCGAGCTCCAGCAACCATGGCCATAGTTGGAGATATACTTGACCAGCTTCTCATCTTCCTCAGGTGACCATAAGCCTCTCCTCACCTTTTGTTTATTGCAACAAGAGTGATGCCCCATTCTATTATCTCTAACTTAATCTTCAAGAATATTTTTCTCTGTTCACAATTTTTTATTCTAAACTTCAACATAAGAAAAAAGAAAACTTATATAATAGACAATAGCAAAAAAAAAAGGGGGAAATAAAAGGAGATGTGAAGAGGAAAGGTTTCCTATTTACAGTTCTCAACACCTTTTTCCTTCCTGAAACCCTAAGCCAACTAAACCAGAAATATGCAGTTGATGAGTGGTAGTCTGAGTGTGAGTGTATTAAATGCAGGGAGGTGCATGGTGCAATGGTGGCATGGTTCAAATAGGGCCATGCAGGGGTCTTTTGGTAATTTCATGTATCAACTATAGGATTTGTATGATGAGGTGGGAAAACAACTGTATTGGTCTTTTATCTGGTAAGTTTCACAAGTAGGCAAAGCCAATGAAATGTTATTTTGGTCCAAAGATCAAGAGGTGATTAGTGTCCATCTCATCTGATCTGAATTCTAATTCCCAATTAATCCGTTGCAAATTTTACTCCGTGCTGAATCTAGATGGTACCTCTCATCTTAGTTAATATATATTGTATTATGCTCATAGAAGAATTCAACAGATTTATCCCAATTTCATTGCATGATGCTTTAATTAGTTAGTTTACAGCCATGTATATATGTTATGACTTATGTGTCAGCATTAATAAAACTAATAAATGAACAATAATAATCATACAAAACTTTAATATCAACAAAAAAAATTGTGCCAAAGAAACATTTGTTTATATATAAGGTTAAAATTAACAATGCATGCATGCATATTCATTTGCTTGCTGCGTAATCAAATAATGAGACACTACGCATGCATGGTCCATGCAGATCAAGAGTCCATCTTACGTATAGTGTACTTTCTACGGTCTTTAATGTGTTGGGTCCCACTCCTACACAAATAGACAGGGAAAGAGAGAGACTAAGAGAGATGTGAAGGCTTAACTGCATATATTGTTTTAAACAAGTTTGCCATCTCCGCTTGTCTTATATGCTGTTGCTACTTGAAGTCGCCTCTCTAAGGAATTCCCTATATATGCTTAGCTTCTTTCCCCTTTTTTTTTTTTTCTTTTTTCTTTCGGACCTGATGATAATTAAGGATCCTATATATCAAGCTCATTATCTGAACATATTCCACTCAATTTTTCATGAATTAATGTTGCATATATAATATTGTTACATTCACCTTAAAATTATAACACTTAAATATATGTTGTATAATGCACACTATGAGTATTGCTGGGTATTAATTATCTATCACTAGCAGATTTTTTGCAATGTTAATATAATAAAACAAATGCTTACATTCATAGACAAGATTAGTGGATAATATAGGTTATGGCGTATAATTAATGTTGAATTTTAATTTATTTTATCTTTTAAGATTGTCAAGATTTTCAAAATAAAAAATTGTAAGTGATTATCAATACCATATAGGTTATGGCGTATAATGTTGAATTTTAATTTATTTTATTTTTTAAGATTGTCAAGACTTTTAATTTATATATATGTGATATAATGGCTTGATTATCAATACCATGTATTAAACTTTAGAATAAACCGCATGCTCAAAAAAGAAAATTGAGAACAAACATGCTCTAGAATATATTAAAGTCAAATTCTAGACTTTGCTTTCTTACACATAGTTTGGGATCAGCCTGTTCAAAAGCTTATGCTTGTTACATACTCTAGCTTTGCATTTAATGTCGACTAAATGATTTAGATATTCATCGATCTTATCACCTTTCTATTCATGTACAAGTTTCATATGTATATTAACAGAAGTAGAAGCATGCTAGCTAACTAAGGCAATGTGGTTTTCAATTGCATATTTTTCTATTGAAACAACAAAAAATTAACTATGCCGGTTGTTCCTCTTGTACGTGTCTAAGTGTGGTTCAATTAAAAGAATAAAACTGATGCACAGTCTGGCTTTTTAACAAAAATTAAAGAGAAATCTAAGGCAAACCCCCCCCCCCCCCCCCCCTACACACACACCCCCCACTAATTGATTATTTGTTCTTGCCTCAATCTGGTAAAAAACTTTTTATATCACTATATGTCATTAAAATATATGAATATATTTTCGATTGTTTCCTAAGTACTCAACCCAGTGTACAACCAAAAAATCATAAAAATTTCACTATACTGTTTTGTAACTGGTAAGGTTTCCATGTGTATGTACATAGGATACAATGTAACATCATGTACATTAATTGAAATATATATTGTCGTTATGTCAAGAAATCTAAAGCTTTTGGTGCTTCAGTTGTAAAATTTCCATTATTGGAAGAAGAGTATAGCCATCAAATAAAAAGAAACAGGTAAAATTCCTTGATTGTGCATCTTACCTACGTAGCCATGCAAAATCGAAGAACACCAATCCCGTAATATATGAACTGTACTTCCAAATTATTAAAGACATATCTTCCTTACTCATTTCCTTTTATCTTCCCATCCCCTCTTGTTACAGCATTACCGATTTTTTTCCCTGATATATATCAAAAGAGGCGCCATTTTCTGTTGTGTCAGTTTTTCAAACCACCTATGTTTCCATTCATATCGGTGTTTCCTTTCTTGAGAATTGATGCACACCATATAGTATATATATTATAAAATTACAATGTCACATGCAGTGCAGAAAGTAAATGCATGGTGTAAAATCACAGTGTGGATAAGACAGTTGAGACTCATATACACCGCCTAGAATTAACAATTCAGACATTTTTTTACCATTTGTTTTTCTGTTTTTTTTTTTTCTCTTCTTGATAGTTTACAAGAAGGTCAAGTACATTATGGATGTTTTAATTTGTACCAAGATTGATGTAGTATATTGAATTAATGCATATAAATTCACTTATTAATATTAAATAATTGAGTAGAACTAGGGTACTGTGTTTTTAAGCTCACCAAATTCTTTAATGAGTTTAACTCTAAAACTTATCGGATTGACTTAAAACGATGAATTCAAACCGTTGAAATTCATTACTTCACGAAATTTAATGTAAAGTCAAGCTATCAAAAACAATAAAATATATATAAATACATTAAAATTAACTTGTAAACTTTATTTTTTTTATACTTTATTCTACGAAAAGAGAATACATGATAATTCTCACGCGAGGAGAGAAAATTAGAGAGGTTTCAGCAGCAGAGGGCAGATTATTTTAATTGATGGCCGTGCGAGGAAAAACAGGGAATGAGACTTAGAGAGAAGCTTTGAATTGGACAAGCTGACAGCAACGAATTATATATCCTGGAAAACACTCTTATTTAAATTCAAATGATAAAACTGTCCTTTCAGAATTAATAAAAAAAAATAGAGAAAACCGCACCCTCGGAATTAATAAAAAAATATAGATTTATTTGTACTCAAGTAAATATATATTCATGAACTGGTTTTATTTTCACAAAAATTGATATATAAAAAGAAATTAGTATGATACAAATTCTTCTGGATGTGGTAGATAATATTCAGAAAATAATTATCTGTTTTAGTGATTTTATGATTTGAAATAAGACCTGAATTCGACGAAAAATGTCAATTAATACGCGCAACCTATTATAAATGCTTCCATCTGTTTTATTTGCAAAAAAATAATCACTTAATCAGCATATGATTTTACTACAAGTAAATTTATCTGAGAGTCTTTACTTTAACTTTTCATTTGAAAAATAACTATTAATATTTGTGTTTTTTTATGATTTGAAATGAGAGCTGAATTAGGTGAAAATAAAAAAATAAACATACATATGCAACGCGAAGTAAAGCAAACCAGAAATTTTGTGGGCCTTTGGTTGCATCAAAACTATAATTGGGCCGATATTCACTTTGCTCGCAGCAAGTATGGTAAAATTCGAATCAGTATCCTTCCAGGTACCTGATCCAAACAAATAACAAATGGACGGCCCAGATTTATATCAACCCAGCCGAAGTCAATCCGATGCCTATGGAAACCATAGGGGGTCCGTTTTGAGATTCATGTCAAATTAAAACAACTAATCTGAGCTGTCTGTTTGTAATTTGCTTGAATCAGGTACCTGAGGTGATCCGAATTCGTAAAATTCACTAGTTGGTTCGTTTAGATAATTCACATCCCCTTAGGTTACCTGACTGAGTACAATTGAAACGGATGGTTCAGGATCATTCTTTTAACTTGACATGAATCTCAAAGCACCGATAACACTGGCCCCATCCTGAATAGGCACCGGCTAAGAGTAAATAAGGATTGTTGAGTCGGGTACCTGGGAAGATACGGATCCTCGTTTAGAAGGGAGGATGCCACCAGAATCCGAATTCTTTCAGGTACCTGACTCAAGCAAATTGAAATAGACGGCCCAAATTAAGTCAAAACGGTATCTATTCGGAGATGGTGAGGGGGGCAGTATTATTTTTTGCTTTGAGATTCGAGCCAAATTAAAAGAACAATCTTGGGTCGTCTGTTTCCAATTTGCTTGAGTCAAGTACCTCGGGTGATCTAAGGGCGAATCCAGAATTTTCGTCAGAGGGAGAGGGGGGGCACAAAAAAAATATCAAATCGGGTTTAAAGTTGTTTACTAATTCGGTACTCGATGAAAAACAATGTTTTAACTTATACTTTCCAATACTCTACTTGTAATTTATGATTTTCTAATCTATAATTCTAATTACCAATCATAATTCAAAAAAAAATATTTTATTTTTAACTCTAAATTTGATCCGAATTACAAATCAAACATTAAGAGAGGGACCAAAATATTTTCACGGAGATAAAGTTGATCAGAATGTCCAGATCTCCACTAAAACTCGAAATGCAGGAGTGCAGCTACGGTTAGTATTTGATGAAAGCTTAATATATTTAATAGTGGAAGAGATAACACTCAATGGCAAAAATATAACTTATATTATCAATATTCTCTTCCTCTCTTACATGCAAAATGCTCCTTACACATTATATAGACTCATAGGAACTTTCTACACACTCAACTATCACTAAATAACATTTAAACCTCTCATTAATCCTCTCTATTTCCTATACACGTTTTTAATCTTTCAAGACATCATAGAAGACCACAACATGACTTCTAGAGAACTTCAATACATTCATGACAATTCTAGAGGGTTCCAACAATTAAGTAATACATTTGACCAATAATTAAGTTTATTAATTTCTAACAGCTACTCCCCCAGATGTATATGGGTCCGCCCCTGGGGTGATCCGAATTCATGCCACCATCCAAAATATCAAGCCCACTCTTTCAAGTTTAAGGACCCTGAAAGCCTGAAGTAAGCCTAAGAAAGAGGTGAAAGAGGAAGGAGAGGAGAGTTCACTTAGGGCTTGTTTCAGACAAAAGGTATATTGCAAAGGGAGAGAAGGTAATTAAGAACAGTACGTACTGTGAAGAATTATCTCTTCTCTATCTCTATTTGAAATTATAAAATTTGAATAGTTTGTATATAAAATTTATTTCTTGTCTCTCAAAATTTATGTTCTGAAACAAATAAATAAGAATCGGTCAGATCATTAGGTCAACAGCTCGAGTGCACAATCTCTGAGTTTGGACTTGAATTTTCGTGCCACCATACCAGGAGTCGAAAGGCGATGCTGAACAGAAGTTTGGTTCAAGACTTCAATCCTCTAACATCAATAAAAACTTGATTGAAACCAAATTACGCAATCCATCCAAGTAGCTAAACAGATTTTATGGTACTGTGCATAGTGCAGATTGGTCTGTACTATGAATTAATATCTTCATTTTCATAATTCAAATAGTCAGTCTGAACTATCAACATGATTTTTCATATGAAAATGCACGTGCAAATTAAATTTTATATTTTTTTTTAGAATATTTTACTATTTTTAAAATAAGTTGGAAATCACTTGACATAAAAATTCTAGACCATTTTCAAATGTGCTTGGATTGAGTACATCAATTCAAGAATACATAAGAAATCAGATCTCCTACTCCCGGTGCAGGAAATTCCTGCCTCCAGAGTCACTGCGGGTGGGCCCGGTTACTCTTAAAGGGTTTAGAGTTAAATGGGGGCCCACTCTGCAGTAACTCTGGGGGCAGGAATTTCCTGCCCCCAGCGGGGCAGACGATTCGGTTCCAATACATAATACAGAGATTGATGATGCGAAAGAAATTGAACAAGCATAAACGTGCAGAAATATCAAGGTTCTAAATAGTGATTATCGCATCATAGTGGAAAGGCTAAAAAAAACTATTGTGAATAGTGTAGTTATAGCGAAAGCTATTCTACATAACGTTTTTTGTTTAAAAAATTATATTTTATATTTCTACTAATTATCTATATTATCTAAAAATACATCAATAAGTAACACAAAATTGATTAAGGAATTAGAATATTCATATTGAACCAATATAAAGTCCAAATTACTATTCAAAATATCCTTAATATTATCATAAACTATCTATCATTTTTCATTCAAAATAAGCATCATAGTATAAACTATATAATTTTTTCTATTAAAAAAAAACATAAACATTATGGAATAAACTATCTATCTTTTGCTATTTAAAAGCAAAATCAATCTCGACCTTGAAAAAAAATTATCTTTAAAATTAAATTTTCAATTGGGCATTTATTTAAATGTTTATGTAGCATAGCGTGTGCTATAGTGCGTAGCATGTAGTGCAAATAGCGGATCGCTATTACTGCTATAGCAGTAGTAGCTGAAATAGTGCATTTTTATCTCATAGCTTAGCGTTCAAGATCCGAAAATACTATAGCGCGCTATTTAGAACACTGAGAAATACACATTCTTACAGAGATATTAATTATTCATTCATGAGGAGCCGAAATAAAATAATTTAGAACGCTTCAGAGTACTCCGCTTCAATAAATTAATTTAATCTTGCTTTTTATATCCGATCACAAACATACACTCATTTAATCTGCACCAACTGTAACACTAAAATGAAAATGAAATATAATGCATAGTCTATCATGAATCCAATCTTCCTCAAATCAATCACGCAGATAATAACACGCATGCATTAATAGTGCAACATGGCATAAGCAGGAGCTGTCCTTAATTATATACTCATCATGATATCTCAATTTCAAGTAGAGTTTGGTGGAGATGGGGCGCAATAAATGATGCCGTCTTTCGGGTACGCCGGGAACCCCGCTTTGATGCACGCCTTGCTACATGCCTTGGCACATTTTGCTTCCCTGCCGATAACCTTGTTCCGGCACACCCTCATACATTCACAGATGCAATTCTGACCTGCCTCAGCAAGTGGCACAGTCCTGCTTGAGAGGAGAACAAGTGTCAAGATGGAGATCAGACTCACACTCATACCAACTATCGTGTGCGCCATCTCTTCATCCACTCGTTTCTCTCTATCTGTTTGTTTGTCTGTCTTTCTGTCTATGTCTACCTCTTCTCATTTTATACTTTCTTCTGTTGGTTCTGAGGTGGGAGGAGGTTTCAAAACTTGTTTCATGGGTTTACAGGAAGGGACAAAGTGAGCTTCTAATCCGTTTAGATTTGCACTCTGTTATTGAGTTGGTGAGGTGGATTGGATAGGATAGTGATAGGATCTATTGAGTTCTTAAAATAGCTAAATGGGGTTGAAAACAACTTCCTAAAATTTAATAGACACCATGCATATATAATTCAAATTAACTGGAGTTGGGCTATTGCATTTTGGGAAATAAAACTTTTGTTTTAATTCGCATTCATATTTTGCGATTTTGAAGTTCAACCTTCGATCCGAATTGTTTAACACAATCTTCATATTTAAATGTACTTGAAGACCAAATTTTATATTTTGTGAAACTTTTTTACTATTTTTTTATTATCATGATCTTCACATTTTGCCCATATTTTTTTACTATTTTTTGAAAGAGAAAACATGATTTTTTTCAAGAGATTCTCGACCATAAGAAACAATAATATTCTAACTAGCTATCTCAAAAAATTATAAATTTAGTCTTCATTACATTTTTGAATGATTCATATTGATTTTTTGAACTTTAAAATCACAAAATATAAATGCAAATAAAAACAAATGTTTTAATTCTCAAAGTACAATAGTCCAACTCACAACTGATATACACACACACACACATATCAAAATGTTTGTTCCGGAGATGTGGTGTAACCAATTGGTTTTTCGATTTTCAAAGTTCAAATGGTTGATCCAAACCATTATATGTGATCTCTACATGAAAATTGCTTGGAGACCAAATTTTATATTTTTTGGAAATTATTTACTATTTATTAAGTCAGTTCTAAAATCACTAATTTTAATAAACAATGAAGGTCTTCTAGAACATTAAAAATTGATTTTTAAACTAGCTTAATAAATAGTAAAGAGTTTCCAAAAATGTAAATTTAGTCTCCAAGCATATTTTTTTTATAGATTGAATGTTGAACAGTTTAGATCGACCATTTAAACTTCAAAAATGTAAAAATTGAAGCATTTGTTCCACAACCAAAGAATAAACGTTTTGATGTTAGCTAACCTAGCTCTATGTATGTATGTATGTATGTATGTATGTATGTATGTATGTATGTATGTATGTATGTATGTATGTATGTATGTATGTATGTATGTATGTATGTATGTATATGTGTGTGTATTTAAAGGGTAATTGCACGTTGACAATATTATAATTGTTAGCTAATCTCAGGCACAATTAATTATATTAAACAACTAAAGAATATTTATCATAAAATTCAGATTTACAGTTGAGCGTGATTACCAAAACATATGGTGTGTTGAGTCTGACATTATGCTATTTTAGTCGTAATGACATTGGCTTCAAAATATATAGATTTCAAACAATGAATTCAAACTAATCTACTTTATAAGTGATGCATTTATATACAAAATTTATAAATTTTCTAATTTATCTTGTATGAAGTCAAATGGTAAAAAAAAAATTATTGAGTTAATTTCAATGCATTTATTTTTCATTATTTTTTGACTACTTGATTTCATACGATGAAATCGAAAATTTATAATTTTTTTAATATAATTACATCACTTGTGAATTAAATCAGTTTGAACAGTTTGAATTCGTTTGAATTATATTTAATAAATTTTGATGTCATGTCATCCTTATAGTTGAAAATAACACTTGTATGCCAAGGTTTCAAAAAAGAAAATAACACTTGTATAATAGTAGTCATATTCGTATGTATTTAATGCACAGAGTAATTAATTAACTGCTTTATCATTCATAAACGATTCGTACTCCTCAATAGTCTGAATTTTGTAATCTTCATGATCAACCAATATACATTTATGCATGGAATAGTTTGCGCAGACAATTAACTATATATAAATTCAACAAATAATCTATATAGATGTATTTTAAGCTCACTTTCTATTGAAGTGAACAGAATGTCCTGAAGAAATTAAATGTCAAATCATTTCATCATTGTCAACAAATCTATTCATTATATATACCATCCACATCATTAATTTTCACAAATTGCATGATGATATTATTATGGCCAACTAAATACTTCACCTTAATGATGCCGGAATAACCAATAATTGTAGTATAGGCCATACATATATATTTCGAAATCCAAAACTGCGAATAAATTTCTAAAGTTGACCCCCGGTGTCCAAGTAGTGGTGGAATAATTAAAATGATGTTATTAAAGACTCTGATTGGGATGCAAGATAATTCAACTTAATTGTATGCATTAGTCGTACGATTTGCAAATAACAACAAATAAATGACCCTCGCAGGTAATTCCCCTTGAATTACATCCAAGTGTCTTATATATAATGAGAGGCAATAATACCTAATTCACCTTGTGTTAGCCCCACGTACCGTTTACATATTCATGCATGTGTCTGATTATTGACCCTTACTGTACAATTAATGAGGAACACTGAGAGGCAATATAACTGGATTCATCTTGTATTAGCCCCACCGTTTACATATCCATGTGTCTGATTATTGACCCTTGCTGTACAATGAGAGGCAATATAACTTAGTTCACCTTGTATTAGCCCCACCGTTTACAATGAGAGGCAATATTATAACCCAATTCACCTGTTACATTTTGATGTTATGAAGTATCATATTAACATGAATAAATTAGTGATAAATTAATTATGTGTATGTTTTATTTAAAAATTTATGTAGAACTAACAAATGATCAATTAATTGTCTATATTTTTTATCTAAGAAAATAAATATAGAACAACTTACCTCATGAAATAATACAAAATAGATTGAATGACAATAGAGCCATTCAATAAATTGGTGCTAAAAAAATGCACCCCTTTCTTCCTGTACAGTTTTTCTAAACTCTACTCGAAATTTGTCATAAAAATAATTATTGACTACGATAAATATAGGAAAGGTTAACCACGATGAAATCAACAGTATTGGAGTCATTACTTGGGATGTATTGAAGAAAATAAGTCACATCGTCATCACGTTACTAGTGTTGTGAAAACGGGTCGGGTCCCCTCGGTCCGAATCCGTCCGGGTCACGGATTCCGCGGTCCTCGGATCCGGTCGATCTATGGGTTCGGCCGGGTCAGGTCGGGCTGGCGGGTACTATTTGGGAGAGTTGGATCAAATTCTTGCTAGACTCTTGGTTCAAAATTAGCACGGGTCGGTCCGGGTCAAGTGCGGGTCAGATCTGAGTCGGGGCTAGGGATTTCTAGGGGTTTCTGATAAGCATAAATTATATACACATTTAATCTAGATTTTATCATAAAATGACCTCAAATATCTTGTATTTTTAATATAAAGTGATTTAAATATACCTAGAATCAAGCTACTGCGGTTGTTTGGCTTTTCATTGCAGGAAATGATGAAAAATGGCGAAAATACCTTCCAGTGCGGATAAAATCACCCGCAGTGCGGATCAGAGCAGCCGCACTGAGTACTTAGCCGCATTTCCAACATTCAAGTGCTGCGCAGGAAAAAGTCCGAGCCTAGTGTGGATGAACTTCCATCCGCAGTGCGGATGAGCCCAGCCGCACTCAATACTTGGCCGATTTCAGGACCTTTAGGAAAGCAGAAACCACCCGCAGTGCGGATGAGCCATCCGCACTGTCATCCGCATTCAACTAATTCCCAGAAATTAAATAAGGATCATCCATCCGCACTGGAGCCGCAGAAAGCCAAATTTACACGGTTTCAACGCGGTTTCTATTTTTGGCACTTCATGGACGCGTTTTACAGCCAAATATGGACAAGGCATCCTGGGAAACAATCCAAATATAACACCCACTAAATCCACTTCCTAGCCTCTTAATTGGGCATGATCCTTGGCTATAAAAGAGGGGGTTTATTCTCCATTCAAGGCATCTCATCTCTTCCCATCTCTCACATCTCTTCCTCTTTCATTCTCTCTCTATACACAATACTTAGCGATAAATTCTGGAGAAAAGGAAAGCTTTCAAGGAAGGAGAAGAAGGGTTTCCTGAGCAAGAAGTCGGCAAGATAGAGGTTTTTGATTTGTCAAAGGGTGTAATTACTTCCTTTATTTCATTTCTTCTTACTTTGCCAATTTTTGTAATGGATCTCTCCATGAGGGAGTAGATCTCTCTCTAGGGGTCTAGGTCAATGCATGAACTTGTTTGATTCTATTTTATTCGGTTATTTGTTTTTATTATGATTGTTTTATGGGATTTGATTGTTAATTTCTGTGATTTATCATTTGTGTTGATTACATAGTTTAGTACTTGAAATCGCGGTAGTCCCGCTTTGGAATCGGTTTGTTAAGCAAAAGATCCAAAGAAGTTAGGATGAGAGGAGAGTACCAAATTATGAACACAAATATCTTAGGTTTTAGGTTAGAAGCGACCGTACTTTGATACCTATAACCGGAACTATAGAAATTAAGGGTTAGGGTTTGGTGAAGAACGACCGTGAAGTCAAACCCCTACTTAGGACACCTATATTGATTAAGTAATTAGTCAATATAGGCTAACAAGAGCTTAATGGGTCTAGATAATTAGGGTGAAGAACGACCGTGAAGTCCGAAATTATCTAGGCACGTTATTAATTCACGACCGTGACCCTTTTTAACACTTTAGGTTAGAAACCTCATCAAATCATACATGAATTCAAACAAATACCGAATAAATAGAGTTAGCAAGGGATTGTAGACCAAAGACCCCTAGATCTCTAAATCTTGAAAGCAAATCAATTCCTTTCTCACTGCTGGAAAATATGGAATCAGGATCGGTTATATACGCATATCAGTATCGGAATACAACCGATCCTGATGAAGGCGATACTGATACTATCAGGATCGGTTGTTGAAACAACCGATCCTGATAATAACTATCAGGAACGGTTGTTTATAAACAACCGATTCTGATAATAACTATCAGGAACGGTTGTTTATAAACAACCGATCCTGATACTATTTTTTTTTATTTTTCAAATTTGGTTCTGCAAAAAAAAAAAAAAAAAAAAATGGTATCAGCATCGGTTGTTTATAAACAACCGATGCTGATACCATTTTTTTTTTTTTTTTTTGCAGAACCAAATTTGAAAAAAATAAAATAAAATAGTATCAGCATCGGTTGTTTATAAACAACCGATGCTGATACCATTTTTTTTTTTTTTTTTTTTTGCAGAACCAAATTTGAAAAAAAAAATAGTATCAGGATCGATTGTTTATAAACAACCGATGCTGATACCATTTTTTTTTTTTTTGCAGAACCAAATTTGAAAAAAAAAAAAATAGTATCAGGATCGGTTGTTTATAAACAACCGTTCCTGATACTATTTTTTTTTTCACAAATTAGATAACAGAGAATTAAGACTCCTGATAATAATTATATTTCATAAAACCAGCAGTACAACTCAATTATTGCGTGAATTCCCGCTGTGACGTATATAAATTAAAATACTGTTACCACTTACCAGAAAACACATTGCTATGCAAAACCAAAAAAAAAAAAAACCAGAAAACACCCTTTCGTCCCTCCAAAAACTCCAAATAATTACCTCGAAAAATTAGATTGGACCAGATCTATCTTGTATTTGTGTTTTGTCAATTAAACAATCTAAGAACATTGATGATACATTAATTCACAATAAAGACAATGCAAAACAGTAAAGAAAAACAAACAACTAACCTTTTTTCTAGGGAGATACGAGAGGGATTTGAGAGGATTTGAGAGGGAGATACGGAGACCGAGAGAGACGCTAAGTTGAAAAACAAACAACTCCCCAACATAGGTTGAAAATGAGAGGATTTGAGAGGGAGATACGGAGACCGAGAGAGACGCTAAGTTGAAAATGAGAGGCGCGAAATGAAAATAAGAAGAACCCTAAGCAGGTTATATAGGGAGTTATCATCAGGATCGGTTGTTTATAAACAACCGATCCTGATACTATTTTTTTTTTTCAAATTTGGTTCTGCAAAAAAAAAAAAAATGGTATCAGGATCGCTTGTTTATAAACAACCGATCCTGATACTATTTTTTTTTATTTTTCAAATTTGGTTCTGCAAAAAAAAAAAAAAAAAAAAAAAAAAATGGTATCAGCATCGGTTTATAAACAACCGATGCTAATACCATTTTTTTTTTTTTTTTTTTTTTGCAGAACCAAATTTGAAAAAAAAAAAAATAGTATCAGGATCGGTTGTTTATAAACAACCGTTCCTGATACTATTTTTTTTTTTTTTTTTTGTTGCAGAACCAAATTTGAAAAAAAAAATAGTATCAGGATCGGTTGTTTATAAACAACCGATCCTGATACTTTTTTTTTTTTTTTTTTTTTGCAGAACCATCTTTGAAAAAAAAATAGTATCAGGATCGGTTCTTAGCTAGGCACCGATCCTAATTATCAAGTATTAGGATCGGTTCTTAGCTAGGAACCGATCCTGATACTTTACAATTAGGATCGGTTCTTAGCTTAGAACCGATCCTGATAGTGCATGTGTTGTGCTTTCATTACCTTTTAGTATCGGTTTTAGTAATAGAACCGATCCAGATAGGTATTAGTATCGGTTGGTTCGTACACCCGATCCAGATAAGCCGATCCTGATTCCTGTTTTTCCACTAGTGTCTTTTACTTTTATTTACAGTTATTGTTTCAAACTCCTTTCTTTTGGGTATTGAACCCAACCTTAGAAATTGTTAGAACAAACCCCCCCCCCCCCCCCCCCATTTTACTTTTATTGCACTTTACTTTATTTTATTTTCTGAAATTTATTACTAAAGTTTAAACTAAGTTTTTATCGTACTCCCTGCGGTTCGACACCTCAAATACTACTTTGATAGAATTGTGCACTTGCAATTTAACTCAAACGTGTGTTAAAGGTTTAAAAAGTACATCATTGTACTGAAACTTTGTGCATACGCTTTTACGCGCATCAGTTTCGGAGGGGGGAGGGGGTTATGAAGGTTCGGGGGGGTTCGGGGGGGGGGGGGGGGGGGGTGTTCAGTGTGGGGGGGGGGGGGGGGGAGGGAGGGGGTTTTGGGAGGTTTCGGGGAGCGAGTCGGGTTTGGTCCGGATCGGAGCTAGTCAGGTCAAGGGTTTGGGCGAGTGTGGTTTACAGGAGTCTAGTTCAAAAAACCGGCCCAAATCCTTGCTAGACCCGACCCTAAGGTTAGTCCAGTAAGTCCGGGCCGGTCCGGGAATCTAGCTAGTGTCGAGGCGGTTTGACCGAGTCGGATCTGACCCGATTGGGATTTTTCAAACCACTACACGTTACTGTACGGGTACGTCACATCACGGATGTCATATCATACGTGATGTGTGCTCTTTATCATTTTAGTAAAATAACATCACGCAAACTAATCCGATCATATTACGGCGCACATGACCAATTTTGTCAACATTTTTTTTCTTTATTCTAACTTATTTTGTAATAGTTTTTATTTTTATTTTTAGTATGTTTTTTGTTATTTCTTATGAATTAACTAAAACTTGAAAAAAAAATATTAAACATGATCAGTCTACACATCATGTTTGATCATATTACGTATGGTTCTACTTGAAAAAAAATATATTAAATATGATCAGTTATATCCAGTGTTTTAATATTCGGTCTATTCGGCTGAATATTCAACCGAATATTCGTATTCGGTTGAAAACCGAATAGGAAATGAGTATTCGGTCCAATATTCGATTTTGAATATTCGGCCGAATATATTTTTCCGTATATTATCTATTCGGCCGAATATTTCCGAATAGAGAATAAGAATCCGAATAAGAACCGAATATTTCCGAATATGAACCGAATATTTCCGAATAGAGAATAAGAATCTGAATAAGAACCGAATATGTTATAATTTCATTTATTTAAGTTTGAACTTATGTTTTATTTATGCTTATTTGTAGTTTTGTAATTTGTACTGTGAGTTGTTAACTTGTTCTAACTTGTGTTATGTTTTATTTATATTTATTTGTAATGTTTATCTATGTTTATTAGAGTTAATACCTATGATTTTTCATTTGAAAATTCGAATATATAAATCCGAATAAAAATCCGAATATTCGGCCGCATACTGTATATGCGGTATTCGGTGGCTTTCCGAATACTGAATATTAAAACACTGGTTATGTCACGTTTGATCATGTCAGATATGATCACAACATGACCACACATGAGATAACTATATTTTATGACGTGATTGTCCTATACTATTTATAACTATATTTTATGACGTGATTGTCCTATACTATTTTGATCACGTCACGTGCCACAATCAAATCTCAGCATATTAGTACCGTCACAACTTGATACGGATTCGGAGTCAACGGCACTCAAATCAATTTTCATTTCCAGTTTCAGTGCGAATCTCACCGTTTGGTATTTTTTTTTTTTTTTTTTAGGGATAACCTGTAGGCATTGATTATTATTAAAATTAAAGAAAGAGATTACATCAAAAGGAGTTCAAAAAGGAGAAAAGAAATTAAAATTAAAACCCTACTATAGAAATCACCGTTCGTTTGATAACGGAAAAGTAATATAAGAGCCGCCTTGCATTTTTTTATTGGCCTTACTAAACCAAAATCAAAATTTCCAAGTTGTTTGCCAACAAAAAAATCCAAGTTACAGAAACCGTTGCAGATCAATGAAGTGCATGCTTCTTATCAGGTTATTTTTAGTATGGTCTCACAAATAATTATTAGGTTTTAATTATGGTGTCTCACAAACCTTTTGTTTTGATATCGTGATATGCGTCAAAGTTTACATTACATCACCATCTGGCACACAAAGTAATATTAAAAAGAACGATCCGTGAACACTATAATTAGAAAAGGCGCGCGCGCGCGCACACACACATACCCCATTATTAATCTATCGTAACATATTTTTTTCTAATTTTTGAAATATATGATAATTTCATATTTAGCAAAAAGAAATTTGAAAGAAATAACTTCCTAACTTTAAGGATAATAAATTATGAATATTCATTCGCTGACTTTTCGTTTCCAATTTTATATTGAGCTTTGATTCTAATTTCTAAGTTAACAATGAAACTTTTAATTAATTCTAAAAATGAAAATGTTCTAAAATTTAATTTATGTTATTTCTACTACAACTATATTTATCTTAATTCTATTTTTATTGATGCAGATGTTTTAATAATTTTATTTGAGCTGATAAAGTTTCACGAGTAAATATAACATCGTGTCTAGTTGTAAATATCAAGAAATTGTAAAGAATCTAACATTAAAGCGTAAAAAAAAAAATCTGTCACGAATCAAATTCAGGTCAAGATCAAATTAGCTCTACTTTTGAAATTCGGATCCAAGGTGGTAATTGGTTCCGATCGGATCTTGTCCCCGACATTGTAGGACCCATAACCATAAGATAAGAACTGATTCGACCCGGTAAATATGCTCCAAACCCGGTAGATTCTCTGATTCCCCTTCCCACCGAAAAAAGATTCGGATTCCTGTTCGCGTAATCCCGCGTAACTCGCATCTCCTTTCCTTTAATTAACCACAGACTTAATAAACGAAGGCTCTCCCAACCCAAATTATAAACCAAGTCCCCACAAATTTCCTCCCCAACCAATTGCGAGCCGTCAAATCAGGCGGCCGAATGAAAGGAGAGGAAAATTAAAAATAAAAATAAATCTCAATTTCTTCTCCGCTCGTCTAATTAGATTCGACTTTCCTATTTCAATTTTTATTGCCTAATCCTCCTCCTCAAGCGTACGGGAATTCACCTCCGATCGGATCGGTTGATCGGGCGAAGCTGAATTCTCTCCAATCGCTTGCCTCCGTTTGATGAGTCTTTTCCTCGCCGGGGCCGATTCCGACACCGAGCCCCAACTTAGCGTCTCCCGCGATCGATGGGATAAGGGCTCCATCAAATTGGGCGAATTGGGATCAGGTATTTTGGGGTTTTGGATTGGAAACCCTAAAGTCGATTTCTTAGCACGAGGAATCGGGGTTTCGGGACTACGGGGCGATGGATTCTTCTCAGGGGTCAACGCTAACATCAGCGGCGGCGAATGTTGACGTGTGCGTACTCGATTTGGTGCCCGTGTATGTCAAGGAGCTCATAGCTGGAGGCGCAGCTGGTGCTTTCTCCAAAACGGCGGTGGCTCCGCTGGAGCGGGTTAAGATTCTGCTACAGGTATGTCGTATTGATCCATTGTTTGGTTTTCTTGAAATTTTTTAATTTGTATTTTGATTAAAGATCATTCCTTTTTGTGTGGTTCTGATCGTGCCTTGACCGCATGGCTTTGTTGCCTTAAATTTCTTTTTAACCCTTTGCAATTCAACTTCTAATTGGAGTGCATTGGGTGGGATGTCTCAACCTAATTTCTGGTCAAAAACACCAATAGGTATATACACCTCTAATCAATAGGTATATACACCTCTAATCAATATCTAGATTAAATCTCTAATTGATTTCTGCTAACAAAATAGAATGCAACAGATTCTCAAAACATTCTCTTTTCCATTTACATTATTTTGCTTTGGTACAGACAAGAAGAAAGCATTCCCTATTTACTTTCAATATTTAATACTTTGTTGTAGACGAGGACTCAAGAATATAGGTCTCTTGGAGTTTTTCAAACTCTCAGAAGATTAAAGCAAACAGAAGGCGTTCTTGGTTTTTACAAGTAAGTTCCTTTCGTTCTTCTTTTTATTTTTCTTTGGTGTTAGCAACACCTTTTATTTAACCACTTTTTGAAAAAAAAAAAAAAAACCTGCATCACTTAGTGCTTGCATTTATAGGCAAACATATCTTTGTTTGTTTGCAAACTACTTGCCGCTGTTGAAACCAAAATTTACACCTTGTTTGGATGGAGAGTAGAGGAAGGAAGGGAAGGGAATGGAATGGAATAGAAAGGAAGATTAACATATTTAACTTCTTCATGTTTGGATGATTAATGAGGGAAAATAAATTTAATTTTCATTTCCGTCTTATTTCTTGTTTGGTTGATTAAAATTTAGAAGGTTAATGAGAAATTCAGTGGCTGTTCTAGAATTGTGACAAAAA
This sequence comes from Carex rostrata, assembly GCF_964058835.1. Taxonomy (NCBI): domain Eukaryota; kingdom Viridiplantae; phylum Streptophyta; class Magnoliopsida; order Poales; family Cyperaceae; genus Carex; species Carex rostrata. The sequence continues at coordinate 4,521,948 of NC_135948.1, read as the reverse complement.
ACTTGTATGAGAATTATACAGGTAAGATATAAGGTTGCATTTGTATTATTTTTTCTAAAAATATTTGCAACAAAATTTCTTTCCATCTGTTACACCCCAAATTGGGAGGGAAACCTTTCGACGGAATTTTGTGAACCAAACACGATTCGACAGAAAGTTTTCTTTCCTTTCCGTTCCCTCCCTTTCTCTACTCTCCATCCAAACAAGGTGTTAGTAGAAATGCTCTTTCCTTTTCCTACTTCGAGTAAGTGGTCGCCTACAATCATACAGAGAGAGAAAATAAATGGGCAGAGAACAAATGTAAAAAAAAAGGACAAAGCTCGATCAGATTGACCGTAACCGAGCAATTTGTGGCAACAGCACACTGGCCGCCACAGTCAATAAGATCACAGTAAAGGTACTGCTGACCCTCAGCACTGAAGGGTCCGTTACATATGACTCCTTTGATTGGAGCTTCAGCACAGACAAGTTGCTGCTCTCTAGTTGCAGCAAGACGAGTTGCTGTAATGGGAGCTTCAGCAACTTACTGAGAGTGAAGAGCCAAAGAGGGAGATGGAGGGAGGTGAGGGGGGAGAGATAGAGGTGCTCATCTCCACCCCGCCCTCCTGTTTGTTTCCAGCAGAAAGAAATGATCAATTTGCCCCCCTCCTCTTCCTGTTTGTTGCCAGTAGTAAGAAATGATCAATTCGCATTGGAGCTTTTTGTCTTGACTCAAGTAACAGTCCATACTGCTGGAAACCCAACATGTACACCTGCTTATTTGATTTCAGGACAAAACAGTGTATGATGATATTATTAACATTTAGCACGATATAACTCTTCTGTCTCAATGATCTGAAGGTAAAAGGTGGGTTTTGCATTGCTGGGTGTGAGGTGTCAGTTTCAAATATAAGAAATATTGGTGAATGCACAAAGTACAGTAATAAATTCTGAACCTCATCACATGATCACATCTAAATTCTAAATAACAACGACATGTATTTGTTATTTGATTTCTGCAGAGGAAATGGTGCTAGTGTGCTTCGGATAGCCCCATATGCGGCATTACACTACATGACATATGAGAGATACCGGTGCTATTTACTGAATAACTACTCTTCTTACCTCGGTACTGGCCCCTTTGTGGATCTCTTGGCTGGATCAGCCTCTGGTGGTACTGCTGTTCTATGTACCTACCCTCTTGATTTGGTTCGCACCAAGCTTGCTTATCAGGTACTCACAAGATTAGTATATTCTGTTTTGTATCAACTAGTTCACATCTACTTACTCGAAGCAAATTAAGCTAAAGATCAAACAGAGATGCATGCTTGTGGATTATCTTTTGTATGGTTAAAATCGACATGTCAATTTGGTTAAAATCAAAGTTTGGCAATATGTGTTATTATTTGCTTAACTTATTTATATAGTGATTAGTGAGGAATATTATGTAGTTGAGTGAGGCTATGGTACCATGCATAGTGCATATTGGTCCGTGCTATGGATCAATATCTCCATTTTCAAAATCCAAACAATCAATCTGAACCGTTCAACATGACCTTCATATAAAAAAGTACAAATTTTAGATTTTTTTTAATATTTTTATAGATATGTAGAAATTCACTTAATCTAAAGATTCTAGACCATTCAAAAATAGTGATTTTCTACCTATCTAAAAAAATAGTAAAAAAAAAAATCTATAAATATAAAATTTAGTCTGCAAGTACATTTTCATATGGAAATCATGTTGAACGGTTCATATCAACTATTTGAACTTTGAAAACAAAAATATTGATCTCACCAATCCGCGCTATGCATAGTACCGTAGCCTTTCTCTGTGTAGTTTGCCTGCTACATGAAACCTTGTGTAATTTGTAAGGAGAGCAGGGAAACTTAATTTTTCGTACTTTGATAGGAAAACTACATCTTATTGTTTAATTTACAATACAGGTTAGAGATCCCGACCAGGGAGGAAAGAATATTATAAGGAGAGTAAGCGCACCTCCAGCTTACACTGGTATTAGAGATGTGTTTAAGCGAGTTTATCAGGAAGGTGGGTTCCGTTCTCTCTATAGGGGAGTGTGCCCCACACTAATAGGTATACTCCCATATGCGGGTCTCAAATTCTACATATATGAAGATCTAAAGGAACAAGTGCCTGAAGAGTACAAGAATTCAGTGACACTGCGTCTCACCTGCGGTGCCTTAGCTGGCTTGTTCGGCCAGACTCTGACTTACCCCTTGGATGTTGTCAGGCGACAAATGCAAGTACGTCTCTTTTCTCGCTATATTATTGAGATTATTTTTGGGTGCAAAAAAAGAACCAGTATTGATGTTTTCTTGTGGAAAAGACTTCCATATTTGCAAAAACCAATATTTGTATGAAACAGATAAATGATCTAAAAAGGTATGCTTCTCTACACATCTTTGGAACTGTTTTTTGGGGGGAAGAAACTTGTCCCCTCTGTTTATCTTTGCACAGATGCTATTTCTTTCATTCAATTTCTCTGAAGTAAACAAGTGGTCGTGATTCAAGATTGCAGTCAAATGAGACAGAATAAGAGGGACAAGAAAAGGGGTAGAAGCAATTAGAAATATAGTATGAATTTAGCACAAGTATTTGAGAGGCCCCAGTGGAAGGTTTGAAATAGTGGCCAATATGATGGGGTTATTGGATCAGGGGGCAATGAGACTATATTATTGAAACCTTTTGTAACAGCCACTTATTTGTCTTTCCTTTTGTTTGCTGAAGTTTTCTATAAAACCGTTATTGTGTTATATTATTCAGGTTCAGAGTCAGAGACTGACAGATCAAGTGGAGGGGCCAAGAATAACTGGTACATTCCAAGGGCTCGCTGCCATTGCTAGAAGCCAGGGATGGAGACAGCTGTTTGCCGGCTTGAGCCTTAACTATATTAAGGTAATTTATATTTTATACTGAATATAATGCCGAGAAAATACAGGAAAAGTTATACTAAAGATTGATAATTGAAGTGCCAAACATGATCTTCCCTAATTAATTATTATCTGAATTCTGAAGGCTATTTTTAAAAAAAAAAAAAAAAAAAAAAAGAGTCAATTCTAAAATATAAGGTTTGAATAATTCTTCTCGTTTTGATGTCTCCTTGCACATACCAAACGTATTGGCTTTTCTGCATTGGTGGATTGAAAAAATTGGCATTCTGCTACTTTTTTATCTCGTTTCATTTCTTTTTGCACTCTTTTTACAAGGTTGTGCCGTCAGTGGCGATTGGTTTCACTTCATATGACATGATGAAGAATGTATTGCGGGTGCCACCTCGTGAGAAGACTAATTCTTCTTCAGCTTCTGCTAGTTAAACCTTATTTAGTATTTCAACTTTGGTATCGATTCTGATGTCATCGTTTTATTTTAGACAACTGCAACAAACTTCTATGAAATAGATTTGTGATACTTGACCTGGTTAATGATATTTTAAGCATACAAAAGAGTGGCTATTTTACCGTCTCTGTGCATGCTCTTAACATGGTTGCGCGTCTTATAATTTTGCAACTAACATTTTGTGAATATTTTGTTGGTTATTTTTTTTATTGTTGGTCTTTCCTGTCTAATTGTATCTTTCAGTGAGTTAGGAACCCCATTTGTTTTTTGTTTTTGTTTTAACAGAATTTGCTTCCATGTTTCGGGGTGGTGGTTTTGCAGCAATAAAAGTGCGAAATGCTGTTAATAAAGCTAATGAATACTGTGTTTAGTACATGGATATTGGCACGTTGCTAAACTGAATATATATGTTCTTTCATATATCTTGGTCTATCTGTCCTTGCTAATTATTTCATTAATTAATGTTTACCTGCATACCATTAATTATCTAAACGTTTCCACGTGTACATTTCAAAGAGAGTGTTTTTTTTTTTTTTTTAATTGCCAAATCCCAGAATTTCACCAACAAATTTTAAACCGCCACCATTAGTACATAATATTTGGGTTGGGCCGTTGGGGTATAACTAATACGGGTATAATTCGCAATATCATACTCCAAAGAGGTGCTGCTGCTACGCCTGACAGCTTGACACACGACATCGATGCTATTGTTTTCTCCTGAATATCTTCGCGTGCGGGTACAAAACTACAGAACACAGATTTACAAATGCTAAGTCCACAAGCCATATCTGATATCTCAACATTGTTTAGCATCTGCATTTTATTTTTTTTAAGGTTGCCGGGCGAATTGCGCAAACAACGATTGTATTAATAAACAAATAAAAGTTTTAACATCACTTCAGTTACATCTAATTACACTTAAAATTTCAAAGCGTAAACAAAACAGCAATAAGGAAGAGAAGATGGCTTTTTTTTCGGCTCCTTCCCTTTTTTTATGTGGAACCGTCTCTCTTTTTTTTTTCTTTTTTTTTTGAAATGTCGATTCCTCCTGTGAACCGCGCATGGACCAGAGTGTTCTCTCCATTTCACATTTTGTGTGCACCGTGAGCCGTAAGCGCGGTAGACCAATTAATTGAGCAAAACTCATGCTATAAGCAAGATTTGAACCAGGGACCTGTAGTGTAACAGCTCCTTTACCACTGCACTAGCTCAATTTTGTTATTAGAATGTAGTAGCTCTTATATTTAACATATACAATACACTTTATCCAGAATTTTTTATATTTAATTTATATAATACAAGTATTGAATTAATAATGTAATTAAAATAATAAAAAATAATAGATAATAGGTGTATCGTATCCGTAATTTTAAAAAAATGTCGTATCGCTGTATCGGTATCGTATCGGATACGATACGATACATGTACCCGTATCCATGTAACATAGGTCAACAGATATGTGTCTGGCTTATCGACATATAATATTTTATATAAGGTAAAGATAACAACCAATCGTTTAGCTTAAAATTAGATTGATATATGATTGCTTATTGAGGCGGGATCAAGTTACAACAAGTTACAACATGCATTTTTTACATTTTTAAAGTCCAAATTGTCGATCCAAATTGTTAGATGTGATCTCTACAATAAAGCAAAATTCAATGGTCTGAATTTGACTAGGTTTTGTACTCATCTTAATAAATAGTAAAAAAATTTCAAAAAATGTAAAATTTGGTCTCCAAACACATTTTATTGTAGATATCACATCTAACGGTTTGGATCGACGATTTGGACTTTGAAAATGTAGAAAATACTTGTTGTAACTTGTTGTAACTTTGAAAATTGTTGTATTAATCAACATATAATTTTCTCAAAAGCTTCCCTGTACGCTGAATAATTGACAGGGACCGAGGAGAAAATTATTGAGAACATGAGGCGTCTCGCTTTCCCAATAAAAGGAAACATATCAGAGTATGATGGATAAAGTATGATGGATAAAATAAGGGAAGCAGATCACCTGCTCTCTCAGTCATTGTGGGGGGACCGGGTTTAGGGTTTAGAGGTTTAGGATTTAGGGTTTAGGGGGTCCATCAACAGTGACTCTGGGGCAGAAAATTCACGATTCAATCCCTAAAATAAGTCCTAAATTAAAATTTCTATGCCTAGCTTTTTTATCTTAAATTTAAAGTAGCGGTTCGGTACAATAAATGAAAGATTCAAACACAGTACGACATGAACATTGTTATAGTATATATCCAGCAGAAAATAGCTGGATAAGATAATTGGATCCTCAGGTTTTATTCCTCCGGAAAGATCGTTGTTGTGCATCATACGCGTGTGGCAGATTCTGAATGGCAGGTGATAGATGGATGATTTAAATCTAACGATATTTATTGAAGGGTTTTCCCGTTTTATGTAACTAATTAACTGTACGCTATCTTTTTTTCTGGATAAAGCTGCTCTCTAATTTTAGCACCTACAAAACGAAACTTACCTGGAGCACATTGTATAGCCAATTTTGCAAGACCCTGTGCTCTTTTATTTACTGAAATGTGGTGATACCAGTTCATTGCGGGGCTCATATTTCATTTTCTGAATGCGAATTCTATCCATCTAATCTGCCTCAGAGAATCTCAAATGATCTTTATATCCCCTAAACTATAACACATTTTCAGGACTGCAAAAAAGTAATCTCTGGAAGGAGGGAGAGAGAACATACAAGGAGAAAGAAAGAAATTAGCAGAGATGGCTCGAAACCAAGCCGGTGCGAAGGCAGCAATGATCTTTATACTGGCATTGGTACTTCTCTCAGCCACAGTGATGAAACCAGTGGAGGGGGAAGAGAATTGCTTGTGCGAATGCATGAAAAAATGCCGCGAGAAGATCCAGGGACAAGATAGGCATTGTGCCAAGGAGTGCAACAGAGCTTGCATTGATGCCGGCTTTTCCGGGTACCCGGAAAATGGTATTATCTTTTGCACTCCGAAATCTCCACCTTCGACGCCACCCTCGCCTAGGAAAAATTGAAGATCTCGAGTATATGTGCGTACAACTTAGGCTATATATCCACCGGTATTCGAGCTTTAAATGGCATTGTAACCTTACAATAATTGCTTATCCTTTGTAATTTCTATTACACATTTTACCTTCTTAATGTAATTTCTACAACTTTTACACAGGTTTGCAGTTTTTATTACATATTATATACTGTGCCAGGATGCATGCAGATTGTACAATCTCAGTATATATGTCATTCTTTTCGATTATGGTCATTAGCAGCTCTGGTTGAATTTTTTTGTAGCTGCGGTATATTTATGTTTAAAATGGTTAGACAGGGAAGCTTGGAAACCTTTGATTTCAACATTTTTTAGATATTACACAAATTTCATACCCCTCAATTACTGGAATTATTAATATGTGCAATTGATGTAATCTTCTGTTAGGGGAGTTAGAAATTATTCTATGCTTGGTTAATGTGTGTACAAATATATTTTTGGTGGTTTTATGGTCGTATTTTGCTAAGCATGCATGTGATCAAACCGGTGGTGTCAAATTGAGCAGATATTAGTAATTAATGTTTAAGTACTTTTATAAGGTTCTTCAATCACTTTCAAATACTTTCAAAATGCAAATTTGAGTCGTGCGGATCTCAAAAGAACAGCATATTCGGATTCCAAAAAAAATTAAGAGCACCAAATTTGAACTGTTAAAAATATTGTAACGGTTATGATGAAAAAAAGCACGAACCTGCTTTTCTGAGAAAAGAGCAACGAATTTGGTTTGTTTAGCAGATACCACTCAGTCCCCGATTTTTTTTAAAATACCCAAAAAAAAAAAAATTATTAAGAATAACCAGTTTTTTGGAAGAATTTTAAAAATACCCAAACCGCCAAATTTCCTGGCGGTCCGAAATTTTTTTTTTTTTCTAAAGCTGCACTGCAAATTTTTTTAGGCACCTCAACTTTGCACCTCTGATTAACATAGCAAATCACCTTCAAAAATCATAAAAATTTACCGACATGCAGTCTGGACATGGTAGAATAGGACTGTGAAGTTTCAAACAAAATCTCTGAACAGGTCGTGAGATATAGGCTCTCAAAAATTGCCCGATTTGCTGAATATTTCATTCTGAGTCCAAATTTGCACATCTGGTTAACATAGAAAAACACCTCCAAAAGTCGTAAAAATTTACTGACATGTAGTCTTGACATGGTACAACAGGACTGTGAAGTTTGATACAAAATCTCCGAACAGGTCGTGAGATATCGGCTCTCAAAAATTGCCTGAATTGCTGAATATTTCATTCTGAGTCCAAATTTGCACATCTGGTTAACATAGCAAAACACCTCCAAAAATTGTGAAAATTTATCGACATGTAGTCTTGACATGGTAGAACATGACTGTGAAGTGTGATAAAAAATCTCCGAACAGGTCGTGAGATATCGACTCTCAAAAATTGCCCGAACTGTTGAATATTTCATTATGAGCCCAAATTTGCACATCTGGTTAATAAGTACATGTTTGCATTTTAAAAACAAAAATAGATAACCAGATGATTTTCACGACTTTTGGAGGTGTTTTGCTATGTTAACCAGATGTGCAAATTTGGACTTAGAATGAAATATTCAGCAATTCTGGCAATTTTTGAGAGCCAATATGTCACGACCTGTTCGAAGATTTTGTATGAAACTTCACAGTCCTATTATACCATGTCCAAACTGCATGTCGGTAAATTTTCACTATTTTTGAAGGTGGTTTGCTATGTTAATCAGAGGTGCCTAAAAAAATTTGCAATGCAGATTTTTAAAAAAAAAAAAAAATTCGGACCGCCCGGAAATTTGGCGGTTCGGAATTAAAAAAAAAAAATTTCGGACCGCCAGGAAATTTGGCGGTTCGGTTTGGGCATTTTTAAAATTCTTCCAAAAAACTGGTTATTCTTAATAATTTGTTTTTTTTTGGGATATTTTTAAAAAAATCGGACTGTCCCCCTTCAATTTGGTTCTGACAAATGATTGTATATAAAAATGTGCTATCTGATGTGCTCAATTAAACGAAGGCTTATTCAGGGAGATACAAAAGTAGATGGATGATGCCTGATCTAAAATGGAGAGAATGTATGATGGATGTGTCATAAGCATTCAGAAACAGGGAGTTGGCTACGGTGCTATCCGTAGCATAGAGGGCCTCCATGCAATGGTTTAATATTTGATTTTTCAAAATTCTAAAGATCGATCCGAACCATTTAACATGATTTCCATATGAATATGTACTTGCAAACTAAATTTTACATTTTTTAGAATTTTTTTTTTACTATTCTTTGAAATAAGTATAAGAAAAATCAAATATTGAACATTTTCCAGAAACAGGAAATCAAATAATGATTTGCTGGCCAACCGCGCAGTTTTTTTTTCAGCGGTTTAATATCCAAAAAAAAAAAATTGAGTAAAATTGAGATCGAACAATTTAGTTGTTTAATATTCATGTAAAGTTTCTATGGCTGAAAACGGAGCCGGATAATCCGATCCGTATCCGCTTAATATCCGGATTCGGATAATATTCTAGGGCTGAAAACGGAGCCGGATAATCCGATCCGTATCCGCTTAATATCCGGATTCGGATAATATTCTAATTCACCGGATTCGGATAATATTCTAATTCACTGAATAAGAACCGGATTCGGATACGCCCAATTATCTTGAGAATTGAGTCCGCTTTCTCCAAATGGTGACCTTTTAACTTTTTTGAATTCATCTAGCTCTTCACGTGGGTTGAGAACTTGAAATGTCCAGCTCAGCATCCTTTCACGTGGGATGAAAAGAGAAGTAGAGCTTGGTATATAAATGCCTCACATTGAATTTGATTTTTGTTGTGGGACTAACTTCATCTCTTGACCGGAGCAAATTTTTTATTCTTTCACTGTTTCAAAAGAATGATAAACCAGAGGCGTTAATACTTCAAACAATAGGCATTATTAATTATTTGATTTTGTTTACCTTGTCTTAATTGGTCTTCTATTTCGAATTGATTTCAAACTTTTTTGCTCTCAAGTCTGTGTGACTCAATCATCCGATACGTATTCGTTTCGTATCCGTATTCGAATCCGTATCCGTGAACTATCCGTTCCGTATCCGTTTAAGGCGGATTTGGTTTTGAATTTTGATATCCGTTTACTATCAGTATTCGTATCCGCTCATTATCCGACGGATGCGGATATGGTATCAGCATTATCCGCTCAGTTTTCACCCCTAAAAGTTTCTCTTCCGGATTTTACAATATTATTTTTTGTCACCAAAATAAAAATTAAACCATAACTGATTCTGGGCCGAAATTTTTATTAATATCCAAAATAAATATAAAATTTCAGAAATTATCCAGCTTTTCGCGTTATTTCGAAATCTACTCAATCGCAAAAAAAAATTGCGATTTTAGACTGAATTACCACAAAAAAAATTTGCGGTTTCAAAAAAAAAGAAATGCAAAAGGTTTTTGCGGTTTTAAATTTTTTGCATTTTTCAACTTTTTTATTTAAATAGAAATATTTATAATTTATTTATTTTTTATTGAAATATTTAATATATTTATTTGAAAATAGATGGAATATTATATAATTTGATTTATTAGAAAGACTGTTACAAATAATCCGGATCAACATTTTTCATTTAGGATTTTTTGTAGTTGTAAGAAAAAATTAATATATTTCTTTATGAGTTATTGGAAAAAAAAATTGTTTGGATTCTGAGTTATTGATCCCGGTTTAAAAGTCACTTATAGGTAATACAAAAAATATTGTGATCCTTCTAGTACATTTAATTTATAAAAAATTGTATCTATTTTGAGAATTAATTTTAAATAACTTAAATAACCAAACCCGAATAATTCATTTGTCACTATAATTATAAGTTATCATTATGTTAACAATTTTGAGTTGTGATATAAGTTGGATTCCTACATTATTTGAGATTCGAATCTAAATAGTTGGCGAATTAATTTTGGAAGAATTATACCCAGCTTGAGTGTGATTTGAATAAGATTCGGACTGAACAGTTTGATTTGTTTCAAAACGAACAAATTACACACAAATCAAATTCAAATTGAATCACGAACTACAAATTTTTTTTTTCCCACTCCTAGCTTCTATTGCCATTTATTATACAGATCTAATTCATCGACCTAACTTTAAACTGAGGCCTAGTTTTATTATACAGATCTAAATCATCGACCGTTTAAAATGAGGCCTAGTTAAGCCATCTAACTAAATTAGGTTCTACGGCTAATGAAAGACCTAAACCAATCATTCAATAGTTCAAGTCTTCGGTCTACACGAATTAATGTTTAAATTAAGAAATGGCAGGGGCCGCGCGAACGCGTACCCCCTCTATCACAAATTACGACGTCCACTCTGCCACTTGGGCAGATGGTAGGCCAGGGCTCCCACCAAGTGCAATGTGGGCCCCTAGCCTAGGTCATGAGCCTTGTTGATCGCTCATTGACCCCGTCCAGGTAAGTACCTCACAACGTCGCACCCCTCCCCTTTTTTATAACCCCTGCTCCGCTCCTGCCTTTACTACGCAGTCTTGTGGGACTAAACAATCTAACGGAGTAAGAACCGGATTGCGCTCTTTTGGGCATCCATATCTGCTTCGACTCCATCATCTATACCGTCTATTGAAATGAACGGTTTGGATTAGATTCTTTATTTCTCCCTGCGGTCCCATTGCTCGCGCTCTATTGTTCCCTTCTTTTCTTGTTTCTTTTCTCATTAGTATTAACCGGATCGAGCTCTCTGAAATACTCGAAATTCTCTAAAATTGTTCCGTTAATTGCTAGTAAAAACCTGGTTCTAGGAAATTTCCTTCTCGAATGTTATCATTGTACTAGTGTCGTACCTTTGAATTTAATTACCTATATGCGCCAGTGTATACTTGTATTTGAAGTTCTAATAACTCTTTTTGTATATTCGGATTGAAGCTCTGTTGTGGAAATCAGTTGATTTGTTTCCAACTAATTTGATATAATTTTCATATTTTGTTGATTGATAGGTATGAAAAGAAATTGGGTGTGATTTCAGATTATATGAAAATTGAATTTCTATGCCATTATGGATTATATAAATATAATTTTCTTTTGTTATTTAAATAATATTTGATGGAACAATTGGGAGGAAGATAAATTAGTGTTGCATATAATGCCAGGATTTTAATGCCCGGTAGGTGCTTGACAAATTGGCTGAATTAAAGGAAGAAGTCAATTTTTTTACCTTTTGTTTTTTAAGTTCCAAATTCAACTTAAATATGAATCACCAGCACATGTATTATAATTTGAATCCACAGCATCTCTTAAAATGAACATTCTAAGAAAAATCACTCCAAACTAGAGCTGTACAAAATTGCTCGAACTCGCAACTCGCTCGTTAATGGATTGCTTTAACTCGCTCATTTACAACTCGAGTTGGCTGACTCATTTAATAAATGAGCTGAGCTCAACTCGCTTATTTATAACTTGCTCATTTATAACCTATGTTGCATGGATACGGGTGTCGTATCGGATACGAGTGTCGTATTCGAATACGATACGAATACGGAGATACGGCAATTTTCAAAAATCAAGGATACGATACGTCTATTATATATATTATTATATTAATTATATTATTAATTTAAACTTGTATTAGGTATAACAAATTCGGGAGTATACAATAAATACATTAGTTACTAGATATGAACAACAAAACCCAACTAGCGCAGTGGTTGAGTACTATGTGTGTCAGACCAAAGCACCCAAGTTTGATCCCTGGCGCTAGAAATACATTTTGGCGCGGTCCATGCGCGGTGCACGGTGCACAGATTTGGGCAGTGCATGCGCGGTTCACAGCTTCTACACTAGAAAATTGTTTGGATCTGCGAAATCAGCGTATCCCAACCGTATCCACGCGTGTTGGAGGCGTATCGCTGCAAGTCAACCCGTATCAGAGACCGTATCATGAGAGTAAGGATACGCCACGTAGGCCGATACGCCAGATGGTGTATCGGACACGTATCGGGTGCGTATCCGTATCCGATACGGATACGGATCCAATAGAGGCATATCAGAGTAACATAGTTTATAACTCAACTTATGTAATTAGAGTATAATGTAGGGGGACGGGTGAAGAGAAAGGGTTACTGTGGCTATTAGTGTAATTATGAGAATGGCCACAGCCTCTATCATTTCAAAAACAATTTTGTAAATCAACTTTTATCAATATATTTGTTGACGGCAATTGCCGTCAACCGTCAAAAAAAAAGTTATTGTTTGCTTTGAGTTGACATATTATCTCTGTGTTAGATTGTATTACTAGGTCATTTCAATTGTTTGTGTATAGATAAACACATATTAGTGTATAACAAATTAACAATATCTAAGAATTTACTCGTTAAACAAGTCATAAATGAGTTGCGAGTCAACTCGAGTTTATAACGAGCTGAGTTCGAGTTGGCTCTACAGCTCGTTATTACCATCCCAACTCAAGTTGACTCTACAGCTCGTTATTACCATCCCAACTCGTTTATTAAATAAGCTGAATTCGAATTGGAGGTAACTCGCTCAAACTCAGCTCATTTACAGCCCTACTCCAAACTTTAACACCACATATATATCCAGCATTCAAACAGAACACCAAGGGCATTTTCAGAAAATGATAATAAAAATGCAACACATTTACATCCTGTAGTACTGTGTACCGACAGAGCATAAGTTATGCTTTCTATTAACCTGAAAGTTCATATAAAAAATCTATAGAAGAGTTAAAATTAGGGATAGTAATTTCAATTAGAGAAATTTGCTCCATAATAAAAAATATATATAGCAAGGTGACCATTCCCAGAGATTTGGACTGCTAAAGTGCCACAAAGGCACAAACAGTAAAGATATTTCTATATTTTTTTTGCAAGATCGGATTCTGACAAGGGAAGTGCCAGAGCGAAGGCAAATCCATTGCCAAAAAGAATGTGCCGTGTCCTGTGTCCTGATTGCCCACTGGAAACATCATCCCATATTCTCATCTGTTTTTTCATTGCCGATTTGCAACAAGAGTTTGGGCGAGGGTACAGACTACAGAGAACAACAGGGGTCAATTTGCTTATTGTCAGAGAGGGAACAATAGAAACATGGAGTGAATCTCTGACAGACCTAAGGGCGATGGGGAGTTGGGGACTCCGAGATATAGCATAGGCTCGCTATGGTTCATGTGCACATGCTGGCACCTATGGTTGTAGCATAATAACTTTCCAAAGCAGTACTGGTACCACCTGAAATAGTAGCGGAGTGGGTCATACTTACAGGCTGGATGTGGCATAGATTTTGCCAGGGGGGATTGGATAGTAGTAGATACCTGATGCTCAAGGACTGAATGTAATTAGGATCCCTGAAGATTGTAAGGAGCATGTAAATATTTACTTTATGTTCAATAAAAATTTCAAGGTTAACCACTCAAAAAAAAAAAAAAAAAATATATATATATATATATATATATACATATATCCATTATTATATTATGCACGTAGTTGTCCTGATCCGTCAACGGCTGAGATTGGAAGATCAATTTTCGAATTGAATATCAGCCCTCCAATTATATAATTTGTCTTCTTTTTATTAAATACATATATTTTAGAGTAAAGCTAGAGTGTGATATGCTCACCAAGAGGGTTTTGTGAGCACAACTTCAAAAGTATATTAGATTGACTTCAAACATCGAATTCAAACCGTTGAAATCCATGTACTTCATGAGTGATGCATGTACATGCAAAATTTTAAAAGTTTCAATTTTATTTAATACAAGAACAAGCGGCCAAAGAAATGATAAAAATTGAATATATAAAACAACTTATAAATTAACTTATAAAAGGTTCATTCCTTTGACCGCTTGACCTTGTAGCAAATAAACTTAAAACTTTTAAAATTATGCGTGTACATGCATCACTCATGACGTACATTGATTTCAACGCTTGGATTCAATGTTTGAAGTCGATCTGATATACTGTTGAAGTTGTCCTCACCAAACCCTCTTGGTGAGCACATCACACCCTAGCTTTACTCTATATTTTATGTGTAGAAATCTAAATTTAGTTAAAAACATACTCGTCACATAAACTGCTACATAATTTATCACAATCAAAATTGAATGAATGCTAGATCTATTTCCTTATTTCTCCTTACATCTACCTCTAATTCCTGCAATTAAATTATTTCCTTATTTTTCTGTTTTCTCCATTTTGTTTTTCATCTTCCTCTATAGTTTCGACTATAAAAATAGAAACAATCGTATCTTTCAATGGTGTTTGGACTGATCTCGTGTCCGAATGATATTTTATATTATTCAAATTTGGACACTTTATATAGTTCGATTTAGCGACTTAGATAGATGTGGTAAGAAATAAAATTTTATACTATTTGTATTGAACAGTTAACTTTTATATTTTTATTGAAGAACTGGACAGGTCCATTACATCTATTCAAAGGAAAGTAAAAATAAAAAATAATAATTTCAAATAATTTAAGAAAAGGAAAGTTAAAAAAAATATATAAGTAACAGTACATTTTGTATCTTAAGAAGAAATCAAAAATTACAGTGAAACTGAGAATTTGCGTATAAGAATTTTGATGTGCCGAAAAGAGTGGACCTTATTGTTATACTTAGGGGCACCTCTAATTGCTCAAAAAATGAAATTAAATTGCAATTGAAAGTAAATATATGAGTTTAGAGAAATTTGACACGCGGGATGATAACGGAGTTCGGCAAAACAAAGGCCTACGTCTCCGGGACTTCACAACCTTGTGTGGTACGCCTTTCTATTACCCAATACGAAAGGATTACAACTTGTGAACCGTTGAGCCCTTACACACCAAGCGGGAAGTCAAACGGCCAACTCAAAGAGATGAGAACAAGGTCTCGATTGTCTAGAAACACTCAATAGATCACTCTAACCTAATCTATATCAAGATTAGTGAAGTAGGTTTGAGGT
Source organism: Carex rostrata (assembly GCF_964058835.1). Classification (NCBI taxonomy): domain Eukaryota; kingdom Viridiplantae; phylum Streptophyta; class Magnoliopsida; order Poales; family Cyperaceae; genus Carex; species Carex rostrata. The sequence goes on along the minus strand of NC_135948.1, from coordinate 4,506,612 downwards.
TGCTTGAGGGATTTTGAAGTTTTAAGCTCTTACAACAATGGAGTAGGCTAAGCTCTCAGAAAATCGCTTTTAAAATGATTAGGGTCGGCTGAGATTATTTGGGAAGAGATCCCAATCAACTATTTATAGTGTCAGCTCAAAAATGAGTTGTTTGACATAAAACGTTACAACGTTTAGTTCAAATGCGATTTTAGGGTTTTAATTTTCTGACAGCTCAGCAAAACGTTATGACGTTTTAACCTGTAAAAACTTGATCAAAATAGAAGTTCTTTGAAGCTTAAATTTACTTAAAACGTTACAACGTTTTATAAACGTTTAAATTTGAATTTTCAATCTTTGGTACAGCTGTACTTAAAATTCTGACATCCATAAAACGTTACAGCGTTTGTAAAACGTTACACCGTTTCATGTTGGTACTTTACAACTGTGCTTCAGTAGTTCTGTAGCTATTAAACGTTACAACGTTTGTATAACGTTATGACGTTTGTATAACGTTATGACGTTTGTATAACGTTATGACGTTTGTATAACGTTATGACGTTTGTATAACGTCACAACGTTTGTATAACGTTATGACGTTTGTAAAACGTCACAACGTTTGTATAACGTTATAACTTGTTTCTTCTTTTGATCAGTTTGTTGTTTCTGACCAGTATAAAACGTTACAACGTTTTGAAAACGTTACCAACGTTTTATCCCAGTTTAATCAACCTCACACATACTTTACCAAGTTTCTGATTTTACAATTTGTATTCTTGATAAAAGTCTTCGTGATTTCTTCAGTCCAAGCATATTATACTGCAGTTCTTACTCTTCTTAGACCTACATAATCGTAAAATTCAATAATTGTATGTTTTTGCAAATTAGTCAAATAGACGTAAAAGATTATTGTACGAACAACACTTATTTATTTTAGTGCATTAATATTTATATAGGTTAATCTTTCAGAAGTATAATTTCATGTAACTCTGTTGAAAATATTTAATTGTTTGTGCTTCCATTCATTCCTCAATTTTCTCTTCTGAAAATACTATTTTATCAATTTCAACTCTATCTATAAGCATATTAAAAATATAAAAATAATTTTGTAAGTAATAGATTATATGAGGGTAACTAATAAAAATAAATCAAATTAAGAATGAGTGATCAATTGTTGCTCTACAGTCTACAATCAATCAAGATGCAACTTTAGCTTATTAATAAAAATTATTAACTATTTATTACATGCTTTCTGTTGGTTAATTGAGAATTAAAATAGCATATAATGTTGAGCAAATTATAATTACTGAAAGAATAAAGAAACAATCAACACAAGTTAGATTTTTTTTTTAGGTTCACAAGTTAGATTTTTTATTTCTTATCTTCATCTTTATATTTATTTTTAAATTAAAATTGTCACGGATTAACATATGAATTTTGTAATAAAAAAGGAGAATTTGAGAGGTAATGAAAGCCTCCATTTGTTTAGTGTGCAGTTTAGTGTTAAAAAAGAAATAAATAGTTGCCTTGTTTGATTTAAACGGGCCTAAAAAGTTAATTTCTTATTATCACCTATTTACTCAATCGGACAATTAACGAACGCTATGGACGAGATGTGGTCCAAAGGCATCGCACATAAATAGCAAATTTTGTGCTGAGGGAAACAATCATATATTTCCAATCTAGAGAGAAAATAAAAAATATTTAAAACTTTTATGTAGAAAAATTTTCATTGTTAAAATAATTTCCATTAAAAATATATACATAGAAAAAATTCTTACTTAAATCATTTAATTATATCTTTCTTAATTTTGTTTCTTTACAGATTATTTCTCCTCTAAATTGTTTAATAACCTTACTTGTGGAGAAAATTAGATATTAAACCGCAATTATACTTCAACAAATTTTTATGTTATATTTGATCCTTTTTTTTCATTTGTTGTTGTTTCTTTTATTATTTGGATTTTTTTTTTCTATTTGTGTCTTTTATTTTCATTTAAATATATTTTTTTCTAAATTTTGTGTGAATATCAAACAAAAATGCCTCGTCATATTGTATTTTCAATCTTATAATATCTCTCCGTTGCAACGCACGGGCACAATACTAGTATATATATATATAGTAAGGCTACCATACATTATAATGCATAGGCATTTTTGTGCATTGGACTATAAATCACCGGATTCAAAGTCCAAATGACCGATCCAACCCGTTCATCTTGTTCTCCATATTAATATGTGCTTGGAGACCAAATTATATATTTTTTGGAATTTTTTTTACTATTTATTAAGCCACTTTGAAAATCGTTGATCCAACGGTAACAGTAAAATCAAAAGGCACTGTTGGATCAGCGATTTTCAAAGTGGCTTAATAAATAGTAAAAAAATTCCAAAAAAATATATAATTTGGTCTCCAAGCACATATTAATATAAAAAACAAGATGAATGGTTTGGATCGGTTATATATATATAGAGAGAGAGAGTGACTAATGTGCATTCGAATGTATATGGGCCGAAATACATACGATCCATATTATGGAGTACTTGGACTGAAAAAAATCATGAAAACTTTTATCAATAATACAAATTGTAAAATCAGATACTTGGTAAAGTAAGTTTGAGGTTGTTTTAACAGAGGTAAAACGTTGGTAACGTTTTAATTCTGTCAAAAACATTGAAGTAACAGCTTGATCAAACTTAGAAACAACTTAAAACTTTGTAACATTTTTACAAAACGTTATAACATTTTAGGATTGTCAGAACTGCTGAAGCACAGCTGTACAGAAACAACTTGAAACATTGTAACGTTTTTACAAAACGTTGTAATGTTTTAGGATTGTCAGAACGATAAATACAGCTGTATCAAATTCAAAATTCAAATTACAAACGTTATAACGTTTCATAAACAGTTACAACGTTTTAATTAAAACTGAGCTTCAAATAATTCCTGTTTTTTATCAAGATTTTACAGAGCAAAACGTTATGTAACGTTTTACAAACGTTGTAACGATTACTAAACTGTCAGAAAATTGAAATCCTAAATCTCATTTTGAACTAAAACGTTACCAACGTTTTAGGCTTAATCACATAGAATTTACAATAAGATTGGAAAAATTTGAGCTTATATAGGCAAAAAAATAAAAAAAATAAAATCAAAGTTATAAAGAGTTACGATATCACTTCATAAATATATCAAATGTCTTATTTTTTGACATACACTCTAAACAAGAAAACTTTTTCTTCACAAAATTATTTAAATCAAAATACTAAGATCTCTCTAAAATAAAAAAAGAGGGGACTGCCCGTGCGGGGGGGGGGGGGGGGAGGGGGGACGGCGGTCCGCTTGTGCTGTGACCCGCCAGTGGGCCTGGCGGTTTGGTGGCATTTCTGGGCTGCTCGTGAGCTTGGCGGTCAAAGTATTTATAAAAAAAAAAAAAAAAAATCGAAAAGCATTTTTAAAATATATATATTTTTTTAGGATATTAATATAAATGACCGCGTAGACTAGGTCTGTGCGCAGATTTTTTTTTTTATTTTGTTGCATGACTTGCATCAAACAAAAATAGTGCGCATATCTAGTCTGCGTAAGTGGCAAGTTATAAATTTTGTATCAAACAGTGGTACGAAATATTAAAGTTTGAGATGACAATTACAAAAATTTCGGACAAACAAGGTGATGATAGTAACAATATTATTGCTTAATATTAGTGGTAATTCATTATTCATATTTATTTCCATAACTAAAATATCTTTTCACTTCATTCCTAAATAATAGAAATAAAAAAAACTACCGTTTAACAGATGAAAAAGAATATTGTTGTTAACCGAACGCACTAAAAAGGTACATTTATTTTTGTAGAACTAGGGTGTTCTTAAGTTCATCAAATCCCATGATGAATTCAAGTCTAAAACTTACGAGTGATGCGTTTAAATTTGTCTACCTTACGAGTGATGCATTTACATGTAAAATTTTTAAACATTCGAATTAATTTAGTATAAAGTAAATCGGTCAAAATTAGAAGCTAAATATATTAATTTTAATACATTCATTTTTTGAACATTTTTTTACCACTTTATTTTATATTAAATTAATTCAAATGTTAAAATTTTTTACATGTAGATGCATCACTCGTGAGATAGACGGATTTCAACGGTTCGAATTCATCATTTAAAACCGATTTGACGGATTTTAGACTTAAATTCACCAAAGAGCTTGATAAACTTAAGAACACCATAGTTCTACTCCATTTATTTTAGGGTACTAGATACATGGCTTTGCCCTTTTTAAATAAAGAAGTCCCTAGTTTCTAGTTTGAAAATCACAAGTGTTCAGTTAAATAAAATATTGCTCTTGATTAATTAGTTCTGCATGCCTCAGTTTTGTTAGCTTATCTGCAAATTATTTTTAATGAATTACTTTTGTGAAATTTCAAAATTATGTACCATAGATGAGTGTAGGACCATCGAAGATGATTTATGGGACCATCAAATAGAGAAATCTGTCTTTTCCTTTTGTTACTAACCTAACCATGATAATTTATTTTATTTTCTCTATTAAGGTTAACAAAACTTCATATATATTATTTACTACTTTTACTTTAAAATTTAGATTTTCTTTACGATGGTTCAAAATTGATATCATATTCCATTTCTTAGTATAAAAAAAATCAGTTTATTGTCCAAGTCATTTTCTTTGCTCTCTCTTATAATGAAAGTTTTTTTTTTTTGTTTCTAGTTTGTTTTAAATTTATTTGATTACAAATTAAGTGATATATGACAAAGTTTGATATTAAAGCGATGAAAAAAATATCGAATTTAAAAGTAGAAGAAGGACAATGACAAAAATAAACTTTAATCGAATTATTCTAAACATTTTTTAATTATTAAATTTCAGTGTATAATTAAATTATTAAGTGAAATCTGGGTTACGAAAGTATAATTTAAATATCTAATTTTTAGGATAAATTTAAAAAAAAAATCAATCAACAATTTTATCATTTTAACCGAATATAATATTAGAGGAAACAAATCTACACATCAATAAAAGAATATGTTATTTGAGAAATAATCTAGCAGAAATATAAAAGTTTATCATCTAAAAAATTAATTATTATTCTAAGTACAATAAAGTATTGGGTGAAATATCAGGAGTTAGGCAAGATACCCACGGAAAAGAAACAACCGGATCGTACTCCATCTCTTTTATTCTCCAGTTAGATCTCCGCCACGATACCCACAAAGAAAAAACAACCAGATCGTGCTCTATTTCGTCTTTTCATTCTCTCCTTTGATCACCAGTTAAGGGACGCATCCTTTTCCACCACCCCACTGTATCCTGTAACAGTTCGTGTCCAGTTTTATATTACTGGAGAAATCCTAAAAAGGTGGTTTTGTCGCTTTGGCGCTCTGGCTGGCGTAGTTTTCTTTCAAATTTCGAAACCTCGAAAGGACAAATCCTGGCGCCTCCTTGTTTTCGCTTAGAAGGCTAGATCCAAGATCGCATTTTTCTAACGAGTGGCGCATGATCTCTTTTCTTCAGTAAGTCCATTTTGTGGGTTCAATTTCTTCGCCGAGATTTCTATTCATTCCTTCGTCGAATTTTATGATCTCCATCCCAAATTTTCCTCTTTACATTATTTGACCAAAAAAGAACCGATTGAAAGAAGCGAATTTGAGTGGAGATGGGGGGATCCGGGAAGTGGATTAAATCGCTCATGAACCTGAAGAAATCTTCAGAAAGAGATAATTACCAGGTACCCCGTTCAATCACTTAATTTTTTTTTTCTAGTTTATCGATTTATCAAAAAAAAAAAAAATTCGTTCTAATTTATTTGTTGCATCTTAGAGATTAATCTAGAGACTTGATTTTTGCTATAAGTTTTCTGCTTACAACTTTTACTTAATTTCAAAAGGTCAGTAGTTGACTGGGAGCATTAAATTTGATAAAATTAGGTCTGGTTATTCTAGTTAAAGGACTTGGATACACACAGACACCCATATTGAAAAGATCAAGTTTTTCAAGCATAGAAACTTCAATCTAAAATTCCAAATAAGAAGTGTTTGCAAAAAACACAAGGTACTGGAAGGTTATAGAAGACGCTTCTGAAAGCAATAATATGAAGTTGGTTCAAATGTTTGTTTAACAGGAAAAATCAATTGATGCAAACAAGGGCAAGATATGGAAGCTGTGGCGAACCTCATCTGGGTCAAGAAGTGGGAGTCGCCGATCAGCATCAGAAGCTGCGTCAGAGACTTCATCAGTGACAGCTGCAGATCCATTGACTTCAGCTGTGGCTGCATTAGTGCGGGCCCCACCACGTGATTTTCATGCTATTAGGCAGGAGTGGGCAGCGGTTCGCATACAGAGTGCCTTTCGTGCATTCCTGGTAAAGTAAAATACACCTCGTATTTTATCATGCTTGCAACTAATGTCCAATGTTTCTTAAACTTGTGATAAGTTCCAAATATTTTGAGATGATAGGACCTATATTATTCAAACTCGTTTAATACATTTTGTAGTAGTCAGTAACAAAAAAGTTAGGATAATAGTTAATGCAGTCATCTGTTGGCTGATTCGACTAGGTTTGACTGTTAAGGTGCTATTTTATATGCAGATAACCCAACAATGATTAGTGTTAATCACCGCTCCAAAAGCAAATATTTGCTATTATTTGTAACACTAGAGAATTGGATTTTATGTATAATATTTTTTCGTTCTCATAAGATAAAGGTTCAAGTTGCTGAGATGCATACTCCTTAATTGAGGACATTGTTACAAATCTAAACATAATCTGAGGATAAATAACCAACTACAATATAATTGTTGTTAAACACTCGTCAGGCAAAGCGAGCATTGAAGGCATTGAAAGGAATTGTGAGAATTCAAGCTCTGGTGCGTGGCCGGCAAGTTAGAAAGCAATTGGCAGTTACACTCAAATGCATGCAAGCACTTGTCAGAGTTCAGGCCAAGGCGCGGGCCCAACGCATGGGGCTAATTTTTAATGAAGAGCCTCCACAGGAGATCAATTGTACCAATGATGATCCCATTAAATTAGCTGAGGTCAGCTCTCGGTATAGTACTATTTTATTTATTTCATAAAACTGAGTATATGAATAGAACACCTGCCTGAGGTTCTGATAAATAAAACACAATGTGAAAAAAAAAAAAGATGAGGGAGTGGAGTTTGATTTAGAATATCAAATTTGTTCTGACCGTGTAAATTGTCAGAAATCTATAAAATGTTATTGGATCATTTTGATAGAATGCCATGAGAACCACTCCCTGCTTTTTTTATATATAAAATATTCTAAATGCTCATGCTATATGTTTCATATTCATGTAAACACAATCCCAGTTGTTCCATGCAAATACAAATGAATAGAGACACTCCTGTGAAAGAACCTTGGTTTGTTAATATGATATTTTTGAAATATGTTTTAGGAAGGATGGTGTGATTGGCGAGGTAGTGTTGATGAAATAAAGGCTAAAATTCAAATGAGGCATGAAGCTGCTATCAAGAGAGAAAGGGCTTTGGCTTATGCTCGATCTTCTCAACTGGTAACTTTTCTATTTTTCAATTATTTGTTTCAAATAACATAATAATGTAAACAATCTTTCTTTTTCTTACTATACCAAGTGTTAAGTATTTAATTTTGTTTTATCTTTAGCAATGGCGGGCAGCTACACCTAATAGGAGGTTGAATTCCCTCAAGCAATGTAACTCAACTAGGCTGCAAGTGAGCCCCAACATGGTTCAGGTCACAAGAAACAATGTCTCCACCCGAGTTGCCGCAAAGCCACCTAATGCAATTCTATCTGCTTGCTCTTCTGACTTCCATTCTTTTGACGAGAGTTCCACTTCCACATCCTCTCTTTTCACGGCAACTCCAGTTGCAGGCAACTACATGAATTTGACCCAGTCAGCCAAGGCAAGAATGAGTGCCAGTAATTCTCAGAGAAAGGCTTTGTCTATTGTTGATTCACAGAGCAGTGGAGGGTCAGATTATCCAGTTACATGCAAGCGTGTAAGTCGACTTGCATTGAATGGAAGGAATATGTCTGGAAGCTTGGATAAAGAAAATTGCAGATTTGAAGAGAGGTTATCTCCATTTATTTAGTTTAGATTAAAAATTGGATAACTTTAGGAGGATGTTAAAAAAAAAAGAGGTAAAAAAAGTAGGAAATGTTTTGTTTGGCAGATTGTATGTACTATCTTTTTCTTTTTCATTTTTCTAATTTATTAGTATTTGTTTGTTGGCATCTGACTCCTGGTTAGATAAATGCTTGTGGTGAATCGATGAATAGAAGTAATGCAAAATTGCTCAAAAGAAAAAAAAAAACAGAGAATTTTTACTTGTCATTTCACTTATTGCACATTTGCACTGGGTTTTTCCGTTTAGTCGAAATGTCAAGGATTAGTGCGTGAAAATAAGAAAATAAATGGGAAAGTATGCTGCAAGTCCAATCTTTTGTCAGGATACCAAAGAAAAAGTGTGAGAGTTATAATTTTTAACATTGTATTTTGCATTCAGCACGCTTAGCTTATTCTTTTTGTCACAAGTTTTTAGTTGTTTAGAAAAACTTGTTTAGAATTTTTCTTTTTCACATTTTTGTTTTATTTTTGCAAATAGAATTTTCAGGATTGTGATTTTGGAGGATTCAAATCACTTGAAATCCCAGATGAATGAACAGTAACCCTGAAATTCTTAGAATTCTGAATCCAACCGTTGAACTATTTCGAGATGCGTGCACAGAAAAATCAGTTGTTCCGAGATTCGTGCACAGAAAAAGTTGAACGGTTGGATTCGGAATTCCAAGAATTTCAGCGGTACTGTTCATGCATTTGAATTTCAGCTGATTTGAATCCGATTTTGGAGGCTCGAATAAAGATATAGGATAATTTTACGGCCTTGATTTCTTACATGGAAAATTGTCAAATAAAAAAAAATTGAAACGAATGCACTGTATTATTTAGTATCGAATTTGGTCCAATTTAAAAAATCCCATAAATGTTTTCGACTGTTTAAATGATCAAATTTATGAACTGGACTAACATTTATGACATCTCTATTTTTATGAGGGAACCGCAACATATCTATCTATAGTGGCAAAAAGGGGAAAAGCAATGCTATCAATAGACTTCAGCCTTTCAGTTTCAAAGCTGCTTTCACAGCAAAGCACTCCAGCCAGCAGTCTCTTTATTGTTACCTGCCATGCCATCTCACTCCTGTTTTGCGTCTCTCACAAATAAATAAATAATGTCGTATAAAAATTTATATACTGAAAGCAATTACAAGAATTGTATACGCTGTTGCTCTACATAATTAGGTGTAACGTTGTTATTAGGGACTGAAACTAATGATCTAGTAAAAAAAAGTAGGCCTTGTTATTTGTTCTTAGATTTGTTAACATTTACGGCAGTTATTTCCGTGGTATAGTTGTTATGTCTACCTATACCTTGGAATTTGTGTCATGTGTATTATTACATAGATATTGTTACGTAGAATGACATGATTCGGACTGGTTTTTTAATCTGGTACGAAATTAAATTCGAATTTAAATAGACATAATTGAATTTGAATTTACACCAGATTGAACCGGCCGGCTTTTAGCCCAGCTCGGACCGCCTTTTATTCTTTTTTATTTTTCCACTTGTATTTAATTATTTATGTATGCTGACTGCTGAGCACAACAATTTAGAGTTTTCTTTCTTTTTGTCCTTTTTTTTTTTTTTTTTTTTTTGTCGGTTGATGACCCCTTGTATTTCTTCTCCATGTTTTTATTATATTTTTTATTTCATATTGTGGGTTTACAGTTTGACCAGTTGTGGATATATATACCCTCAATCTGAGTAGATTTATTGCTGATAAATTTTAATTATGCTGTCAGTACATCAAAGTCCCTACTAAGCCGACATTTTTATTTATATCCATTTTTTTAATATATTTTACCACAAATAACTAAAGTTTTGAACTTTTTATAAAAATGCCCAAACCGCAAGAATTTTTTGCAGTTTGGATTTTTTTTTTTGGCACTATAAAAACCCCGTTGCACTATATCTCTTTGAATTTAAAAAAAAAATAATTATCGTGTTAAGGATATATATTGAACAATCATAGATAATTTTAATGATCTTTGAATAATAAATGAAACCGTAATCATTAAAAAAAAATAAGCAAACACACACAATAAATAGTAAATGCATTTTAAAATAATTATATGGATAATTCTTAAATAATCTCTTAGGCTTTTGAAAAAACTAATACCGGTCGTTGTATGTCTACCGTTGATAGAAAACTTAAACTGAATTTTTTAGACATTAAACGACGTTTTTTTCCAATTCTGATTCCTTCGGGTGCCCAGGGGTTCCCTCTAGAGCAAAATATGGATCCATCTCGTCCCCCCCTTTCCGAATTGTGGTTATACGCATAAATTCAACTTTTCTAGCCAAAGTTATGGTTGTTTAAAGCTTTTTTTTTTTAAAACAATGTTTCTGTGCAAAAACACCGATAACGCACTGATGCTTTATGTCCGGCTTAACGATGGCAGAAATGCATTGATGTTTCATTGCCAAAACATCGATGACGCACTCATGCTCTCTAAACAATCATAACTTTATTATTGCCAAATCATCGATGATATCAAAACATCGATAACGCACTCATACATATTGGCCATAACCGGTATTAGTTTTTTTCAAAAGCCTAAGAGATTATTCAATAATTATCCATATAATTATTTTAAAATGCATTTACTATTTATTGTGTGTTTTCTTCTTTTTTTTAATAGATTACGATTTCATTTATATTCAAAGATCATTACAATTATATATAATTGTTCGATATGTCCTTAACACGATAATATATTTTTTTTTTAATTCAAAGAGATATAGTGCAAAAAAAAAAATTCCAAACCGCAAATTTTTTTTTGCGATTTGAGTATTTTTATAAAAAGTTCAAAACTTTGATTATTTTTGGTAAAATATTTTAAAAAAACGAATATAAATAAAAATGTCGGCCTACTAAGTAGTACCTAGTCAAATGTGTTATTTTCCATTTATATTCAGATGTCCTCTTCACCATACATAGAGTGAGTCTATGGTACTATGCATATCACGGGTTGTTACCGTGCTACGGTTCTATATTCGAGTTTTCAAATTCTAACGGTTGATCTGAACCGTTAATCTTGTTCTCCATATTAATATGTGTTTGGAGACCAAATTTTATATTTTTTGAAATTTTTTTACTATTTTTTTAGATATTTAGAAAATCACTTGATCTGAAAATTCTGGACCATCCAAAAACAGTGATTTTTAATAAATCTAAAAAAATAGTAAAAAAATTTTAAAAAATGTAAAATTTGGTTTCCAAACACATATTAATATGGAGAACAAGATGAACGGTTCGGATCGACCGTTAGAATTTGAAAACTCAAATATAGAGCCGTAGCACGGTGCCAAATCGTAATATGCATAGTACCATAGACTCACTCCCATGCATATACTTAATTTTACTCAGATTTGATGCAGATTCAGTAAACTTGTACGTCATATATAACACCGACAAAGATATGCTATTATTTTATGTTGTCAAATATCAATTTGATTTGTATCGAATTCATATTTAATTAATAGTTACCGAAATAAAATTGACGCTCATATCGCTCTTATTTATGAGCAATCCTGCAACAAAATTGTTTTAAGCAATTCTTGGCACGTCTTAACAAACAAATTAATTATACAATGACTAGATTGAAATAATTCAAGTTGAAAGCACTTTCAGTGTTGGAAAATATATGTTACGGAATTCATGCGCTACTTGACCCTGTTTTATCTAGACAACTTCTAAACAAATATAATTATAAACATGACAAATATTATTCATATATTTATAAAATATAATGAAAATTTATATATGTTTTATGTACGTCAAATAAATTAAAATTAGCAAAATAAATATTATTAAGTGGTTCCTCTATATAATATATGAAAAGTTTTTTTTTACAACAATAAATATGAAAAAGTGAATAGTTAGGCCCGCAACGCAATTGGGTCCGGATCCCCTAAAGTAACCCAATTTTGGATTTTGAATCGGGATTGTCCAATTCGAATTCTTCGTTCGGGATTGCTTCGAGATTCAAACTTATCTCTCGAGATACGTGCACTTCACTTCGGATAGATTATCATAGATTCAAATAGGACAGTCCAGATTTGAAAACCAATATTTAAATTACTTGACTGGATCTGAACTCAACGCAATTGACCTGCTAGTTGGGAATATGATAATTGATAACCAAAAAATAATAAAAAATAAGGGGAATTTCATGTATACCCCGTCAAAACCTTGATATTACATATTTCTCTCTCTAAAATTCATAATATCTTATTTACTCTTCTAGATTTTAAAAAACTCACAAAATTTACCTTATTTATTAACCTTTCTATTCAAGCTCATTTTAAATTTATAAAATACTCATTTTACTATTTTTTAAATAAAAATATGCAGCATGTGTAAGAAAATATTGTCTTCTAACTAATCGATTTTCTAGGACAAATAGTTTACTTCTCAACTTGTGAGGCATACACAGTGACATTTAGACATATGTTTGTGTGTGAGTCATAAGTAAAAAAATAAATTATTTGCTCTCAATACCGATCAATTAGAAAGGTAAATATTTTTGTTAAACATGTTACATATTTTTTATTTTGTAATAGAGTGTAAAATGAGTACATTAAAAATTTGCAATGAGTTTTAATAGAAAAATCAATAAATTGATTAAATTGTGAGTTTTTGAAATTTATAAGGGTAAATATGATATTATGATTAAAGGTTCTTAGACTGGGGCCACAAATATATATATGGCGACCTCCAGCCTCTAGTCTTTGGGGCCGCATAACGGTTTGGCGGCCTGAGTATTTCTCAAATTCTTTAGAATCTAAGGTGATTTGGTTTTTTTTTTTTTTAATTAGGGTATAAATAAAAATTTCGGACATTCATGCTCCTGAGATGTAATGATTTATTTATCATTTGAGTCTCATAATTTTTATACTTGTACAAAAAAAATACAAAAACATAGGCTAAAAAAATAATACTAGGTTATGTACATAAATCATACTAGGTTCTGTAAAATTTATGCCGGTTAAAACGGACAGTGCATATTCCTTATTAGCACTTATTTAACACTGTAGGTTACTCTATTATTTCTGAATCCAATGTGTTACGGTCTCTTTTGTTTATATTAGCAACAGTACATAAGAAATTAATGGAGCAATATGAATAATGTGTTGTGAGTCAGATCTTTGAAATATCAGATATAAGATGTGAGGCATTTGAATTCTCTTTATGTATACACTAGTAGCTAAACACTTAATTTACAAACGTTAAAATTTAATGAAGTTCTAATTTAATATGGGAATGAAAATTTCAATTTGTCAAAATCAAAGTTATTTAATCTATAGAAAATTTGTGAATGTAGGTGTTCGGCAAATACATGAGAAATTGTTAGGATGTTTGTTTGTTTTTCTTTTTATAGAAGATGTAATAATAATATTAAACTATATTAAGTGTATTAATACTAATCACTGATTATGATCAATAAAATTGTATATATCATATTCTAAAAAAGTTTAAAGGAGTGAATTGACTATACGATGCAGTGCAATTTGATTAATTATTTTTAGTTATGATTATGATTAATACTAATCATTGATTATGATTAATTATTTTTAGTTTCGTGATTGATAAATTATTATTGTAACGTTGAAATGCAATTTGAAGTTATTATTAGTTTTGTGTTTCATTTTTTGTATCTATGAATTTTAAACTATTTTTGCTTAATTACAATTTAATTATAGAATTAAGTCATTTTGTTGATGATATCATGTAATAAAACAGCTCCGTATATTAATATTTGAAGTTATGGATTTTTTTTTTTAAACCTACGCGAGTTGATGTTATGCATTTAATTGGATCAAATTATTGCGCTTAGTGACTTTGGTCAAAATGATCGAAGCAACTCTGCCAAATGGAAAAAAAAAACGGAGCTTAGATCAAATTTATTTTTTTACCGTGCATACTCACAGTCAAAAGGAAATTGAAGAGCTATTTGAGAATTTAATTGGATAAAAAATCTTGATGCCGAACATGACTGAGTCTATGGTACTATGCATATCACGGGTTGTTACCGTGCTACGGCTCTATATTTGAGTTTTCAAATCCTAACGGTCGATCCGAACCGTTCATCTTGTTCTCCATATTAATATGTGTTTGGAGACCAAATTTTATATTTTTTGAAAAAAATTTACTATTTTTTTAGATATTTAGAAAATCACTTGATCTGAAAATTCTGGACCATCCAAAAACAGTGACTTTCAATAAATCTATAAAAATAGTAAAAAAATTTCAAAAAATATAAAATTTGGTCTCCAAACACATATTAATATGGAGAACAAGATGAACGGTTCGGATCGACCATTGAGATTTAAAAACTCGAATATAGAGCCGTAACACGGTAACAAATCATAATATGCATAGTACCATAGACTCAAAATACCAAATTGTTACTTGTACTTCAAAAAACCAACTCATCTGCCGAACAGTTCCTAATAGTGTAATACGGGACCATATATTCAACCATGATTATTAAATCCAATGCATCTTACACGGCGCTGATAGTGCTTGTAATTATGCGAATAAAAACGATGAACCCCACCTATGAAGTGCTAATGGCCACCTTAATCAAAACCAAATTTAATAAATTAAAGATCAAAGAGTGCGTGAATGAGTTCTCTACTATCCTCCGATGGCATTTCCATTTGTAGCTTTTTTTTTTAATTGATTCGTTCCAATCTTACAGAGAAAGGACCTAAAAATAATATTTACTGTTTTCCAGGGTAACGCTGAGAGAGAGAGATTTGGTTTGGTTATTTATAGCCATGGGGTTGCCATCTGATTGTCTATTGTCTTGGTAGAAAAAGGTAAGAAGAGGAGGAGAGTTCGTTTTGTACTTCCCCTCTTTGAACCAAATCAAGTGCAAAGAGAGCGATTTTTGCGAGAAAGATGGCATCCGATGGTGTTCAATCTGGCAAGTTTAGAACGATTTGTGTGTTTTGTGGAAGCAACCCGGGTTTTCGCAAGGTCTTTAGCGACGCTGCTCTCGAACTCGGCCATGAAATGGTGTGTGCTTCTTAACCCCTTCTCTTTTCTGGGTTTTAGAAAATCAATTCAAGAATTGGATTTTGTTGAAGATATCATTCTGTCTGATTTGAATGGATCCGTGTAGGTGAAGAGAAGGATTAATTTGGTTTATGGAGGAGGAAGTGTGGGATTGATGGGATTGATTTCTCAAACAGTTCATGAAGGCGGTTGCGATGTTCTTGGGTTGCTCCTTTTACTTGAATTTTGTTTTATTAATCTTCTTTTATTAACTTAAAATAAAATGTGATATCAATCCTTATGATTATGCTGTTAAATTGATTTCTATGCAGGGTCATACCAAAAGCTCTCATGCCAATTGAGGTATTTTGATTTATAGGGTTTTAATTCGTCTCTGATTTATCTGCTTCAAAGGAAATTATATAGTTTTTTTCCCACATTTTTCAATTTGATGTGAAAGATATCAGGTGAGAGTGTTGGGGAAGTGAAAGTTGTTGCAGATATGCACGTAAGAAAAGCTGAAATGGCTCGTGGAGCCGACGCTTTTATTGCCCTTCCCGGTAATTTTATTTCGATTGTATCCTTTTTAGATTTTACAATAGTTGTGAAAAGTAAAATTATGAAATGATAGATATGCAAATTTCTAATTTTATTAGGAGGTTATGGGACAATGGAGGAGTTATTGGAGATGATTACTTGGGCTCAACTTGGTATTCATGATAAGCCTGTGAGTTCTCCTCTCCTATCCTTTTTTTTTTTCTTCTTATTTTCATTTTTTAATGTGTTTTGTTGAACTCCCATGGGATGAGAGAAACAATTTTGAAGTGCCAGAGTTGGAGAAGTCAAAGTTCGGGGGGAGGGGGGGTTGCGAAAATATTTTCTCTGGATAATTATTGTTGTAATTTTTAATCATCTGGTAGGTTACTACATTTGGAAGGTTCTAAAACACATTATTGGCACTGATATTATTTTATTATTATTATCTTCAGGTGGGCTTGCTAAATGTAGATGGATACTACAACACGCTGTTGGCACTATTTGATAATGGTGTGACAGAGGGTTTTATAAAACCGGCATATCGGCACATTATTGTTTCGGCCCCTAATGCTGAGGAATTATTAACCAAAATGGAGGTTAGTTTACATTTTTTATTTTCCAACATGTTTGAGTGCTTAGGTCAGTTGATACCAAATCCATGATTGTTAGTTAATACAGTTTTTTTTTAAACAAGTTGTGGCATCTTGGACCGGGTATTCTGTCACCATTGATTGCATGCTTGTGATGTTTATGTAGATATTTTTTTCAATGTTAATTTTAATTAGGACCCACTGTACTAAATGTTGAATGTACAACTTGACTATGTTATAATGTAAATGTCTTGTCAATGTGAAAATTTTAGGAGTACACAGCATCACATAAGGAAGTGGCATCGCGTAGCAGTTGGGAGACATCACGCCTAGGCTTCCCGGATGCACCTTCCAGTTTTTCATGATTTCCTTTTAAAATTCATTTCTAACTGTCATATTTCTTTTTCTTTTTCTTTTTCTCTCTCTTTTTTTAATCCCTTCCAAAGAGAGAAAAGGTCTCTCTTAATGCATGATTTGCTTTCTTGACGTTGTTTCACAAGTGAAATGTTTCTATGTACTATGATTTTGTCATAAGTGAAACATGTTTATAATTATTGGCACCAATAGAAGGTGAGTTTATCAATATTTCGGTGTCTTGATTGTGCAATACACGAACCACTCTGAAAATGTTATTGATAAGGGCAGTATATTGCTAGTTAACGACAAAACTGGGATGCATTAATACTTTGAAGATCATGAAACAGAGAACCAGCTTTTAAAATGCCAATGATGCTTGTCTGAATCTGAGGCAGCATTTTGATAAAAGAAAACCAGCATTTTAAAAATACCAAAACTGGGATGCCAATCATGCTTACGAGGACTAAATTTTATTAAAAAAAGAAAAGGGAAAATAAAAACGAAAAGCTTGACATTCTGACCGTGCAAAAAAAAAGTGTATCTACATGTTGGAAATTTGGATGTGCAACTGCTTCAAAGATGTACATCAGGACATTCTTAGGCAGCATTTTGATGTGTTACTGCAAAAATAACATGACACTCCAAAACAGCCTATCATTGCTTATGGAATGCGGATTTGAATTTAGATCAGGACCGTTTGATCCGCTTTGGCACAAATATTAAAGAGCCCCATGCATTCCACCTTGGACCATATTGGCCCGGATTCTGATCGGACTGTCTGGATCTAAACTCAAAATTTAAGTTACCTCAGATTATATGAATTCGTTGCTTATGAGGGTTAAAATGTAAAAGGCATGACATTATGACAGATGCATGAAAGGATCCTTAAAGAAAATTAATGCAATTACAAGGTTGTGTCCTTCAGTCCTTGGGATTTAAACTGTCCCAACCCCTCCCAAAATTATCTCTTTAGGTCCAGATTTCGTTCCGAGGTTTTCAAGGATTGTACCCAAAAACACTTGACCGAGAACAGTATCTCGGTTAAATACTGTGAAAAACTGGTAGAACTCTTGGTTTTTTCGTATGCCCGTGGGCCATGGTCCGATACTCTGGATGAGAAATTTCACATGCAAGATACGCAGAAATTGTCATGGGAACTGGTACAGGTCTATACTGTCCAGGATCACAAACAGAAAAGAGGCTCAAAACTGGTACAAGTTGGTACAGCCACAAACAGAGAGTTTTGACACTGGTACAAGTTGGTACAGATAAGAGTAAGAATAGAAAGAGAAGATATGCCTGGGGGAAGCAGCCAAAGGAGGTGTACTGTCAACTAGGTCTCTGGTATACTCCAGACTGGTACACGGGGAGCAGTGACAAAAAAAAAAAAAAAAAAAACAGAGAGTGTGTGCAAGGGGGGGTATTGCACAAGGTGTTAATTGCTGAATGAGATAGGATAGGTTGAGAAGTTGAGAATTGTATAGTAACTCTGCAGGGAGATGTAATTCAATTGTGTTGATGGATGTGTTGTGATGTGATGAGAAAAATGGGGTAAACAAGGAATAATAAGAGAAACATGTAAGATTGGGATAGGTAATAAATAGATCAGGTAAAGGTTTCAGGGCGTAAAATTAAATAAAAAAATAAACTAAAAACTGGTTTCAATTAATGAGAAGCATGGTGTACACTGTACAGGGTAAGTCAGGGTATCACTTATTCAAACAAAAATAGTAAAGTAAATAAAATTAAATTAATAGTTGGTGAGTCTAATTATTATAGGACCGCTTTTGTACAGTGCATTTATTGGGAGTCCAGCAAACCCATGATACAGAAAACTTACAGGAGAAATATAATTATAAACAGTATGCATGAATCTAGTTATTAACTGGCCAATACCAATTTATCCTGGCATGATATACACGATTCGACCAGAACTTTGGATTCATTGTATATCCTCCACCAACCCTTTTCGTTTTAGGTATCTTTCAAAAGACATATTTTATGAACCTATCAGATTGACAAACAGAGAAGTCAAATTTTCATTTGCTTTGGCATAGCCACGTAGCCGTTGTCACCTATCGGAATGCATTAAAAATATTGAGCTGACACTAATAATGCAACTATGCAAGTGTGCATAAAGAAATTGCTTATGAGTTTGGTTTATGTTACATGTGTTTGCAGCTTCGAATGCACATGATTTATATTTGAATAAAAGAAAATTCTTGTTATTTATTTTAGAGATCACCTAAATCTTACTGGGTTGGAACAAAATATATATTACTTGTTTTTTTTTTTAAAGAGAGCATTCCGACATCTATTTTTTAAATATTATTTTTCAGGAATTCATTCTGTCTTTTTCCAAAAAGAGACGACCAATCACCGTATGTATAAAGCATACGAAATATATTTCTACCCGTATTGAAAGTTTTATGTATTTATAGATTTAACTTATTGCGTTGCTACGTACTATGGAGAGCTGTGATTCCTGTTCGGCTGTACAAATTTATCTGGGGATTATGTGAGTTTGAGTTTGGTGGGCTGAAATTTTCAACTGAGTGTTCGGCAGTCAATTTTATGATATGTTCGGCTGTTAAATGGAAACGAAAATGAACTTGAATTCGGATTTAATTTGAATGACCGAAACACAGTGTGTGTGAAAAAAAGAGTGAATTTTTTTTCCACAAAAACAGTTGCGTGCGGAAGCTTCTAATTGTCCACAACTAGTTGTCCACTGTTTGTTCACAAAAAATTGTCATTTGATTTGCACGAATCCTGTAAAATTCCAATTATATACTGTAATCTCATATAACGAATCATATACAAAATGCACTTTAAAATTATAACATCTAGCGGGACCACTTTGTGTACTTGCAACTTACATAACTTGCCAAACTAACTATACTTGCTGCAGGACCACTTGGTATTCTTCTCTAACTTATAGTTAATGACAATTTTAAAACCTTCTAGAAAATTTTAAAACTAAATCACTTCTCAAACTTACAGTTTTTTCAAAATAGCCCTGATCTCGCACTAGCAACTAGGGATACAAAAAGGTGACTGTCCGATCGGAAAGCTCCAGAGGTCGTGTTGGATCTGAACCGCACGGACTCGTTATCCATCCACCATTGAGAGCGGGTAGGGGTGAGTAAATTGCTCATAACTCATGACTCATTCGTAACTCGCTCGTTAACTTAATGAGCCAAGAATGAGGATACCCCCAACTCACTCATAACTCGCTCATTAAGAACTGAGTTACATGAAATCATGCCACGTCAAATTCCTTGAAACCCAAATAAATGCTTGTTGCTTGCGAATGTGATTTGTCAAGTGTTAATAGTATATTTCTAGTTTGTATACACTTATTTTCTGATTTTGCTAGCATTTGCAAGCTAACAAATGACAAAAAGATACAATATGGTTTAACATTACTAAAATTTATTTGTTTTGTTAATTCAAGACTGACTAAACTTCTAGTTAATTTATTTTGTTTAACAGTAAATTTCTATTATTATTGAAGATGCATTTTTATTATTGTTTTGATAATGCAAATTTGTAGGTATGTGACAAGAAGATAGCTATGAGTATGTGACATGTAGGGTCATGAGAACCGATAAGAAGACAACTATTTAATTTTGTTAAATTTGTTTATGGATAATTTTTTTTTAAATTATGTACTGTTTAATTAGGTTGGATTATGACAATTTGTTAAATTTCATAAATGAAAATGAGTTTTTGAATGATGTATCTTAAACAAAAAACTTGAAATAAAATTCAAATTGCCTACAAACTTGATTTTTTAACGAGCCGCTTAATGAGCACGGGTCAACTTGAGCATTTAACTAGCCAAGCATAAACACAACTGTCAACTCAGTATTGCCTTCTTAAGACGAGTCGACTTGCTCATTAAGCACCCCTAGAGGGGGAGGTGTTTGTTGCTCTGTGAAGCCAGCCTCACGCGTTCCCCTCCAACTCTATAGGATAGAGTGACCTTAAAATATATATATATATAAGTTTACATTCCCTTTTTCAATATTTACAAAAGATAATTTCCCGCACATTATGAACAAAAAGGTAATCTACATACGAGAAGTAATCATGTATCATGGACAACAACAAAATGACTGTATACATCCATACATCCATACATACATACATACATACATACATACATATATACATATATATATTTAAAGACTATATTGCAGCATAGCAATGTTTAGCATTGATATTTGCCATAATCTGATGCATATTTGTGCTTTGGCATCTAGTCAGGTGAACTCTTATTGACCACTTGACATAGGTGTTACGGCAAGTTGTCAATTTTTCCTAGTTGTAAAAACTTTAGTGGTATCTCCTCCAACTTACAGGATAGAGTGGCCTTCGCTCCCGAGTCATTTGAATCAGCTGTCCGACTTGGATGGGGCGGTCCAACTTCAGCGAATCCAGACCCGACATAAGGAAATAAACCAACCATCCAAGGCACCTTGCCCCCACTTGGGTTACGGATATTAAATAATAAAGGAACCTATATATAAAGAGTTTGGAGCTCTTTTCTTGCTTAGGGCATGTTCGGATGTCACAGGATTAGACGGGATGAGATTTGATGGGGATGAGAATTCATTTTTGGAAAGGCAGGAACCCATTGGTGCGGGTACGCATATAATTAATTATGGGAATGTGTTGAAATGAGTATTCAGTTGAACAGTGGGATTAATTGTGAGAGATCTTATTTTTCTTTCTAAAATATTTTGATATTACACAATTTTCTTTATTAATAAAATATCAATAATTTAATTAAATAAATAAATTAAATAATAACATAATATCACATAACTTATTGATTATTATTTTATAAAATAACATTACTAATTAACTAGATTAAATAATGCAATTAAATAAGTAGAATAAATAAATAAATAATACAATTTTCTTTATTATTATTATTTTATAAATTAAATAATAACATAACGTCACATTACTTATAATTATTATTTTACAAACTATAAATATTGATAAACATTTATAAACAAATATAAATATTTATAAAGAAATAAAGATTTAAAATATGTGATAAAAAGATATGTCTAGATTCTCGGTTGTACCTTGAGATCAATTGTGAAAAATCTTAATTTATTTTAAAAATAAATATTTCTATTTAAATTTAAATATAAACATGTGGCACATATTTAAAATAAAAAAATTGTACAAAAATAATTAAACGTTGTACAAAGAAAATGCACAAAACATAATTAAATGTTGTACAAAGCAAATTGTATCAAAAATAATTAAATATTCTAAAAAAAATTGTAAAAAAGTTAAATGTTGTACAAAATATAATTAAATGTTGTACAAAATATAATTAAATGTTGTACACAAATTTGTAGATTTTTTTAGCTATATATTAGACTACTATGATATAAAAAAAAATGTATATATTTAAGTCCGGGTTTTTAGACAAGTGACATTAGCCGATTTTTTTATTTATATCCAAAAAATAAATAAAATTTTAAAAAATATCTAAATCCTGACTGAAATTCGAAAAATATCCAAACCGGTGCTCCAATAACCGGAATAGGCCCTTCTTTCCGGTCAACCAATTCCCGGATTTAAAGAAATGGTCCGGTTAATGGTTAACCGGAAATGTTATTGGTATAGCGCAATTTTAATATAAATCCGGTTAAGGGTGCATCGGTTTTGATTTTTTTTTTTTTTAAAACAGAAATTTTTTATTTTTTGTATTAAAATATTAGAAATGTTGAATATATTTCTTTGAAAATAGATGGAATACAATATAATTTGATTTATTAGAAAGATTGCAACAAATAACCCAGATCAATATTTTTCAGGCCGGATTTTTCGCGGCTGTAAAAAAAATTAATATATTTATTTATGTGCTATTGGAAAAAAATAAAAATGCTTGGATTGTGAGTTATTGATCCCGGTTCAAAAGTCACTTCTAGGTAATTCAGAAAATATTGTGATATTTCTAGTACATTTAATTTATTAAAAGTTGTATCTATTTTGAGAATTCTTTTTGAAAAACAATCATTAAATAAATTAAATTTTTTGTTTTTTTTTTCAAAAATGGATACAACTTTTTATAAATTAAATGTACTAGAGGGATTACAATATTTTCTGAATTACCTAGAAGTGACTTTTGAACCGGGATCAATAACTCACAATCCAAGCATTTTTATTTTTTTCCAATAACACATAAATAAATATATTAATTTTTCTTACAGCCGCGAAAAATCCGGCCTGAAAAATATTGATCTGGGTTATTTGTTGCAATCTTTCTAATAAATCAAATTATTTTGTATTCCATCTATTTTCAAAGAAATATATTCAACATTTCTAATATTTTAATACAAAAAAAAAAATTGTTTAAAAAAAAAAAAACCAAAACCTGTGCACCCTTAACCGGATTTATATTAAAATTGCGCTAACCTTTCCGGTTAACTATGAACTGGACCATTTCTTTAAATCCGGGAATTGGTTGACCGGAAAGAAGGGCCTATTCCGATTATTGGAGCACCGGTTTGGATAGTTTTCAAATTTCAGTCAGGATTTAGGTATTTTTTAAAATTTTATTTATTTTTTTAATATAAATAAAAAAATCGGGACATTAGTCTCACAATGGACAGTTATATAAAGTGTAGCTCTTTATATATAAAATGTGCCACATGTTTGTGTTTGAGGAAAAAGAGAGAGAAAGAGAGAAGATGGGACCCACTCACGTGAAAGAAGAAAGCGGGAGTTGGGAAAAGAATTATTCACTGGGACACTTTTTTTTTCCTCATGAATTTGACTGTTGGTTGATATGTCATAGAAATAAAATTGAAAACAGATTGAAAAATTAGTGGACCTCCGAACGTCTCTAGGAAAACAGTCATGAATTCCTGCCTAAAACCATACATCCCAACACGGCCTTATTGTGGCACTAAATGTTGTGAAACCGGAATAAACTTTTATGACTAGATGTGAAATTGTCTACTGCAACCTTTCATGTGGTGTCTCAAAGGAGGTCAATTTGGGCTTTAAGAAGCACACCCTATTTGCAATGCTTTTGAGATGGTGGTGGAGGATCTATACTTCTATAGCCAGCCAGATTCGCTATGGGCCGAAACTGTTATTGCTTTACGGTGCCTAACGAGGAGTGATGAGCCCAAAATTTTGGCTGCTAAGGGTTCATTTTTTCTGGGCCCACAACAACTTAAAACCAATTTTCACAAGGAGCACAACTTGCAGCATAGGCACGGGTAAGATGAGATCATTTTGGTTCGACTCGTGGACTGGTACGCCACTGCTCTCAAGTCTCAATGCATCAGAGTTCAGAGACCACCTGGCCAGTACATGTTGTTAAGGGAAGCATCATCACTGACACTACTATCGGGTCTGGTTATTCATGACCAACCGATACAGTTCAATCAAGAAGATTCTACTTCAACTTTTTTGTAAGGCTGATTCTACTTCAATTTTTAGTGTACAACAAATATCATGTTGGCAGACTAATTGATTCAATAAAGGACATCTATTAGTGATGTGTTGTATTGATTCTTCAAAATTTTAAACATTAGTTTATTTTGAAAAAAAAAAATACTTTTTGATTCTATTATATTTGTTTACTTAGTCTATCTGTACCGTAATTTTGACACAGTTTTGATATGGAGATGATTACACAGTGATGATATACCGTAATTTTGACACAGTTTTGATATGGAGATGATTACACAGTGATGATATATTGAAAGCAACGTTAACTCATTACATATAATAAAAAAAATATGAGCAATAGCACGGTGGCGGTTGAAGGGTGATCAACTTCCAGTGAGAAAACCTCAATATCAGAAGACTCAACCAAATGTATTAGAATTTGAACAATTTAGTCAAATTCGGTGTTGTCAGTACTTGACCAATTGCCCAATGTTTTCCCAAGCTGAACCACAATTGCTATATGACATATCTAACATATTTCAGGTGTTCGAATTGGATTCGAAAAATATTAAGATTTGCAAGTCATCACTGCCAATTGATCCCAACCTAAAAAAGTAAAACACAAACACAACCATTAAATCGAAGTTTTACTATTGAAAGTGCATTTGAAGTGCACCAAGATTACAATCAGAAGTCCAACATTGGAATCAGAAGATACAAGGAAGTTGGAAAAACAATCTGTTAACAGAAGTCTTAAAATAAATACAACATAACAAATCTGAAAAAGTATTGGAAACAAAACGCAACAAAATCAAAAGATTAGCAACAATTTATTAAAAAATCACTGACATAACTAATAAAACTACGTTAAATCGTAATCCTTCAGGAAGGAATGGTACCATGTTTGGAGACCATTCGGTAACAACAGTACAAGAATTTTAGAAAAGAATATCCATGGATCTTATAATAAAATTAAAACATACCGCCTTAATCCCTACCCATGCAGAGACTAAAGAGACCACATGTTACATGTACACAAGCCTCAATATGATAACCTCTATTATCACTAGCAAAGTAGCAACCTCCCACTCCTTAACCCTCGTAATATTCTCTTAACATCTTTATTAATGCACAGCATACTCAAATAAGCTCACCAGGAGTATCAAGGAACACATCATTGCATTTAATTTTCTCCTAATCATAATAATTATTCATTTATACACTTTTTGAAGCAGCATTTGGTGAAAAAAAACACCTGATGACATGAGATGGTGGTAATATAGCATGATCTATAATATAAAGCTAGTAGTGAAGGCGGTCATCTCCATCGAAATTGAGGCCTTCAATTCCCTTGAGGGTAGCCTCATAATTTTTCATGTGCCTTCCAGAAGAAGTGCGCTTGGGGGGCTCAGACGACGCAGGAGCTCCTAGCATTGGAGGGGAACCTCTCTGTGGGCCTGAAACCTTGCGGAAGGTTCCTGGACTGGCATCAGTGGTGCGGGTCCGGGACAGATCGTCAGTGAGCACTGTGGCCGAGGAGAGCTCACGGCTACCAGAGATGGCAGCACGACGGGACGAACCACTCGTTCTACCCATGAATGTTGAACCTGATAACTGCACCGCATGTGAATTAATTGTTAATGTTGTTTGTGTACAAATTAGTACATTTTTAGCCATTTTATTGGAGATCTGTTTGAGTTGGTTCTGCAGATAAGATGTCATCTAACAACAGCATGCCTATTTTGGGTATCTGAGTATACATTTTGGGAAGCAAAAGAACTAATCCTACTAGAATTTGTAGATATTCCAGCAAGTACTTGTGCAACAAAGGAAACACTAACCATAACATCCTTGGAAGAGGTTTCACCGCCAAGGGGAGTCTTCTGCTTGGAGGTAACATTGCTAGTATTACTAACCACAGGTGGTGGGACCCGTCTTCTTGTGAGATCAGCAGCTGACCACCCGCTGACTCTCCCTTCTTCTGCACCTGTGATATAAGAAAGAACATTCAATTTTTCCATTTAGAACTTTAGTATATTATGGTATTCTAGAGCGCTATTAAAAATTTAAACAGTACCTGATTGCCTCTCACTGACAATTGGCGGTGCCATGCCTGAGCTTGGTCCAGCACCGTGTCCCTGTTAGACAGAAATTAATTACTTACACAAAATGAACAGAAGTTCTAATGTAAATACAATAAAAAAAGATACAGAGAGAGAGAGAGTGAGAGAGCGAGACTAACAGCAGCACGTGGAGGAGCACTAGCAATTTGAGACTGCTGATACTTCAATATTGTCCAATCAAAAACATAATCAAACTGAAACCCTGTATTATTACACACCAGTGAGACAGTAATATTACAGACCAAAATCATTCCATTACACACTCTACAACCAAAGTTATAGGGTATATTACACCAGTTTTAATATGTCACCTAACGTTTGTCATGTTTGCAGTAAAGAGCACCTTTTGGCTAATTTGCCTATAGTACTGAACCACCACTATTAGCATGATTAAGTAGACAAATGACTTATTTTCACAAAACCATACAGATTAACTCAACCAGATTTAATCATCAGCTAATTCATATAAATAGATACATAATGTCATGTACTAGTTTGACAGAAGCACCAAGGTTGGCACAGGAGAAATTGTCAAATATTTAAAAGCAGATATCATTTGTGTCACAAGTCACAACAAATGGAACCTTTTAAGAAATTTATCAAAAGTGTTAATTTCAACTGCCAGTATATTTGCGGACGAATACAAAAACTACACAAGACAAGAAATGGAGAAAGGGAAAACATACCTTCTCTGATGAAAAGGTCACGGAACAGCCGCTTAAGGTAGGAATAATCAGGCTTGTCGTCAAAACGAAGTGATCGACAGTAATGGAAGTATGATGCAAACTCAGTTGGGTAACCACGGCATAAAGCCTAGAAATTAACACAAAAAATTCAAATTAGTAGAAGGTATAATACAAGAAAGACATAATTCATAGACAGTATGGAGGTAAAAACAGAAGTTACCTCAATTGATGTTGCAACTTTTTTCTCACTGATCTTTTCATACTTTTGCTTCTTGGTTCCAGCTTTCAGGCCCTGCCAAGGGAGGCTGTAACAAGCACAATAAACAAGTTAACTAAATTAAAAATAGAATGAAATATATATTGAAGTGTGTGAAACACAATATGGACCAAAAAAGGTGTTAAATTACTGTTTATTCCACAAGCTTAAGCTTTTAAAGCAAATTATCTCATAACACACCTACCTTCCACGCAAAAAGTACATGAGCACGTAGCCAAGAGACTCCAAATCATCCCTCCGGCTTTGTTCTTCAGAAAAAGAATAGATAACGATGTAAGTTTGAATAAAAAAAAAATGCACAAGTTGATTATAAAAATAAAAAAAAATTGAAAGAATATATATACCAATTCCCAGATGTGTATTCACACTAGCATATCTTGCTGTTCCAGTCAAATTCTTGTTCTCTCTGCATCAGTCACAAAACAAGAAGAAAATAATATTAGCATGACATGTAAGCATTTAATGTGTTATCAAACAAGCAAGAGTCATTGCAAAAAGAATTTACTATTTGCAAATAACACTCATTTTGTAATGGAAAAAAAAATGTATAATCCTTGTATGTACAGCATCAATTTATTGGACAAATTCATCCCTTCATGTATGTTTGCAGAGTCGGTGTTCATTTAAAAATGTCTCATGGGAGAAGTGAAACAACATGATTAACAAAACAATAGCATAACAGTAAGTTTATTGGGAGATAAATCATTCTACTTGAATAAAAATATCCTAGGATCAATTAATTCACACAAAGTATTCATATTTTTCTAAACAAGTCAGTCGACACAGTAATTAGGAGTTTCTATTTACAAATAAGATAAAACATGGATGCTATTACAAAGAATGGATAAAAATCAGGCGTTGATTGAAACACACTTCAATTGGAGACACGGCATAAAACTAAGTTTGTTACCTGTATGGAATGTGCTGGTGAGTAGAAGTGTCACGATATTTCTTGGCAAGGCCAAAATCAATAACATAGACTTGATTAGCACGCCTCCCCAGACCCATCAGAAAATTATCAGGCTTTATGTCTCTATGGAGGAAAGACTTCGAATGAACAAACTCAACACGATTTATCTAGGAACAAAAGACAGTGCATTTATAAGAACCATAGCACAATATTGTAAGAGATGCAATACATCAGAACTCTCAATGAGATAAATACACAACTTCAATGTATACCACTGGAAGGCATGAACCTAACATCATGCCCTAAAGTAAGAAACATCTTGCATTATCTCTGTAGATCATTGGACATGCACCTGTGCTTTATTTATTTTAAATGCCCAAAAGCACCCCCTTCTAATTTACAGGGAGGGAAACACGACAACCTCAAAACCAATTAGGGATAAGTCCTTGTTGATATTTTTTTGTTTTTAGAAAGGTTGTGAGTGAAATTGCTCAATAAATAAAATACCATTTGATCAGCAAGCATGAGAACAGTCTTTAATGAGAGCTTGCGGCTACAGAAGTTGAACAAATCTTCAAGACTGGGTCCTAAGAGATCCATCACCAAGACATTGTAATCTCCTTCTACACCAAACCATCTCACATTTGGTATACCAGCTGCCATATTTCACAAAAAAGTTAAAAAAGAGGATGTAAATATACTATGTATAAACTATGTTACCAAAAATATATTAAGGAGAAGAAAATGAGTTATTACTTCCTCCTTGCAGAATTTTGTATATCTTTGATTCATATAACAGCTGAGGATGCTTTGTCTTCACACTTTCCTGAAATAAAGGAATTAACATATAGTAATTAATAGTCAATTTGGGTGCTTATAGAATCTCTTTTTTTAATTCTACAAGATAACATTTTGACAAAATATTATCTAATAACTTTTGTTGCTCCACAAGTATTGCAAACGATCCATTGCCTTCGCAAAGTTTACAAATTGCTAAATCTCTAAGATCTTGAAAAAGGTCATAGTACGAAATTTATTAAGGAATTCCAAATAGAAGATTGCTATTATAATAGAATTGGTTTTGAAACCAATTCAACTCTATAAACCTCAAATCCTAGAACAGATTGTCAATGACTTCTACCACATATTAATAAGATAATGCACGGAACTACAATAAATAAAATATCCTCACTACCTAATACACCAAAAAATACAACAGCTTATCTTTAAGAAATCCCAAGCAAAGAACAACTTGCAGTTTATCAAAGAAAAATGTTTTTTCCAACTTGCAGCTTATCTTCTAAGATATTCTGGTATTAATCTGTACTAGAAATTGTTCATTCGCTCTAGGAATGCAATTTATATATTTGAATATCTTAGAATAGCAAATAAAAAGAAGTAACTACGCTTCCTTAAACTGAAAACTCGTCCCTGAAAAATGAGCTAAATCTCACATGCAAGTGAGCACACAAACCACAAAACCAATTGATCAAATAGTACGTATGTGCTACTCGTAAGATCATAAATCCAAACCTAGAAAGATACTAATAACAACTTCAAGGTTCAACAAGTTTTCAAAAGTCTCAAACTTTGATGTTTTGGGGCATCTTCAAAAACTATTTTTCTAAGATTTTGCTTGCTTCACAGCTACATGTTGCATTGCTTTACACAAATTGATGTAGCAAAGTTACTAAATAACCCTCAGCTTCAACATAAAGGTTCCAGCTTACTTTAATAAGGGGTAGAAAATGAAGGACTAGTTTATTTAATAAGGATAGATGGTATACATTAAAACAAAAGGCTTTCATTCAAGTATGTATACCTCATGCCTCATGCCTAGAACTAATTTCTTAACAATTCCTACTACATATTAATACCAGAATCCTGGAATTGCAAACAAAAATAATAACCCAGCATCCTTGAACCAAAAAAGCTAGTATTTTTCCATGATATACAAGCTAAACATTGCATGAAGGTGAGAAGTAGCATAAAAATCAGAAGCAAATGATCATATTGTACATATTCACGATATATAAGACTACTGTTTGTCCTTAAAAAAGAAAAGGCTAAACCTAACCAGCAATTGCTAAGAAACAAATAATCAGAACTGATAAACTCCAATATGCTACTTATATTAAGACTACTGCTTGTCCTTTAAATACAGCTTAACCTCACATGAAAGTGAGGAGAAACACAAAATTGGATGTAATTGATCCAGTAGTACCTATTTGCTACTTATACTGAAAGACCGCCGCTTGTCGTTGAAACTAAATCCCACATGCAAATGAAGAAGCACAAAATCAGAAACAATTGATCAAGTACCTATACATCGCAACATACTACCTATACTTATACCAAATATTGCCTACTGTTTGTCCTTTACGAACAAAGTAACCTCACACGCAAGTGACGGACAGCGTAGCATTAGAAGCAATTGATCATATAATAACTATATGTTACTTGCACTGACGGACCACTGCTTGTTCTTGAAATAAGAAAACTAAACCTCCAATGCAAGGGGAGACAATATCAGAAGTAAATGATCAAAGAGTACATATCTACTACTTAACAGATTAACAGATCGTACTACCAAATCTAGAGAAGGATACCACCACCAATTAAAAAACTCTAAAAGGAATTCCAATTTTCCACTTACAAGTTTAATTGCCACCTCTTCAGTAGTCTGGAGATTAGTACCTGCAAGCAAAATAACAATAAGATGCGAGAAACTTCAAAAAATGCAGAAATTTAATTTCGAAATTCTTGCATGAAAATCACATACCTAGATAGATCTCTCCAAAGGAGCCGCTACCGATCTTGCGACCGAGCCTATACTTATTCCCCACGCGAGGCTCCATCACCACGAACTAAATGATTGTTTTCACTTACAGAAAAGGAACACCTAAAGCTAAATACTTTTCCCACAAAAAAAGGAGCGGGAAAAGAATGAAATTAAGTTTTCTCGTCCGATCTAGAAAGATCTCAAATCAATTTCACCCCAAATCAAAAGAAAAATCTGAAATCAGATCGGAAGCAGAAGAGGGACTCAGATCGAACTTCATCACCCTCAATCCAAACAAAATCGAGGTAAATTGGAGTAGGTTTGCACGGATGCGAAGGGAGGAGAGTGGATTTCAGAAACACGGGAGATTTGGACCCAATGAATTTTCTTTTATTTATTTTTCTTATTTTTGCAGGGAAGATATATCTCACTAGGGTTTCAGACAAGGCGCGTCGAAGAAATAGGTAGGAAGAAGCAAGCGGACAGAAACAGGTACCATCGTGAACCTGTTCCAATGAACTAGTTATCCACCGACATATAGGCCCCACCGAAGAGATTACAAAATCCCATCGGCTATCATCGAATAATTTATAGCAACACTCCCTGGATGAAACATAATTTCACCTGCACCTGGAACAACCAACCAATAGGGAGAGTCGTCATCGCAAACCCACTTACAGTGAGACGAAAATGGTCGCAGAATTTGCTCCAGGTGCATATACTAGAAGTAGATAAACTGAGAAGGGGAAATCGGAGTGATTCACGCTTTTAATCCAATGGAAATGGGGATTTTTTAAAGAAAAGCTGAATTAAGCTACTTTACTGGTCCCTATTTAATCCAATTTAGTCTCTATTCTTTTTTCTTCTTTTTTTAAATTTTTTGGGTTTCACTATTTGAACATTTTTATTTGTTTCAGCTAATTTTGGTCTTGCGCCTTTACTATAACAGGACAGCTGTGGCTGATTTGTCCCAATCACATCTCCAATTCCCCATTTTACAGGACAGGTACAGTTCGTTAGCTGCCCCCACGGAAAAGAAATTTTGTTGGAGAAACTGCTAATTAGGCAAGAAGCATAAAGCAACCGAGACGATATTAACCAAAATTGACCATGACTTATAAATTAGGCAATCCAGAAGATTAAATAAAAATAGTTCAAGTTAGAAGTAATTAAATGGCATGAGAATAAACATTGTTTCTGTCAACCAGTCAAATACGGTGGGTTAGGTGGAGGCGGTGCCCATCCAAACCCTGTCATGTATTATACGGAGTATATTTTTCTTTTTCCTATTTAGTATTATTAGAGTCTCAACCAGTGTTGTAAAAAATGTCCGCTCTAGCATATTAATCAGCCAACGACTAATTAGTCGATTATTTTTTTATTATAATTAATTATTCTCAATTATTCTCGATTAATCGTTCGGTGGTACCTTATCTGTCTAATGACCGCATACCGTTATTTACAACACTGGTCTCAACATAAAAAAAATGTGATTATTAATTTATTTAAAAACATAAACTCAAGCTTATCAAAATAGCTGGTAAGTTAAAGTTTAAAATCAAGTGATTGTTAATATTTTGAATTTTTAAATTTTTAGCTCTATTTAGTACAAAGTCAACGGTCGTAAATTAAACATTTATAAGGGAGGTAATTTTTTTTTCTTCTTCTAATTAAAAGCGGACCTAAAAAGAGACTGTGTGGGCCTTTCATTAATTGGGTCTCTAGGTGCACAGCTCAATCAACTACGGTACATATATATTTACACGAAGAAAAGAAAATGAAAAAATAATGATAATCCTTAGTTAGTTTAGAAGAAAGAAAGGTATGGTGTGGTGTGGGGTGTAAGACGGTGACATAATTGAGAGCGAGGCTTAGCTTATAGCGGCCATCATCAATGGATTGTAGCATATTAATTTATTGCATTTTTTTTTATGAGACTATAATAGGCCCTACACCTACATTAATTTGATATATCAACGATCATGCCGCATAGATTAAGAAATTAAGAATAAATCAAATATCGTTTTTATGTACACGAAACCAACCTTAATTGACCGTATCAACGACCGGCTCATCTCCGTTTGCTGCCTAACCCATTGATCCTTGTCCACCATTCACAATTTTTTTCTGTTACTTTTGTAAGATTTTAATTATTATTTTTCACCGGTTCTAGTTTTTTTTTTCCAATCAAAGAGCACCTTTTGTGAATATTTTAGTGGAGCAACTTTTCACGCAAAGCCTGCGCAAGCCTCAAAATAGGATCTTATAAGTCCAACGTGCAGATGACAAATATTGTATCCACAAAGGCACATCAACATGTTCCATTTTTTTTTTTCTTTTCTTTTTCAAAATAACATGGTGATGTGTGTCAAGTGCGGATACAATCTTGTCCTACAAACAACTAAAAAAATAGATTTACAAGCATATAAATCTATCTTATAATATTATTAAGTATTTAATCCATTGAGAAGTGGATGTCAATTTAGAGGATAAAAGAGCACGGGTTGCTGTTATTGGGAAGTGAATGGCAGTTTGGAGAGGTTTCTCGAAATGAAGGTTTGAAAAAAAGTGTCCAAAAATTGACTTTAATATTGTTCACACAAAAGCGTATGCACAAAGTTTCAGTACAGCAAGCTGTACCTTTTAACCTTGATTATACTTTCGACTCAGATTGCAAGTGTACAATCCTAACCGCGTAGTATTATCAGGTACCGATCCACAGGGACGGTTGAAACTTAACTGGACTTTACTTAAATTAAATAAACTCTAGAAGTTGCAAATGTGATTTTGGTGTTTTAAAAAGATAAATAATAATATTCAAAACAATAAATATTTTTGGGGTTTTGTTTAATAAGAATAAAAAGGCGTTTTCAGGGTTTCTGATTTCATCTGCATCTATGTCTCCAGGCTAACACGACCCGTGTACTGTCTTACACGGTCCATGTCAATTTCAGGTAAAAACTGTATTTATCTTATTTCTGTATCGATTGACTTGTGTAGGGTTCTACTGACCAGACCTAATGTTTCAAAATCTAAACTCTCGTATATTGGTTCATAAAACTTGGTATGGAGTTGCAATATTTATCCTCGTCAGATTCTAGACCTCAACTTTTATATCGGTCCGAATTACCTAGTTGCTTGTTTGGTATTCTAAAGGTAACTTCTTATTTGTCGATAAGAGGAAATGTTCACCTTTCGGCTACTATTTGGTTTCACCTTTCGGATCACTAAACCTACCTCATGTACTTAGTTTTGGTTGAAAGATTATAATGGGTGAAATGCGCTTTAGATGTGATCATGCATCTAGTGACAAACCAATATAAATCCAACAATTTAATCTAAGCAGTTAAAATAATACACAATCAAGCAAACACAAAGATCAACACATAATCAAATAAATAACAAGTAAACAGAGAATTCGACTACATCATAACACTAGAAACTAAAAGAAAAGAAAGCAAATAAAATAAGTAAAGATAATGATAAGGGAGCTCATGGCAAAACTCGAGGAACGAAGAAGATCGGTCGCAAAACTCTCGTTTTTCTCCTCTCTACTTGTTCTCCAAGCCAAGCCCTCGCTCCCAAACCTTAGGTTGATTCAGCATGCCCAGATGCCCTCCCTGGTGCAAGGAATCACGTTTTTAAAGACCCAAGACCGACTTTCCTTCATTCAGACTTCTTTCCCAATTTCCAGATTTCCTGCCAGATTTGTCTGACAAGACCCTTGTCAAAACTTGTCCAACCCGTGTCAGGTTTAACTCTAGTCCGACTCGTGTCAAAACTTGTCTGACCCGTGTAGAAAAGTCAGAAAACAGATGTCTGACAAGGGCCGTGTCAAAACTTGTCCGACCCGTGTAGAAAAGTCAGAAAACAGATTTTCTTCCCATTTTCGCCTGTTTCCTATAAGATAAGAATAAAAGCGTAGCAGTACCATATTTTATAGATATTTAATGGAATAAACATGGTTTTACTGTTTTGGGCACAGGTTTTGGTACAGAATTCGGTCGGAAATATAGATATAATAGCGTGATATCAAATATCTAAAATCATGTTTAGTTGTGGAGTAAAAGGTGAAGTAAATTCTTATTTCACACTTAAGTAGTCAAACAATAAGTGAAAGAAGAAGATTAAAGTGAAGTAAGAGGTGAGTTAATTCAGAAATAGACAAAAAAAATATTTTGTTTTGTTTTCACTTAATTTATCATTACTTTTTATTAAAAATTAAAATTGCCAACAAACTCTTTTTTTAAAATAGATATTCTTTTTTATTTGAAGTTAAAGAACTTTCATGCTAACTAATATGTTTGTATCAAACTAAACTAAAAATAATAAAGACATGGTACAACATATTAACAAACTAATTTTTGCCAATATAACAAGTATTTTATACATCTAGCTCAAAACGATTTAGTACTTCTATTCAACCTTAGTCTCCGCCCTATCAGTTCCACCATCCCAAACAACATGTTGACTCCTAAATCAGTCACTGAAAATCTCAGACACCGATTAAATGATTTGATATCAGTACTCACATATTATTTGAATTAAAATTTCATAAATTTAATACAATGATTAATATCACTCCTTTAGTGTTATGTTGTATTACAAAAAGAATAAGAACAAATAATAATAAAGGGAATAAAAATAAGAAAAGAGAAATTAGAAAACATACAAAATGAGTGAAATAGAGATGTCTAGGGTACTTACTACTTAGTCATGGAGAAATAAGCAAAATGAGAGTAGTCGGAAAATAGATGTGTCCAGTTATTTACTTTTTATTAAAAATTAAAATTGCCAACAAACTCTTTTTTTAAAATAGATATTCTTTTTTATTTGAAGTTAAAGAACTTTCATGCTAACTAATATGTTTGTATCAAACTAAACTAAAAATAATAAAGACATGGTACAACATATTAACAAACTAATTTTTGCCAATATAACAAGTATTTTATACATCTAGCTCAAAACGATTTAGTACTTCTATTCAACCTTAGTCTCCGCCCTATCAGTTCCACCATCCCAAACAACATGTTGACTCCTAAATCAGTCACTGAAAATCTCAGACACCGATTAAATGATTTGATATCAGTACTCACATATTATTTGAATTAAAATTTCATAAATTTAATACAATGATTAATATCACTCCTTTAGTGTTATGTTGTATTACAAAAAGAATAAGAACAAATAATAATAAAGGGAATAAAAATAAGAAAAGAGAAATTAGAAAACATACAAAATGAGTGAAATAGAGATGTCTAGGGTACTTACTACTTAGTCATGGAGAAATAAGCAAAATGAGAGTAGTCGGAAAATAGATGTGTCCAGTTATTTTAGAATTAAAAAGAAGAGCTTAAAAGAAAAACTCTTTGTTTCTCTCTCATTAAAAATTACAAGTAGGCCCACCTCTTTATGTGGATTTTTGTGTAAGCATGGTTCATAAGGCTTCTTTTACAATTACGGTTCATGTATGACTTTCTTAAATACTTTCTAATGGGGGTCATTTTCCTTATTTAATCCTTGAAAACGACGGAAAAAGTAAAGAATATAAAAGTTAAAAAGAAAAATGACAAATGAAAGAAAGATAAGAAATCATATCTTTGTAAAGCAATCCCTTGCAGCAACTCGGCCAATTTCATCGAAAACTGAGACCAAGTCAGGAGTAAGTAAATTGTATTTCAGAGATGGGCAGAGGCCCATAATGCCTACCCTTGAAACCACATAGCTCTACCCTTATCTGGATGGCCGCATCATGGGGACTGTAAAAGTGAGTTTTGCAGCAATCCGAGAAAGAGGAGGTAGCACAATTGTCTAGAAAATGGTTCTAGAATTGTTAATTATTCAAAAATAAAGAGTTTGATTTGTGAGGAGATTTATAGCCTCTATGGAGATTTTCAAAACAACAAAAAAAAAGTTTTGCAGCTATCCATATGCGTTAGTTTTCAAGTTTTCTTCCCTATTTCTGCGGTTTGGCTCTGCAACCTACAAAAATGACTGGCTTTGTACTGTTTGGCATGCAAAAAGCTTCTTAGCTTGAAAAACTTGTTCCTTTGAATTTTTTTCTTTGATTGATTTCTTCTTGAATTGTCTTCATTTCTTTATATCTGCAATTATAACTCAAAAACATGTTATATTGTGAAAGCCAAAGAAATTGGCCTTTGGCCCCATGTCACTACATGAAAATGAATTAATTTTCTAATAGAAGGTGTTACAGAGATAGAGAGGACATGAGTCCGAGCAGTGTCTCATTCTCTAAGACGTTCTTCTATTCTTATTCTAGGATTTTGCTCTCTTGATTCAATCCACCTATACACTTGGAAATCTCATAGATTAGTGTATGAAATTTATAAGAAAGTGATAGAGTGAGTGCTAATGACTTGTTAATCTCCTTGTATTTGTAAAGACTTCTTGATATAGTGAAGTTGCTCTGTGTACTCTCGTGGTTTTTTTTCCGAAAGAGTTTTCACGTAAAATCTTTTGTCTCTCTTTTATTATCTTGTGCTTGATTGCTTATTTGTACTAGCTTCTTGTTTGACTTTCATGTTTGTTCATTTGGTCAGATATTGATGCATGCCCGCAAGGTGTTTGATAAAATCACTCATTGAGCATTTCCGCATCTGTTTCCAACAATTGGTATCAGAGCACGTTAGGCTTTGGCATAAGAGTGATTGAAACTTGAGTTGGTTTAAAGTTGAGCTTGTATTTGTGATTGCACATGTATAATGGAGAATGCTATGGAATTTAAGAAGTTGAATGGTAGCAATGGGGCTATTTGGAAAACATTGATGGAGGACTACTTGGTGTCGAGGGAGTTGGATTTATCATTGATTGGTGGTAGTGCGCAACCTATGAACATGGAGGATTGTGAATGGGAGAAGCTTGATTGGAAATGTTTGGCGGCTATAAGGCCGTGTATTTCACCATCGATCTTGTTTGATATCTATCAATGTAAGACCGCTCATGAGCTTTGGAGTACATTTGAGCAATCATATGAACAACCTTCGGGGTGTAAACAAGATGCATATTATGAAGATGTTATTTCTCTTGAAAATGAATGATGGCGTATCAATGAGAATGCATGTGAGCGAGTTCAACTTAATTGCAGCTTAATTGATATCCTTGAAGGTAAACCTTGATGAAGAGGTATTATGCTTATTATTTTTGAGCTCTTTACCTACTAGTTGGGATACTATTGTTACTACCGTTGCGAGCACAATGAACAACAAATTCAAGTTGAGTGATATTGTTGCTTCATTGTTGAATGAGAAAACTATGAAGGTTACAACCCAATTGAAAACTAGGCCTAATGAGGCATTGACAATTAGTGAAAGGTGAAGGTCAGTTACTAAGAACAATTCCTCGGGTAGAAAGGATGAATTTGAAGGCCGAAAATTTCTTATTGGCATTGCAAGAAGGAATGTCACTTGAAGAGAGATTGTTCTCTCTCAAAAAACAAGCAAAAAAGATAAGAAGTATGATGGTGAAGTGAGTATAGTTTCCAATGAAAGAGGAGATGCGGTGACACATAGTATGGCTTGTAGTGTGAGTTCAAACGTGGATGTTTGGATGTTGGATTCGGATGTCTCATTTCACATATGCTCAGATCGTTCTTATTTTGTCAATTATCAAGAGATAGAAGGTAAAAATGTTTATCTTGGTGATGGCCAACTATGCAAGATTGTTGGAATTGGCGATGTTAAGCTTGACCAAACTAATGAAAGGCGATTGAAATTGAACAATGTGAGGCATGTACTCGAAATTATCAAGAATCTAATCTCGACGGGTTAACTTAATGACGATGATTTTGTTGTGACTTTCCGCGATGGGTCATGGAAGATGTTAAAAGGTTGCATGACATCAATGAAAGAGCAAAAAGTTGGGAGTTTGTACATTCCTTACGGAGCACCTCATAGAAGTGTTGTGGCTACAACAAGTGAGCAAGCAGATATGCAAGCGTGGCACCACTAGCTTAGTCATCTAAGTGAAAGAGGTGTGAAGGTGTTACAAAATAAAAAAATTATTCCTTGTTTTGATTATTCATCTCTTAAATTTTGTATTCATTGTATAATGGGAAAACAAAATAAAGTGAATTTTAAGAGCAATGAATCTCATAGGTAAATGAAATAATTCGAATTTTTATTTCGATGTGTGTGGCTTATTTAATGTCAAATCTCTTGATGGAGTATCTTACTTTGTTACATTTTTATATGATTTTTCTAAAAAATGTTAGATTTATCCCTTGGAGTCAAAATATTAAGTTTTTGAAACTTTTAAGAAGTTTAAAACCCGTATTGAAAATAAGATTGAAAGAACCATCAAATGTTTACAAACAGATAATGGTGGTGAATTTTTTTCTAATGAATTTGATGATTTTTGTGCGAGACATGACATTCAAAGAGTGAAGACAGTTCCACATACACTGCAAGTAAATAGGTGTAAACACCGCAAATTATGTAATCTTGAAAACAAAATATGCTTGCATCAAACGCAAGTTGTGAAATCAATGATGAATGAAGAATGTAATCTCCAAGCATTTGCAAAAAGAGATATGCTTTGCAATTGAATTTTTTTTGTTAGTATCATTTATTGCCTAGCTAAATTTTAAACATCTGATGCTGAGGAAAAAAAATCCAGAAATTTAAATTTCATGAGTGGTACAAGACATCTTTCTTTCAGTATAAACATATTTCCTGATGTTACAAAAATCCAGAATTTTAAATTTCATGAGTTCCAAGCATGATTATACTAGAGGTGTTACTTTTACCCGATTACCCGGATCCGATCCGGAACCGACCCGGATCCGATTAATTTGGATAGGGTATGGTTTAAAAAATATAACCGATTAAATTATGGGTATGGGTACAAAATTAATAATTTAATATCCGACCCGGATCCGAACCGGAACCGATACTGTAATGGGTAGGATATGGGTATCATTTAATTATCCGACCCATAACCGGACCCGACCCGATACCCGTATAAATACCCGATAAAATATATATTAATAACTCTGCATCAAGTTTTTGTGTTAGATAATATATTTCAGCTGAGCTATAATTTGATAAAACTTAACCAAATTTATGCTACTGTTTTACACCACCCTTTAATTACATCCTTAACTGGCCCTTTAATTACGCCCTTTAATTTTTGTTCTATATTATACACATGCGACACATGACACATGATTGTCAAATTTATTCTTCCATAACCAGCTTATTTTATACATTTTTTCTTCTATTACATTCAATTCATAGATTTTTTTGAATTATAGAAAAGGAAATCATCATCTCTAATATTTTACTTTCTAAAAATTATATCTCCTCCATCCTCCTGAATTCAAAAGCTATTAACAAAAAACTGAATTCAATATTTTTTGTTACACCATGAGTACTCCAAACAACCAACAACCAACTAATAATTTAGAGTTATTATTTTTATTTTGCTATATAGCATGATATATTTTATTATTTATAAACATGATTAATAGTATAATTTTTATTTTGCAGTAGTTTTTAATTTATATTGTAATGAATTATTATATGAGATGTTTAAGAAATTATAATTATATTTAATATAAATAATTTCTCGAATACTTTGAAGTTGTGACCTATACCCGCTCTGGATCCGGAACCGCCCCGTATCCGAACCGGACCCGATAATCCACAAACAAGTTATGGGTATCTATCTACCCGGAACCGAAAGACTGGACCCGAAATATCTACGGGTAGATAGGTATCCAGATCCAGACCCGACCCGATTTGAAACAAATAAGTATATGGATCGAAATTTGGACCCGAACACTTTTAGAGTCCGGGTCCAAATATAATAGTACCCGGACCGGACCCGACCCGATAGCACCTCTAGATTATACTTTGTTTTGAGGCCTAAAAAAATTCAAAAAAGTTAATACGCATTATGCATTATGCAAGGGATAATATTTTCAGTATTGTCTTTTAATTAGTGGTCTAAACTTGGCAAAACATGTTTCCTAATGTTAAAAAATTCCAGAAATTTATATTTCATGAGTTCCAAGCATGATTACACTTTGTTTTAAGGCCTAAAAAATCCAGAAAATTTATATGAATGAATTTAGCAACATTATGACATATTATAACTATGAAATATGTGTTCAAACCACCTTTGCAAGTTGTATAATCAGCCAAGAGACAATTTGTTACCCCTTTTTAGCTAGAGCTTCTCATCTCATTTCAAGGCAAAATATCAATTTGTACCTGAAATTTCAGCATAAATCTTGCATATTTCACATGATGTTGCTGCTTTCGGATATTAATTAAATTAATTTTCCTTGTAAGATGATATCTCTACTAACTTTCATGGGTGTAAAACATACTATCCATCTATCCAAAAAAAAATTATTTCACAAGAAGAAAGTTGTTGATCATATGCTTCTAATAAATTAGATAATAGAGTAGACGTCTAGCTATTGCAAACCAAAACACCAAAAATGTATAAAAACACGTCACTTGGGACCTCAAGTTTAAAACCGTAGATTATCTATTTATATTTACACATATTAAGAACATTTTTTTCTGATATTATCTCATGTATAAAAAAATTCCAGCAACTATAAAACCCAGCAGAAAAAAATCAGCAACGACAAAAATTCCAACAGCAAATTCGGCAGCAAAGAAATGAGATTTAGAGCAATATAATTAGCACATTTATGCATATTAAAAATATATAATCTAGTCATGTACTTGTTGCAATTTTTCAGCTTTTTTATCTTCTTGAAATTCACCTAAGAATAGTATAAAATCTTGAAATGAATAAAGAGGACAGCAAGAATCCAGCTGCTGTGTTTTCACTTCTTCTTGACAATAAACATGATTAAAATGTGTTAAAATGGTCATTAAAATGAAGTAAAACCTTCTAAGCACCTGCATGTATGGTTTGGATTTTGTTCATGCCATATAATTATTGTATTTTAGTTCTTTTCACAGCTTTTTGCCTAACACTAGTCAAATGTGTTTAACTTTGTTCAAAACAGATTTAGTTGTGAGGCATGGTATTTAGCAGCAATTTGAGTATGTTTTTGAGCTTCAAGAGGCTTCAAACTTCATCTATAGATACCCCCTTATATCCTCACTCCATCTCCATAATTGGTTAGAGCATCCAAAGCAAAAAAAGAGACAATAGGCAACGGTTCAGAACCCAATGACGGATAACAATTTCAACTGATGACAAAGTGTTTTTCTCTAGTAGTGACATGCATGAGTTTGCTAGTAAATATGCGCCGAGTTACTCAAAAGCATTCAGATAATATTTTATGGACAATAACAAAATACTTTCTTACTGATAACTATTTCACTTTTGCTTTTCTCTTTCGCTTCTCTTTTTTCGGTTGATAGGTCGATTCCTTCGGCACGCTGATTTGCGACTGATTTTTCTGTTTCCGTACTAATTTCCTTAAAAAATATAATATATGAAATGGGAACTGGATCCCTATTTTTCATCTAAAAAGAAAAAAAACTGAATCAGCACACAAAAGAGTTCTGACAAATGGAGCCCATGTCCTGGTGTCAGATCAGTTTTATATAATTAAAGGTGATAATAAGATTTCATATTCGTTTATGCTATCTGTTTTGAACTTTTGATAAAATGGATATGAATAATAACTATTTTTTGTTAACTTGTCAAATAAAAGTACGGGAAACTTTTATTAATTTATCGATTAAAAATATGAATAAGAGTTATTTTGATTTTGATATCGATAAATAATATATAAATATTAAAATCATATACATTAACTTTTCATTTGTATATTTAATTATAGAATATATTAAAATATTTATATACTTTTATTTTATTAGTATTATATATTTTAAAATAAGACTAATAATTATATATTTTTATATTTTATCATATTAAATATAATGTGTTAAAATAATATCATTTTTATTTACTTTTTCTTAATTAGATTATTTAAATTATCAATTTATTAGATAATTTGTTATTATTCATCCATTATTCGTTAACTAGATAAAAATTAAATACAAGTAATATTAAATTTAATAAATACAAATAAAGTACAAATACAACTAATTTTAAATAAATATAAATATGTCTCCATCCATGCGATCTATATCATATTTATTAACACCTCTAGTCTTAAATTGTTTGTTCGAATTTTCAAAGGTTCATTGGCATTACTTTACCCATGTTTGGTTATGGCCTAAAGCTAAGGAGGCCTAAATTGGTTATTTCAACTTAGACCGATCTAAATTATTCATGTTTGGTTGAGATCTAAAGTTAAATTATAGCTTAAACTATTCCTTGTTTGGTTAGAGTTGGTGGAGGACTAAAGTTTTGAAAGCCTAAATTGATTAATTATTTATAATAAGATACTAATTATATAATATTAATATATTAATAATAACTGTAATATATAATATAGTATTATAAAATTTATTTAATATATTAATAATATAAAATAATAATTATATATTAATAACAATTATTAATAATAAAATACTAATTATATAATTATAAATTAATAATAATTATGAATAAAAAGATACTAATTATATAATCTTATTAAAACAATTATTTAATGTATTAACAATATAAAATATTAATTATATAATTATATATTAATAATAATTATTAATAATAAGATACTAATTATATAATATTAATGAGTTTGGCTAATATAACATCAGTGTCATTTTAGCCTATATAACACCAACTCTAAAACCTATCAAATCGACTTTGAACGACTAATCCAAACTGTTCAAACCAATTTACATTATGAGTGATGCGTTTACATACAATTTTTTTTTATAGTTTTGAGTTATTTTAGTATCAAATCAAGCGGTAAAATATTAAAAAATGAATGTATTAAAATTAACTTAAAAACTCACACATTTGACCGCTTGACTTAATACTAAATAAATTCGAAAAGTTATAAATTTTGCATGTAAACGCACAACTAATGAAGTAGATCGGTTTGAACGGTTTGGATTCACCATTTGAAGTCGATTTGATAGGTTTTAGAGTTGGTATTATATAGGTTGAAATGACACTGATGTTATAATAGCCAAACTCAATATTAATATATCAATAACAACTATAATATATTATAATATTATTATAATAATGATTTACTATATTAACAATATTAATTATTAATTACACAATTATAAATTAATAATAATTATTAATAATAAGATACTAATTATATAATATTAATATATTAATAACAACTATAATATATTGTAATATCATTATAATAATTATTTAGTATATTAACATTATAACATATTAATTATATAATTACATATTAATAATAATTATGAATAAGAAAATATTATTTTATAATATTAATATATTATAATATTAATCTAATAATTATTTAATATATTAATATTAATTACATAATTATATATTAATAATAAGATACTAATTATATAATATTAATATATTAACAATAACTATAAAATATTATAATATTATTATAATAATTATTTAATATATTAACAATATAACATATTTATTATATAGGTATATATCGTTAATAAGATACCAATTACACAATATATATATTAATAATAACTATAATATATTATAATATTATATAATAATTATTTAATATGTTAA
Organism: Carex rostrata; assembly: GCF_964058835.1. Lineage (NCBI taxonomy): Eukaryota > Viridiplantae > Streptophyta > Magnoliopsida > Poales > Cyperaceae > Carex > Carex rostrata. Next base: position 4,462,167 of record NC_135948.1, on the reverse strand, counting down.
CAATATAACATAATAATTATATAATTATTTATTAATAATAATTATTAATAAAAGGATATTAATTATATAATATTATTAGAATAGTTATTTAATATATTAACAATATAAGATATTAATTATATAATTATATACTAACAATAATTATTAATAATAATATACTAATTATATACAGATAAAATGTTATTATAATCATTTAAGTTAGGCCACGAGGTGGAATAAAAATTAAATCACCATGTGAGGTGGTTTAATTTAGGCTGGCCTAAAGATTGACTTATGTCATTTTAGTCCAGCTCAATTAAGGCAAATTTAATGAAATAATGAGACATAAACTCCTTATTCCACCATTTACGGACTTAACAAAACAAAGTAGGAGAGACTTCTAACAATTAAATAATAGTAACTAAATAATGACTAGACCAACGCACCAGCCATGTCATTCTCAACCTCGATTGAGGAAAGTTTGCACCTGGACCCTTTGTTTTTTTATTTTAATATTTTGCAACACGAAGTTTTATTTAATTATAGTTTAATTCAAAATTAGTATTTTTAGAAAAAAAAATATGCATTTCAGTATATAAGATCCACGGAGTATCAATTCCTGGCCCATAGTGGCTCTAACATTTCAGTATAAAAGACTAGACTCGTTAGTGGCAATAACGTGCACAGTGGATTCCATCAACCATGTACGTAGTCGTAAAGCTGTATTATACGTAAAACAATTCAAACAAGCATCCAAGCAATTCGGAAAGAGAATTGTACATGGTTGTGGAATTAAACTACAAAGTCTCTGAAAGGTCTTGGAAATTAATTAAACTAAAATATTAAATTATGAGTTCCACTAAAAGAGGGAGCATTTCATAATAAGGAAAACCTGAAGACTATCTTAATTAAAGTATACACAATAAATGTGCATGGATAAGAAAGCCACTTTAAATATAATTAAGATGTATGGTTATAAAGAAAGAGAGAGACCTAAAACGAACGTTTAAGGTTATAAGCAACCCAATCACAACAAATTTGACATTCTCCGCATTTGATTACTTCAAATAGGCAAATATCTTTCTTCATTCTCTCTCTCTCTCTCTTTCTAAGTCTACCTCTAGGCCTTTTCTTTCGTAGCAGAAGAGAGGAGCTGATGCAAAGTAGAAGCATTGACAATGGTGCTAGGGCTAGTGGCATCCTTGGCACGTAATGACCCGGTCCGCCTCAAATTGTGACTCATTTCAACATTACTTTTCATCTGTTTTCTCACTGAGCGGGGTAAAAGTGAAATTATCCTAGCAGAACTCACAAGAAGTATCACTCCAAATATGATAACAAACCTAATGCAGAAAATTAAAAAGAAAAATAATAAGGAAACAAATTAGCTAAACTAACGGTAAAGGAACTTGTGCAAAGGAAGAAAATACAACGTGTTAAATATATCACCCCAACATGAAAGTGACGTCTTATCATCAAATCCCACTGCATTCCTCCTTTCCCTCCTATTCTTTGCTAATTTCTTAAAACCAGCATCACTTAACAGGTGAAAATTAACAGAACGAATGGAAGGAGATAATTTTCTGGAAAATAATAACCAGGACATCCAGAATACTGTGTTTGATTATTCCCTGTCAATAAAACTGGAAACTTTTTTAAATTGGTGGATAGCTGCTTTCTCAAATAAGAACTGGTGAGTGCTACTTTTCTCTGATTTTTTATTTTCTTCATTTTTTTCGCACAAGAAAAACTCATTATAATACAAATATATTGCAATTTATTAAGAATAAAATTTACCATCCGGTCATTAGAAAAATCCGGCCAGTACGGCTAGATGGCATCTTTTCTCCTAATGCAAGCATGCCAACAACTACACCAGTTATGATAGATGCCACAGAGGTACATGTTGATACCACTATTGCTCTTCCATGCTTCAGCCCTCTTGTCTGTATACAAAAAAAAAAAGAAAGAAAAATGCCATTAAAAGTTCTGGAATAAAAACAAAATTTGAGCTAATATATTAGTTCAAAGAGAAAGGTTCAAATGCCTCGTGTCTTTCATGCCTCAATCGTACCTCATATCTTTATCTCTGTTTTTGAAGTCCAAACAGTCAATCTGTACCACTCAACATGATCTCCATATTAAAATATGCTTGGAGACCAAATTTTTTATTTTTTGCAAATTTTTTATTTTTTTTTTAAATAGGTACAAAATCACTGTTTTTGGATGATCCAGAATTTCTGAAAAATAGTGATTTTGTACCTATCTAAAAAAATATTAAAAGATTTTCAAAAAATATAAAATTTGGTCTCTAAGCTCATTTTAATATGGAGATCATGTTGAGTGGTTCGGATGGACTGTTTGGACTTTGAAAACAGATATAAGAATATGAGGCACGATTGAGGCATAAAAGACATGAGACATTTGAACCCTAGAATGAAACATTTTTAATTAAGCACCATCTTTCAAAATTTGTATTTCACAAATACCAGCTAGCATCATAACCATACATACAAACACCTGGGTAAGAAACATGGGACTTGCAGGCCAAGTGAAAAAATAGTTGCAACTTTATCTATACTAAAACAACCGAAGTCATGCATAAACCTACCAAACATCGGAAATCTCACATGTACCTTGCTAAACATGAAGACTGCCGAATTCAAAATTACTCTTTCTAATCAGTTATCACAGAAACAAAAGAACATAAGATTTTCTTTCCCTACTTCCAGAAACCCATGAAAGTTGGGGAACCCATTCCATGTCCTATATAATCTACTGAAGGCTATTTGTGATATTGTCTGTTACGCAAGAGCATACAAAATAGTTTGTTATACCGTAGAGGGGCACATGGATTTTATAACATAAAAATATCATACATGCACAGCTGAGAAATTGCACATTCTGAACTTTTGCAGGGTTACAAGAAAAGATACCTGATAGACAAATCCACCAGCACTCAAAAGGACACTAATGAAGATGGCAAGAGGGACCATAAGAAAGCTCTTGTCAGATAACACAAACCCCATCTTTGATATTACTGATGATATCCTGTAATTTTATTTTAAATCCCAATTATACTATTATTTAAATGAAAATCTTGCAAGTAATGCTTCATACATCTCATCATATTTGCAACTAATACTCTGCTCATGTATGTGATTATCATCACTGTCTAAATATTTTTTTTTTGTTTAAAACCTTCGCAGAGGTTGCGAGCCTGCGAAGTCGTGAGGGCGAATCAAACTCTTGACCTTTGGGTAACCAACAATCCTATGACTTTTTTTCTAGCCAACCATGCTACCGCCCCTTTCTAAAAAATTTGGACCATTTCTTGATTTGTGTGTGTCATTCCTTGTGCAGAACAGAACAGGTCTAATCCAATAAATATGCTAATAATGGCCATGATAGAATTCAAAGCCATTTTATATATGTCTGAATTTAGAGGTAACATATAATGTTGGTTGCAGCCTTTTGAGATAATCAAGCATTTTTTTCAAACTCACATAAAGGTTCAGGACATTTAAGCTATTCCTTTTTCTGAGTTAACCTTAATTTAGATATTGGCATGTGTTTTGCAGATGACTCTCATACAGTTGGTTTAATTGCAAATACAAGGAATATAACATTATTTGCTGCTATGGTGAATACTGGGCAGAGATTTAGAGAACAACAACTGAGAATTACCCAAACAAAATGCCAGATTCGAGACCAAGGATCATCTCTTCAGTCACATCAGAGTTTGTCTGAGATGTATATAGATCATGTCAAAACTTTCATGCACAATATGCTATGATCTTATTTTCTAAGCACGGGGAAATAAAATAAACCTGCTTGTGCTCAAGCCTTTGTTTCTTGTACATGTGGAGCCATGTATTGAGAAGTGCCTATAATTATCAAACCAACAGATGAACTATACCAACCACAAAGTACAATAACAAAAAGCATGTCCATATTATGAAAAGTTTAGATTAAAAGTTGAAGTAGAGGATGTACACATGTTATTTCTTATCAAATCACAATTCTTTAGAATGGGAGTATAGATACCTACAAACAAGAGAACAATTGAGCAAACAAGCCATGGTATCTTCATAAAAGATATCTCTGTTATATTTTGCTCCTCTCCTCCCACGCCAACTCCTGGGAGGAAAATACGAAAAAATTAGCAAATAAATGAAGAAAACAAGACCTCTACCAATATAATATGTAATCGGTTGCAAAAGGTATCCCTTCTTTTTTTTTTTCATTTGCATTTGCATTTGGAAAAGGTACCAAAATAAGATGAACAATCAGATTCCTCAAAATATAGCAATTGCAAATTAATTTTGACCTAACTCTTCTAATGGGCCAATACGAATAAATTACCTCCCTCTGAGGTGAAGGCCGAATTTTGAACTATGGGGTCAATAAAAAACTTCTTCTTAACAAGAGTCTGGGGGGTCAATCATAGAATAAACAAATTAAGAAGTTTGGAGATCAATTTTAGAATTCCTATGATATATTTGCTTTAAATACATATAAAAAAAAGTCCCCCGAGTAAAAGAAAAACTAAAATGGAACTAGGATGAGTTGAACTCACCTATTGTACCAATTCCAGCCAATGTGATTCCAACCCAATCAAGTTCATTCAGTACCTCCTTGAGGTAAAAATGAGAAAAAACTGAAAGTATTGCAAGTCCACATCCCGCAACAGGTTGTATTACTGATACCTATTATCAAAGCCATACAGAAGAGAATGAAGACTAGAATAAAAAGCACAGTGTTTTTATTTGATCTTATATCAACTTTGGGGAGTTGTTCCTTGAAAGCTAAGTAAACAGTAAAATTTAGTTTCTGCAAAAATATCCAGTATTCTCCTACAATACCATATTTGCAAATAACAAAGATAATATTTACAATATGAATCCAGTGTGCATATTTGTTGTTTATTTGCAGGTGATAACCAACTGTACAAGGAAAGAGTTTCAACAACTGAAATTGACCAAATTGCCCCAAAAATGTCCATATCAATTCAATATGAAATAAGTTAGAAATTTTCATGACAAGTTGTTGGACACTAAGATTCATGTTTTCTTTTTATTTCGAGATAACTAATTTGCAATTATATTATAGTTTTAATTGGATTTAATTAGTGTACCACTTTCAATTAAAAAAGCAATATGATTGATAGGATGAAAATTTTCTCAATAACAAGACATACTTTTCCAAGGATTAAACTCATAGGTTTGCAGGCCCGCATTGGATTTTTGAAATGAAATTGGTCCCTAATTAGAATTATTAACAGTGTGTACCGGTGCTTGAGATAGCGCCATCAGCATTAGTCCAGCGCCTGACATATCCATCAGGAAACCAGTAATCCACATTTTGTTGAATACATATGCTCTAATAACCTAAATCAATCAATCAATAAATAAAAAGTAATAGCTCGTCAATAATCGTAGCGGTTTAACCCGACACAATTCGCAAATCTGATAGCAACAGCAAAGTAAACAAAATATCAAACGTGGATCAACTGATAAAATAGTAAACGAAGCAAGCCAAAAATGAATCTGATCTATATTGAATCGCAAATAAGAGGGAAAAGGGAAAGAGAAGTAACCTTGAGCTTGAAGGAGAGGGGAGGGAGAACTAGGGTTCCTTTCTTCTGTAAAACCTTGCCTATGTTGTTCCCTGACGTCGCCATTAACGTCATGCATATTGCCTCCCACATCTCGCTCCTCTCTTCCTCTCTTCCTCTTTCTTTGATTTATCCTGCGCAGCTAATAACTATAGCTTCTCTTTTGCTTCTCTCCTTTTTCGGTTGATAGGTCGATTCCTTTAGCACGCTGGTTTGCGACTTATTCTCTTTTCCTTTCTTCTCTTTTGTTTACTAAATTGCTTAAAAATTGATCAGCAGATTCAGGCATTCACCACACAGAACTACAGAAGGGTCGCAGAGCACGAACAAAAGTGTTCTGACGACTGGAGCCCATGTTCTGGTGTCAGTCTTAAATAAAAGATGCTAATCAGATATTTTATTCATAAAATTTATGTTGTATTGTATTAAATAAAACATATATCGATAAATTGTTTTGTTTGTTAATTTATCAAATAAAAGTACGAATGATTCTTTTATTAAATCATCGCATCACAATGTGAACACAAATTATTTCAAACTCATTATTTATTACAATCATATGTACTATTTTTTATTTATACAGTCAAGTATATAATATATTACTTATCATAACGAAATTGATTTATATAATATTTTTTATTTTAATCGGTAATATATATTTTTAATAATAAAACTAATAATTTTAACTTTTATATTTTGGTATATATGTACTTAATGTGTTTAAATATATTATTTAATTATCTATTATATTCTATTATTTTAATCAAGTACATCATCAATATATTCCAGTTACGTAAGAATATGCGAATAAAGTATAAAATGAAATTAATTTTAAACTAATAATTTTGACATCTCAGCCCTTATATTGGTTATCAGTTTATAGAATGTCTGTCACCATTGGGGCCGTTCGGCAACAAAGAATTAAACCTTCTTAAGGCTTAATCCGCTTCATTTAGCTTCCTTAGCCGCTTAATCCTACCGAACACCAGTTCTTTAGCACGGATTAAGAACACCTCCTTTAGTTTCCTTTTGCCCGGATCTTAATCCTCTGCTCAGACTTTAAGGCACTCATACCCCTTCCTTTAGCTTATTTAGCAAAATTCACAGATTAAGACAACCGAATATCGGTTCCTTAGCGCTCCTTAAGCTCTTAATCCTTCACTCTTAATCCTTTCTTGCCGAACGACCCCATTAGGAATAAAATTGATATAATTAGGAAATAATTTCTTTGATCTAATGTTGCTCCTAGAAAGAAGAGATATCATCTCATTAAGTGGTCAATTGTTTGTTTGCCTAAAAATCATGCGGGCTTAGGTGTTTTAAACCTAAATTACATGAATATTTTCCTCTTAGCTAAATGGTGGTTTAGATTTAAAGATCTAACTGTTGAAGGGAAGTGGAAATCAATTCTTATTGCCAAATATGACCTCAATGGTTTCAATTCTAATAGCTTTCATCTTTTTGGTCTAGTATTTTAGATCTTACTCAAATATTTGATATGGATATTAGTAGGGTTGTAGGCGATGGTTCCAATACTTATTTTTTGGTTCGATAGATGGCATGACAACGGCAGTTGTGCCTTATATTGTTCTTTTCCTAATTTTTTTAGAATCATTTCTAACCCTAATATCACTGTAGCAGATGTGTTCACTAATTTTCCCTTATCATTCCAATTTAATAGACAATTAACTGGTATTATATTTCTGAATGGTTACAACTTTTAGGTCTTTTCTCTTCTTATTCATTAGATTCATCATGTCCCGACAGAATATTATGGAGATGAAATTTGTCTGGTCTTTTTTACTGTAAATTCTCTTTATAAATGGTTGTTCTTTAGAGGTGTTCCAACCAGTATTTGCAATACTCTTTGGAAGGCAAAGATTCCACTTAAGATTAAGGTTTTTGTTTGGTTACTTAGGCAAGATAAAATCCTTACTAAATGCAATTTACAATTAAGGGGTTGGTATGGTAATGTTGATTGTGTTTTATGTGGTGTCCCAGAAACTGTCGATCACCTATTTGTTGCTTGTCCTTTTATTTCTTCTTTGTGGTCTTGAATTGGTAATAATAACAACTTTCTTTTTAATTGTACCCAGGTGTCTGATCTTTGGTATTTTGATTATTGGATTCCATTAAAAAATTCACTACTAGTGAAATTGATTAGGGCTGCAACTCTTTGGATTGTATGGTTAACACGAAATAAGATTTGTTTTCAAAATTCTCCTATACCTTTTATTAGGTCTGTAGTTGCTTCTATTATTGTTTTAATTTCATTTTGATGCAAGTCACAATTAGATAATTCTTATTTCAAGTTATCTATGATTATGCCTTTTGATGTTTCTTCTTTGAGTCAGATAGGCCCTCTGATAGTATTATCCGACACGGATGCACAGGACCAGGACAGCTCCTCGCTAGATTCAGATGAGGACCCTGGTCTTGGTTTAGAAGTGTTGGACCTAACTGATTATTTGAGTGACAGAGCAATTATTGATGCTATTGATCGTGTTGCTGGCCTTCTGCCTAGTATTTCATCTTCATCAGCTAGTGTCTCATCTTCTAGTATTATAGCCATTTATGATTCAATTTAGTATTACTATTTCATTGTATGCTAGTATGTTTTCGTTGTTAGCCTGTGGTGTTAGATGTTATTTTGGTACTGTTATTTTGATTTTTGGTTGGACTTTTTTTGGTTGTTAGGTGTCGATGAATTGTATGCTAGCGCTTTATTTTGGACATGTTGTATGAACTCTTTCGTTTCATAATGAAACCGATGATAAAATATCACTTTTGTCCAAAAAAAAAAAAAAATGTAATCAGATCCGTACGATATTTGTTGAAACGTCTAGTCTTAAATTGCTGGTTCCAATTTCCAAAGGTTTCACTACCGAATTTGGAATATTAGATCATACCCTCGTCACCTCAAAAAAAAAAAAAAAAAAAAAAAAAAAAAAAAAAAAATCAATACCCTCGTCGCGTGAAAGAGCTGGATGACCCTTTCACGGGACAAGTATGTTCTTCGTTACTATAAAAGATTCCCTTTATTAACTTTCAGCCCGCTTTGGAATTTGGACTTGCGCAGTTAAAAAGAACAGTCCAGATCCAGTAATTATAAAATATTCCCTTTCACGCTGGATGACACGTGGGCTCATCACCCACAATGTTGGTTGTTCTAAAAGTTCGCCTCAACTGCTGCTGGATTGGGCTTTGAGTTTTCCGATTCGATAAGTTTCCGGGCCGGATAAACACCTATCTCACCTGTTTACAAGCTGAATCAACATTGTAACATATAACTCTTAGTTGGGCTTACATTTAGCCCATTAAAATCAACGATAGCCCAGGTACTTGCGAAGGCCGAAAGCAACTAGTCAAACTAAACTAATTAAAAAAATCTGGAGGTTTGACTAGTTGCTCTTCCAAACGTTGTTGACAGCGCAATTTTATCTTCATGCAGCGTACGGATAGTATAGTCAAAGCAGCACTGGATATTATTTGTGCACTGCACGAAGCCAAAATTAATTTCTTAATATCTTTACCCTTATTAATGCAAGCCGTGATACATATGTTCCTAATTACTGTAAGATAAATGAACTTACTAAACAAAATTATTTGAGTCTAATGATCTTAATAATATATTATTTCACCTTGAGGAAGGATTCAATGTCCATATTATTTAGTATTTTTTTATTCTATCATTATCATGTCAGCTGATCATGTCATGAATCGCATTAAATTATCAACTATCAAATTAATGAAAAATAACAGTAATTAAATAGTAAGGAGGAATCTCATGCCAAATGGTTTTGCAATGGTATTTATAAATTTCAAAATCAATCATCGAATTAAAACCATCAATCTAGTTTTAATTTATGATGGATGTATGTACATTAAATTTTTAAAAATAGAACAAATGCTCCATTATTAATTAATTTAATTTAATTATATCATTGTCAAAAATTATTTTCATTCCTTATTTCCATAGCTATGTTTTAAAAAAAGAATGACACTTTGTAAAATTACTCTAACATAACTCATGAATTTGCCACACGGACATAAAGCGATAAAATAAAAATGAAATTTAAAAAATGAAAAAAAAGGAAAAGAAAAAAGAAAAAAGGAAAAGGTATAAAATAATGATTACACACGGACACGGTACACGGACACCAAATCGCCAATGAGCTGGAATATACTTTGATTGCTCAAAGAAAAAGAATAGTAAAATCTTGACTATGTCTTGGCCGTATTAAATTTTGTGAAAAGCGATTGCTATTAAAGTTAAGGACACGCTTTTTAGTGTTAATATTCAACCAAATCATCTAACTAATTTTGGATGCGTGTTTTCTACAAGAAAAGTATTATCTTACAATAGTAAATTACTTAACTCACAAAATTAATTGTATAGTTGCGTATTAGAAAATATGGAAGCTGTATAATTTGAGCTAATTAGGAGTTGACATTTTTTGAAAAAGAAAAGAGGGTCTAGTCCTCATTCCATTAGTCATTTTGTAGTTACAATCAAAGGGCATTGTTTTAAAACACGGTTTTGTTCATGCATGTGGAAGGGCGGCCACATATGCGGAAGTACATATGCGATTTTACTATGCTTTATTAAAGAAATATAGATAAAATAAAACTAATTTATATCTAAAGACTTGTTTAATCTAGTGATTTGTGCTCTTTACCATATTATAAAGATTATAGATTCTAATCTTTTTCACCGCAAAATAATTTTTAAACTTTTTTCAAGTTCGCATGAACTGTATATGTGCCCGTTTATTCAAAACTGCATGAACTTGACTGCATGAGATTCTGTATATGAAAAAGTACTACATAAGCATATACAGCCGCATTTTAAAACACTACTAAAGAGTAAAACAAAACAATGTTGCTCAAGATAATTGAGCATAAAAAAAAAAAATAGACAAGCGGAAATATAAAATAAATCAATGAAATAGTAAAAATATTCTACTAATGTTGTAACATCTCAATATTCTTCTCAATGGTCTGATGATGAATTGTGTCTCTATTGAGTTTCAATCTGTGTTATGAGCTCAAGTAGGTTGCATAATGTTTCTCTGAAAATTCTGTTACAACATTCTCTCTATGTAATAAATATAATTATTAGCATAACCAATCTTTCTTCTTTGTTGAATTTTGTATCTAATAAGACTTTTATAGTGTCTTCATCAGCAATTGTCATTCCTCCCGGTATCATAATTTTCATCTTAGTTAGGAGTTGACATTTTAGGCAAGGGTAAATTTCGCTGTAGGTCACTAAACTTTGTTATTTGTGATCACTCAAGTTTTATTTGTCCTTTTTGAGTCACTCAACTTTGTTATTTGTCCTAATCAAGTCCCTCTATATTTTTCCATCCAAAATTTTAACGAAATATGCTAATTCCGTTAGTATTTTGGATGGAATATGCTCATTTCGTTAATATTTTGGATAAAAAAGTATAAAGGGACTTGATTGGGACAAATAACAAAGTTGAGTGACTCAAAATGGACAAATCAAACTTGAGTGATCAATTCGTGACAAATAACAAAGTTTAGTGACTAGGGCTGTCAAAAAAGCTCGCGGCTTGTGGCTCGCTCGTGGCTCGCCTCTAGCTCGCTCGCTAACAGCTCGCTCGGTAGTGGACCGAGCTGTTAACGAGCCAGCTCGGCTCAGGCTCGGGCCAAAATAAACGAGCTGAGCCAGGGGCCAGCTCGGCTCGTTAAGCTACAATGAATTTAGGGTTTAGTCCCGTATAATTTTAAGTCCAGTCCCATTTTTAAAGGCGCAATTATGCAAAATTGATGTATTTTCGGTTTGAGAAGAAATGATATGGCTTTAGTTGCTTGAAGATGTGCCTGCCGGACAATTTCTTAAATTTTTTGAATGAGATTTCTTATTTTTTTTATTTTTGAATTTGTATAATAACAGCCCAATAAAGCCCAACGAGCCAGCTCGTCAGCTCGCGAGCTAGCTCGGGCTGGCTTGTCACAAGCTGAGCTAGGGGTTTTGGCTCGGATGACCTAGGTTCAGCTCGCTCGGTCCAGACTTGGGCCAAAATAAACGAGCTAAGCTGAGGCCCAGCTCGGCCCGAGCCAGCTCGTTTACAGCCCTAGTGTAGTGACCTACAGCGGAATTTACCCTTTTAGGCAATGTTTATTCCAAACACGGAGAAATCATTCTGAGAGTGTGTGTCGCCTCAAATATTGAAGGAGAATAATGAAAAAACAGGCGGTCCAGATTAATCTTAACTGAATCAAAGCTTACAAAAACTTGGGGGGGGGGGGGGGGGGGGGTCCGTTTTGAGATTCGTACTTAATTAAAGAACAGTCCGGATTCACTCATTGCACTGGGTCTGGAATCTGGATGTGAATTCCCATCCAGCTTGGCTTATTTGATCTTTTATTGGCACAATAATTTTTTTAAGAAGGATTCATATATAATAAAAAAATATTTATATATTTAAAAAAATCTGTTAGCAAAAGTCAAACATGTATATAGTTTGAAACTAAGTTTCAACCATCTGAACTTATAAAGTAATCGATTGTTTTTTATAAATCATAATTAGAAAAAAGTTTTTTATGAAACTAACATGATTACTTTTTTTTTATACAAAAATTATAAGAACTGAAATGTCATTTCGGTTTTTTTTTTTTTTTTTACAGATTTTGAAAATAAACTCTTTGAAAAATTATAAATTACTTTAAAAAAAATTCGAAACCGAAATAGCATTTCGACTCTTATAATTTTTGTAAAAAACAAGTAACTACGTTGATTTCATAAGAATTTTTTTTTATAACTATGGTTTATAAAAAAATTCAAAGTAATCCTAGCATACAGCTAATTTCCTCGATGCGAATATCTGTCGCCAAGTACTGACGCATTCCGATATTACATCAGAGAACCTGTACCTACCAATCTTTTGTTAAATTCAACCCAGCGTAAGACTCGTGTTCTCCCTTCCCATCACATTTATAAACATATTCCGTTTACTTTCCTACATATCTTTCTGTAAACCGGGTCATTATCACGTAATAATATAACCCGCTACACTGGTCACAATTTGACAAAAATTCAGATGATCACATTTCCCCGAGCCGCATACTAGTCACGCTAAATAAAATGTTGCAAGCGCGAGGAGTACAAACGGTAACTAATCCATGGTCTCTGAATAAGGACCCCCACCCCACATCTATTTTATTTTTCTTTCTTATTTAGTCAAATCGCAGCACCTAGTAATAGTCCATTCCGAGGGGCAAGGGTGCTCTGTTCATAGTCAACTTAGAAATTCTTCACACCTTTCTCCTTTACTTTCTTATCCCTCTTTCGACGGAGGAAGCGCATCGATCGATCCATGGATCAATTCAGATCGCAAAGCCAAGCTGATGGACGCAACATGCAATTGGAGGTGTACAGTCGATCGTACAGCACGCCGTACTCGTACGATTATGAATTCGCGAGAGATAGTAAGAAAGATAAGAGCAAAGCTAAGAAAGGGTGGCTGAATGATCCCGAATTTCAGAGAAAGAAACGGGTTGCTAGGTACAAGTCGTTTACGATGGAGAGGAAGGTGAAGGGGTCTGTTACAAATAGCTTTCGATGGCTGAAAGATCGATACTATAAAGTCGTGTATGGATGGTGGTGACGCCAATCATATCTTATCTATTTGGTTTTATTAATTAAGGTGTGTTTTTTACCCCATTTGAGGACAGAAATTTGTACTTACATCATCATAGTTACATGTAGTATATAATTTACAGAGTCCTTTTTTTGTTCTGTTTTTGGATTGGTGCGTGGAGTTATCAATTTTACAATCATTTGATGTTTTAACCTTTCTCTTAAGTTTTATGAGTTTAATCTAGTAATTTTCTTAATTTAATGTTTGATAAATCAGGGATGTTTTGCTTGTCATTTGGTATTGATACTAGGGATCAAATTTAAAAAAAAAAAAAAAATGACCTGAACATATCTGCAATTGTTATTATTGTGTTTAGGGGTGGAGATAGAAATTTTTTGAATGGGTCAATTTTTTATATTTTAATAACAATGGTTAGTGAAAGAGATAATATAAAATAAGAAGTGTCATATAGGGCTGGCAAAAAAATTCGAGGTTCGTGATTCGATTCGGGTTTGATTCAGGTTTGATTTGAGTTTAATTCGATTCGAAATGGGTTCGAATTGAAACGAACCAAACCAGGTTCGGTTCGGAATTAATTCAAACCAAACCCAAACCTAGCCTGGTTTGATCGAAATGGGTTCGATCATTTTTATGGTTCGAATCTCATAATAACATCGGCCGTCCATTTATCTGATGAAATTAAAATCCAAGATAGAGAGTCATAATTTAACTTAGCTAACACTCTCTCGCTCTCAAATCTCAATAACCTAGTTCTCTCTCCACCTCTCCCTAACTCACTCTCCTTTTAGTTCTAAAATCTAGCCGACGCTCTCGTTTCTCCGGCTGTCACTCCTCTCTCCGGCCTAGATGTCTATCTCTCTTCGGTCGTCTCTCATAGTTTATACCAGGAAAGTCGTCTCTGATGTGTTTTTTCATAAACAATTTTTCAACTTAAAAACACTCATTTCATAGTTCATACCGGTAAAAGAAAGCCATGTGAATTGTCCCGCGAGAAAAAATTAATGTATAAACTACCGGTATAACTAGGACTACTAAAAAATAATTTAGTTCGTGATTCGATTCGGGTTCGATTCGAAAAATGTGTAGTTCGCAATTAATTCAATTCGAAATGGGTTCGGTTCGAAACGAATCAAACCAGGTTCGGTTCGAAATTAATTCAAACTAAACCCAAACCTAAGGTAAGTTCGGTTCGGTTCGGTTCGTTGCCACCCCTAGTGTCATATATGAATTTTTGATTGTTTTTTCATTAAATTTTTTTTATAAAATGTTAGAAATATCTTAAATTATACACAAATCATTCTTTTTTAAAAAGAATAGAGGTCAATAGTATAAAATTTTACGAAAAATATAGGGATCGATTTCTTGTACATATAGTCTATGGTACTATGCATATTACGATTTGGCACTGTGTTACGGCTCTATATTCGAGTTTTCAAATCCTAACGGTCGATCCGAACCGTTCATCTTGTTCTCCATATTAATATGTGTTTGGAGTCCAAATTTTACATTTTTTGAAATTTTTTTACTATTTTTTTAGATTTATTGAAAATCACTGTTTTGGATGGTCCAGAATTTTCAGATTTGGTCTCCAAACACATATTAATATGGAGAACAAGATGAACGGATCGGATAGACCGTTAGGATTTGAAAACTCGAATATAGAGCCATAGCACGGTAACAACCCGTGATATGCATAGTACCATAGACTCACTCCATTTTACTATAAATTATAGAACTAAAGTCTACTTCATTACTAGTTTTTGACAAAAAAATAGGAGCCAATTGATCCCTATTCTACACTACTGCCTTGTGTTAGCATTCGGTTGCTGAAATCATTTCAAAATGAAGAAAAAAAAAGAAAATCGGTTGCTGGTATTACAATTTACAGGCGTATATCATGTTTGTACCAGAGTCAGATAGAACACTTCTCTCTTGATTTCCCTAGTTGTAGAACAGCGTTAGATTTCATATCATATTTATTGGCCCTGTTTATGGAATCTGATAGGCAGTTCAAAGTAGAATAAAAAAAAAAAAATCAAATAGCTGTTCAATATACTACAAAAAAGAGAGACTAATCTTCGACTCACGAGTCATATTTATCTTTTATAAAATAATCTCAAACTTGACAAGTATACATATAAATTCTGGATCCGGATCTGCTGAAATTCCAAAGAAATTCCCTTTGAAATTTCAGCGGATTTGAATTAAAAAATTCTCATACTTGGTCCATATTTCGCCACCGCCCCCCTGATTTTCGAGTCTGAATCCTATGAGATATTTCAAACTTTGAGTGGATTCAAAGTTGCGCCAATATCTTCTCGGTGCCTATTTGAAAAGGATAGCAATATGCTTTGAGATTTGTGCATGAAAGGTTTGAATGGTTCAGATTTTGCACAGATCCACGCAAAGTTTGAGATATCTCAGAGGATGCGAATTCCTGATTTTCTCTCCTATAAGTTCACGAACCAGGCTGAGTGGGCTTGACTATTTAGAATTTCAATTGTTTGAATTTGAAAGATTTTCTTCAGTAGACTTCAAACCGTTGAAATTTTGAAATCGATGTACTTCATGAATGATATGTTTACATGTCAATCATAAAATTTTAAATTAATTTAGTATAAAATCAAGCAGTAAAAAAAAAAAGTTTTTTAAGTTAAATTTTTTTTGCAATGCATTTTTAAGTTAATTTTAATATTTCCAATTTTCACCATTTCTTAACCACTTTACTTTATACTTAATTAATTTATAAATCTATAAATTTGACAAGTAAATGCATTATACGTAGAGTAGATTTTTTTTCAACAGTTTAGATTTATCATCTAATAAATTTTGATATTAAACTTGTAAAAAATGCCATCAAAAGTCGACATAAAATTTTATTCATCCACAGAGTGAGAACCACATTACCTTCTACTTTCATGAGACGTTTGAATTCTCTTCAATTTTTCAAATTTTGTCATAATCTTTCTAACAAGATTTTCTCTAACAATAAATATTGTGAATTTTCAGTCAAATTGTTGTAAGTTATTGTATTAGTATCATTTTGTATTTTTGCATTGACCCATGTAAATTCATTAATCACTAAAATGTTTCAGTCTAACATTTTAGATCAAGTTAATTTGTTCAAAATGTATATTTTGTTCCTACGAGCAATACAAACCCTATTTTAATTAGATTTCACATCCAAAAAGGGAAGAATTAGCAAAATATTTTTACATGATTAGATTTTTTTTTAAAATAGAACTGTTTTTAAAAATTTTAATATAACAAACACTATACGTGAAGAAGCTATAAAAAAAGACTCCACCGATGCAAAAAATTTCACATTTATAATGGCGATCGGTGGAGAAAATGTTTTTTTGCCTCTTAGAATCGGTGAAGTCTTTTTTTATAATTTTACCTTAAACAGTCCTTGTTCTATTTTAAAAAAAAAAATCCAATGATTAGATACATTAACAGAGCCCAAAGCCCCCTTCAACCGCTTGAATACAATGCTTAGATCCCTCAGCCCTATTAAGGCTCAAAATATTAATGCACATACCTAACATAAAGAAAATTGCAAAATGAGAAACATGTGGTTAATTGGAACTCAAGAATTAGTGCAATTCAAGGATAAAGAAATAAAACCTGGCATAATTTATTTAATAATATAAATGATAAGAGATAGATGATATGCATTTAGATAATTGCATCAAAATAACCGCAATCAAGAAATTAAAAATGATACTGAAACGAACTCTACTTCCGATTCCATAGCTGAATGAACTATGAAGCCCACTGAAATGTGTCATCTCCCTGGTTCTTCCCTCCCTCCTAGATTGGTATGTACCGAAATTTAAAAACAGCACCAATTATGAACAAGTA
This sequence comes from Carex rostrata, assembly GCF_964058835.1. NCBI lineage: Eukaryota > Viridiplantae > Streptophyta > Magnoliopsida > Poales > Cyperaceae > Carex > Carex rostrata. The sequence goes on along the minus strand of NC_135948.1, from coordinate 4,445,076 downwards.
ATTTCTTTATTCTGAATTCACTGGCAAGCATCCAAGCACCATAATACAACTAAATGGTCTCTTCATAAGAAATAAATTGATTACAAGCTCGTGGTTCTAATTACCTAACTTGCTTCTTGCAATTAAATATTGCAACTCAAACAAATTGAAAACTAAATCCAACTAACCGATAAAAAAGGAAGAAAAGAAAGGAGAAGTGCATATCAGTTTTGGCCAGAAGGAAGAGACAAAGGCAGAAGTGCCTACCAGTACAGGTACACACTTTGTTATACTGGTACAATGTATCAGTACCAAAGTTGGAACCACTAGTGGAAAAACTGAAATCAGGATCGGTTATATACGCATATTAGTATCAGAATATAACCGATCCTGACCAAGGTGATACTAATTCCCCAATAATCTGGATCGATTAAAGAACCGATCCAAATAGTTGTATTCGGATTGGTTCTTCTCTACAACCGATCCAGATAGACCGATCCTGATTCCTATATTTCCACTAGTGAACTGGTATTGGCCACCAACAACCTTGCAATCAATATTTTTAACTAATCTCAGGCCTAAATTCAAAATTTATATTTGATCATTTTGCCATAATATCCATAGAAGACAAGAAATACATTGTGTTTTAGGAGAACACAATATCATTGTCCATTGATTGCAACTGAGAACTATTATGCATATACAAATATACAATTATAAGGAGTGTCATCAGTAGTCCCAAAAAGGTACATAGATTCTCGTTGCAAAAAATAGTGATTTTGGATGATCCAGAGAATCTTATGAAAAAAAAATGTTATTTTGTACCTATCTAAAAAAAATAGTATAAAAACATTCCAAAAAATATAAAATTCGGTCTTCGAGCATATTTTAATATGGAGATCATATTGAGCGATTTAGAACGACTATTTGAATTTTGAAAATAAAATAAGCATGTGATGCATGATTAGAGAACAAAAATAATGAGACATTTTAAAACTAATTATATAAAAATTGTTGAGAATCAAACATTCTCAACACATTTGAGTTGTTTGATTTATACCAAGATCTGTACTGACTGTACATGATCAATAGATACATAATTTCAGAAAACAGATAGTATCAAATGATAAAAAAAGAAAAAAAAAAAGGTTTGCAATATACTCTATTATTATTATAGAAAATGCCATAGAACTTCTTGATTTCAAATTGTTCAAGTTAGTATATATATATATGTAAAAATAGTACAAAAACAATGCTAATATTTGCTATCCGGCTAGCGTGAATATTGTTTGGATTGAATAGTTATAGCAGTGATGAAGGAAATCAATAAAAACAGTACCAAAATAGTGATAGATTCTAGGGATGTTTTTCTGAATTTTTTGTTTTTGTTGACAGTTTTAATTTTGAGAGCGGTATGGATACTGGTACATTTGGAGGTATAGTACCAATACTAGGTTGTATTTTTTTACCTGATAGCTACTATCTGGTTTTCAAAAAAAAAAAAAAAACATCCACGGCTACACAGAATGAAAAACCTCAACTAGATCGTAAATTCGATCTCCCTATTAGGCAAACAAGTAATGAATTTGTACAGAAAAAGCGTTGCATTACTATTCAAGTCAAAGTCTTGCATATATTACTTCGACCCTCTTTAACCATGTTATATCTATGTATACTTTAATAATTAGAGAGTTAAACGTTACAATGGTTTATGAATAAAGTACTAGTGTTAGCCGGGTAATCACAATCACAAATATAATTTAGTTAAAGCTAAATAATAAATTATATAATATGTAAAATATGAAAAAAAACACAAGGGCTAATTTAGGATTTCTGCAAGGAGTGAGGCAGAATTTGAGCTCAAATCCATTATCTAATCGAGTTCAAATAACCTATCGGATTCAAACTCATTAACTAATCATGTACTAGATAAAAAATAATAAAATAGTGTCTTACATAATCAAGAAATAATAAAAATAACTTTTTACATAATAAAACAACAAAATTGTTTTTTTTAACATATTAAAAACAACAAAAACAACAATACAGGTCAAAATTAATTTCCATGAGGGACAAATTACTCTGATCTATTAAATTAAAATTACTTTTCAAAATTCTGAAGAATACAGTTGCCCTCCTCGTATACAATGGTTCCGCCCCTGATCACAAAATCAAGTCTTAAAGATATTTTGTTCAATAAAAGACAACAAAACTTCTAATTTGCAAAATAAAATATCACAAATTCACATACACATTATTTTAGACGGTGGTATATATTAAGGTAGAATAGTTATGAACATAAATCCCTTTGAATTTCTAATTTCTGAATCTCTAAAAATAAAATCTGTGTTAATTAACTTATTTCTTATACCATGGGGAAACGTTGAACTTCGTTTCGTTTGTTAGTCATTATGTGGCTATATTAGTTTCATTTTGGAGAGTTAAAATGTGTCATCACGTTATACGTAATAAAGTTATAAAGAGTTAGCGTTAATTAGTTTAGTAAGTGTAATGCTTCGTATATTACTTCGTTTCAGCTGAATATTAAAAAAGTATAATCTGCCGAATAGAAAAAATATATCAGTATGCCATGTTTTGAAGATACTTCATTAAATAAAAAAAAATTATACAATCAAATGATAAAAAAAATATAAAAAATGAATGTACTTTAACTTTTTGTTACCGCTTAACTTTATATTAAATTAATTCAAAAGTTTAAATTTTTTGCATATAAATATTTCACTCGTGAAAATTGATTTCAATTTGTTATTTGAAGTCAATTCAATATATTTTGAAATTAAATTCACTATGAAGTTTGATGAGCTTTAAAACGTTATAATTATAATGTAGGAAAGAATGTATCAATTTTCAGGTACACATTTTGACATGGCTGTTTTTTAATTTATGCAGAGCAAATATATCATGTAGAGAACATTTGACCTGTATTACAGTACTCTCTATGAATAAAAAACAACCTTTTTTTTTTTGAGGGTGAGTTGGCAAGTGACATCTCACATTTTTCATTGATAAAAAAGTATTTACAAAATTATTTACATTACTTCCTAACTCCTCATATAGATTGAAACAGTAATTTAATTACAATCTAATATAAACTAAATCTCAAATCAGCAGATGTCATCCATGCTCGCCTCGTCTCATCAATGTCTTTAATCTAAAATTTTGCTCTAATCCTCGCTGCATGCATTAACCCTTGATATGTGTCAAAGAGAACAGAGGAGCCCACGGCACCTCTCTCTCAAGCAACTCTTGCTGCCTCCCCCGCTTTCACCCCTCTCACAAGCAACCCTCACTGTCGCCTCAGCCACCTCGCCCCTTTCGCTGCTAGGGTTTCGCCTCAGCCGACTCTGAGCTCCGGTCCGAGGGCTTCGCCTCGCTGGTAGGATTTCAGCGTCTCAACCGCCTCCGCCCCTCTTGCAAGCAACCCTTCAACCCGCCTCCGCCCTTAGCTGCTAGGCTTTCGGCGCCTCAACACGTCTCTGTCCCTCTCGCAAGTAAACCTCACTAGCAACCCCCGCTAGCAACGAGGTTTCACCTCAGCCGCCTCCGCCTCCGAGCTCTGCTGCTAGAGCTTTGGCATCTGTCGCCTCCGAGCTCCGGTTAGCTTGGCTCCCTCCCCTCTTACTTATTCTCCTCTTCATTCGAGAAGGTAAAGACGATAGTGTTAGTTTGTAATAATCTAGAAGTCAATAATACGATAAGTTAATCATAAAGCTTTGTTCATGAATTGAATGTTTATTTATATATCATTTTGTTGCCTTGAGTATTATTGAAATTATGGATCATTTCGAGTTCATGACTGAAATTGTGAAACTCCATAATATAGATAATATATACTCTTAAAAGTCACTGACCAAGGTAATTAGCAGGAACACTAATTACCGCGATAAGGTTAGCATGTGGATTAAAAGATGGTTAAGTTTTACAAACCACCTGACACGAGATGTCATTTTAATCACATGGATACATGTTCTAGGAACATGGTATTTGACAGACCCCGAATGAAACATTAAATAGAATTGTGTTCGTGTCATTTATGTTTTCATTCAGTGTCAAAGTTCTACAGTATGAGGTATTTATCGTTCCCACTAAGAAATATATATGAGTAAGTGTTATCTAACGCTGTCCGTAAAAAGCAGCCATAACGGTAGCATTTCCATATATATAACTTAGCCGAGGAAGTGATAGTCTGCCAAGAATACTATTTGTCCCTCGTATCTCTATACAAGCTATAGCATCACTGGGCCCCTTGATAGAGTTAGATTATCTGCATGCGGTATAATTACAAGAGTAATTATATTTGATAATCTACTCAAGATCAAGAAAAGATACAGTTACCAAGGATGACACACAGCTACCTTGAAACTGATCTGATAACTATGAGGCAGAAGAACTGACACAAGTAAATTGTTTACTGGATCGTGATATTGTACAGTACAGCATCATCTGTGTAATTGGATGGTCATGATGTGTTGCCAGATACCACCCATGACTAACAGAAGTTAAAACAGTTTTAACTCTGTTTACCAACATAACACAGATCCTATTGGGTCACACCATATAGGAGCTACTCGGAGAATCTTACTGATTAATTATAAATTGATTATAATTAATATTAAGATGGTTATAATTAATTATACGTGATATAATTAAATTATAAATGTCATTTAGAATGACAAGCAGAAACAACGGTTAATTTATAAACATACACGTTACGTTGTATAAAAGTTACCGAACAATAACCGAAAAGAAATATAATTGTACATGACAATTATATATATATGATTTGGAATTTTAATTGTTAATTATGGGTTTGAATTATGGATTTAAAAGCCCAAAATAATCAAAGCCTTAATTAAAATTAAAGGCCCAAAGTCAAAGCCCAAAATCAAAGCCCAACACTATTCATGCCTTAATGGGCCAAGGGTAAAATGGTCTTTTTTCCTTGGTGCCGACTTCCCATGTGTTGACATGTGTCATGTGAGGTGGCAAGGGTATTTTGGTCATTTCACATGATAAAAGGATGAGGTGTCAAGGGCTTTTGGTAAATAGATTTGTTTTGAGGGGTATTTTGGTCTTTTGCAAACCTCCTCAAAAGTCTATAAATAGAGGGGTAGGGGTAGAGAGAAAGACTCACTAATTCACGTGTTAATCTGATTACTTCGTTAATCGGTTTTTCTCTCTTCCTTGATTTCGGTTATTTCGAGATTAGGAAATAATATATTTTGTGTAATCCTGCGATTTAGCTTTTAAGCAAAACCGAGTTACTTCGGGACACAAATATATTTATTTCATCATTTTCTCGGTGAATAGTGTTTCTGCAGAATTCTGCGGTTTACGGTATTTCTGGCAGAAGAAGTAAATCGCTCTCCGGTTAGTCCTGGTGCATAACCAATAGAGGTATCACACGTGTGATACTGCGAGTCGATTCCATCCCTGGTGAGGCTCTACTCGCTCGGTCTGCATTCCAACTGAGATTTGGAATCAAGGTATAAATTGTTATATTAATCTATTTAATTTGTAAATAGATTTAATGCTTTAGGAAATCAATTATGGAGTAGATCTGTAAATAGGATTAAACGAATCTTCTTGATTCATTTAATCTGTAGCTTAAGTTAGATGTAAAAAATTTTGTTTTACTCTTTCCGCAGCTTAAGCTAATTAAATGAGTTTGAACCGTTCCACAAAACCCAACAGATAGAGAAGGGAGAGGTGGAGGGAAGAGGCGGCTGGGTAGATCTAGGGTTTGGGCTCCGTTTTTTTTTCCGCCTAGGAGTCGCCCCTGCGGAGGGACACTCTCAAAATAAAAAAAAATATTTTTTTTTTTTTTTTTTAAAACAACCTTACAACCATGTCAAAATGTGAGAAAGAATGTATTAATTTTCAGGTACACATTTTGACATGGTTGTTTTTTATTCATGCAGAACAAATATATCATGTACATAACAACCTCTATTGTAGTATTTTGTATGAATCAAAAACAACCTTACAACCCTGTCAAAATGTGGAATTGGGCTGGGCTGCGAAGGATGCACGCTTGGAAGAACTCTCTCCTAGAGCGACAGGAAAGGAGAAAAGACACCCTGAAGGCAATAGCATCCACCACGGCTGACCAGCTCCAAAACAGCCCAAGATACTATGATGGTCTCTCATACGCGGACACACTGCTCTACAAGGTGTGCCACCAAACCGACGGGAAAGGACATGGCATCCAAAACTCTGCTGAAAGGGCTGTACCTCAAACCCATGCACTCAATCCAGCACCTCAGAACATAACCATTCAGCACACAACCCCTCAAGCATGCAAGGACCTTAATTCTCTGAAGAAGGACGACAAACAGAGACTAGATGGCAGCTGGACTCTGGTAAGCAGGAAAAGAGTACCGAATATTATGCAACAGAAAGCGACAAAAGTACACCGTGAACTTGCAAAGCACAAGCAGCTATTAATGGCGGAAAAAAGATGTTTTAAATGCCTCTCAAAAGGACACCAAATATCAGAATGCAGAAATGTTAGAAGATGTCTTAAATGCAAAGCCTATGGTCACATAGCGGGTAGATGCAAAGCAATTAAAAGTAGCGGAAAACCATCCATAAATATGGTTCAAGTCAAGAACAGGGAGAAGTGGGAAAATTCAGAGGAACAAAACCAACACAATCATTCAGAGGGAAATTTTTTTTGTCAACAATACACAAAGATGTCTCAACAGAACAACGATTGGGAATCAATGGAGCTCTCACCTGCATCACTGGTTGAAGGCAGACCCGGCACCCTGAGGGTGTATTTGCCACCTAGAGAGCGCAACGCCTCTTACGGAGTTTTAGATTACTCCGCTGTAGTCTTGGCCGGGCCACATCAGGCCGACCCATACCTAGCTCAAAGAATCTCCACAGCTCTAGCCGGTCGCTATGATATGAACCCGAGAGATTTCAGGGTCACCTCGCCAGACAAGATCATCAGTGATATGCTAATAGAGTTCCCAGATATTGATCTCTGCCGAGAGGCGGTACGAGAGGGTCTTCTTTTACTCGCTAATGGCACGGAGGTCCAGCTGATACAGTGGACCCCGACTTTGGGTATGGTGCAAAATGCGATGCCGTATAGAGCCCGTGTCAAGCTTTACGACGTGCCAATATACAACCGAAACAAGAAATAGATAAACCACCTTATCTCAGGCATAGGATATGTTGAAGAATTGGCGTCAATCACTTCGAATGGTCGATACGAAGCTCTACGAGTGTTGATAGCTTGTCACGACCCAAAGAATATTCCGCAAGATCTGCTCATGACCACAAATCCGCACGCGAGACTGGTGAGAGTGCAATTAGAAGGTTTCATTTACATCGAGCCTGAGCCTATGACTCCATTTCAACCAGAAAGCAACCCACCTCCACCGGCTTTAAGGCGGCCAAGAGATGATGAAGAACGAAGCAAACCACAGATTGAGAATCGGTGCGATATGGAGTATCGAAGGCAGAGGCGAGGGGTCTTTCATGGCACTGATCGCCAGCATAGGGATGGTTTTGGACATAATTGGAATTTGGGGAAGATACTGGAGACACCAATTAATTCAAATGGAGGGGTGGCAGCTAAGGTGACAACACCTCAAGTTACAAAACCAAATGGTGAGGCAGGAACAGTGGTTAAAGAGAAGTCAAGAGAGGGAGACCACAAACTTAATGGAGATGAGGAATTCACGCAAGTTCCACTTGCTCAAACTCAAATTGAAATTCAAAACGGTCAAGGGGTACAAGCAGGTAACTTACTAGCTGACAATAGAAAAGGGCTTACAGAGATAGCTATCTCGGGCAACAAAATGGAAACTCTAAGGATAATAGGTATCACGCTCCTGACGAACAAGTACGGTGGGGAGCGGAGTTTTAATGCGGACTTGAATTGTAGTTATGGAAATAGCACACCTTTTTCTGTTAAACTCACATTTACACCTGGCATTCAGACTCTTCAAAATCCCAACAGCTTTGCATATTTAAGAAAGGAAATGGAGCATATGCGGATTGACCAGGTTCATGGGCCCTTTCTGTTGGGCTCTACTAAAACAAAGGTAGCCTCAAAGGCAGTGACACAACACAGGCCGGCAGCAGGCTTGTTTAATCAAAAAAGTCGGGTCCAACTGAATCAAGATACTTCTCTCGCTGATTTATATTTGGCAGCTTCGGCCCAATACAAAGAGATGACTTTTGATATAACAAACATGGGCTTGGAATTTGCACCAGCGGCAATCAAGCAAACAAAAAAGGCAGAGATGATTAAGGCTCCGGTAGAAAACAATATAGAAGAAGAAAATGCAACTGGAGAAATAATGCTCACAGGAGGAAGCGAAGGAGAGCAGTCTGACCCCAGTAATGATGGTCCCCCGCCCGGTTTTGAAGGCCCGCCGAGATACAGGCAGAAGGCGCGGCGTAGTCCAAGATTGCAGAAGAAAAACTCGGGGAAATACATCTCAGTGGTGGACAGAGCAAGAGCAACAAGGGGATTTATCAATGTGTATGATTTAATGCAAAGAGTGAAGACTAAGCCAAAGATGGTCACGAAGTCGGCAATAGAGTATCTCAAGTCGTATGACCCGCTAACCCAAGGCCATGCAGAGGCAGTTGTCACCACGGCTGGAGTAGAGTTGACCACCGAACTTACCAACAAAATTGGGGAGCTGATGGCGGGGCCTGAGCGTGACGAGCCCGGACAGAGCACCAACTAATGAGAGGTGTTGGTGTATTCGACAGTTCATCAATGAAGAAGTTAACTTGTTTTAAATGAATTACAAAGTCAAAATAAAATTACTTTCTTGGAATGTTCGCGGACTTAATGAGAGGCCAAAACGGCTTGCCATCCGTCAAGCGGTACTACTTGAGAAACCCGACCTCATCACACTTCAAGAGACAAAGCTTGAACTTATAGACACAGCTATGATTAGAGAAATATGTGGAAGAAGACTGGAAACTTTTGAGATGTTGCCGGCACAAGGAACAAGAGGGGGAATATTGGTTGCTTGGAATCAACGCATGTTCACAAAGGAATTGATTCAGACAAACCAATTCTCAATCACAATCCACTTGAAACACAACTATGACGGGAAGGCCTTTGCATGCACGGCGGTTTACGGTCCCACGACTCAACAAGAGAGGCTGCTATTTTTTGAAGAAATCAGAAACTCCAAACCATCTACCCCTATACCATGGATCATAGGGGGTGATTTCAATGCTACGGCCGAGATGGCCGAGCGCAACAATAATACAAATACATGGCGTGCAACACTGCAATTTGCTGATTTGATATCAGAGCTGGAATTACTAAACTTGCCATTGACGGGCCACAATTTCACATGGAGCAATGAAAGGCCGCAACCACACATGGCACGTCTAGACAGATTCGTAATATCTCCGGAATGGAACATTGCCTTCCCTAATTCGACGCAGAAGGCTATCCCAAACACCAGCTCGGACCACTGTCCGATCACTGTCTTGGCAGATACAACCTTCAAACGCTCCAGGTTCTTTCGATTCGAAAATAAGTGGCTACGATTCCCAAAATTTGATGAATTGGTTCGCATTTGCTGGGAATCTACACCTGTGGCATCCACACCGCAACAGTTACACATAAAGCTTAACAATTTGCAAAGGAAAATAAAAGAATGGGCTACTTCGCAAACTGGAAATATCAAGGATCAAATTCACACCTGCAGGGACTATCTAGCTTGGTTAGATAAAGTCAAAGAAGTTAGAACTGTAACCCAACTGGAGAAATTTATAGCGGCAATAATAAAACGAAGACACACCGAGCTATCACTACTCGAGGAAACCATATGGCGGCAGAGAGCAAGGGTGAAGTGGGAGTTGCATGGTGATCGAGGAACAAGCTATTTTCACGCAATTGCATCAAATTCTAAAAGAAGAAATACCATTCAACAGGTACAGTGGGATAATGGTACATATTCAGATCATGCCACAAAGGCAAAGGTGTTTTATGATTTCTTTATAAATTTGATGGGTACCACAGCACCAACATTTCCACAGATTCACTGGACCAACCTATATCCAAATCAGATTGATTTAAAAGATTTGGCAAACCCGATAACCGAGGCAAAAATTAAAGGAGCAATAGCACAGTGGCCGAATAACAAAAGTCCGGGTCCAGACGGGTTTTCTGGGGAATTTTACAAGCACTTTGTGAACATGATGTCAACTGATCTTCTAAGGGTATTTCAAGTAATAATGGACCGCGACATTACACTATCCCCACTGAATACTTCTTACATCGTGTTGATACCGAAAAAAGAAAATGCCCAATTAGCAGGAGATTTCCGTCCCATTAGCCTGTTGCATGGGATTCAGAAATTTTTTTCCAAGATCCTATCCAACCGACTGCAGCCACACATGCACCATATTATAAGTGATGCGCAAACTGGATTCCAGAAGAATCGACAAATCACGGAGAACTACTTATATGCACAACACTTACTATGCATCGCACGAAAAGAGCAACTACCCTTGGCATTGCTCAAACTCGACATCAAGAAGGCCTTTGATACGGTAAGTTGGAGCTTCATGGAGCAGGTTATGACTCATCTCGGGTTCCCCAACTCTTGGATTACTTGGATTAACAATTCAGTATTACAAGGCACCTCACAAGTCTTAATAAACGGTTTACTGGGAAAGAAAATAAAACTGAAGCGGGGTGTGCGTCAAGGAGATCCAATATCACCATCTCTATTCATAGTTGCGATGGATTTTCTAGCACGGTATTTGCAAAAGCTGACAGAATCAGGGGCAATTCGGTTACCATATAGGGACATGAGACCATGTTTGCTATACGCCGATGATGCCATACTGTTCCTGAAGCCAAACTCCAACCAAGCGATGACAATCAAGATTGGATTGTTAGTATTTCAGCAAATCTCGGGCCTAGCAATCAACCTTCAAAAATCAGAGGTCATTCCCGTAAATGTGCAACAACAACAACAATAAGATCTAGTGCGAATTCTGGGCTGTAAGGTAGCAAACCTACCTTTCACATATCTTGGTCTGCCTCTATCTGATAGGCGCCTGCCGAAAACGACATTTCTTCCTCTCATCCATAAACTCAACTCGAGACTTGCGAGTTGGGCGGCACGATTCTTATCAATGGCAGGGAGATTGGTGCTCATAAACTCAATTCTGTCCTCGCTCCCAATCTATTTCATGACAGTCCTAAAATTGCCACAGTGGGTAATAAAGAAAATCGATAAGATCCGGAGAAGGTTCTTATGGCATGGTGCAAATGAGCAGCAAAAGGGATATAACCTGGTGAACTGGAAGGAGGTTTGCGAACCAAAAACAATAGGGGGCCTGGGCATATTGGACCTCAAAACCTTCAATTACGCCTTACTGATGAAATGGCTTTGGGAATGGCATGCACCAAGACACAAGCTATGGAAGCCACTGTTACTACAAACTGCAGTTATATCCCAAGGAATGCCACTGACTTGTATGTTCTCAGCACTACCGCAAGAAATGAGACAGATATTCAACGTATCGACACAGTGGAAGGCGGGAGATGGGGCAATAATTCAATTATGGGATCATGATTGGGGAGAAGGTCAGATGCGCCTTAAACTACCTAACCTCTACTCATTCACCAAAAAACCAGACATATCGGTACAAGCAGCAGCAAATGAGCTAGACCTAGAGTGCATATTCAGACCCAACCTATCTACCTTGGCACAGCGGGAGTTAGTTCAATTGACTACTTACATATCAAGACTGACATTAAGGCAAGGGATACGAGATGAAATAAAATGGAAGCTGACAACTACGGGTGTCTTTACAGTTAAAACGGCCTACACATCCCTCATAATTGGATCAAGGCTAAACAATAATATCTCAAAGATTTGGAAAGTTAAAGCACCGCCGAGAATCAGAATTTTTTCATGGCTGGCAATCAAAAATAGGATCCTAACTCATGACAATCTACAAAGGAGGGGTTGGGAAATAGTCAGTAGATGTTTACTATGTCATGAGAATATAGAAACAGTGCAGCACCTATTTGAGGACTGTACCTACACACTGGGGGTATACAGAAAATTGAGAATGTATAAATCAGCACAGAACTGGCCAACAAAGCCGACAATAGAGGTAACCAACAGGGACAAAATAGGCAGTTTGAAGCACGAACAACAATCGGCAATGATGATCATGCAGTTTTTAGTTTGGAGGGAGCGGTGTGCAAGATCTTTTACTGATAAGAGTACACAAATAGAAGACATAATGGAAGAAATCAAATGGCATATGCAGCTCTATGAGATATCAAGGCCGCAAGCTCCAGGAAGAGGTGATACAAGATCAGGCACGAGAACCTAAATTAACCAAAATGCTACTGCAAACAAGCAAAAAATCTGGAGAACCAGTACCGGTGTACCGGTACCTTTACTGGTATCTATACTGGTAAAATAAAGGATGAGGCCGATTTACCAGTAAAAAGAGGAAGGCCTACTAATGACTCTGCTACTTGTTTTTATTTTGTTTTCTTTACTTCCAGATATTTACCTTCTGTTTAAAATCATAGCTTTAAGTCACTTTAATTGAATTTAACATTCTGCTTTAAAATTCCGCTCAACTGTTTTGAGCAACACTTTTATCATTTTGGTGGTTACCAACCTCATGTAACGGATCCTATTCTCAATATATAAATACGGGCTAGACCTGTATTTTTCTTCAAAAAAAAAAAACCCTGTCAAAATGTGTACCCCAATTTTCCAAGCAAACGAACTGTACTGTCGACCGTTCAATTAAGGAATAGATAGAACATGTATATTTGATACACGAATAAGAAGTTTCTGAAGATTGAAAAATGTATGCATAATATGTTCTTTCTATACTATGTGGTTAATATTATACATTTTATTTTGGTTTAAAAAATTATTGGTGAAAAAGTAACTTCATAACCATATTTTTTTCTAGATCATTTTATTAATATCAAATGAGGAACTTTTGATTCTACAGATATAAAAAAATAAGAAATTATATATGGTCCTTGTTTCTATCATCCAATTAAATATCAAACAACAATTTTTTTTTTTTGGCAATCTAAAAAGTTTATGACAATTCACAGAAGAACATTTTAATACTGTCACACTCCGAGACAATCCGCCACGTATTTACACGTAAGGCGTGTGCACATCACATACATTATCAATAATAAATACTCATGCAACATTTAAAAGTCAAATAAGTCTTCCAACACCACAATTAATTTGAGTACATAACACACATTCAACATGAGATCAAGACAAACATGGCAAACAAACCGATAATTGTCATGTTAGTCAATGTATCCACTTTCAAAGAGAGAATTAAAGTTTAATTAAAAAGAAAATAAAAAGATAATTGAGCCCTCTGCTCGTTGACTTCCTGGTCCGCATCCCTCCTATTCGTGCTCCATGTCGGCCTCATGATTTCCTGAAACCCACATGAAAGTGGAACGGATGAGAGATCGAACAGTCTCTCAGTACGGGATTTAGTTCCAGTCCCGGAATTTATCAAATTCACTTATTAACACAAACAAGATATTAAAATTATATCCTCACATGCTATCTTACTAAGGCATATTTAAAACACACACACACACATACACTTCTTTAGTTATCTTTCATGTTTTTAATTGCCTCACCAGGGGGACTCAAACCCCACTAGATCTTGGCTGTGCCATTTACGGGGACTCGAACCACCGCTAGATCTTCTTTGCCTCACCAAGGGGACTCGAACCACCCCAGCTATTGGCGTCTCACTAGGGGGACTCGAACCACCACTAGTTCAACTGTCTCACTCAACGGGGACTCGAACCACCGCAAGATATTGACCCGTGACGGGAAGTCCAACCAACACCACGTTAACGAGGGGTCCAGTCGAACACTAGACCCAATGTATACATTCCAACATGCGTTCAACGCATATTGGCCCCTTTCCTTTAACTTATCCATTACATTCCATATTTGTTTCATTAATCACGCTCGAGTCATACTCAACACAACATATCCTATAAAATCCGTTGATCAAATGAATAATCACATCCTAATATTCTAAACAAAGCCAAGGGGATCGTTCGATTCAACATGAATAATTCCATAAATAAATAAATTCAAACAAAACGGTAAGTAACAATTTGACAATGTCCAGGAAACCCGTACCTGTTGTCGTGGAGTAGTTCACTCCTGCCTCTATGACACTTCTTACTTCAAAATTCAGATCTAGATCATGTAACACAATTTCTTAATTGATATTTATATATGTTTCTATTTGACTGTTGTTAATTAAATATACTTATCCAAATGTCATACAGAGAGAAGACAGAGACACTGGTACAGGGACTGGTACGATGGTACGATACCACCCGCCCTGACAAGAGGAAGGAAGAAGTCAGTTAACAGTTCATAAAATAGGATCTGCAAACTGGGAGACCACATACTTTTTTTCTTTTAGATTTCTTTAAATGCTTTTTATATTTTTAACATTCCGTTTATCATTTTTCTATATTCTGTTTTAGGTTTAGTTACTGTTTTATTTTTTCACACAGTTCAAAATTCTTGAGCTGGATCGCTTTTGTATCCTTTTAGTTACATAATTCTTGTAACATGTTTTAATGAAATTAAATAGAGGCTTGACCTCTATTTTTTCTCAAAACAAAGATATGAACCAAGTATTTTTGTTAACATATGATCCGATATAATAGAAGTTGTTATTGCTCCGAATACACTACCTAAGATTTAACATAATTATATTTACTACTGTATGGTCCGTCAATTATAATAAATTTTGTTTTTCAAGAAGAATGGGTTTAAACTAGAATATACTTCTTTGTAATAAAAATAGTTCTAAGGTTATCGGTGAATAAATTTTCAATATTTTCGGTGAAAATTATCCTTTTAATAAAATAATATAATATATACTATTCAAATAAAATCTGACAACTCAAATAATTATTCTTGCCGAACATATAAATTTCTACTAATTTTGCTAATGATACATGTATAAACCTCACAGTGTTCATAAAATTGTATAATCCATGTATATTACGACACTAGATAAATTATTTTGAAAATAATTTGTTTAATTCATAATTATCTTTAGAACAGGTGCTAAAAGTATATACAAATACATGTAAGACATGTTAATAAAAATGCTATAAATATAATACAAATATAATGCAGAAATTCTATAATGAATAAACATAATCTTTTACAATAAAAATAGAACAATTGGTCTTCATGGAATAATTCAAGTTTCTTGAGATCGAATCCGAGGGTTATTTACGAATATAAATTCATATTATAATAGTACCAAATAACTATTTGAAATCAAATAATCTTTTTATTCAAGAAATAGTTTAACTAATTCGATAAGCATATAATTTTCATAAATCGGATCATAAGTCAATATAAACAATAAGTAATTTAATATAAAATTAATATAAAATTGGAATACCTTAATTTTAGAATTTGATTTTGCAAGAAAGAGATGCGGCTTGGATCTCCTATGGGTGCTACGAAGGAAAGAGCAATTAATTAAATAGGGTCTCCATTCTAATTGTTGTGAATTGTTCTGAAGAAGCGGAGAGAGAAAGAGAGAGTAGACAGATTGGTAAATTAAATATAGCAGCAGTTGAGTTGCTATCTGTAATGAGAAGACGCCTTCTCAAAGTGGTTATTCGAAAGTTTTTGTTTTAATTATATGGATTGTAATCTGCTTAATACAATATGTTAAATTAGAACTTAGTAATTTTATTAAGATGACAGGGGAAATAAATATTCAAGGGGGCGCATACAGGCTACGGTTATTTATATGAGAAGATATATATAATTCAAACTTTCGGAAATACAATATAAAAGTCAGTTAACATATTACGAATTATTATGGTTTAGTAAACATGCATAACAATTGTGACCTTGTTATATAAAGTTACAAAGCATGAAGCTATATTTAAAATATACCATGTAGTGTAAAAAGAGACCCAAGTATAATGGTAGACATATTTTGTAAGTTATTGTTTTAATTTCAGTAATTATTATAATTATATGGATTTTGGATTTATCAAAACAATATGTTAAATCGGATCTTGTATTTTGATGAGTAACTTAATTATATCATTATTTTAGTTTAGTATTTAAAATACGTGGTATTACAAATACTATCTAGTTTACATCATAATACATAGTATTAGTAACAACAAAAAAAAAATCTTTATTCTGGAAACTTCAAAATAAAAATGTTCACGGGTACATTATCTGTTTTTACCATGTAAGCAATGCTAAAATGGGAACGAGAAAATTTCTGCAACTAGAGCTATTGCCAGATGGGGCCGGGGTCACTTTTAAAATTTAAATATTTGATCTGGGGTTCACCTCGGATCCACCGCCAGTGACTCTAGAGACATAAATTTCCTGCTCCAGAAGTGCAAGAGATTTGGTTATGCTAAAACGCAAGCAATATCTATCTAACAATATTTATCTCATTACATATGATCAATATTTAAGTACAAATATACGCTTAATTTCATCCAATTTTGGACATGAGCGTAATTTTGCATATGTTTTTAGTCCTATTCAAAAAAGAAAGACACGATCATGCATGGTCACAAAAAAAAAAAAAATCTACAATTGACTCATTTTGCTCCAAAAGATTGAAACCGCCATTAAAAAAAAAAAAAAACAATAATTGCCTTGAACTCAGGAACAATTTGATTATGAAGAATACTCTGTCACTATTATAGCTGAATGTAATATGTTGATGTTTTAATGAAAGTATAAGGGCATGAGAAAGAAATTGTTTGATCCACAAATTGGCAAATCTGGATAGGGGAGAACAATTTGAGTTAGGCTAATATGACACTAGTGTTATATCAAACTAAATAACACCACATCTTAAATCCTTAGATCTGCTTTAAGATTCGTATTATCCGCTTTTACTGTTCAAGCACTTCATTTTGTACGAATCTTAAAGCAGATCTAAGGGTTTAAGATGTGGTGTTATTTAGTTTGATATAACACTAGTGTCATATTAACCTAACTCTTTAAAAATCTGTACGTAGAACTAATATTGCTAGATGTAATCTGTTAATAAAATTATAAGGCATGATTGAAAAAAATAGAAAAATATTTGTTTAGGATAATAACAATCGTGTCTTTATGTTATATTAATCTTGATTGATTGGTTACATGTTGTAGGTAGGGGTGGCAAAAAAAGCTCGTAGCTCGTGGCTTGATCGTGATTCGCATCTGACTTGGTTACTAACAGCTCGTTTGTTACTGGATCGAGCTATTAACGAGCCAACTCGCCACTAGCTCGGTCCATAATTAACGAGTTCAAGCTGGGGCCAAACTTGCTCGACTAGGTATTAATTTGTGAATTTTTATGAATTTGCGTGCATTTTATACTGTCTAGCTCGGTTCAGCTCGATCCAAAAAGTTTATAAAAAATTGTTTTTTCTTAAAACAAGATCCAGTCAAACCCAGTGAGCCAGCTCGTTAGCTCGAACTGGCTTGTCATGAGTTCAAGCTGAGGTTTTAGCTCGAATGTCCTAAATCCAACTCGGTCGGCTGTAACTTGATTCAAAATTAACAAGCTGAGTCAAGCTCGGACCACAGCTCGTTGACACCCTAGTTGTAGGGTTTTTCGAGGATGAAGTTTCTGACGATATTGGATTGAAATTAAAAAGAAAAATCCGGAAATTAAAAATTGTAGAAGGGTATAGATGGAATTCCGTTAAAACTTCAAATATTGGTTTCCTCTTACGCCAAATTAGGGTTAGGGTTTTCATAGCAAGAGTAGAAAACAAAAGAGAGGGAAAGAAAGCTCGAAAGAGAGAATCTCGAGGTGGAAATGGGAGCTCCAAAGCAAAAGTGGACGTCAGAGGAGGAAGAAGCACTCAAGGCTGGCGTAAATAAACATGGTGCAGGGAAGTGGCGCAACATACAGAAAGACCCCGAGTTCTCTCACTTGCTTGCCTCTCGATCTAACATTGATCTCAAGGTTTAATCATCATAAAATCTCAAGATTTCTACTTTCTTATAATTAGTCTAGCAATCATTCTTTTGACTCGCTATTGGGGAATAATTTGTTAGTCCAGCTGCATGCGATTGATTATTGAAGATTTTCAACCAAATTGCCGAGTTCTAGGTTGTTAGAGGATTGAAGTTTCTATTGGGTTTTAGAGAGAACTTAATTACAGTTCAATAGGTGTTTACAATTTCAAAATTTAGATAATGTATACCAGACAGATTGATGGAAATAATTAGGGAAGTAATTGCAACCTTACAAGTCTGTAAAGATTTAATTTATTAATCACTGAGGTTCGTTGTATAGATTTTGTCTGATCTTAGATCTTGTTACCAAATAAGAATGCTTTTCTATTTTTGTGCTAAAATCGAATACTTAATATGCGGTAGTGAACTTGATCAGGATAAATGGAGGAATATGAGTGTAAGCTTCAGTGGATTAGGTTCAAGAGAGAAGGTAAGAACACCAAAATCGAAATTACCATTATCTCCCCAGAGGCCATCATCAGGTGCTGGCAGCAGTGGCCAAGGCAATATGCCAATCCTCTCTCTTCCTTCCCCTCTCCAAAGAAGTGAAGTCACTGACCCTGCCAAGAAACCTAAGTTTGTTTGTCCTTCTCTTTTTCTCTTTTTTACAAAATTACCTTTATTGAATGATGCATAATTGGCGCATTGTGGCTTGATTGGTTGATGCTGAGGTATGCTAGCTTGGGAAATAGGGTTCATCTGAGAAGTTTGTTTTTTGAATCTATTTTCTATTTGATTAATACCTTGCTAGCTGATGAGGTGCTTATAAATTTGCTACATTACTTGGATTGATGGAAAGAAGTGGCCTTGTGCCATTTAAAAAAAAAAAAGTAAAAGGGAGGAGAGTAGAAGCATTATACTGGAGAGAGGTTACCAGTAGAATTTCAATATGTCATAGTAAATAAATTACTATTGTTGATGTGGAATATCTAATTTGGTCAACATCAGGTATAATTCCATAATCATGGATGCTCTTTCCTCGCTGAAGTCGACTGAACCAAATGGATCAGAAATTGGTACCATCTGTAATTTCATTGAGGTGCACTTTTAATAACCCCCTCTCTGACTATAAAATTTTACGGGTCCATTTTTGTTTTCTTACTTTTTCCTTTATGCAGTTAAAACATGAGGTACCGGAAAACTTTAGGCGGCTTCTCAGTTCCAAATTAAGACGACTCATTCAACAGAATAAAATTGAAAAAGTAAGGTTTTGAACCATCCAATACATTGATAAACTGGTACATCATGTTCCAGAACTTAGAACACTAGATAATGATTAACTCAAAACAAAGCAGATCGGCAAGGCTTATCGACTGAAAGAAGTGTCCTTTGGGGTAAAAACGCCGGTCCCAAAGCAAAAGGACCCAACTCAGCAACACCGAAAGCTACAAAACAACATCAGCAGACAATCCAACAATAGCCTGTCAAGAGTACATGGGGGTGTGGTGGATCCCATTGAAGAAGAGGCAAAAAATGCGGCTAGCAGGATAGCCGATGCCGAGGCCAAGTGCTATTTCGCTTTAGAGGCCGCAAAAAATGCTGAGCGAATCTCCAAAATGGCAGAGGATGCCGAGGCCTTCCTTTCCCTTGCCAAAGAAATCTACGACCGATGTATGTCTTTCTTTTACATAATTAGTAGTATTCAAGTAGATTGCAGAATGCCCCTTCGATAAATCTGATCCTGGACATTTCAATTTGCACTAAGTTAGTGCATAATGACAAAATCTGATGCATACAGGTGATTGTGTACATGCAAGTAACAAAATTTAATTGATTTGCAATAATTTTTTTTGTTGTGATTAAAAGAAGGCATTGTTAGATAATCTAATTTGACCCCGTAATTTATGTAAAGGATTTCTTTTTGGACCCCATTTTTATCAAAATGATTAGGGATATTAACTTTTTTAATTAATAAGTTTTTGGCTGCCATAGTGTGATTTTTCAACATAAACATGGACTAGTATTTCTGTTACCTTTTTGAAAGGAAAGGTGATCACAAGACCAAAATGTGTACTCCAATCTTCAGGGACCCAAACAGGAAATTGTTAGAATTTTCAGGGAAGTGGTGGGGAGTTGCTCTGTTTTTCTCTTTTTCATCTTTTCAAATTACCTAAATTTTTTTGTAATCACCAACTTAAAAGGCAATGATGTTCATATCTAGATTTTGGTATTCTTTCAGTTGCTTAAACATTTGAAAGTCATTTGGTAATAGTTCAAACCACTTAATAATATGAGAAAGGTCAGACGGCTGTTTGTAAGTTATCTTAATTTTAATCCCACCTGATTCAGCTCTCTCCCACATGATTTTAATTTTTTTTAAAAAATAGCCATTTCAAGAATTTTGAAAAACTAGAGTTGTATATGATGCTATGGATGCAGGTTCAAGAGGAGAAGTATTCACTATAGCTTATTAAAACTCAGGGAACAAAGGAAGTTGGCTCTTAACCTGTTAGCATTTGAATTAGTAGGCCTGAGTGGTACACATTTTGTACATGAGCTTGTGCCCTGGTAGTTTCTTTTTACTTTGTTTGGGTTTGTAGAGCTGCTGTTAGGGATGATATTTATGATGACAACTTTGCATTTATGATAAAATTTGTTGTATCTAATAACAATTATAAGTTCTGTCCCTCTCTTTTGCAATGACTTGGTTTGTTCCATCTTACATCCTGATTTTTTCAAGAAATAGATTTGTAAAATGGAAAAGTTAGGTTTTGGTTCCTGAATTAGTTCAAAACATCAGTCCTTTAACTTTTAATATAAAAGTTAAACTGTTTGAACTCTGAAAAGATGACAAAATTCGTCCTCAAATTTTTTATTTAAATATAATTAGTCTTTTAAGATTTTAAAAAAGAGCCAAGTTGGAAGGACTAATTTGTTTAATTTGAAAGAGATTAGAAGATCCAACTTTTTTTCTTTTTCCGAAGTTCAGAGAAAATTTTGTGCTTTCGAAATTTCAGGAGCCAACTCGATTTTTCAAAAATATTGAACGATTATTTAAGTACAGATTTTTTTGTTATTAATGGGCCTCGGTATTTCTCAAGTATCTTTTAAATGTAAGAATTAAATATACGCTTTTAAGAAGAGAGAAAGATTATGCTATTGCATTGAGACCGTGGATCTATTTTAGTACAAATTAAAATTGAGGAACTGATTTACTTTTTTTTTAAAGAAAGTTCGAGACCGAAACTCGGAATTTTCTTTAAAAAAACAGTGCATGTGAAGTTTCAGACTAAGTTGGCAGGGTAACGAGTGACGACCAATTTTGTTGAAAGTTTCAACGGTGGCTTGGCTGCTCTCCAATTGTAGGGACTTGTTGAATTGTTGGAGACAAATCTGGACCGTCCATCTTTAGACCAAACGACCCACGTTGACATCACTAGCTCGAAGAGTAATGTGAACCGTTCATTTTCAGTTAACTGTCTTATGAACTCTTACAATTGGAGAGGAGCTTAGAACTCATTAATGGTCGGAGCAAGATGTGGGGCTAAGCCCAAATTAGCATAGATTTGAGCTGATCTGACCTGATCAGAATCAGACCTCCAAATCTCTTGACTTGACACCTACTATGTGGCCCCTCTCTTATTGGATGCCCCTCTTATCATGGACCACCTCCATTTCTCTCTCTTTCAACAAATCTTTCTCCCAGATCACTCAAATTGACACAAACAATGCATACATACAATAACTGAGAAGTTTACTTCATATAGCCTAGCCATTATTAAAGTGAACATTTGACTTGCCAATTGATAGGTCAACCAACCTCCTAAAAATCTTACATGCCAAAAATAACTTGCATACATAAAGATAGTAACTTTGTTGTGTATACTTTGAATGTGGTATTGTTGTGGTGAGACAAATTGCCTTCACTTTATAGTCTGTATTGGTTGTATAATGTGATCATTCTAGTTTTGAGAAGGCAGGAATTTTGGTAGGATACCAATCTAATCCCCTTCATTCCTAGGATGGTGCCAATGTACTTTCACATCATATTAAGATGGTTGGAGGTTGGTGGATCTATTAACCTCATCTTGATGTGGATGTATCGATCCATTCTATATTTTATTTGTATCATACAACAGCATTATTAATAATGTATCTAATATTGTTAAATTATATATAATATCCTATAGAGAGAAATAAAGAAGGTGACATTGTTGAATGGGACAACAGGAAAAGGAGGGGAGCTGGCAAGTTTTCTGCTACTCTCCAACTGTAGACAAATGATTGTGTGTCTGGATTATCTATATCAAATCGAAATATATATACATTTGTTTTGATTTTTTTTTTTTTTAAATTGGACAATTTCGACATACGATGCACAATTCTAAATAATTTTATTTAACAAAATTAAGGGCTCGCTTGTCTGATTGTCTCCAATTATGACAGGAGAGTTGGAGAGGATACAAGGGGGATAATGACTAGTGAGCATTAACAGAGACCCGTGCCGAAGGGCTAGAGAGACAGTGTGATGGCGACGGTGATAGAAGCCGGTGGTCCAATAATAATGTGGTGAAAGGAAGAAGTCTCTTGATAAATTAATGTTTCAATAACTCGGCAATTAGCCGAGCTCAACGCGTGAAAAACAGAAAACAAGTAGTGCAACAGCAGTGATGTACCTCTCATAGAAACAGTACTTGCAAGAGGCTATATATGCAAAAACGACTAGTCCTAGGAATATAGATGCATTGTCATTGTAATATCCTTGCTTTAGTCTTTACTCTTCTTTACACAGATTGAGCTGTGTAGATGCACAGGCACCTCTACTAGGTATATGCCTTGTTAAGAAGGTTAAAATTGAATACATGAATACTAGATAATTGGAAATATCTCTCCTCTGTTGTCCCATTCATATATGACATCACACACAATACTTGATCAAGAGTTAGCCTAGTGAAAAGCCACTGCTTATATGAAGTTTCAGTGTTAAACCTTGAGCATCTTTGCCTGAGGTTTTCTGAAACAGAGAGCACAACTGAGGTTACATTGATATTTTTAATTTAAAATAAATAAATAAATAAAGTAAACTCTAATATCTATATTTTTATATATTTTTTGGTGTCTCCTGTGAAAATTGAATCAGCATTATTCTAATACTAATTAAGACAAAAACAGGGTCATCTAGGCTCTACACTGATAATAGTGTTAGATTTTTGATATAGCCCTTTGATGGTTACTATAATTAATCCTCATTTTTTTCAAATTAGGTAACTTAATTATATTTTTTTCATCTAAAATCTAAAGATCCGTTGACATCACCGTCCGCGTTAGTTAAAAAAACGGTCAACATCAACCAAAAAAATATCAATATCATCACACCATCATTATTTTCTTTTCTTTTTTATAAATGGGGCATATTGATTAGAGCAAACAAAAAATCCAATGATTATGAGGAACATACAGACTTTACGCTCAATGGCTGATTCAAATGGGTCGCAAATAAATTGTTATCTTCAGTATTAAAGCTGTCATCTCATAATATCCATAAAGAATCATATAAAAAGAAAAGAAAAAAGGAATAGGATTTTGTTCAAAGGACTTTGTACAGATTTTTATCTAAATTAAAGTCAGGTCTAAATCATCTGTGTCGAAATTGGTGCGACGCATTTAGAACATAATAAATTTATATAGTTCCATGAATTAAAATCATTCATGTAAATTTTAACACAGATCGGACGATTTAAATCAGAATTTGAAAATTTTTTTTTCCAAAAATCCTTCAAATTTAAAAAAGAAGAAGAAAACCTTTCCATCTCTAACTCCGGCAAATCCACCACTGGTATTTACCAGTAGACTCCTTCAACCGTTGAACTTAAACAGTTAGCTACTTGATCGTACAACTGAGTCATCTAAAATCTTTAGTTACACTGAATGTAAATACGGACATGTAGTAATGACTTAAAAGTATCTAGCTTGCACAAAGATATTGTTTTATTTTTATTTATTTAAAATAGCTTTTAATCTGAGCACTAAATTATTTAAATTAAACATTAAGGCCTGTTCGGTCTTCAATTGAGAATGAGCATGGGTACATGAATTGAACTGAAAAGTCTTATTCCTGTGGAAAAAAAAAATTCAGTTCATGTTTACACGGAAACAGTAACGTGGCCAAACAGGACCTAAACATACCGGACATAAGTTAAGAAAAGAAGAATTTTATAAAATAATACATATGACTTGAATGTTAAAGCAAGCTAGGCATATAATCTAGCTAGGTGCATGTTTACACGGATCACGTTTGTAGGATAAGGATTATTCTCTTATTCTCCTTTTATTCTGTTCCATTTCTAAACATAATTTATTAGCATTAAAAATAGAGAGATATTTAAAAGAAAGAGAATTTTTTTTTTTTTATATTTTAATCTCAATAGGGAGATTTCGAAATATATGGTGTTTTTGTTCTCACCAGGGGACAGAAGGATAAGGCAAAAAAATTCATGACATGTAGCCATCACATTATTGCATTCACTGGCCGTATATTAAGTTCACCTTTTAGCTTATCCCTACTAAAATTTTAATCTCTTGGTCTAAAGATTTTATATCCTTATTGAAATGTTGTACCCATGACATATATATATATATATATATATATATATATATATATATATATATACACTAAGTTATATTAATGTGAACATACTAACATATCATCATGTAACATCTAATCTGTAAATTATCTTAATGATATTTGATTTAAGAACTAATTTTTGATCTATTGACAAAAATATATGTTCACTGATATGGAAAATCATTGATTTGAAACTTAGATAGAGAAAATCTTTTGTTGTAATAATAAATGTATGAAATTTGAAGACTTCACCTCAATCTTTCGTGAAGATCCGGCGGAGCTTATCAAAATCTTTCGAGACAAAATTATAGATGAAATAAGAAACTGAAATTAGTAAAAAAAAAATTAAACCATTCAATTTGGCGTGTTGATATACAATAGAAACATCAAAAACCAAACATTCTCATTTTAATATATATAAAGCAAATTTTATCACCTCCCAACAATGTTATGCAAAACTATAATTATTAATTAATATAAGTCTTTCAATTAAAATATTTTTAAAGTAGTATTTATTCTGATTTTGAAATGTGAACTTGGTTTTTAATTTTTAGTTGAAGGTTGACTTGAAGGGGCGTAATGCATATTATGCATTGCATGTAACTGACATCTATATCTGTTCTGTATATCTGTTCTGTACAATGTACAAAGTACAAACACTCCAATCCAGATCTAGCACTGTTGGATATATCAGTGACACTGGCAGAGATCCTTTCATTTCCCGACTGTACCAGTAGCACTGTTTAATTCACAAATTGCGTGCAATCCGACTAATTCTCTAATAAATAGCACGAGAAAAAGAAAAACTATTACCAAGAAACAACCAGCCATCAAAATAGAATAAATAGTAGAAAGTAGAAAGTAATGCAAATGGTCCCAGAAATGAGCCCGATGACCCGATCCCATGTGAGACAATACGATAACCGCTGGTGAGAACCAATGAGCGTTAGACACATTGGCAACCTCGATCCCAACCCACGAGTCTCCCCAGTCCCCACCAGAACCGAACCCCACTAGCTGCCACAACGGACCGGGTTGGGACCACGGGCCGGGTCGAGACGAACCGCTCGTTCGGTTCACTTTCCGCATTAAATGCGAGCCGGTTCTGGCCGCGAGTGACGTCAGTAGATCAAACAGAAATGGAAATTGAAGCCGAAATTGCGGGACCCGCGCTACGGGACGGTTTGGGAGGGATCCCCACCAATCATTCATCATGGGCGGGTCCCACACGCCTGCAACAGAAGTGGGTCCCCTTTTACTTTCTCGTTTTTCTATAACATTTGCTATGTTGCGCTTCAAAAAAAATCGATTTATATCAAAACAATGGTTGGATCACCTCGATCCATATTAACATAATGCATCATTCGCATGTAATTTCTTTTTTTTTTTTTTACATTTTCAAACTGAACACTAAATAAAACACACAAAAAATGTATTTTATATTTTATTTGTGAATGAAACACAAATTACGAATTATATGCAAAAAAAATGCAAATAATTGATTTTTTTTTTTTGCTTCCTTATGTTACCGAATTATACTTAATTATTTTCAAATGATGAACTTTTGATCCTGCCGAACCAAACTCGAAGTATTCATTTATTACTATGCCTCTATCTGAACTGAATTAATAATTCGATCCACTCTTTGTCAAACTATTATTTCGGTCCATCCAAAATTTGAGACTCTTCCCTTTAGGGGTGTTCAAACGGTTCGGTTTAATCGGTTTTGGACCGAACCGAATTAGTTCGGTTTAAACGGTTCGGTTATTTCGGTTTATTGGATCGGTTCGGTTGGCTTTTCAAAACCAAATTATAACTTCGGTTCGGTTCGGTTTGAAAAATTTTAAAACCGAAATAACCGAACCGACCGAACTTTCATATAATATGAATTTGATCGGAACCACCCCGGTTTATTTTTTAATACTCTGGTTTATTTCTTAATCAATTGCTTTAAATACTTGGTTTATTTCTAAATATCTTAGTTTATTTCTTAATACTCCGGTTTATTTCTTAATATACTTCGGTTTATTATAAATCAATTGTTTTAAATAAAAAAATTAATATATTTCGGTTTGAACCGAACAGACCGAAATAAAACTTCGGTTCGGTTTGGTTCTATTTTTAAAACCGAATTATAACTTTGGTTTGCCAAGTTCGATTCGGTTTCAACCGAACCGAACCGATGAACACCCCTACTTCCCTTTCCTTCTTCCTTCTCTCATCTGATTCAATCACCCACAATTTGGATCAAATTATTGATCCAATCCTTGTTATGTTTGAAAAAAAAAATACTATCAAAATATTTTCTGACAAATATATATTTAATTTCTATTTTTTTTTTTGCCCAAATTAAACCGAGCACCATATATCGGTTAATTAATTGGGCAGGGTCTGAGTTTGCCAAATAAAAATCATGAAAATTTTAAAAACTAAATTGAGGACTGTAAAAATACCTGTGTTCTTTTTTTGGAAACTGGTAAAGCATATAGACTTTATAATTGTCGACTCTTTGCCTTTTCATTTTAAAGTTAGATCTCTTTTTTGCGCATCGAGGTTTGTAAAATATTTTTTGTGTCAAAAGTATGTAATGATACCAGCATCACTCCTATGAATTTGTTTTACCGAAATTTTTAAAAATACCATATAAAAAAAAAAATCAAATCACTACGAAATCCTGAAAATTTGAAAAAAAAATATCTTGGCCGCATCCCCTAGATGTGGCCCCTCTTTTTTTTTTTTTTCCTTTCCTTTCTCTCTGTTAGACAACAGGTCAAACTTTGGTTTTTATATTGAACTGCGGTATCAAGGTCAAACATTTCGGCCGGGTTCATTGAACTGAAGGAAAAAGAAAAAAAAAAGGGGTGGGGGGGATCTAGGGGATGCGGCCCCCATAAAAGGGGGTCTACATCTAAGGGATGCGGCCGTATCAAAATTCGAATTTTTTAGAAAACGTGGTTATTTGATTTTTTTTTTTGGGGGTATGGTATATTTAAAAACTTCGGTTTGTTTTATCTACAAAGTTATATTTGTTTATGAATAATAATAAGAGTGAGGATATGGTACTTTGTAATGCACAGATCGTTTTGTGTATTGAATTTATATCTCCGTTTTCAAAGTTCAAATAGTTAATCCGAGCCGCTCAATATTATTATCATATAAAAATATGTTGGTATAAATTTTCAGAATATTCGAATAGTTATAAATTAATTAAAATAAATCAAATTGAAATAGAGTTACTTGGATTGTGCGAAACACTTTCCTTAAGCGTATTTTGTCTCATCATGCAAGATGGAAACGCAACCAAGATAATCCGGAGTTGTTACTCCTTAGACACACCATGGAAGTAACTGATAATAACTCCACAATATCCAGCATAGATCAGAATTTGATTAATTGAGATAAAATACAAATGGAGGATAAATCAAATGACATTTTTTGTGGGAGCTAATCAAAGAAACATGAGGAGGGTTCAAATGCCTCTATTTTTTGTGCCTCCATCATACCTCCACTTTTAAAAAATTTAATAACTCAAAATTTAAATCTTAAAATTCAAAATAAAACCATTGGATATGAACTACATCATTTTATCTATGCGTGTAAAAAATTATGGCATTTTAACTTTGTTTTGGTTGTCGTCTTGAGCTTGTAAAAATGCATATTAATGTGGATAATTTCTGGACATTGATTTTTTAACTTATTGATTCACATAAAAACAAAATCAAAATGTGATAATTTTTTATGGGCACATAGAGAAAATAACATAGATCGCATCTAATGATTTTATTTTGACGTTTAAGTTTTAAACTTAGAGTTATTTATATTTTTGAAAATAGAAGTATGATGAAGGCACAAAAAATGAAGGCATTTGATTTGAACACTCAAGAAACGTATTTGGTTTCTTATTTGTTTTATTTCTCCGATACTCCTTTAACCAAGAGAAGGAATGCACCATTTATAATATTCAAACATTAGTAACTGGAGCACTAATTAAGACATTAAAAATGAGATTAATGAGATCAATTAAAGATGATTCTCAAGTAACGCCTTTTTGGCTTAAAAACAAACGGAATTCAAATTTATTAGATATGAGATTTACATTTTAATCCCTCAAATTTGTAAATATTACAAATGGATATTTTAATCAAATAT
The DNA here is from genome assembly GCF_964058835.1 of Carex rostrata. Taxonomy (NCBI): domain Eukaryota; kingdom Viridiplantae; phylum Streptophyta; class Magnoliopsida; order Poales; family Cyperaceae; genus Carex; species Carex rostrata. Next base: position 4,416,294 of record NC_135948.1, on the reverse strand, counting down.
AATATATTGAGTTGGAATTTTGAGTTTTCAAATAAAGTTCCAACAAAATATATTTGGAGACCAAATTTAATATTCTTTGAAACTTTTTTTAATATTTTCTTTGGTAGGTAGAAAATAACTACTTTCGGATGATTCAGAATTTTTAGATCAAGTAATTTTTTAATTGTCTAAAAAAATAGTAAATAATTTCTAAAAAAATATAAAATTTAGTCTTCAAGTATATTTTCATATGATAATAATGTTGAGCGGTTCGAATCGACTATTTAGACTTTAAAAACAGAAATATGAATCCAATGCACGAAACAATCTAAACATTGCAAAGTACCATAGCCTCACTCTATTAATAATTATGAGGATCGTTTTGAACAGAATTCAAGATTCATATTTTTCCAATAACAAGATATTGAAAATCATCTACAGTAACACTAGTACAAGGCCATATAATTCTTCAAAATTGCAGTTGAAAACAATAAATAATCCATTTTTTTAATTTTTTTTTATAAGTTTTGAATTGATAAGATGTTTCATTTAACAATCAACAGAAACATGGTTTCATCAGTACAACATAATCACAATATATACCAATTCTAAAACTGATTATCTAACTTTTTTTTTTCTTTTTTCCTTTTTAGAGTAAATTTAGGATACTAATTATCTAACTATGATGCTTTTTCACCTTTAATTTTTCTAAGTTGCTTTCACTTGCACAAGTCTTCACAGAGGCGGATCTACTGTAGCATAGGGGGGCAGTCGTCCCCTCTAGATTTTGAGTTTTTGTGGTGATCTATTTGTACTGATCAACTTTGCCCCTATTTGGATGTTTGATTTATAATTCAGGTTAAATTTAGTGTTAAAATCAAAATAAATTTCTTGAATTATGATTGGAAATATTAATTATAAATTATAATATCATAAATTACAAGTCAGAGTATTGGAAAATATAAGTCAAAATATTATTTTTTTATCCAGTATCCAATTAATTAATGGGTTTAAATTCGATAAGCTATTTAAATCCGAATCAATATTTTTTTGTCCCCACGACAAAAATCCTGGTCCGCCCTTGAGTCTTTGCGCTACTTTCCGTAAATGTGAAATTACAAAAACATTTATTTTGTTAATGCAGCATGCAGTGTAGGTTACATTTTAACTTGCCTCATAAAATCTATTAGGGCTTTCAGAGAGGCCCATGTGTAGGTACTTCGCCTGTCCCTTTCTCTGTAGCCATCAAACAGAGTAACAATTTTGGTTTGAATCTCAGTTAACTTATTTAAGATAATCCTACTTATTATAAGGAAAAGTATGATATTATTCCTCAAATTATCATTAATTTTCAGGCTATCTTATTCTTACTTAGTAACATATGCGCCTTATGTATGAAAAAAAAAGTGTCATTTGTTTAAAGTAGAAAATTTTACCATCCAAAACTGTGAGCACTTGCATAAAATTTAGTGGCGATTGATATATATATTATATTTTGTGTCCCACATAATATTTTTTTCTCTTTGCCAACACATCAATAAGTTCTAACGAAATGTAGGCAGCATTGTATCGAAGTTATTTAAATTAAGCTTACAGATTAAGGTGATGAGATCAGTTTATCCGGCTCATGAACAATTGGATGCCTTTGGATTCAACAAAAGTGTTTTGAAATAACTGGCATCGTTAATCTTTTATCTAGTGGAGCTTTTAGCGCTATATATATATATATATATATATATAGAGAGAGAGAGGGGCTATGTGCTTTCGGCTCTAATTTTTTTTTTACTATTTATTAAGTCACTTTGAAAATCATTGATCCAACGGTTTTACTGTTTTGTTAAGCCACCGTTGGATCAGCAATTTTCAAAGTGACTTAATAAATAGTAAAAAAATTCAGAAAAATGTAAAATTTGGTCTCCAAGCACATATTAATATGGAGAACAAGATGAACGGTTCATATCGACTTTTTGAATTTTGAAATTTCAAATTTGGACTGTGTGTATTTTGGCCCATATGCTACCGAAAGCATATTAGCCTATCTCTCTCTCTCTGTATATATATATATATATACAGAGAGAGAGAGAGAGAGAATGGCTAATATACAAACGTTTGTTCCTGAGCTCAGGAACAAACGGTTCAGTTCTCCGATTTTTAAACTCCAAATAGTCAATCCAAACCATTAGATATTCAATCTATATTAAAATGTGCTTGGATATCAAATTTTACATTTTTTGGAATTTTTTTACTATTTATTAAGCTAATTTGAAAATTATTGTTTTTAAATGGTGCAAAATTTTAATAAAAACAACAATTTTCAAACCATCTTAATAAATAGTAAAAAAATTCCAAAAAATGTAAAATTTGATATCCAAGCACATTTTAATATAGATTGAATATCTAACGGTTTGGATTGACTATTTGGACTTTAAAAATCGGAGAACTGAACCGTTTGTTCCTGAGTTCAGGAACAAACGTTTGTATATTAGCCATTCTGTGTGTGTGTGTATGTGTGTGTGTAAATGAATTGGGTTTTGCCCAAATACATTGAGATTCAAAGTTGGACTTGAACTGTCCGATATACATTGAGATTCTTGTGAACGGATTTAGAACTTAATAAATTTAAATAATCATGTAAATCTCAATTGTCTGTGTGAATTTTGACACAAATTAAACAATTTAGACACGATTTTGTATGAAGCTTTGTCCAAAATGTTTTGGACAAAACCCCCACCTATCTAGCTAAAAAGATTTAATCTATTAATGCAAACCATAATTGTGAAAAATAACAATATTACAAAAAATTGGTATATATGCATCTACAATTAAAAAGAATTGTGCATTGTTTCCTAAAAAAAATTTTGTGCATTGAGTAGAGGATGAAATGTGCATCTCCAAAAAGAATGTCAAAACTCAAACAGAAAACAGGGACAGTGATCGGAAGAAAATGCCAAATTGTACAACTTGTTGGCTATTGTAACAGGGCATTTAAAGCATTTGACTTTTTCTTCCATGTTGGCGTCTTCCTTTTTTTATTTATTTTTATTTTTTATTTAATGAACTGAGATGATACATATTATCTACGAAGCATTTGAATGTTATCTATTAGATCATATTTTGCTATCAATTTGTTTATATATAGCTGGAAATGTATGTATGTATGCCAAAGCTACGGCGCTAGCTAGCTCTTAAAAGCTACGACCTCAATTAATTTACTAATAAAAAAAGATAAAGCAATTAGAAACAGTGAATGTAGGCATGTTGCAACCTTTCGGATCGACGATAATTACAAAAAATAAAAGAAAAAAAAAACGGTGTGCCAGAGTATGATCTGAAAAGGGCATACAGCCTCTTGCTCGTTTGGATTGTAGCTAGTAGTAAAAGTAACAAAGTGAAAGTGTTAGCCATAGTTTAATTAAGTGCTAAGCATGTGAAAATGAAAGTCCCAACCATATCTGGATACCACTCCAATCTTGTACATGCATTCAATTATCAAGTTTAAGAATCCACTTTATTTGTATTTTATAAAGATTGGAAGTCAAGCTACCAAACTATTTAACATCTATACAAAAGATTGTTCGTTTTAGATTTCAAACTCTATATGGAGAGTATTATTTTTGTCACTAGATCAAATACTGGTTCTCAAAAATCTATTTTAATACAATGTTTTAATTTTGTGTTGAAGGTTTCAAGTTCGTAAATTAGTTGAAAGATCTTGAATATTTAAAATTGAAAATTGAAAAATGTAATTTTATTTTATCTTAGAAAAATTAATATTACAACTGAAGCCGTAATATATCCTAGAAAGTTGTCATATGTGATTATCTATGGATGCATTATTTTTTTTTTCAGCTTGAAAATTAATAAATTAGTGGTGCACGGATCTTAAAGTGAATCTCCCCCATATTACAAAAGAGTTTGAAATTCTTACGATTCGCCTGTGACTTAATTACTATATATATCTCTTGTGGTACCGCAGAAAATACTCACTTATTATACCAAAGGATCTCTTAGATTTCAATATTTCATAAAGGTATATAAGTAGCTGTCCTAGCAAGTCTTGCCTTAGAAATAGGAAGCGTCTAATTGTCCACAGCTTTGACTTGCGCGAATACTGTAAAATTACTTTTACATGCTGTATAAGTATACAATATATCACATAAAATATATTAGTTAATCACAAAAACATCCAGCAACTATTTGAAGTGGTCCCATGATAGTTAGAAAAAAGATTGCAACTTGCACAACAAGACAAAATAAATGTACTTTCAAACTATACTTTCAGAAATTACAGTTATAGAAAGTTATTGGCAGTTAGAGTTAATTATTAGCATCCGCACTGGGTTGAATCTTGTATACTGTAAAATTGAATCTTCTACACAGTAAAATTTACAAATTAAATCTTGTATACTGTAAAATTGAATCAGCAGAACTGTAAAATTGAATCTTATATACAGTAGAATTTTCAATTGAATCTTGTATACTGTAAAAATTAAATCTTGTATACAGTAGAATTTTCAATTGAATCTTGCATACTGTATAATTGAATCTCGTATACTGTAAACTTTTCAAATAATACTGTAAATTTTCAATTGAATCTTGTATACTGTAAAAAGACAGTTAGATGAGAATGGATAAGGTTGTGGACAAATGGTGGACAAAACCCAGTGGACAAAAACCTTTTCTCTTAGAAATAATATGGTTGGAGAATTGGGGGTGGCATTGCATTACAAATTAAATTAATATATCCCTTAGCAAATTGGCGCTTATTAGTTGTCAGTCATGACCTCTCCTTAAAACAGGAGATACATCAGCTTGTTAATTACCAAATCTAATCATACATAACTTGTAACAGTTCTTCAAACGTGCTGAAAAAAATATCATTTATTATTAATATATCCATCTGCTCAAAAATCTATCTCATGCCACAGTTCTTCAAACGTGCCATACTCCTGTTTCTTTATACTAGCTATTCTTGTTTTAAGAAAAAACAATCTAGCTATTCATTGGAGATCAACTCAACATACCTAGAAAAAGACAAACACACATATGTAAAATAATTAAGCAAAATTGAAACCGAATTGATATTGTTTGTATTCTTGTGGATTGAACATATATATATCATCATTATATAGCCTTAGCCATGTGTCCTTTTTTGTTTATACTTCTTGTTTGATTGTGGCTTTCCACCAATGAGAAAAATGATATATGCAAATGATGATATAGCCAAATATTGTTCCTTGTCTTTTTCTTCACATTTATTAATGATCTGTTATTTTGATCCTTTTTTCTCTCTTTTCATAACAAGTTCATTTTGGTAAGTTTGGATGGGAGCTGGAATAGCTAGAATAGTGAAATTTGAAAATAATAAATAATAGCAGTGAAAAATATTGATTTTCATATTAGTGTAAAAATGATGCTATTTGGTTTAGTAAAAATGTTGTTTAGATTGTACATGTGGAATAGTGAATAGCTAGCTGTAACCAATAAAAAATAGTGTTAATAATGTACTAATTAAGGGGAAAGATAAGCAAGTGTGATCTCAAACAAATTGTCACAACATGAAGATAGCGGAAGTGGTGTCAAATTTGTCATTTCAGAACTGTATTGGCGAAAATCTAAAAAAAAAACATATTGTCTCTCTCTTTACTTTTTCAAATAGTAACTATTTCAACATTTACAAGGAATAGAGAATAGCAATTATTTTAGCTATTCTAAATAGAAAAAATGTTGTTTGAATGTACATTGCTATTCCGAATAGTTAATTACTATTTTAAAATATAATAACCTCTATTCTTTTTTGATCCAAACATAGCCTTAATTAGGAGTCTTTTGTTACCAACTGTTTAGGTCAAAGATGAGCCGCAATATTTCCTGAATACAAAGGTCATGATTATTAGCCATGATATATAGACGTGTATATATATGGATGGTTATGTGCTTCATCTTCATGAAAGGTTTTTTTATTATTTTTTCTAAAATTCGTATTTTGCACTCTTCGATCTATGTCAGAATTCGTGCAGATCGGATTGCGGATGAGCAATTATACACCTTCAATTGTCTAGCAGTTTATTCTTGTTGTCTTATGAACCTCTTAATTTTTCTATAAAACCCCACAAAACTTGATTTCTGTGGAAAAGAAAATCTTGACTTTAGTTTAATTGATTTTACGAAACATTTATTTTACGCAGAGAATGTCAAGTGCCTGGAGATTGTGTATTGTGTGGAGACACGATAACGGAAATAGATGTGCACCTTTTCTGGGAATGTGCCTATACGGCTATATACTGGCGTATACTTCTGACGTCCTACAATGATCGGTGACCGATAAATGCCAGGTCACTTGTGCAACTATGGATAGCCATAGCTCGGCAATTGGATGAGGTCAGGAGGAGGACCTGGGATACGGTTTGGTCGGCAGGGCTATGGGCTCTATGGCGCGAGAGGAATAATAGAATCTTTAGCCTGAGATTGAAATATTAGGAAATACTCACGAGAGAAACGAGAGGCGATATTAGGCAATGGATTAACCACAGTTAGATGACGAGATTAATTGGTACAATGATAGACTAGTTGGTAGATGGAATTTGAGGTTTGTTTGAGATAATGTAATTAATTATAATTAAGTTTCAAACTTTAAGTTCATTTGGGTTGCATAACTTTTCTTATCAATGAAAATCGTAAGATGGCAACTTGCCACCTTACCCTAAAAAAAAACAATTGCTGTCAAAAGCTATATATATCTAAATAAAAAAAATAATAGATGCCTTTTTCTTCAGCTCAATATACACTGTGTATTCGGCTTAATTAAAAAAAAAATAACAGTTGAATATTAACTATTTTTAGTGGATCACTAAAAGAATTTAAATAATTAGCTGGAACCAAGACAGTTTCGGCTGTTTTATCTTCTCTGAAACGAACTGCAATATTTTGATCTCTGTTTAACGGTTATAGAGGTTATAGCACACTAATGTACCGTTATAACTCTACCAACTATTATTGCAATATTTCCTGCATTAAGACCAGATTTATATGCAGCGTATTCAAATGGTGACACATTCATAGTAAAAAGTATGATATATATATATATACTGTTGTACTTAATAGATGCATGTATATTAGAACTACTCTTGTTAAGTACTATTAAAGAAAGTGACTACCCCACATGTATTCCTCTCAGAAAAGAAATAAATGTAGCTTCATTCCTGTGCGTTGGGCATTATGCACAGTACTTGTTTGTTTGATTTTAATGTTTGTTTATGAAGTCTCACATTCAATCAATCAGTACCGAGTAATATTGTCGGCAGGAAGACACTGATTAATTGGCACCATCCATCTCATGTATACAGTAGATGTACGGTGATGATGATCGATCATGAGATCATCAGTTCATTTCAACTGGAAGACAGTTCCCAACAGGGACCGGACTGAAATCCCTCATCCGATCCGTATTGAGATTCATGCAAACAAATTTAAATCTACACTAACTTCAACCGATTAATATGTAAATCTAAACCGTCTACACGAATCTCGACACAAATCCAAAAGCCCTACAGATTACAGAACGAGGAATAACACAAATATTGCTTGACCTTAATTAAGCCCGAACCAAAAAAAAAAGTTTTGAAGAGAATTCAAATCCAATACGGTACTGAAAGGTGTAGAATGAGATCTGAGTCGTCTGTTTTATCCTGGTACGAATCTTAAAACGGTCGGGTACCACAGAAAATACTATTCGGTTGAAGAACGCTGTTGACAAAAAATGGTGGTGCTCAAACTCTGAGACCTCTTTTTCCTACTGTTATAGCCTTGGGAAAAAAAATAGCATACTACCCAAGGAATAAACAGAAAAAAACAAAAGATAGTAGCAGTCCTTTTCATACCTTACATATTAAACAATTATTGCATATTTTCCTAGCTTGTAGATATATAAATCTATTTCATATACCGCCTGTTTAGAACTCTCATATGCTGCCCATCTTCTCTCTCTCCTTCCCTCTCTCTCTCTCTCTCTCTCTCAAGTTCCCTAGCTCTTCTTCCCATCAAACTGTCCCCTCCTCCTAAAGGCAAGTTGTATATGAGTTTCTCTTTCGAAGTAGCCGAACAGAGAAAATTTGAAAAAGAGCGTTGTACAACCTTCAGTGAGGACCATCTTGTAGCTTTCTTTTTCTCTTTCTTTTTATGAAAATAATGGCAGCAGCTACCAAGTGTTGTAGCTTTCTTTCTTTTTCTTACTCTCTCAACTTCTAGCTAGGAGTATAATCAATTGCAAAGAAAAGAAGCTCAAATTTTGTTTTCCATTCCAATTTTGGTTTGACGAGTTTATCTGTTCGCATGCGACATTGGGTTTGAGATCATGATGATGCTCATGAGAATTTAATATTCCTTGTCTCTTCCGACCGAGTTGAGAGATAGATTTGGTTGCAGTTCTGACGCTAGCCTATGTCTCTTTTGGTTTCTCTTGCTTCATTACTCTTCAAGCAATTTTAACCCGTGAGGCAAGTTCAGAGACTCTAAAAGCAAGATCCATTCTTACAAAAACAAGGTATGATCTTAATTTTTACTAGTGCGTATACTTTGGATCGATGTTTTAGATCTTTCTTTATAAAATCTTTTAATTTCTATATATATACCAACTTTATATACCTTGGTCGAAATACCTTTTTTGCAGTTATTTTCTCAATTTTTTTCAATGAGTGTATTTGTTAGCTTCTCTTTTTCATTGAGACGTACTCTTGTTTGTTCCAAACCAATGGTTAAAAACTTCAATATATATATCCGTAATGATATACTCACTATGCATAAGGCTGAACATTAGAACACTACTTCCAATTATTAATGATGTAATAAAAGTTGGAATTTATGAACATGCCAACATATTAAGACAAATTTAGCATTTGGCCATCAGCTACTAAATAATTATATAATTTTTGTTAAGCAATAATAATTTTTATAAATTTGTTTGATGTATACTGTTCATTCTAATCGTGATTATCTATATTTTCTATTTTGGGCTTTTATAGCATTTCAAAAGCACCATGGATTGGCCTAATTCGATATACATGCAAAGCGAGATAAATCCAACGATTCCAGAATGTCTGTCGAGCATTCAATACGACAACTTCTCTGAATCGAATGCATACTTTTACAGTGGTGACATATGCGGGAAAGCGGCTCTTGAAGAAACTCTAATCACCACAAGCTTAGAAGTGCACAGCATTCAGCCATGCGAGACGGCAAGCTCCAACCTAGAAAGAAATACTCAAATTGAGAGTATGGTTCTTACTCACAACTTGGGTTCCATATCAGATCTTAACTCGTTACAGAACCTCCATGAGACAAGCACATGGGGATCAAGTGATCTACCTCCTCAAAATTTACCTTCCCTCCTACCATGCACCAATGCTGCCGTCGCCATGGTAAACCAGCATGGTAATTTATTTGAACCCATATTCTCAAGCAGTGAAAACCCTTGCAACCTAAGTTACAGCAGTAACATCATATCTGGGGAATCAGATAATAACTGTGGTTCCTTTGATGGGAACCAATTCTCAAACCGTGATGAGACGGCCTCGCAGAGCTCGTCAAACCCAGAGCCGCCGCACACGTCTGAATATAAGTTAAACCCAAGGAAGAACAAGAGAAAACTAGAAGAGGATGAGCACCACTCATATAACCTTCTCCAACAGGCAAAAAGTGGTCCTCTTATCAATAGAAAGGGGTACGAAATATCGTTTGCGAGTACAAGCAAGCAAAAGAGGCAACGATCTGAGAAGAACTCGGCATGTTATTCGAGTATAAACTTTGGTGGTCATGATGGAGAGTTTGAGCCGGATACTGAGGCAATGGCGCAAGTAAAGGAAATGATATACCGGGCAGCGGCCATGAGGCCGGTAAACCTCGGTGCAGAGGAGATGGCTGAAAAACCTAAAAGAAAGAATGTGAAAATATCAAGTGATCCGCAGACAGTTGCGGCGAGGCTGAGAAGAGAGAGAGTTAGTGAAAGATTGAGGGTTTTACAGCGCCTGGTACCAGGTGGGAGCAAGATGGATACTGCAACCATGCTTGATGAAGCAGCAAATTATCTGAAGTTTCTGAAGTCTCAGGTTAGAGCTTTAGAAGCCTTAGGTAGAAATGATGGTTTTGTTGCCATCAACAATGGTTTTGCTGCCATGCAAACACCTTTGCCCCACCCAAAACCCTAAAAAAACTACTCAAAAAGGTCTCCTAAAAAAACCCACAAGCCATATCATTTCATGCATCATTAGGTTGGTTTTTAAGCGTACTTGTGATGCTTTTGATCATTAGTTCTTTCTCATTTAGATACACTTTTTGCTAACCAAATCCTAATTCCAAGACCCCAATGAGTAAAAGGAGGGTATGAAAAGATTGAGACTTTTGATCAAAGGGTCCGGTACCAGCGTTATCTTCCCTTCTTTTCATTTTTTTTAGCCAACTTTTTGACGACGCAAAAACCTCTTTTCACCTCCATAAAGGAAGCTAGGTCCAAGATCAGTACTCAACAAACCTTTTCATCATCATAAACTTTAGGCCATTGTCTAAAGCTCCTTTTCTTTTGAGGCACCACCTTTTGCCATGCAAAAATAGAAGAGAAACCCTAAACCCAAAAACCTTCTCATATCATAGGCTTCATCATGACTATTTTGCTTTGATGCAAATTGGGAAGCATGGCATGGACTCATTAACCGAGAATCACTGTATGGGAATCAGTCCACGTGTAATGAATGAATTAATTAATCAATCCTGAATGAAAAGCATCAACCTCTTGAGTCTTGACTCTTGAGACATGAGAGATGCCTTGTTAGAATAGTTGGGTCCCCTATTGGGTTCTTGGGTGGTGTACCAGAAATCTTTTTTCTGAGCAATTAGAGTCCAGGTGGATGCCTTCCAATGGCGAAAACGGAACCTCTTTGGGGCAGCCCCAATGCCAAAAGCCATTCCTTTGGGACTGACCCATGTGTGGCAGAGACCACTATATGCAAATGTTCCCTTTAATTCAAGCCAAGCGTGCTCTTGAGAAATCCACCAAAAGCTACCCTCGTTGCTCTTCACATGCTTAAAGATCACAACCTGGCCTGTCTCTCTCCATCTCTCCCTTTTTCTCTCTCTATCTCTGTTCCTATCTCAGAAGTTAACTTTGTAAAATGTAACAAACAGTGATGTCATGGAAAGGGGGGGTGAGGGGTTTGACCAAGAAAGAAAAAGGGTTATGAATTGGATATGTTTTTGTAATGTGTAACGGAGCTGGCAAAGAAATGATGTAAACGAGCAGCCATTTTGATTGATGAATTATATAATATATAATATACAAGTAGGACTTGTTTAATTTGCTTTTGGTCATGTGCTCCTTTTTTCCAGTGAATGACGAGTGAAAGCCAGAAAGGGTTTGTTGTATCATTGCAAAAGATGTAATAACCCATTTGTGCATCATACTGTATTGCATTTAATGCTTATTTACGGTTAGAGTTGGTTGCTGTTTTTTCTCATGATTGAGGAGACCCGGCGCGGATTTCTTGCTTGGATTTACTGTTTTATGCCAGCGTATTGATTTCTAGGTTGCTTGTTTGTTTTGTACACTCCAATTTCGATCTTTCTATCGATGTAATTGTCTGAGAACAATCATTTGCCAGAGCAAATCAACACAATTATTACTTGGGTATGTTAACATTAAAAATTCAATTTAGTGGTTTGGATATGTATAGCAAGATATTAAATCCAACTAGGATATTATTCTGACTGCTACTAGCAGGATGCAGTCTTATCTACTTTGGAAAAAGTGGACATTCGATTGAGATAATAAAGAGATTTCAATATACTGACCTAGCTACCTAACAATTTCACGGCTTTTGGGGTGCAATTTGATAAACGCATGGTGGAAAGACTACCAATCAACCTAACAAAGTTCAGCTCTTCTCCGGTATTTGCAAAGTTATCGGGGATATTAGTAAAAACACAACCTCTTACCCAAAAAGTTGATCAGACGGATCAAACGAAACATAAGCTATGTTCTTTCAATATAGCAATTGTTATAACTATCTGATCAGTCAAGCATAACTTATTTTATATATATTTAATTTACCAGTCTTCAAAATAAACGATTAGAAATGTATCCGATTGGTGACACCGAACATGCATGGTCAATATAGGCTCACATTTTAGTTTCGTTCGTCATTCAAAGTATAACAGCCCAAAGAAGGGACTGGTCTTTCTGACATGAACGTCATTCTCAGTTTATACCATTGTGGTTGCAATCAGATTTGACTAAAGTGATCCCAATGAGACTTGACCATTTGGAGTAGGCATTGAGATAACGAGCAGACTTAATCGCAATATGCTTGAAAAACAGGGTATAGACAACAAAATGAAGAAAATATCCCCTAATTGTCTCACCTCTGAATATATGATCCTTTCCCACTAGTAATAACTAATCTCGCTTAAGCCCCTGAGACTGAGAGGATATATCACATCTGTCTCTCAAGGTCCCGTTCTATTACATAAATTTGAGCCTCACCACTTCTGAGATGTAAAAATCTAAGTTTAAGATGTGCTCCTCTTTCAATTCAAGAAGCAGCAAACAAAGAACCCTCATAAAGTTAATGCGAATGAATACTATGCAAATAGGCACAGAGCAACTGTGTAATCAAGCTAAGGTTTTGACATATCTCACAAGTGTGCCTATTTAACAGCTCGAGACTGTCAAATGAATTAGTGCTTAGTGGGGACTATTGCCTTTGCCATATTGGGCTTAAATAGTCATTAATGGTTGGATTGTTAGATTGTCAAGCATCCACCAACGGCCCATCCCAATTGGCGTACATTAGTTGAACAGTTAAAAAGTATCACTTTTTCTTGTGAGAACTCCTGCTTCAATGCATTTTTCAAATCACAACTGCATCTTGTGCTGTATTGACCTCGTCATTTCCTATTCTGAGGGGTTTGATACATTGTTCCAAGGTTAGCCCCCACCATGCGCTGGGTCTGGTCACATAACACTTGGCTTGGATTTTACTTGACACCTGGAGGTGGGGGACAAGTACATTTTTGGTAGTAACGTTTGATTGAAACGACCATGGACCATTGAGCAATAGCAATATGGTTGGCCTTATTTAGGAGGACATTTAAATGAATTATTTGAAAAAAAGAAGAAGAGAAAGCCTCTTACCTGATTGAAACAGTGCAGTACCGAAGCATATTTTAGTTTTAGTACTAATAATGCACGTTTTGCCAATAAGCATATTTTACCAACTAATCTTCAAACCCAAAAAAAAAAAAGTACTAATAGCAAAAGAAAGAGAGCCATGTAGAAATCTATCTATACACTAATCTACCCAAACCCTTCCAATCTTACCCAATTTTCTCAAGGTACAACAAGAACTAACTTGTGGTTTTTTTTTTTTAAATGTTCACAATGAAGAAACCCACCAGTACCAGAAACCTGGTACAGACTTGGTACTGTGTTCTACAGTGTACAATGTCACACCGCAGCAATTTTCAACCCACTGCAGCAGGAATGAGATCCGGTGTTATTCTTTCTCTGCTCTTCTCTCTATCTCTCTCCACTTCGGAGGGGATTGATACTATGTTCCAATAGGATCCCCACATGTCCAGGGATAGGTCAAAACACCTGTCGTGGATTTTAGTCATCACCCAAGGTGGGGACAAAGCCTGGAGCCAAGTGGAATTTATCTAGTAACATTTGATTGAAATGACCATGGACCATTGAGAAACACAACATAGTTGCCTTATTTGGGAGGATGCCCAAGTGAAATCTACAAAAATAACAAGAAAATGGCTCTTACCTGATTGAGTAAACTGCAGGATTGAAACTTCCTTTTTTTAGTACTGACACTCTTAGTTGCAACTTTGCCAACTCACCTTCAAACCCAAGAAAAAGAAGGCACTGATAGTACAGAGAAGAACCAAGTAGAAATACATCCAGGCTAACACATATATCCCACTCATTCCACCTCGCCAGGGGTTGGCCGTATTAAAAGCATAATTTTGTAACCGTGACTCCGTGAGGGTAAAAAATAAAACGCTTCTTGCATACTTATGGAGGTCACATATGACATTTCTTATAAAAACATTTAATATACTACAATACTACATATACGTGCATGATCAGAAAAAAGAACGAGGGGCATTGAACCCCATTCGCTACACCTATATCTGCCTATGGACCTAACCCAAGACGGCAAGTCCCCCCACAGTATAACGAAGATTGACAAGTAAGCTTTTCCGATTGTACAAACATAGACCAATCAGTGTACCGACAGACTGGTATAAACTTGGTATTGCTTTGTACACGGTACAAATCCACACAAGGATGGTACCAATTTATCTGCACAGTATACCAAGCCAAGATTCAGCTGTATTCTTCAGGGGAATATACTACAGCGATGCATGCTACTTCATTTCAATTAAATGTAATAAATGAGTAAATTGAGCAATCAATGAACCAGCATAACAACTATAAGATAATAACAGTATTATATGAGAAATATGATATCTGAGTTGTACAACCGATAACAATAATATATTCTATAGGTAAACCAATATCAAAGCAGAGATTTACATATTGGCTGGAAAGTCATCACCCCTTGATGCACCTGATGTTTACTAACAACTGGCTAATGAGATATCTTGAAATAAAGTATGACAATAATGGCAAATGCAAGTGCAGCAATCACACCTCCTATTATCCACTTGTTGCGGTCTATTCTCTTTGACATGGCTGCCAATATCTTCTTGCTCTTCCCAACATTCTCGTCAACTCCATGAAGCTATATTAGAGAAATTTTTGCCTTTAAAACAAATAACTCATACCCAACAATTTACACCATGTTTGGATGGAGAGTAGAGAGAGGAATGGGAGGTTAAGAATAGAAGGGAATGGAATGGAATGGAATAGAAGGGAAGATTAACATATTTAACCTCTTCGTGTTTGGATGATTAATGAGAGAAAATAAATTTAACTTTCCTTTCCGTCTTATTTCTTGTTTGGTTGATTAAAATTTAAGAGATTAATGAGAAATTCGGTGACTGTTGTAAGTTTGAGGAAAAAAATCTTGTATAAGAATTATACATGTAAAATATAGGGTTGGGCATTTGTATTATTTTTTCTAAAAATATTTGTAACAAAATTTCTTTCCATCCGTTACACCCCAATTTGGGAGGGAACCCGGTTATATTAATTATAATGATACAAGGTTAAACCTTTTACCTCCTATACCCTTCACCTCCGACATAATTTTAACAACCAAACACGATTCAACGGAAAGTTTTTGTTCCTTTCCATTCTCTCCCTTTCTCTACTCTCCATCCAAACAAGGTGTTAATAGAGATCCAGGATAAGAACAAGTCATGACCCAGGGGAGATCATGCCAGTCAACCAAATTTTGGCTAAAAAATAAGCCCAACTAATAGCGAAATTAATATAGGTTAGGTCTGATTTCCTTACTATATTTTTATATAATCCAATATCCTTACTCAGGTACTTGTTTTATTTTTTACCAGAAAGAATGCAAAGAGAACTCTTTACCCACTCGTTTTTCAGAAAAATGATACATATGTTCTTGGTCTGTATAATAGGTTTGGCCTTCAGGCAATTTATTTTCCTGTCAGACCCACTCAAAAATCAGTCCAGTCAGCAAAAGAGAACAGAGCTAAAGATGAACGTACAGAATTATGAGCGTGCAAAAGAGATTGGCGCTGGTTATGAAGGTCTTGTAGGATGGAACTGCCGAGTTCTTCTGTTTCTAGGGCAACTCTTCTGGTCTCTGTTATTCTATCACTCGACTGTGCTAGTCTCTCCGTGGACATCAGGACCCTTCCTCTCTGATCCGACGTCACCTACAGCCCAATCCAAATTTTAATGACAACAATACACCAGAGTAACAGTTTTTGTATCAAAAGAATAGTTATACGGTTCAAAACTTCATGGCAAAGGGGTAATATTAATGTAAGAATGTAAGAAGAAAGGATGGTCTGGTTATCTTACTAGGTCAATTTGGGTCCATACAGGTTTAGAAGTCAGTAATTGTCAGAGTGAAGAAGAAAAAAGAGAAATATTTTGATGCTTTTGGATATGATTTAAAAAAAATATTGAGCTCACAGCAAGAGAATCAGCCATCCCTGACTCAAGCAACTCCTCTCTTGTAACCTGCTTCGAATTACTGCTTGTAATTCTCTTTGCCTCATTCTTTATATTATTTAAATCTGATTTGTATTCTCTCAATTTCACAAGCAATCCAGCCTTCACACTTGGCTGCAAGCTTCTAGCCTCTAGATCCATCTTCCTTATCTGATTTATATCCAATTTCAATCTCAAAGAATGAAGTTACTATAATACTCTCTAAATCGAGCTTGTAAATTTAGTAATTTCTACAAAAACATACCAGCAACTCAGCATCCTCAATTTCGGATTTTATTTCTGAAACCTTCTGCCTCCTTTGCTCTACAAATTACGTCAAATAATCATTAACTAAAAAGCGGATTAAAATAGAAAATTCCTGGAAGCGTGGTTTCCGCGAAAAGTGAATACCTCCATCTGAAGCAGCCGCCGAGGTGCATTTCTGGGAAAGAGAAGCCAAGATCTCCGAGAACTGGCGCTCGTACCCTTCGAATACCTCGCTCATAGCTTTTTAGTTACCAAATCGAGGATTCCCCTTTTTCTTTAGGAAACGGTGGAGATCGACGGTTTTAACAAAGATCCTATTGGGTAATCTAGGAAAACTAATAAAGAAATTCAAGCAACACCGATGAATAAAGAGATTCGCAAGCTTAGGAGAAATCAGTTACGAAGTAGGAAGAGATGAGATAGAGATGGATTCGGAGGGAAGAGTTCGCTGTTAGTTCGCCTGCTTTACTCTTTCTTTGCTAACAATATTTTTATTAAAAGAAAATAAAAAAATCAAACGAGATTTCAATTGTGGTTCCTGCGTCACCCACCAATCTGTTGGACTGGGCCCACATTTCAGTTACACAATGGTCACAATGCATCTCCTTCCTGGGCCGCCTCCAATAAAAATTGAAGCCAGGAATAAATGAACTGAGGCCCAAGGCCTAACTAGCTGAAGTAAATTGCAATGAATTCTCCTACCGTTCCTGAGGGATCTGAGTTGCAATAATATAGGAGGGAAATTTGATAGAATGCCCTACCTCCAAAAATTATCAAACAAAATACCCTCCTCTTAAAATCATTGACAAAATGCCCTTGTGGGCCCTACTTTTCCCCTTCCTCTCCTTTACCTCTAGTTTACTCCCATAAACCTTTTTAATGCACATTGAATTCCATATGACCCATAATTGGCAACCATTTCTGCCTTTATTAATTTATATATGCGTACAAAAAAGACAAACCAAATTACATTGCTTTTTAGACCTACGCTATCTGAATCAGCACAACTAGCTAGAGTTACACAGGATATACAAACGATACTGGCACAATTATCACTCACACCTAGAATACTGGATGATGCATCATGGAAATGGACTGCCTCAGTCAAGTTCACTGTCAAGAGTGCTTACTTTACGATGAAGAACGACCCCATACCAAATTAAGTTACACAAACACAAGGTATATATGGTCGTTGCAGGTGCCATATAGAGTAAAATTCTTTGGGTCGTTGATGACTCTAGACAAAATTATGACGATTCAAAACTTGATGAAAAGAGCCATATGCTTGATTAATATATGCATACTATGCAGAACTGATTCTGAGAGTGTTAATCACCTCTTCAATGAATGCATATACACCTTGGCCTTGTACAACCGTATTGAAGCCCTCACTGACAACACAACAAAGCTAGTACGGCCACTGATACAGCCCTCTATGGCAATTATGCACGATACAGATACCTAGAAGGAGGCAACAATCACATAACACAATTTGTAGTGTGGAGCATACGGCCACTGATACAGCCCGCCGAACCTAACCCGAACTATTCATTTGTCACTGTGGTGTGGAGAGAGAGGTGCTTGCAGATATTCAGAGAGGTAACGAAGGACATAAAGGATCGACCTTGCACAAGAAGTACTAATACAGCTCAAATATGTGCAACCCAGACTAACCTCAATTGTAGGAGAATAAATATTATGAATGGGTTTCGGTCTGATAAAAAAGTAGGGATCACATCTTGCATGATACAACACTAGTACCGTGTGCCCTACTTTCATGACAAAACTTTTTTTGTTTCTCTTTTAAAAGCTCTAATTGAGCCAATTTTTTGTTTGTTTGTTTGTTATAAAACCCTTGTAACTATTCTAATTAATGAAATTCAATGAGAGGGAGGTCTATATTTTTCCTCAAAAAATATAATATAATTATTCTGAATACTAGCTAGGTTGAGTAAGAAAAAGAGACGTCATTATAGGAATTCAATAAATCAACAAAGAGCTGATCCAAATTTAACAAGAAATGTTTACATCAATACTAATTAATTCATGAGCGAATCTGCTATAGAAAGATCAATTACTAGATAATAAAAAAATATTACTCATGGCCCTAAATTTCGTTAAATAATTTACATAATTACTTTCTATGAATGCTGCATTGACAAAATGAACCTGCCACATCGACAAAGTGATGATTTGCCTAAATAAATAAATTAATAATGGCAAAACTGATTGCCGGATATGGCATTCAATGTGCATTAAAAAAGTTTATGGGAGTAAACAAGAGGCGGAGGAGAGGGGGTGCAAAAGTAGGACCCACAAGGGCATTTTGTCAATAATTTTTGCAGAGGGGTATTTTATTTGATAATTTTTGGAGGTAGGGTATTCTATCAAATTCCCCGATATGTATGTGTGTGTTTATATAGACCAAAATACTGATGCTTTATTATATCTCATCAGGTTAGGTCTACACGAGGCAAGTCAAGTAGGAATCTGATTTCCTGCAAATTGAATTCGCTCTAACACTTTTTTTTTTTTTTGGTTAAAAACCCGTAAGTATTTTCATTAATAAGAACAAACTAGTTACATAATTTTGTACCAGTACATACAACATCTATACTAGTACATAAAATATTTCAACTGAACCCATTTACAAAAGTAGACAAGAAAAAACAGAAAATAAAAGCAGAACCAGAGGTTTCTGCACTCAGGTCGATAGATAAATATTGAGCTTGCAGGATTTTCTGTGCTCATGCTCAGATTGGTAGATTGTGAGCCTGCATAACTTCTTGTCATTAGCACAATACAACGTTATTGTAATCAAAGTGAGATCGGGATATCGAGGAGAGCCTTTGTGCTCAGATGAAGTTTGTGCCTGGATTATTTTAAAATAAAACACAGAGAAAGAAGAAGAAGAAGAAAGGAAAGAGAGAGGAGGAAAGGAGTCAACATCAACACATCATCATCATCATCATTAACCATAACATATCTTATTTATACGTAGATATAGTAGATACTACGGTAGATGTGGAGCGAATTTACAACACCTTCATTCAAATCCGAAGAGTCGAGACGAAACGAGTAACGATGAAACGAAGCAACAAGCAGTAACCAGATCCATTAGACGAAAGCATCTGCTTGAATGAAGTGAGACGAAATGAACCGGACAGAGAAGGAGGGAGACGAGGTGAGGCGGAGGAGCCGAGAGCACAGACGACTCTCAAAATCTCTTTTTAATCGGCCAGCGGAGTTTACAAAGTATGGAGCGGAGTTTTCAATGTCGGCCAGAAAACTTTTTATCACTTGTGGCCTTATCGACCCGTTTGATGTGTATGGGAAGGATTCCCGGAAAAATACTAAAACTGAGTTTCTACTTTCTAGCATTCTTGTATTTTTTTTTTAAGGGTTTGAGGTTAAACTACACATCTATTTAATATACAAAACACTCTTCTATTGAGATTTTGAAATTGCGATCTTCTATATACATGGTTGTAATTTTTTTTTTTTTAGATTTATTATCTAAGACCTAGAATTCCTAGAAAATACTTTATGATTTTTGATATGATAGAAATATAAAATCTAAAGGAAGTTGGAAGGGAACATGTAATCGGTTCAGTTTAACACATTCAACAGTTCTACCACCATCATGTATATATATATGTGTGTGTATATATAAATAATAAAAAAAAACTACCACCACAAGCAACTAACATTTTTAGTACCACAAGAAACTAAAAATTAGCATCATAGTAATACTGGGTCATATGTAAATAGAAAGTTCCACAAATTTGTATTAAAATTCCACACATTTCTGACCAAGGTAGTTGTAAGAAGCTTCAATGCAAATTTACTTAATCTTCATGGTTACCATGGCCGCAATGGCGAAACCGAAACTAGATTTTCAAATTATGGGGTCAAACACATATGGAAGTCAATCATATAAATTTTTTTGTGAAGAATGAGGATCAATTTTACAATACTATATTATTTTATTCTAAATTATATAAAAATCATACAGAAATATATAAAAATAGAAATGGAGATCAATTGAACCCATTCCCTCTTCTTCCCTCCGCCCCTAGTTCCATCACCAAAACTATGAGTCTTATTTACTAGTTTTAGGGATATAAAAATACTCGAAATCTTATTATTTATCATATCATAGTTTATTCCAAAAAGATTTTCTCACTTATCAAAAAAGTTTTTGATTATCTTAAAAATAAAGGTTATAATCATTATAATAAAAAAATATGCGATTAAAAACTTTGAATTAGAAATCAATACGAAATCTAGATTTCCAATTCAAAAAAATAAACTGGAATACAAAAAAACAGCTTGCCATTAATTTCATTAACTCATCTTCGTTAATGGACATTAATATAGAGGCTAGCATAAGCCTATAAATGAGCTTAGTATATTAGTCAATTTCGTTTTCAAAATGAATATTTCAAAATTTGAACATTTTCAAAATGCATCCTATAAAATAGAGAAAAATCTCCATCACGAATTCATAGAACACAGAGAAAAAATGTACAATTCGAAAGTGTTCGTGAAGCAATCAAATTTCATTAAGAAAAAAGAACATTTAGTAAACAGCATGATGTAAAAACTTCAATTATTTCAATTTCAAAAAAAAAAAAAAAACTTCAATTATTTGACTAAGCAAATTATTAAAATACGTACACATGTGAATTTCAAAAAGAAAATTGATTTTCTTAAGTCTGACTTCCATTAATTGAACTTTCTGTTAGTGGGTTTATGTTTATGCTAATGTAATCTAGTGTAGTTGAACTTTATATTTCCAGTCTTTCAGAGTATGCAATCAGGTTTTGGGATAAACAAAAATCCCATTTATCATGTTACCAGAGCTTGGGAATTTTGTTTAGTACTATCAGCGCTGGCTATGAAAAATAATGAGCTCATGACCTGGTCAGAATTATTTAATAGATTTAGATTGATCCTAGATGCAGTTGACTACAATTAATTTATAGATCTGTATAATAATTTCCAGAATAAATCTCGCAGTCTTCCATTAGTCTTTCATTTTTTATCATTAATATTCAAAACTAAATTCCAATAAGAATTTTGTTGACTAATTTACATGTGTTAACTTGTACTGATGAGACAGATCAGAAATTAGAGAGACTATGTGATAGCTTGATCTTATCAGATTATTCATTTCAATCACAAGCTTGCCATATAAAATTCGATTATCACATCTAAATCTAGTAGTATCGTCTCTAATTTTCTGTATATCCCAAATTGTCTGATTAATTGGATTATTAGACAGACCAATATGAGAAAATTGACGAACCTTGTTTCTCAACACCTCAATTTCTTATCAGTAAGAGCATCTACATTCCTGAAATTATTAGATTTTCTAATTTGATGTGGCAGTTTCTAATTCAGTTTCAGAGATGTGAGAGAGTTTCTTATTTAGAAACTATGCAGAAAAGTTTCTTATTAAAAAACTGTTTATAAACTCTACGTTGGTCAAATGATTGACTCAAATTGTTTCTCCTTTTTAATTTGTTGCTGATGTGGCTTAATAGAAACTCTAAAATGAGTTTCACGGATGTGAGAGTTAGAAACTAAATTTCTTAAAAATGATTAACAGTTATTTAGAAACTCATTTGAATTGTTGGGATATAGATGATATCTCTTTTCGTTCGTTTTTGTATTAACAAAGATAGCGAAAGAGAATAGAGAGAGAAATACAAAAAAAATCCTTCACAATTTAAGTTTTCTTCCCAAATTAAAAAATAAAATAAAAGAGATACATTGAAGGAGCGATGCAGGAGAAACTATACTGTCCATTAAGCCCTGGAGCTATTCTGGGGCGACGAAGGAAGAGAAGCACAAGCCACTCCATTTTTTTTATTATGTGTATACAAATTTAATTGAAATTTTAATTTTTATAATTTTATGTAATTTAGTTATCCTTATGAAATATAAAATATATGTTTATAGTTAAGTAATTGGAATTTTATAATTATGAAGACTTGAGTTTAAATCTCAATAATAATATTATGTTTTTATATATATTATACATTTTAAATTTTAACTCTTCAATCTAAAGTTTGTAATTCTATATCTGTGAAAAAGAGATGTCAGATTTAAGGAACTCCAGAAAAAGGAGCCCCTTAATTAGGAGGAAAAAAGAAAAAAATTATAAATTTTAAGAGTCAATAATATAACAAGTACAAATTTTTTAAAAATAAACGAGGACCAATTGAATCGATCCATTACTCACGAAGACTTTTTTCTTAGAAAGTTTGAAGAAGCAGAGGAACTTTTCTTCCGGAAAACTATTTCATTCGTTATTTTCTAGCTTATCAAACGGACCTATATTTAAGAGAAAAGGTAACGTCCCCCGACGTTCAGTCCCCGGAAAATCCCCGCCTACCATTTTTACGTGGTTTCAACTGACATTAACGGCAACGGTTTTCTCACGCACTTCATCTCCCACACTGCCTTAAATAAAAAATTCCTTTACCGTAGCTTTCTAAATCAATCTGCGCTCTCTCTCTCATTTAAATGTTGGGGCGCAGAACCACTTTGCAGATTCCAGACCTCAGTAATTGAAGTCGCATAACGCCTATGTGGCCCGGGTATTTTTCGAATTCTCCCAGAACTAAAGTGATTTGGTTTTTTTTTTTATATTAGAAATACAAATTTCGGTTTTGGTGCTAATTCTCTTGCAAGTACCAAATTATTGCAAAGTAATATCAAAACAAGTGATAAAACGAAATTTCAAATAGTGACATTGAAATAAAAATAAACATATTCATAGATATTCTCTGCAAAATTGTTATCATTTTTTTTTCTTTTTGCTAATAGGTGTTTTTTATATAAAAAAAACCCCCCGATTGTAGACTAATTTGCGAATCAAAATAAATAATCTCATTGGTTGTATATTTTTGTTTCCAGGTTGAATTTAAAAACTTGTCATTTAATATATAGAAACATTAAAAAAAAACCAAGCAGTATAAAATTAAACCCTTTATGGTGCAGCTTAATATCTGTATATGATATACTTGACTGATTATAAACCCCTAAAAAATATATAATTAAATGCTTGAAGGTAAAACTCAAGTATATGTGCTTACATATCACTAGCTATAAATACCATGGCTACAACCGTACATAAATAGAAAAATACTGCACACTACAAGTTTAAAAAATTTATGTATACGAATACTATAATTTTCTAACCTTCAAAAAAAGAATACTATAATTTTCACTATCAACTTCTAAGTTCTAACAATATAACTTTTGTGCATCTAACAGTATACTTTCACATTATATAAATATATGTATAGATTTGTTAACCGACTCCCCCTCAATTCAGTCTCCCAATTGTTCTAAAAAAATGTGTAATTCGATATGATAACCAATGGAAACAAGGAACGCAGGATCTGACAGTCAAATACAGAGAATTTGATCAATCTACTTTTTGAATATATATATATAGAGTTTGGCTTGGGTGCTATGGATAGCATAGTGGCCTCTATGCTACGGCTCAATATTCGAGTTTTCAAAATTCAAACGGTCGATCCGAACCGTTCATCTTATTCTCCATATTAATATCTGCTTGGAGACTAAATTTTACATTTTTCTGAATTTTTTTACTATTTATTAAGTATTTTACAAAATTGTTGATCCAACGGTGACTGCACAAAACAGTAAAACCGTTGGATTAGCGATTTTCAAAGTGGCTTAATAAATAGTAAAAAAATTCAGAAAATTATAAAATTTGGTCTCCAAGCAGATATTAATATGGAGAATAAGATGAACGGTTCGGATCGACCGTTTGAATTTTGAAAACTCAAATATTGAGCCGTAGCATAGAGGCCACTATGCTATCCATAGCACCCCAGCCTAACTCTCTCTCTCTCTCTCTATATATATATATATATATAGTCCGGCTAAATTGCTGCTGGCAGCACTGGCAGCAGTTCTGCCCAAGTGCTGCCGGAGCTATATTTAGCCGTGTGATGTCCAAACAACAAATTCAAACCATTAGATGTTTAATCTATATTATAATCTACTTGGAGACCAAATTTTACATTTTTTGGAATTTTTTTACTATTTATTAAGCTGGTTTGAAAACCGCTGATTTCAATGCTGCAGAAATTTACTAAAAAATTAATTGAATAGACTTCAAACGACTAATCCAAATCGTTCAAACTAATTTACTTTATGAGTAATGCGTTTACATGCAATTTTTTTATATTTTCGAGTTATTTTAGTATCAAATCGAGCAGGAAAAATGTTGTAAAATAAATGTATTAAAATTAACTTAAAAACTCACATATTTGACCGCTTGACTTGATATCAAATAAATTCAAAAAGTTATAAATTTTACATGTAAACACACAACTAATGAAGTGGGTCAGTTTGAACGGTTTAGATTCACTGTTTGTAGTCGATTCAGTAAGTTTTGGAGTTAGTGTTATATAAATTGAAATGACACTGATGTTATACTAGTCAAACTTGTTTATAAGATATCGGCGTCTTAATTACAAATTAAGTTTTAATGAACTATAATGTTAATAAATATGACAAACTAATTGTCAGATTAATTATAGAGATGCAGAACAATGGTATGGTTGATTTTGTACAAACTGGAAGCTAGTGGTTGATTGCATGCTCTGCTAGATATTGTGAAGGATGAAGGTGGAGCGTCTACTACAAACTGAAAAAAGTGTTTCCTTGTTCTATTAGATATTAATTGTAGATATTGTTTTGTGGGTATGTGCTCTTGCCTCTTGCTCTACAAATAGTAAGGGTTTGTTCGGCGGTAGTCCAAAAATTACTTTTAATGTAGAAAAAAAAAAATTCACTCAAATTGATTTTTTTTTTCACATAAACAGTAAAATTCAGTTCAAAAATTTTACAATCCCGTTCTCATTCCTATTTCACTCCGTCCACCAAACACGCCCAATTCATTATTGTATCTCAAGAAAGAAATTGAGAGAAGAGAAAAGAGAGCTATCTCATCATGATAAAAAAAAAAAAAAAAAAAAAGTCTCTATAACTTTATACTTTATACTGTGTGGGGAGAAGTTGAGAAAAAAAAAATGTAAAGGAATGGAAAAAAATTGAACCATCTGAACGGAATAAAAAATGTAATTCTAGTTACAATCTCAGGAAAAAATTAACATTCGAACACTGGCCAATTTTTTTATTTAACTATGGGTAACTTTTACATGTATTCAAGTTTGTGGTACATTCATTTGATGTATTTCTCTATGAGGTAGTCTACGGTGAGTTGCGAAGTAAAACGCGTTTCTACTTCACGCTGTATTTTTATTTTGAAAGTCCAAATTTCCGATCCGAACCATTAGATATTTAATCCATATTGAAATGTGCTTGGAGACCAAATTTTACATATTTTGGAATTTTTTTACTATTTATTAAGCATTTTTAAAAATTGCTGTTTTGCTGTGAACAGTAAAAAACAGTAAAATTTTCTGGACCATCAGATCAGCGACTTTCAAAATTGCTTAATAAATAGTAAAAAAATTCCAAAAAATGTAAAATTTGGTCTCCAAGCACATTTCAATATGAAGAACAAGATGAACGGTTCGGATCGACGTTTCGAACTTTAAAATCGCAAAATATGAGCATAAAGTAAAATAGTCGCTTTACTTCGCAACTCACCGTAGCCTAGCTCTTTCTCTATGATGCGCGCAAAGCGTATGCACAAGTTTCAGTACAAAGATGTACTTTTTAAACCTTCAACACACGTTTGAGTTAAATTGCAAGTGCACAATTATATCAAAGTAGTATTTGAGGTGTCGATCCGCAGGGAGAATGTTTAATTACTATGCTTAAACCTTAGTAGTAAATTTCAGAAAATAAAATAAAGTAAAGTGCAATAAAAGTAAATGAGGGGGGGGGTTTGTTCTAACAATTCCTAGATTTGGGTTCAATACCCGAATAGAGAGTTTAAAACAATAAAAGTAAATGAATGAAAAAGAATTGATTTGTTTTCAAGATTTAGAGATCTAGGGGTCTTTGGTCTACAATCCCTTGCTTATTCTATCTATTCGGTATTTGTTTGAATTCATGTATGATTTGATGAGGTTTCTAACCTAAAATGTTAAAAAGGGTCACGGTCGTGAATTAATAACGTGCCTAGATAACTTCGGACTTCACGGTCGTTCTTCACCCTAATTATCTAGACCCATTAAGCTCTTGTTAGCCTATATTGACTAATTACTTAATCAATATAGGTGTCCTAAGTAGGGGTTTGACTTCACGGTCGTTCTTCACCAAACCCTAACCCTTAATTTCTATAGTTCCGGTTATAGGTATCAAAGTACGGTCGCTTCTAACCTAAAACCTAAGATATTTGTGTTCATAATTTGGTACTCTCCTCTCATCCTAACTTCTTTGGATCTTTTGCCTAACAAACCGATTCCAAAGCGGGACTACAACGATTTCAAGTACTAAACTATGTAATCAACACAAATGATAAATCACAGAAAATAACAATCAAATCCCATAAAACAATCATAATAAAAACAAATAACCGAATAAAATAGAATTAAACAAGTTCATGCATTGACCTAAACCCCTAGAGAGAGATCTACTCCCTCATGGAGAGATCCATTACAAAAATTGGCAAAGTAAGAAGAAATGAAATAAAGGAAGTAAATACACCCTTTGACAAATCTAAAACCTCTATCTTGCCGATTTCTTGCTCAGGAAACCCTTCTTCTCCTTGCTTGAAAGCTTTCCTTTTCTCCAGAATTTTATCGCTAAGAATGGTATGTATGTAGAGAGAAAAAATGGATGAGAAAAGAGATGTTGTGTGAGATGATGGATGGGAAGAGATGAGGATGGATGAGATGATGGATGGGATGAGATGAGATTAAACCCCCTATTTTATAGCCAAGGATCATGCCCAATTAAGAGGCTAGGAAGTGGAGTTAGTGGGTGTTATATTTGGATTGTTTTCCAGGATTGTATTGTCCACATTTGGCTGTAAAAACGTGTCATTGGTGCGCCAAAAATAGAAACCGTGTTGAAAACGTGTAATTTTGGCTGTCTGCGAGTTTTGTGCGTCCAAATGACTCCAAATTTCCTTTTTTAGTTTCTCATGTTGTAGATCTTCTTCCTAGCTTTCCAAAAAGTGGTCGCAAGCCTAAATCGGAGTTACGAGTCAAAAGTTATGACTATTTTAAGATCAGGCTCCAGTTATGCGTTATGCTACAGTGCGGACCAGGCCACCCGCACTGCATCTTCACCATCTGCTACAGTGCTACAGTGCGTCCGCACTGCTACAGTATCATCCGCGCTAGGATCCGCACTGCGGTTGCATCGAGTTCCGCACTAGGCTCGGACTTTTCCTGTGCGACCAGAGTGCGGCTGCATCGCGATCCGTGCGTCCGCATCGATATCCGTGCATCCGCACAGATTTTGATGTATAGCTTATTATATCTTTTTAAAATTGGCGCGCGTCCAGAAATTCATCTAAGTACTTATTTTGGCCATATCACAAACCGTGTGTCCGCAATAAGCAGTTTCCTTCGGTTTTCTTCATTTTTCTTCATTTCCTACAAATTAAAACTAAACAAACGCAGTAACTTGATCTAAGATGTATTATATTCACTTTATATTCAAAATACAAGATATTTGGTATTATTTTGTGATAAAAATCAAATCGAATATGTATATAATTTAGGCCTATCACTCTATTATAATATAATCAAATTATCCAAAGAAAGAACATAATCATGTCCTCCACATATTTCAACACGGCATGTTTAAATTTCTGATTCAATGCAAAATTCATTCCATCACTAATAAAGATAAATAAGTAACTAAATCGTTACAAAAGTGATTTTTCATTTCGACAAAATTTGATATTATAATTGAGATCGAACATGTCTATAATTTTTAGTTATTTTATTTGGACAAAATTTGATATCGATTAATAAGACTTTACAGAGATATTGTACCGTAATAATAGATGCACATTACAATTAGTTTTTTTTTTTTTTACTATTTACAAAAAAATATTATTTAGAGAAAATGACTCAATTGGATTTTTAATCGAATAACTAAAAAAATATAACTTTACGAATGGAAAATTGGAAACAGATTTATTTTGAAATATTGCTGCTTGTTAATTCAAAGATAGTTTAGCGCTTTGACATTTTTATTAAGGAAAATCATTTCTAATTCTAAAATAGCTTATTTTATTTTTAAAAATGCAAAAAAAATATAAAATGTCAAAATGTGAATGTTATTTTTAAGGAATTGAATGGGACTGGAATCCTTTGACACTCGATTGATTCGATAATTGTGTAACCTTTTGCGATAACTATAATATTTTTCAAAATAAAAATTATATGATATTTCGTTATATGCTACTTAATATGAGAAGTCACAATTTTCAATTTGCTTGACAGATGAACTTCACTAAATTTCAGCCAATTTTACATACACAATATATATACATG
Source organism: Carex rostrata (assembly GCF_964058835.1). Classification (NCBI taxonomy): domain Eukaryota; kingdom Viridiplantae; phylum Streptophyta; class Magnoliopsida; order Poales; family Cyperaceae; genus Carex; species Carex rostrata. The sequence continues at coordinate 4,387,425 of NC_135948.1, read as the reverse complement.
TAATGCAGATCAAATTTCTAGCTCAAATTAAAATTAGAAATTATCAATCTCAATCCTTAATATAATAAGATATTGCACGTGTAAAAGTAAAAGTATATCACGAGGTTTGTCAATAATCCATAAAAAGCGAAAGTAACACTGGGTTTAAAATGGTCATTTTCGACGAAGAAAAATATATGAGGTTAAAAAAAAATACATTAGTTAAGAACTCATTTTTAGTTTAGTGACAAAGATACATTTTTATTGTGAAAAGTTGTGGGTTTGAAACTCGAATGAAAGAAATAATTTGTTATAATAAAAGAAAATCAGATTTATTACATGGATTAGATTAACTTTAGAAGGCAGTAAAACATGTGTTAATTTAAATGGTACTTTAGGTCCTTACTTTTCTTGTAAGAGGGGGGTTAGACAGGGTGACCCACTATCACCTTTTCTTTTTATTCTAGTTACTGATGTTTTAAATAAGATTCTACAAAGGGCAAAGGTAGGAGGATATATCGAGGGCTTAGGAAACTTTCCGAATTTTGGAAATATTTTGAATTTACATTTTGCGGATGATACTTTGTTGTTCCTTAAAGCTGACAAGGCCATCTTGAATTATATTAAATGACTTCTATTAGCTTTTGAGAATGTTTCAGGTCTTAAGATAAATTTTGAGAAAAGTGAGATGTATCCTCTCAATTTATCTATATCGGAATGTGATGAATTATCTTTTGTGTTAGGATGTAAAGTAGTTAATCTTCCGCTTACTTATTTAGGTGTTCCAATCAATAATAAGTCTCTTACGGATATAGATTGGCAACTTTTAATTGATAAAATTGAAAAACGACTTTAAAGTTGGAAGGGCTCTTTATTATCTTTAGGGGGTCGAGTTACCCTTTTAAATTCAGTTTTGTCAGCGATTCCTTTATATTGGATGTCCATCTATAGATTACCCGCAAAAATTAGGCATAAAATAGATAAGATTAGAAGAAAATTTTTATGGCATGGGGTAATTCTACTAGGAAAAAATATTATTTGGTTACATGGACTGCAGTATGTAAGAGTAAAGACCAAGGTGGTCTTGGTATCTTAGATCTGAAAATTATGAATAAGGCTCTTCTAGCCAAGTGGTGGATAAGATTCCATGACAATTCCATTACTGGTATATGGAAAGATATTCTTCACTGTAAATATGGTTTTAGAACTACCCCTTTTGTATGTTCTCCTTTTTGGAGATCTATTCTCAAAGATCATGCGGTAATTAATTTAGGCCTTAATAAAGAAATAGGTAATGATAGAACAACTGCGTTTTGGTTAGACAGATGGTTTACTGAACATGCTTTGCAACATTTATATCCCAATTTGTTTTCAATTGTTTATAATAGGTTTATTTCTGTGGCAGATGCTTTTACTAACTCCTTCTTACAATTGTCTTTCAAGAGACAACTTACGGGTATTTACTTAGTAGAATGGAATGCTTTGCAATTTCTTTTTCAACATTTTCCTTTATCTGATCAGCTAGAGGATAAGCTTATATGGCGTTGGTCTAAGGACGATGATTTTACTGTTCATTCTTTTTATAAGTGGTTGGAATATGGGGGAATACCAAATAAAGAGTATTCAACCATTTGGAAATCTCATATGCCTTTGAAAATTAATTTTTTTTTATGGTTGGTTAGAAGGGACAAAATACTTACCAAACTCAATTTAGCCACTAAAGGGTGGCAAGGGGATACTACGTGTGTTTTTTGTGATCAACCAGAGAGCACTGATCATTTGTTCACTCAATGCTCTTTTATTAGATTAATTTGGATCTGGATTGCAAATCATAATAATTTTGTTTATAATTGTCATACTTTAGATGAATTATGGATGATTGATGCTTCTATCCCTTTAAAAGATAGACTATTAGTTGAATTATTGAGAGGGGTTGTTTTATGGATCATTTGGTTGGAACGAAATAGATTATGCTTTAATGATAGTTCTCCATGTTCTATTAGGGTTATTGGTACTAAGATTATTTCTCTTACTCAATTTTGGTGTAAATTTAGAGGGGACAATTCTTTCTTTAAATTAAATCTCATAATGCCTTTTCATGTTAAGGATCTCCCAGATCTCATTCTGTTGGAGGAAGAAAGACGTCCCGATACGACCCAAGTGATGGACCTTCTGTTACATTCCGAAATTTTAAAACATGATTAAATTGTTAAATCGATCAATTGGCTTAAATAAATATTTTAATTAACTTAATGATCGTTCAGAAATTTTCTGACCGACTAAAACGAAACTAAAATTTCAAAATATAAAGGAAGTATGAAATTATGTATATTAAAATTTAGAGTTTAAACATAAAATAAAATATAGCACTATAGATAAATTGTAACTATTCGGTAAATTCATAACTTAGAAAATTTGTTACAAGTTCATGGAATTTTAGAAAAGGAAATAAATTGACTCGTGTAAGTAAATGACCTAGTTGAAATCTAGATTTAAAATATAACAATACGAATTATTTGTACACATAAATTATGAAATTTATAAATCTTGTTTATTAATGAATTATAGAAGTTTAATTAAATAAATATATATAAATAGAGATGTACAATTAATACCAAATGATTTGAATATCATAATAGAGAAATAAAAGTACAAAATATTCACACGAAATTAATCGCAAAATTTTACGAAACTTCGATTCGAAATTATAGTAGAAACAGATTTTAAACCAATTAAATGAGATTATATTGAAATTCTGGATTTGTTTGTGTTGGGTTTTGCGCGGTGCTAATCCAAAACTCCTTTTAGGCTTAAGGTGCGGAATGACCGTAGAACAAAAATTTATACAGCCAACTTAAGCTCAGGATTAAACGGGGTATGTCAGGAAACTTTCCAAGGCGGTCCACCTTCGGTATTCCTTTGGCATCAAAACCCAATTTAATCCTTTTACAGATCTAGTCCATGATTGATTTCTAAAACTTTAATCTACTTACCAATTAAATATATTAATATAACATATTTATACCTTGTTTCCAAATCACAGTTGGAATGCAGACCGAGCGAGTAGAGCCTCACCAGGGAAGGAATCGACTCGGAGTATCACACGTGTGATACCTCTATCGGTTATCCACCAGGACTAACCGGAGAGCGGTTTATTTCTTCTGCCAGAAATACCGTAAACCGCGGAATTCTGCAAAAACACTATTCACGAGAAAAAGACGAAAACCCATAAACACGAATTTTCGGTTGCTCAGTTTCATCAATATGCAAAACTGACATACCGCTAAATTCGATAAAACACTATTCATCGATCCCGTAAATATACTCCACAACAACCCGCAAGATTATACGTCAAGTACGTATAACTTTCTTTTCTCAACCGAAACACTATTTGGGAGAGAAACCGAGAAAGAGAGAAAATACCGATCCGTTTCGACACGAAACCGGTACGAATGAATTAGTTTTTTATTCTCTCCATGCACCCCTCTATTTATAGCCTCTAAAATGGTGTGAAAAGACCAAAATACCCCTATGACAAGGCATGCCACCTAGGGGGTGAGGTGTCATGTGGATAAGATCGATGACGTGTCATCTGGATAGGATCGATGACGTGTCATCTGGATAGGATCGATGACATGTCATGCGGATAAGCACGAATCTGAAAAGACCCGAATGCCCTCGGCCCGAATACAAATAATATTCGTATAATTATTCTGAACAATTATATATATTTTTCTTCGGTTGTTTGTTTCGGTATCGATGACGTGTCATCTGGATAGGATCGATGACATGTCATGCGGATAAGCACGAATCTGAAAAGACCCGAATGCCCTCGGCCCAAACACAAATAATATTCGCATAATTATTTTGAACAATTATATATATATTTTTCTTGCGGTTTGTTGTTTCAGTAATTTATACAACGTGTCCTGCACATTTATAAATTAACCGGTTAACTTTTATACAACGTGTCACACACGTTTATAAATTAACCAATGTTTTTGCTTGTTATTTTTACATAACATTTATAATTTAATTATAACACGTATAATTAATTATAACCATCTTACTATTGATCATAACCAATTTATAATCAATCACAATAAGATTCTCCGATTAACTCCTATATGGTGTGACCCAATAGGATTTGTGTTATGTTGGTAAATAGAGTTAAAACTGTTTTAACTTCTATAATCATGGGTGGCATCTGGCAACACATCATGACCATCCAATTACACAGATGATGCTGTACTGTACAATATCACGATCCAGTAAACAATTTACTTGTGTCTGTTCTTCTGTCTCATAGCTATCATATCAGTTTCAAGGTAGATTTGTGTCATCCTTGCTAACTGAATATTTTCTTGATCTTGAGCAGATTATCAAATATAATTACTCTTGTAATTATACTGCTAGCAGATAATCTTACTCTATCAAGGGGTCCAGTGATGCTATAGCTCGTATAGAGATACGAGGGACAAATAGTATTCTTGGTAAACTATCACTTCCTCAGCTAAGCTATACATATGGAAAAGCTACCGTTATGACTGCTTTTTACGGACAGCGGTGGATAACAATCACACATACATATTTCTCAGTGGGAACGATAAATACCTCATACTGTAGAACGTGACACTGAATGAAAACATAAATGACACGAACACAATTCTATTTAATGTTTCATTCGGGGTCTGTCAAATACCATGTTCCTAGAACATGTATCTATGTGATTAAAATGACATCTCGTGTCAGGTGGTTTGTAAAACTTAACCATCTTTTAATCCACATACTAACCTTATCGTGGTAATTAGTGTTCCTGCTAATTACCTTGGTCAGTGATCTTTTAAGAGTATATATCATCTATATTACGGAGTTTCACAATTTCAGTCATGAACTCGAAATGATCCATAAATTCAATAATACTCAAGGCAACAAAATGATATATAAATAAACATTCAATTCATGAACAAAGCTTTATGATAATTTATCGTATTATTGACTTCTAGATTATTATAAACTAACAGTTTGGACCTTTGGATTACAACCTAGCACGAATCTTGAAGCACCCCATTAAACCCCTCCCCACTCTCCTTCCTCTCTTTCCCTCTCTGTTGGCGAACCCCCCCCAGCACCCCGCTCCCTTCCTATTTCTACGCCAAAAAAACAGAGGGGCTCCGCCCCCTCTTCCCTCCTCCGTCGCCGGCGAGCCGCGCCCCAGCCCCGCCTCTCTCTCTCCTTTTCTTCTCGGTCCGACCCGCCAGAACCCCACCCCCCCCCTCTCTCTCTCTTTTCCCGCCTCTCTTCCCCACCCGTCACAACCCTAACCCGCGCTGACCCGCTAACCCGCGGCCCCACCAGAAAACCCTTCTCTCCTCTCTCTCTCTGACCCGTGGAACTAATCTCTTGGATTTTTCACAATTGCCGCTGATTTTTGCGAGTTTTTGGGAAACCCTAGAAATCGGATTTTGGGTGGTGCTTGCCATTTCGGTTCCGTTGGTGCTGTCTTGGGGTGCTATGGTGATTGCTAGTGCTCGAGTGAGATGGCCGCAAGGCGAGGCGAAACCCTCGGAACCGGTCGATTTCTTTTGATATTTTCTATTTCGGGTAATTTCCAAAATAACTTCTAAACTTCTGGATTTGTGTCGTGATGGATTGATTAATGTCGTAGGATGTGAATTTGTTAGTTTGCGAGTACGAGTTGTTGATTTTCCCGACTCGATCGATTTGCTCGAATAAATTAAGTATAAGGGGTTATATTGCAAAATGATTTTTATTAATGGTCGGAATTGTAAAATATATGACCATTGTGATTTGTATTAATTAAAGGGAATTGTAGTTAATTTCACCTTTGCTTGGGTTGTTGATTTTCCCGACAAATGGTGCTGACTTGAGGCTTGAGCCGTGTTGTTGATTTCGGGTGTGTCTATTCTGATCTGACCTGTGACTTGTTTCTGTTTTGCTGGTTCGCTTTGTTGTCTTGCTTTCTGTTCTGTTTTGCTGGTTTTATGTTGATGTTGTACTGGTAAATTGCGACTAGTACATCCATGTTGTTGTTGTGTATGTGCTGCTGGTACCAGTCGGTACTGGCCCAGTGATACCACTGGTATTGTGCTGAATTTATGTGTGTATACCAGCCTTTGAACTGGCAGAGACCATATTGCAAATTAATTATATTTAGGGGTCTGAATTGTAAAATATAAGGCCTTATGTGGAGTAGTATAAATTAATAGCCTAAATGTGAAAATGTGAGGTTTTGAATAAATGGCCGGCCTATGAATTAGAAAGGTTATAAATGGACTTGGAGTAAATTGTGAATTGTAAATTAGAGGCGTAAACCTTTGCTAAATTATGGGCCTTCAATTAAATTGAATTAGAATAAAATAATTGATACGTAGATGGGTCAAAGTGAAATAATTGAGTAAATTGGGCCTTTGAATGTTTAATTGGATAAATAAGGTGAATTGGACTGGTAATTTCATAAGCCTTGTAATATTGAAATGAATATGACATGATGTGTATATGTAAATTTGGAATTGGACTTAAATTAAATGATTATAAATGAGCCGAAAGGTATAAAAGAATTGACGAATTAAAAGACGGCTTTTGGAACTTAAGTTTTGATAATGTAACCGAACTAAACCAAGTAAACGTATAATATAGGTGTAGGCTCAGTCGAGCAAGATTTCGCGAGGCAATTCGAGACGCCTGATCTTTAAATTAAGCGGTACGCTCGTCAATCAGGTGCGGGATTCTTGGACTTGTTTGATACTTTATTTTCAGGAATTAAACTGTGTATTCGTTTGTCATGTTGAATATCATTGATTGCATCATTGAATTGTGTAAAGCATTTGCATAGCCCAATCAAATTAAACTCGAATTGATGTGACTTGAGTGATTTGCATGCTGGTATGGTTGTAGGTTGTGTCGATCTATTATGATCTGATTTGATTGAAAGTCACCACGATTTGATTTGATTTGATTTGATTTGATTTGATTTGATATGTATGTGAATGGATTTACGAAGTTAAGCACTTGGATCCAATGAATTTGCCAAGTCGGGCTGTATGCTGACTTGGATTCCCAGGATCCTAAATGGCCTTAGGTGAACGGCCCTCGATATTCTCAGTACCGGTTGGGACGAGGGAGGGTGATTATGTTATGTGATGATATGTGATTTGAGATCGTGGGTGACTTGTGTAACGTCTGTGGCTCGGTGGCATTCTCCTACGTGTTAATTCATTTGAAAGGTCAATTGAATATTACGACTATTGGAATGATTCCAAAGAGGATTTTCTTTATATGATTCAAACCAGACCTTAATAAACTGTTAAGCCAAGCGATTGCAGATGGGTGTCAGATAAAGGGTCCAGCGGTTGGCCATCTGTAGGTGTCAGTAACCCTACAGATGTGGGTTTGATAATGGTTCAGCTCGAAAGAACATCTGTAATTGCTACAAGCCCTATTGAATTGAGTTATTGAATTGAGTTAAGCCAAAATATATGTTGTGTTCGAAATTCATCTTGGAAATTCCGTAAACTGTGTTTCAGGTTGATTAAACTGTTGTCGAGCATTGGCATTCTGTTATTTATGATTATATATATATATCTGTTTGCATTATTATTGTTTGGGTTTCATTTTTGAATATAGAGTTTGATTGCAAGTCCAATAATCTAAACTGTGGCAAATTTCGCACTGAGAATTTATTCTCACCCCCTCTCCCCGATTATTTTCAGGTTCATTACACGGACGCAGCAAATGAGGATATTGGTAATGCATATAAAAGATCCACTGCCTTGCATGTATATGTGACACTAGATAAATACACGCGGCAGGCTGTCAGACCCGGTGGATTTGGGGTGTGACACCTTCTGTTGTCCCTGTCCCAGGAAACACCAGTTGGAGATATGCAGGTTTTTGGCAATGGCAACCCTCCACCTCCAATGTTTGGAGAAGAGGAGGATGATGAAGACCTTTTAGATATGTAGTACTTAGTTTTTTGTGTGCATGTTATGCTGTTTAGATATTTTCTTAAATTGTTTCCTTATGTTTTGTGCATGTTATTATGTTTTTGCTACTTTCTCATGTTGCTACTTTTGTTTTGACCTGTTGTAAAGACTTGCCACATTTGATTTTGGTACCAATTTTAGATACCAGATTGATTGTGCTAAGGATTCTGATTTCAATGAAATTGGTGGTATATACCACTATTTTTCAAAAAATAATAATAGAAAATCAATCTTTAGTCTAGTGATAAAAACAATACTATTTGCATGTGAGGTCGCAGATTTAAAATTTAGATAAAGAATTTTTGTGGATATTTATTAATTGGCCAGCTTCATCTCTGACCTTTACTCAAAATATGGATTGTACTATGTTAAAAGATAATGATTAGGATCCATTCATAAATAAATTAACTTGAAACAATTTTAACCACTAAAATAAATTTTGAGTCAAAATTCAATATTTAGAGTCAGTGTTGTAAAAACAGCCTAAATGGCCGATTAATCGGAAACGGTATCCAAACCGTTCCGAATACACTTAATAAAGGACTTTTGGCAAAATTTTTCGAATAATCGGCTGTTTTTTCGATTAATCGGTCGTTTTACCGTTTAATCGGCCGCTTATTCCTATTTATTCCCGTTTATTCCAATTTATTTCAAAAACTTTTTTTTTCACATTAATTTTTTTTATATGATAGTGTGTGAAATAAGTTTTATAAATCATGTATTGCAGTTTTATTTGTACTTGAACATACATTCAATATATTTATATATATTTTTTCTTCTTACTTACTTTAAAATTGATTAATTCTTCTTCTATTTATTTATCATATATTTTCTTACTAATTACTGATGTAATTTTTTCAATTAGTACGACATATTAATTTATGAAACTAAGTTGTTATTATAAACTAAATTTAGTGATTTTTTGTTGGAATGTTTCATTTCTTTCACATAATATGTTATTAGTATTTGAAAAAAGTTTTAACTCTTGGATTTTTTTTTTTATTAAATAAATGTGTTACTGACACATGTAAAGTGCTTATGCGTTAAAAAAAAAGTGTAGTGTCATGTTATAATAATGAAATTGAGTTAAATTAAGTTTATTTGATAAGTTTAATGAGTTAAATAAATCATTTTTAATAAATTATGATATATATACATAAATTTAATAAAAATGTTAAATTGTCCGCATAGTTCCGATTAATCGGCCGCATACTGATTAATCACTTGACGGTACTCTGTCCGTCCGACGACCGCATACCGTTATTTACAACACTGATTTAGACATACCAATATAGACCTCAAGCAGTCAAAAAAATGATAAAAATTGAATATATAAACACAACTTAAAAATTAACTTATAAAATATTCATTTCTTTAACCGCTTTGACCTTGTAGCAAATAAATTCAAAATTTTCAAAATTTTGCATGTACATGCATCACTTATGAAGTACATGGATTTCAACGGTTTGAATTCGGCATTTGAAGTGGATCTGATATACTTTTGAAGTTGTGCTCACAAAACTCTTTTGATGAGCATATCACACCCTAGCTTTGCTCGTCTCATATATCATGAATATATAATTTGGTGATATTTGAGGTATGAAACTAATATTTTGATTTTTAAAAACTTGATTCATACTACTTAAATTTTAATCTATGACTTCTGAATTTTATGTGGTGCTTATACTTTTTTTTCAATCAAAACATTTCCAAGTTTCTTACTAAAAAAATCATCATATTTCAATGGAAACAAATCTGTTGGAATCTAGGGGGATTTCAAGGACTATGAAATTCTCAATCCAACTATCTATATATTTCGTAATTTGTGCATAAAATTCTGTTGCTTTGAAATTCGTGTGTTAAAAAACTTAAGATGGCTGAATTTGAAATTTCAGGTCTCTAAAATCCTCAATGATTTCAGCAGATTTCATTTCTATTTCAATTGATGGAACGCAAACATATAAAGAGTGCACAAAGTGTTCACACAATTAATAGTAGGAATATTGATATTTGACAAATTTTATATGGTTTGCTAGTCACGAGAAGAATTATGCAAAGTAATAATTACTTGCTAATCTTATTCCTACATAGTCCTACCCAGTAAATCTAAATTACGACTGGACTGCGATTCGCCGGAGGCAGAGTCAGCAGAGTCCAGATCCTCAAAGGTAATTCAAATTTTGAGTTTAGATCCACCGTCCGATCAGAATCCAGACCAATTCAGTCCGTGGTGGAATTGGATGGGTTTCCTTTAATATTCGTGCCGAAACAGATCAGTCGGTCTGGATCTAAAATTAAAATTTGAGTTACCTTCGGTGATTCAATTCGATTCAGCAGGGATATAGAGCATGATAACATAAGTTATCGAAGCGGTACATCTAAACCTGAATCAATTGGGCGATCTATACCGCTGACCAGGAAATCAAGGGACATGATGTTCCTAGAAGGAGAGCGAAACAGAGGCAGAGTATATAAACGCCTTTGCCTTCTCTAGCAAGGAGAAAATTGAGAGAGAGATAAAGAGAAGTGGGGGGAGGAAATCAGGGGCAGATTTAAGGAGTAACTAGACATAACTAGTATTTAGCCATTAATCGCATTTCATCTCCATTTTTCTCCACCTTTCTTAGATGATTTTCACAGTAGCGCATTTGATCTGGATTAGTCAGACCGAGCATCAAATTTGGCCTTATATATTCGTATTAGGTGAAGAATTTCGATTCTGAGCTCATCCCTATCAAATCATCTTGATTCTCAGAAACCAGACAATCAGGTTTAGTACTTCTGTTGATCCGATTGTCCTTTTTGCAAGCTTGAAAACAACAGTGAAATCGGCCTTCCTTAAGGTAGTGTTTGTTTTTTCATTCTAAAATTTTCTGATGGTTTTACTCAGCAAGATTGGATTTTTTTTCATGATTTAGGTGTTATTTGATCTCCCCTTTCCACAAGAATAGACTAGGGAAAGATCCTCAAAAAAATGCATTTGGTTTTTTTATTTGGAAGAATTGGCTTGATTTTCAATTAAATTCACTACTCCTGGTATAAATTGACCTGAGTTTTGTGCTTCTCCTTTAGGCATTGAAATTTTGATCAAATCAGTTTATTTGAACTCGTTGGAGGTTAGATTTGCCGATTTATTGGATTCCCGTTCTTTAACGACCATAAGTTAACTTTGCGACTAGATTTTTATTATTATCAAAATTTCATTCGTTTCTTACAAGTAGCCTTTTTAGATCACTAATTTCAATCGCCATTTTTCACTTGTTCTGTATCTTCTGGAATTATTTGACCAAAAAGAGTGATATTTGATTATTTTCTGAGGGCCTGTTTTAAATCGATTGCAAAGTGAAGAGAAAGACTTCAATCTCAGGGTTGATTTAAGTCTTCCATTTAGTTTGAATCCGATTTTTCCTTCTTCTTTTTTTTTCTTTGTTGTTCTTATATACTTTTTTTTTCCTTCTAGTATGCATCCACTTGGACTACTTCTTAATAATTTTTGGGGTTTAATCTGATTATTTTCTTGTAAAAATGATTTAGCTTATCCGAATTTTATTAAGATTATCTATTGTATCAGTGTTTTCTCTCCCTTGAACTGTCACTTTGATCAATTACTTTTATCAAACGATCTGAATTTTTTTGTTGTTTTTCTCAGTAGGTGGTGGACCTGGTGGTATAAGAGACTGGAGAAGTGAGAAATGGAGAAGGAGACGAGAAATCACTACCACACAAGAGGTTCCACCCGAGGCACAGGTGGACCCGGTTCAAACACCGGTAGCCACAACAATTCCGCTACGGACCGCGACTTGCTACTCCAATGGGGCAACCGGAAGAGGGTGCGGTGCACCAAGACCCAGCAGAGGGAAGATTCGACCGCCTTCACCAAGCCTCCAGTGACACCGGCTCCTAATCAAACAGATCGACGCGTGCTCCGTCGTGCGTCGCCTAACAGCAATCGATCTCTCAGGTAGGTTAATATTTTATTATAATGAAATTTTAATCCAACGGTTGATGATTGATAGGGACATATCCAGTTTTGTTAAGAATGGAGACTGGTTAAACGCACTTTAGATGGCTTGACTGTGGAGGTGGGCAAGACGTGCACTGGAGAGGCTTCGGGCGCGTGTGGAGTGTGGTGCTTCGCGGTCTTTTTTTGGAATTCGGATCCTGTAGAGTACCGCACAAGTGAATCTTTTAGAATGATTCCCTAATTGGTGAATCCAGACCGTTCTTTTAACTTGGCACAAATCTCAAAGCTCAAAAATACTGCCCCCTATTGCGACCCGAATCTCAAACCGGTTGAGATTTAATCTCAAACCGTAAAGTGAGGGTGATCCTCTACAATACTACAGAACAGAGGATACGGATTCCTTTTTTTGGGCTTCATTTTTGTTGGGTAATGGGTACTTGTATAATTAGGAGTTGGGTGGATCCTTTAACTCAATCTTCATAATATCTATTATCTTTTAAATCAATTCAAAAAAAATTCAAAACGCACAAATAAGTTTTGATCAGCTTATATACTTTCTGTCTACCTTTTTTTAAATTTTTATTATTGTTTGATAATTGATCAATGATCGTTAAATTGGTACTATAAAGAATTTCAACTTGGTTGATGAAATGTAAAACATGAACCAGATCTCCAAGCTGTTAAAAAATATATATTAATTTTTAAATAAATTTTATTTCTGACGGTTTTCAAGGAAATTAAATGTATATATTCCTGCCCATTAGGAATTACTTGAAGAAAAGAAATAAGAATTGTTTTCGCAATCAAACAATTAATAGATTAAGCGAGTTGGTCTATATGATTTATCTTTCGCAATCAATATTTTCGCAATGGAACAATCAATTCATAAAATCTGATTATTGTTCTGAAGGAGAATTTACATTCATGAAATAGTGTTTTAATTATCAGATGGTTAGTTGCTTATATGGTTAGTATTAATTGATTGAGGTTTATTCTTGTCTGGGTAGAGAAGGCACAGTACATCTACTCTAATACTCTGTACAGCAGTAGAGGTATTGCTGTTTTATCTTGAGTGATCTTATTTTTTATGCCTCCAATTTCCGTAGTACAGGATTACTTCATTTTTTTAGATAGGAAGTGGTAAAGTATTTGATTCCCTTTCATTTTGTTTTAGTTTGGGTTTTTCTTTCTCTTTTTTTAATGAACTTATTTGAGATTCATTTTCGTTGGTGTCAGGTTAGGGTTTGCCAATGGTCCTATTGAATTTTGACATTCTCTGTTTTGGGGATATGTAATAGGAATTGTTTTTTGTAACTAATGTTTTTGCAATCGAACAATCAATTGGATAAAAATGGTCGTTTTGTTCCTTAATTCCTTAACGGTATAAAGTATTGATTGTGATTGGCAGAATTGGTTTTCGCAATCAATATTTTCACAACCAAAAAATCAATTCATAAAGTGCAAACCGATTATTGTTCTGAATGATAGATAGCATACAGACAGTCGTGTTGTAATTGCTGGATTGCATAAATATTTATTGTGATTGTGATTGTTTGTTGCTTAGATGATTGGTATTATATTAGTTGATTGAGGCTTATCCGTTGTTTTCTCTTGGCTAATCTCCAATCTCTATAGACAGGATTGCTTCTATTTCTAAGAAAGAGAGTACAGTGATTTGATTTCCTCTCATTCAGTCTCAATTGGCGTTTCCTTTCTCCTTTTAATACTGATTTGAGAATCCTTTTTTGTCGGTGTCAGGTTAAGGTTGTCAATAATCCTATTGAATTTGACGCTCTCTCTTGGGAATTAAGTCTCTTCGGGACTGTTTTTTGTAGAGGGAGGATCATTCCTTGGTGTGTTGAGAAAGATATACTGTTTTTCTATTTGGTTACATGATGTCAAATTGTCTTTGGGTTTCATTGGGTCCAGTATCTAGATGGTGTCATCCAAGTTGCTTTCCACTTTGCTATTTCTTTTACATTAGTTTACGATGACAAATTCAGAAAAATGTGCCACTCGTTTTTCTGGATGAAGTTTATGTATACCTCTTTTAAAAATTATATGAAAGATTTCAACTGTAAACAGGGAAAACTTGGGGACCATAGATATTCGAGAATTGATATTTGGATAAGAAGATACCTCCACCTGTCCGTTTGAAATTCGCTGTTCCTGTTTCTTACTGAACAGCCCATTCTCTCGTCCATTATGGAAAATTAATATTGCACAAGCTTAGATCTTAGATAGACCTGAGAAAATCAGTGGGCTGGTCTTGGTTGTATTTTAGTGGTTTAGAGCATCCATTGTAGAATTATCTGTAAGTTTTATTATATTTAAATCGTTTCTAAATTTTCTTGGAAAAAGCATTAAATTGAAATTTTTATATAACAACATTATTTTTTTCTCCGATCATCGTCTTGTCATCCGCCTATTTCTATTCCTAGGAGCCTAGGAGCAAAAATGCACCACACCATTAATATCTCCGTGTCTTAACAATTATCCTTCTTTGTCCCATACACCACGTAACTGTGTGTTATGTATAGCAATAGCATTGACCTAAAGTGCACAGGTGTCTCCCTCTTAATCTATTGCGTACACCCGGTCCACAACTAAGCATCAGTATTTCATGCTTATCTCCCTGGCATTTTCTAATTCTAACCCCCAGTTTCTACTCCAGAAATACAGAAGAAACCAGAACCATGAGAGGCACCACATCTCAGCACCACCACCAAGGGAGTAATGGCGTCCGAGGGATGGCCTCGCCGGACCGGACTGTCAAAGGCTCTGGAAACGGCCGATCTCCGGCGACCGCCGCCCTGACGGAGGATCAGAAGGGGTCTTCGTCTGGAAGTGAAGGCAACATCTGGCCAAAATTCGCAATTTCTCTAACAAACAAAGAGAAAGAGGAGGATTTTCTAGTTTTCAAGGGATCAAAGCTTCCTCAAAGGCCAAAAAAAAGAGCAAAAGTTGTTCAGAGAACCATCAACGTAAGTTTCTTTTTTTTTTAATTTTGTTGTAAATTTGCTTTGATGGTATTCTAATTATTTTTAATTAATTTAATCTTTTGTTGGTGACAAGTTGGGTACAAAAACTGTTGGTTAATTGGTGGGCCCGCTTTTGGATCCGTGATCGACAGGCAGCAAAAGTAAATTGCTTGGAGAATTTATTAATCATGCTAGATACACTCAGAGTTTGCACCAGGAAACGTAGGAATGGGTGAAAATGTGTTATTTTTGGGTAGGATATACGCGACCGTAGCAGAGCCGAAAACACTAGAAACAATTGACCTGGGAAGCTGACTCATGTTGTTTTTTAATGCATCTGGAGCCCACCATCCACCAAACAAATAGTTAATTGCTATTTGTTGACGAAAAGAAAATTATAATTTATGGTTAGGAACTTTTAAAGTCAAAATATATTACACAATAAAACTTTTTCCAAGACAGATTTACATTTTCTACTCTTGAATATATGTATATTAGTCGTTAATTGTTTGCTATTTTAAAATCCTATTTATTTATGGTTTCGTGTTGACAGCTGGTGAGCCCGGGTTTATGGCTCTGTGATCTGACGCTGGAAAGATATGAAGTTCGAGAAAAGAAAGTCTCTAAGAAGGTCTGTATGACCGTATCTTAACTTTAATTATTGTATCAGTTTCGTATTATTATTTTTTCCTCATAAAAATAGAGGATTGAAATTAAATTTTAATTGAAATTGCAGAGACCGAGGGGCTTAAGAGCAATGCAAAACATGGAAAGCGACTCTGAGTAGCTTGGTTAGAAAGATCAAAGGCACCGAGACTGGGCAAAGGAAACAAACAAAAGGTTGGATCAATTTTGGTTCGGCTCCTTTCCAGTTATTGGACAGTCTGATAATTATTCTCAGCCATCCGATTGACATTGGATGGTTTCGGTTGGATCTAATTCTGGCAAGTTGTAGTATAATTTGAGCAAGTCAAGCCGCATGATGGAGATCAGGCGTTTACTAATAATCATTGGACTGCCGAATGATTGAAAAGGAATTAAAACTTAAAAAGAAAGGAAGGGTGGGGAGATCAGTGTGGTTGTCATTAGTATAATATTTTAACGAAATTTGATCTCCCAAATTTTAAACTGGAGCATTTCCTGCTGTTTTTGGATGCGTTTATGTGCGACAGCCAGTCTTGGGTGTGAATGTTTTTTTTTTTTTCTTTTTCTTTTTCATTTGCAAAGGGTTTTTGTGATGATAACAATGTCTGTTATAGGAGAATAAGAAACTTGCCAAAGTTTATAAGCCAGCCAAGTTTTCTTTGCTAATGAATTATGGCTTCTTGTCCTCTTTTGATCACGATCAATCATAATTGCTAATTTGTATTCTCTTTCAAAACAAAACAAAAAAGTTCATTGAAGTGGACTTTTTGGATTATAGAGGACAATACATTGAGTAGAACTAGAGTGTTATTTTAAGTTTATCAAGCCTCTTTGTGAACTATTTTAAAATCTATCGGATTGACTTCAAACGACGGATCCGAACCGTTGAATGCAAATGTCTATTTTTGCTCCATGTACGAGTACCTGCCACTATGTTGTTTCTGATAAATAGAAAAAGGTACATTACAAAAATGAAATAGGACTGTCTAATTTTTTTGTAAAAGTTCCACATTCCAACTCATCTTGCAACTTGCAAAGATTCTCAATTCCACCAAAAGATAATGAATTCTTCATCTCATTTTAAAATTTCTTCATCTAACCATCATTCATACAATTATTCAAAAACACCCTTCTATAATCTGTAAGCTCCAACATGGTGCGATCTAAGTTAATAATTAATGCTGGTATGTTTACATAACCACTAAAATCTTTTCTCTGCCTATGACTGGCAAAGTGGCAATGCACCTGACAATCAGAATAAACAAATAAATAGTAGTACAAACATAAAATCATTAATTTCAACTGAAAATGAAATCAAAGTTGTTGTACAGCAGCCCATAAAGGCATAAATCAAATGAAAACCTTGATTACTAAATTCCTTATAAAAGCCTAAAAAATTAAAAGAAGAAACCTTCAAACTAACTCTAGATGCATAGATACCCCTGGACATGAACAAAGAAAAAACTGACCTTCAAATTTCAGAGTTGCTCCAATTTAGACTTCCTGTTATCATCTAAGTTGATAAGCACCTGTTCAAATTATTTTAAAAGCAAGAAAAACTAAATGTCTTGAGGCAGTAATTGAAGAGTGATGAAAACGAAAAGATCTCTTGTTCGACTAATAATAGCTCAAATTATTCCAATTTTGTCATAATTTCGCTCCATATGACATCTGCTGATGACTATCATGTGATCGGCACCATGTTTTCTCCGTGGATGATAGTTTTGGTGACTTCGGTCACATGGGAGCTTGGCTTCTGAGCTGTACTTCGTAGAAAAATGGATTTAAGAAATATAAATTCTTCGTCCTTGAATTATTATACTTGATTTAATTGAGCCTGTAAATACCTTTCGGCTTAATTAAACTCCTAAATTATCGATTCTGATTCAGTTTGACCCTTCTGTTAAATTCTCATGCGTTATGCTATTAAATTTGCTGACATCTCAAACAAACTTTCTATTACAAAAGAATTAGCTACAAGTCCATTACTTCTGATACTGTATATTTGTCCATAAAACTATAAAGTTTTATTATTTACCTATCAATATTTAAATATTTAATAAATTACTGATTACAATAAAACAACTATTATGTCTTTCCCTAAAGTAGAAAGAAAAAATAAAGAAATTTTTTGCCTACTGATGTCGTTGTTGAATCAGTCTAGAACTGGATAAACAATTAACTAATACATGACAACTGAAATTGTTTATATTTAAAACTTACTAATTTTATTTTCGAGTTTGCTTGTTTTATTTGAGTTATGAACGTGTCACAATTAATGCTGTAGCAATTAATTGTTTCATTTGAGCGAGTAGGATAAGGAAAAGGAGAGCAACAAATAAGAGAACTACAACGTGGTTCGAACTGCACAATGCTTAGTCTACATAACGAAAGTGAGAGCTGGATGCGTGCACAGGATGGGAGAATGAATTTGATTAAAAGCAGGAGGTGAAGGGTTGATTGGGATGGGAAATAATGGAAGCGTATCCTCTGCGGAGCCAATCCCTGCAGAGCTGTGCAGAGCTTTTAATCTGATCCGTTCATTTCGGATCGGACGGACCAAATCAGATCTTGCATTTTGAAAATATTTTCTTTCTTTTTTTCAATTCGGGCAAGATCTGATCTGATCCGTTCGATCCGAAATGAACGGACCATATTAAAAGCTTCGCACAGTAACGCATAGATTGGCTCCGTAGAGGTTACGCTTCTGAGAAATAATTGGGAGATCAATACAAGTACCCCGTACCAACACCCCTCCCTCACCAATCCTTGAATTGTTAGAAATGTACTAACCTATATAGATCAAGCTAGTCTAAATAATATTTATAAAATTAAATATAGATCAAGTTTTATTGGGCTACATCAATATATTAGGATAATTGTTTCTGATTAGGTGCGAACGAACTCGTGCTATTGAACAGGCTCAAATGAACTGATGCATACTGGTTATAAATATATATATGAGCAGTTCGTTTTTTTTTTCAATCCTGATGTTATTCGAAATTACACTAAAAATAAAAAGAAAACAGAGAATAGATTAGTGGTATTTTCGGTTAGGCCGAAAATCTGATCTGACTGTTAACTCAAAAAGAGAGACAAAGATAAAAGACAGGGTTGGAGCATACCAATTGATGATTGTTTTCTAATTTGTTTGTGTGAATATTGATAAAGACGCATTTGTTGTTGCTTGTGTGTTTATCTAACACGAGAAAGGAGAATGGAGACGTGGTTGCTGTGCTATTGATTTGATTTGACACAAGATTGAATACAAAAAAATTGTTGCTAGGACCCGAATTATCTGCTGCGAATTTATTGGTAAAATATGTTTATCTTGAAATTTAATTTACACGTGGATTTTGGTTTTCGAGAAGTGAATAAATGATGAATTGAATTGAATTATTGCACAATAACCTACTTGTTTTAAGAAAGGTCCAGATTTAATAATTGCACCTCAGGTACCTGCGAGGATCTGAATCCCCTCAAAAATCATATGGCCTAAAGTAACTCAAATTTTGAGTTTAGATCCAAACAGTCGAATCTACTTTGGCACAAATTATTAAAAGGATCTGCATCAGTCTAAATTTTAATTATATGATTCAGATTTAAAATCAAAATTTAAGTTACTTCAGAGAATCTGAACTCCACCCTCCCAACTCACCCGAGTTGAGAAGTGAGATTCATCTACTTTTTATTTATTGTTTTGGTTAAAATTCGTAGACAATTACATTGATTCAACGATTTACAAGGTAACTATTACATATATTTTCTTTGTTTAAATTAAGAAGTATGAAAACCTATACATTGAACTACTTGTAAAATCATCTAATTTGTTATGTCAGGAAATAACATATACGTGAAGCTTGAGAATGTGAATTGATCTATTCATGCCCGATTAGTAAGTAGATGAGTCTTCTGATTTTCTTCTCTGAGAATGTATACACAACAATAATTTATTCAAGTTGCATGGTTGGCAGACTACGTTGTGTTGAACCCTTCTGAGGACAAAATGTTTTCTTCTTTCCAAAATCAACGATGCTCAAAGAAATATGTAATCGAGAAGCACTAAATCAAATCGGATCAAGACAATCACCACTAAGAGAGGAGGAAGAAGAAAACACTGAATCAAACTGAACCAGAACAATCACCACTCAATTAAGAAGACACTGAATCAAACCAAACAATCACCACTTAGAGAAGAGGAAGAAAAAAGAGAGAGAAGAAGAAAGAAAGGAGAAATGTGACAACTCTTTACATTCTCGTAATCGACAATAATCATAAAAGCACGTATCTTATCCACACATAGTTATAGTATATAGTATAGATGTGGGACGAATTCACAACACTCTTAATTGGACTCGAAGAGTCAAGACGGACGTGCGAGATAATAAACGACGGAACCCTTAGACGGAGTCATCCACTCAATTAAAGCGAAGCGAGATGAACCGAACAGACAAAAAAACTAGAGGAAGCGGGACGGAGCAGCTGAGCGAGAGCCGACTCTCAAACCTAGATCACCTCTGAATCGACTTGAGGCGATTTCTACGATGGGGAGGATTCTACAAGGGGTATTGTTTATGAACTTGCAAACTAATTTTGACGATCATTTGCTATTTTTTATCAGCACAAACTATCGATTACAATATATAATTTGATTTTTTTCGTAATTACTTTCTCAATACAAACAATCGTGTAACTATTAAGAAGTCATACTTCCATATTTTACATAGTAATCTTGACTATCTTCACCACCTAAAAACACGTTATGTATCACCAACGAAACCGAAAAATGTTAAAATAAGACGAATGAATCTATGAACTAATAATATTTACAACTTTGCACTGAGAAAATATACAAGGAAGCAATGAATCTGACTTTTAACATTAGAAAGTATGATAAGCTTAAATTTAAAATTGATAAGTAATCGTTAAAAAAATTATGAATTTTAAGATAAAATACTAATTAAAAATATTAAGAAAATTAAGAAAAAAAAATCAAAAAAATTAAAAAATAGAGGTGTCCGTGGTGTGGAAATGGAGAAGGGAATATCCAAGAGAATAAGGGATATTGAAATTTAAAATTCAATGACAAGTACTGTGTTCAAATTTCTTTTTTGAAGGTCAGTGACTGGATTTGTTTTTAGCCTTATAAATTGACTTTTCGCAATAAATTTTGTCCACTAGAATTACTCCTGAAATTATTTAAATAAACATATTTTGGATCCAACGAAGCTATTTGGCAATAAAAGTTGGACTAAATTAATTTTAATTCATATTAAGAATCTCGGTTTATGGTGACTTAATTCAAAAATATAGGTGTTTTTAATTTCCTTAAAGTCTTAATCCTTCCAAACAATGCTTCTTTATAGAGGCGGAACTAGAAAATTTTTACAGAGGTAACTGAAAATTAAAATGCACAAAATATAGTGAGTCACGTAAATGGAATTTGAACTCAAACCCTCTCAACTAAAAATAGAGTTCTAACAACTAAGTTACAAATAAATATTTGTTATTTATTAAGAGAGACTGGACTATATACAAAGGAGTAGAACTAGGGTGCTCTTAAGCTCCCCAAAGTTTTGGCGAGCTTAACTCTAAAACTCATAAAATCGATTTCAAATGACGAATCCGAACCGTTGAAATCCGCTTACCTTAGGTGTGATGCATCTACATGTGAAATTTTTAAACATTTGAAATAATTTAGTTTAAAGTCAAGCGGTCAAAAAACGTTCAAAAATGAATGCACTAAAATTAATTTATTAACCTTCTAATTTTGACCGCTTGACTTAATACTAAATTAATTCGAATGTTTAAAAATTTTACATGTAGATGCATCACACGTAAGGTAGGCGGGTTTCAACGGTTCGGATTCGTCATTTGAAATCGATTTGATGAGTTTTAGAGTTAAGCTCACCAAAACTTTGGTGAGCTTAAGAGCACCCTAGTTCTACTCTATACAAAGTTATAAAAAAATAACATTTAATTAAATTTCTTTATACATAATTAAAATTCGAAAATCATTAGAGTGACTTAGATGAGCATCCTTAGTCCTAATCTTGCGCCAACATTAATTATGTCCGTTTTCTTAAAGAAACCTCCACTCTTGAATCAAGATCTATCACTTATTTGTCTCATTAAATAATTATTAGTAATCGTGCCCGTGCACAGCAACGGAAGCAAATTATGTAGTAGAAAACATTAAGCTCCTTAATAAGGAGGAGAGATAATTTAAATCAAATTTGTAGAGAAAAATAGTTAAAAACTATATTTATCTACAAGATAACATATGTGAACTCTAGTGTAGTGGTAAAAATTTTGGCACCAACATAACCCAACTGGGTTCGAATCCTGCCTTCAGCAGAAAAAAAGGGTGCGCGGTGCACAGGCTCGGTCAACGGGTGCTGCGCGCGGTCTACGGGCACTGGGATCATATGCGGCGCGACCAATGCATACTTAAGTGTTAAAGCTCATAATTTAGAAAATTCATCTATGTGCGATCTGAAAATTCAACGGCTGAGCATCATTCCGAAAAAAAAAAAAAAATCAGAACCCTTGCAGATCTAGACATTAAGCTCCTTAATAAAGAGGAGAGATACTAAACATCACCACTTTAGCTTGAAATAAAATTTAATTTTCACGTTTATAAAAGGAACGACTCTTTAAAGTTTGAGCGTGGATTAATAATTCCGTTAATATAAAAGCTAAAAATCGTGGTCCGCACTAACATATTCGTATTCGAAAAGATTAAGTGGTCAAAATAATTAAAATATATTAAAGGAGAAATTATCGGCCTGCGTATAGATTCACCGTCACTATTATGCTTTTTTTTTTTTTAAATATATTTTTTATGAATAGCGAAAACCGGTTTTTTAAATCAATATGAGCCGATTCGGTCTTAACTGTTAAAAATATTGTAATCCGAATCAAATTTATATAACCGAATGACTCATATTTGTGTCAACCGAATTAAATTAGATAAACCAAAAACGAAATAATTTCTAAGTTCTGTGCAAATTCAAATAAACCAATTAGTTAGTTTTGAGATAAAATGTGCCAGATTCAAGGAACGGTCCAGATTCAATTATTGCACCTCAGGTACCGAGTCAGTATCCCCCTAGGTACCTGAGTTGCAATTAATAAAAATGGACAGCCCAGATTAATTCCATCCAGGTTAATCCGGTAGCTGTTCAAGATGGGGGATCTGTTTTGAGATTCGTGCCAAGTGAAATGAATGGTTCAGATTCACCACTTGCACCTCAGGTACCTGGGGTGATGCTGATTCTCAGGTATCCGAATTCAGTTTCGATACGGCCGAGGCAAAAGAAATAGAGCATCTTCCTTCCCTCCCAAACTCGACGGAGAAGACTTCATTCTCTTTCGCTAGTGTACTCCCATGCGCCACCGGCGACGGCCAAATATCCGCACTGGAGATCACCGGCGAGCTCCGCCGACCTCCAGACCTATTGATCTCCACTGATATTTTCTCCTTCCGCATACCTGTTCCGGATCTCCCTCTCAGTCTCAGATCTCTCTTCAAGGCTTTCTCAATCGCTCAAGGTAATCTGATTTGTCTATACTCTCAGTTTCTGTGCTCCCCTCTTGTTTACAACTTCACTTTCATATTCAAACCGTCTTTTGCTTCTGAGATCTGAAAGAGCGAATTTGATGGTTATAAATCAGCAATTAGTTTAAGATTGGACTAAACTTTGGTCTTCGTGTGCCAATCATTGAAATCAAGGCTTGCCAATTAATATCCAGAAAAATGTGATTCAATTAAGAAACTTCTATAATATTAATAGTAAAGCAAGGTAC
This sequence comes from Carex rostrata, assembly GCF_964058835.1. Classification (NCBI taxonomy): domain Eukaryota; kingdom Viridiplantae; phylum Streptophyta; class Magnoliopsida; order Poales; family Cyperaceae; genus Carex; species Carex rostrata. The sequence goes on along the minus strand of NC_135948.1, from coordinate 4,364,041 downwards.
CAGTGATAATAATTGAACTGCAGAACCAGTTATTAGAACAACTTGGAAAATTTAAGATTTGATTCAATTGTTGCTTAATTGAATTATCAGTTAGTAAACTAGTGACAATTGACTCACAGTTTTTCTGTTCTCGGCTCAGTTTCGTGCTGTATATAAAACCAATAAGATTAGACTCAATTGTTGCTTAATTGAATTAGTGAATCAGTCCACTATTAAACCAGCACTCCAGTATTGAAATCCACCTCTTGTCTGCTTAATTGACAGTGAACAGCAACCATTTAGATTATATGAAATCTCATATTACATTTAATGGGTGCCTGTATAAAGCTGCTTGTACTGTTATCTAGTTCATATTCCTCTAGAATATGACAAGGCTGGACAATTTTCATAACCAAATTGCATCATTGCATATAATCTTTGTTAATTATTTGCTATTTTTGAACGCAGTACTTGAAAATAGAAGAGCAATTGTCACTTGGGCAAGCTCAACCTTGTTAGATAAAATTTTAGAAAGAGGCTAGAGATAAAGAGACTAGAGTCAAACCAAACAAGAATATAATAGGAACCAGATGGTGCGTTCACTATCTCCTCCCTCCTCTTCACATTCAACTTCACCTTCCCAATCCCACTTCCCATTCCTATCCCCATCCCCATTGCCTTCTTGCCGAGTTCCCCACCTTGTCTGCTACACCTTACTCCAACCAAACAAACCAAATCCACCACTTGCTACTAATTTTACCAGCAATGCCAATGTTAGCACCTTTTGGGGGAAGAGGAGACAGGAGGAGGAGATAAGACGGCACTTCAAGCCAGATGACATTTCTACTAAAGAGGTGCTTCACCAGTTTAACCAGCTGTTGGCTGCACAGAACCCTCCATCCCCAATCCGTGACTTCAATAATTTCTTCTTCTCCTTGTTTCGCACCAAAACCTTAAGAAACCACATCTTTTTTCTCTTCAACCGCTTGATCCAAGCTGAAGGAATCAGTCCTAATGAATATACATACGGGATTTTAATGCACTGTTGTGCCAGAATGAATCAGGGTAGACTATTGCTTGGTTTTCTTGGGCGGTTTCTCAAAGAGGGTCACAAAACTAACAATGTGATCTTCAGTTCAATACTCAAAGGCCTCATTTTGTTGAATAGAATTGGTGAAGCCACAAATATAGTGCTTGATAAAATGCCTAAGCTGGGATATGAACCCGATGTGTTCCAATACACCATTCTTATCTATGGGCTGTGCAAGAAAGGTGAAATTGCAAAGGCAAAGGGTTTTCTTCATGAAATGGTTGCTAAAGGTCTAGAGCCCAATGTCATAACCTATAGCACTCTTATAAATGGGCTATGCAAGAAAGATGAAATCGAGGAGGCAGTGGATTATTTACATGAAATGATTTCTAGAGGTCAAAAGCCCAATGCGGTAACCTATAACTCTCTTATAGATGGGTTGTGCAAGAGAGGTGAAATTGAGAAGGCAATGGATTTTCTACATAACATGATTTCTAAAGGGCAAGTGCCCAATGTAGTAAATTATAACACTCTTATTGATGGGTTGTGCAAGAAAGGTGAAATTGAGATGGCAAAGGGTTTACTTCAAGAAATGATTTTTAAAGGTCAAGAACCTGATGTCGTAACGTATAACACTCTTATAGATGGGTTATACAAGGAAGGTGAAATTGAGGAGGCATTGTATTTTCTAAATGTAATGATTTCTAAAGGTCAAAAGCCCGATGTCATAACCTATAACACTCTTATAAATATGCTGTTCAAGAAAGGTGAAATTGACAAGGCAATGGATTTTCTACGTGACATGATTTCTAAAGGGCTGGAGCCAAATGTCATAAGCTATAGCATTCTAATAGATGGGCTATGGAAGAACGGTAAAACTGAGAAGGCATTGGATTTTCTACAAGAAATGATTTCTAGAGGTCAAACGCCCAATTTCGTAACCTATAACTCTCTTATAGATTTGCTGTGCAAGAATGGTCAAGTTGAGAAGGCAATGGAGTTTCTACGTGACATGGTTTCTAAGGGGCAAGAGCCCAATGTCATAAACTATAACACTCTTATAGATGGACTATGCAAGAATGGTAAAATTGAGAAGGTAACAGATTTTCTAGATGACATGATTTCTAAAGGGCTTAAGCCTGATGTTGGGACCTACACTATTCTTATAGAAGGATTGTGCAGAAACGTTGAAATTGAAAAGGCATTGTGTTTTCTAAATGAAATTATTTCTAAAGGGCATGTGCGTGATGTTATGACCTTCAACTATTTTATAGATAGGCTGCTCAAGAAAGGTGCAATTGAGATAGCAGTGGGTCTTCGGCAGTACTTGATTTGTAGAGGCATTAATCCCAAGTTCCTCTTATCAGTTAACTTGTGCAGTTGAGAGGAAGAGAGTTGGTTCAGCTAATTATAAGAATAATTGAATAATTTGGGTTAATTTGAAGAAATGTAGTATACTGGTCAAAGGAAATTTACACTGGAATTTTTGCAGTTAAGCAAATACGATTGTTCATACAGATAACTTCTAACTTTAATAAGAAGTCTAACCTATATCATATATAATATAATTGGTGAGAATTTGTCCGTAGTGGAACCAACTCTGTTCCTCTCAACTGCACAAGTGCCTTTTTTTCCTCCTCCGGTGGAACTCCTCCATTCCTTCAATTCCACTCAGTTCTGGACTCTCTCGTTCCCTACAAACGGAGAGCGAATGGCAGTGTTCCCCATCTGATCAACTAATTTCGCTTGTTTTTGGTGAAGAGGCGAGACAACTCGCGCCATGCCTGTCAGTTGCATCTCCTCTCTCTTTAAACCTTGACAACTCGGGACCCGCCAGTCACAGTTACACCCAACAACAGAGAACCTCGCTTGAGCCCAGCAGCCGGCCCATTTCTCTTTTCCTCTTCTTCTTCGTCCGTTTGACAAAGTCAAAGTTTCCTTCAACTGTTAACTCCGAGATCAAGAGAAGTTGCTAAAATAATGCCATGTCGGGGGTGGTCTGCTTTTGTGCTGTTTAGGTTCCTTATTTTCTTAATTTCTGTAGGCATTAAAGTACTCGTTAGTTGCACCTACTTTTATTACAACCGAGTTGTTGTTTTTTTTTTCCTCGTTGTTAACATCTTTTTATACATCTTTGTATAATCCTCTCTCGTTTTATTGATTTTTTTGTCATGTCGCTTTACATAATTCTGACAGGCACCAATCCGTGCTAATCTATCTTAAGTTAGGCTAAGGTACAAAATCAGTATCTAATTCTCTCCGCAGTATCAAGGGTTTTGAACAAAACAAAAAATATTAATTAATGTTGATAATTTTAGGTAAATAAGGAACTTAATGTAACAAGCTGGTTGCAACTTAATCAAGAACCGAATTCTACTCGTATCCTTTTCTATTTTTTCTTCTTGTCTCTTTCAATTATTTAGGTATCACTCGAATCCCCATTTTAGTAAGCATCCGTTTAGTTTTTCATTTGAACCAGTAGCACATGGGCTAAAATAACTTTTCAAGTGTAAGGGTCTGATCGGAACCTCAATTCCCCCGCTAAAACGTCAAATAGAATTGACGTCGTCTCAAATTTTCTCGCGAAAATTGTAAAGATTCGGCGATAATTCATTCGATAAAGTCCAGCGCTCTTTTTATTCCAATGACACCCTTCATTTCGCTTCCTCTAAGTGTTCTCTTTCTTCTCAAGCGCGAGACCTATGAGCTTGGCCAGCGTGATTCAAGCGTGAGACCTTCTAAGAGGCGGAATCCTATGAGCTGAAGGTGGGATCTTTCCTTCTCTATGTAAAAAACAGCATCTTTTTACTTTTGTTATATATTCAGATTGAATTGACAATGTGACAAAGCATGAGTTGTTAGCTGGTGATATCACATACACTTAATATCTTTTACAACCGATTGGGTTACTACAACATTGGTGCTCGCAATTAACTAGCCCTCTGATTCCAATTTGATTTGAACTTGGACCAATATGATTCCAATATGATTCCAATATGGTTTTTGTATAAAGTTTATAAGTTTATACATTTGAAAATCAAACTTGGACATTTGGTTGGTCAATGGAACCCTTTATTTTATTGTGTTGTGATGACAGGGTCCAGATTGTAAAAATGCCCAATTTTGAGGGGTTAACTTGTTAATTTCCATGATTAATTAAGATAATTTGATCTTCTGTTTAGGCTTAACCGTACTAGTTTTACTTAAATTTAACTAGAGCAATTAGCGCCGGTAAGAGAAGGAGGTAAGCTTTACCAATGCCGCACAAGTCAGGAAGTGGATCTGATATGCAACGTGTTCCAAATATAGAAATTGATGTAATGTGATGGTATTTACTGGTGCGATCGATGGCTCGATACCGATTTACTGGTATTTACTATTAGTTGAATTATTGAGAGGGGCTGTTTTATGGATTATTTGGTTGGAACGAAATAGATTATGCTTTAATGATAGTTCTCCATGTTCTATTAGGGTTATTGGTACTAAGATTATTTCTCTTACTCAATTTTGGTGTAAATCTAGAGGGGACAATTATTTCTTTAAATTAAATCTCATAATGCCTTTTGATGTTAAGGATCTCCCAGATCTCATTCTGTTGGAGGAAGAAAGACGTCCCGATACGACCCAAGTGATGGACCTTCCGTTGTCCCTGTCTCAGGACACACCAGTGGGAGATATGCAGGATTTTGGCAATGGCAACCCTCCATCTCCAATGTTTGGAGAAGAGGAGGAGGATGAAGACCTTTTAGATATGTAGTACCTAGTTTTTTGTGTGCATGTTATGTTGTTTAGATATTTTCTTAGGTTGCTGCCTTATGTTTTGTGCATGTTATTATGTTTTTGCTACTTTCTCACGTTGCTACTTTTGTTTTGACCTGTTTGTAAACCACATTTGATTTTGGTACCAATTTTAGGTACCAGATCGATTGTTCTAAGGATTCTGATTTCAATGAAATCGGTGGTATATACCACTATTTTTCAAAAAAAAAAATGTATTAATATGGGAAAAATCATCATATCATTACTAATCATCATTTTAAGGGCACAAATTAATGTCATTTTAATTCAAATGAAATCATTTCTCCTGTATTGTATTATGTATACTTTACTATCAAAAATGTGAGAAGAATTCAATTGTTTTTCCTTTTTATTCTAATCAACAAAGTTATATTTTTCCTTTTTATTCCAATCAACAAAGTTTAATTGAAATTCATCTTTATTGAATTTTATTGAATTGAAATCAATTGAACTTAATATATCACTGAAACGAGCCCTTTTAGAAAATGAACAACCTTTACTAGGCCCCAAAATGGGTAAATAAATAAACCCTGTTCGCAATTTTTTTTTTTTTTTTGAAAACATGACAGAAGCTCTGTTCGCAATTATTATTCTCTCTTTCAGCCCATATTTTTGTACTTTTCCATTCTATCAGTTTCTTCTTGTTTGCATTTGAGTGAGGTTATGATACTATGCATAACGTGGATTGGTTAGTACTACAGATCAATAACTGTTGTTCAACATATCTATATGAATATGACTTGTAAACTAAATTTTATATTTTTTAAAAAGAAATTATTATTTTTCTAGATGGGTAAAAAAACATTATTTTAGGATGGTCCAAAATTTTTAACTACCCATCTAAAAATATAGTAAAAGATTCTAAAAAAATGAAAAATCTACTTTACAAGTACATATTCATATGGAGACCAAAATCGACCATTAGAATTTTCAAACTGAATATTTGAGTCCATGGCACGGACCAATATGCGCTATGCATAGTACCATAGCCTCACTCATTACATTTTTCATCTTTAGGTTAATTTTGGCGTAATATTTCATTGAGGAATCTTGATTTTTGAAGATGTATTAATTGTTTCAAGTACTAATGATCATCTCTTCTCCGTAATTCAACGAAGTATTAATAGAATTAATATTTCAATAATTATTCAAATGCCCATTTTTTCTGTGGCATCTAGTGCTGACATGAAAAAGAAATCCTCTCTTATATCTTAATAAAATTGCTGTTTCCATATGATAACCACATTGACAAAATCTTACTGTTGAAAAATTGTATCAATTATAATCAAGGTGTGTGTATGAATCATACTTACATCGTCATAAGATCAAATAAATAAATTAAAAGAAATACAAATTTTTAAAACTCAAACATAATTAAATACAGAAATGCACAGACATATTTTGAGAGACAACCTAATGTGAATAATTAAATTATTCACTGACGGAGGGACCCAAGGAGCATTGCCATGACAGAGCAGAGAACAGCTCCGGCTACGGGCAAGGAGAGAGATGCCGCATCAGAAGTCGGGGTTGGGGCCGGGGCATCAGTGGCAACGGCACTGCCGGCGAGTAAAAGAAAGAACATGACAAACATGGGAATGGCGGCGATCATGACTCTCTTGTCGGAAACCGCCATCTTTGTTCTTTCTTACGTGTGTCGGAATTTGAAGTTTCTCTCTTGTTTGGTTTGTTTTTTGTTTGTGGTAGAGATATTGTGAAAAAGAGTTCTATTTATAGTTGAACTGTTGAAGAGAAATTGGATGAAGAGGAATATTAGGCCTTAAAAATAGACCAAGGTTGGTTGGAGCCAAGTAGGCATTAGCCTGTACTTCATAATTCGCCAAGTATTAGTTCTTGACAATTAACAGAAATAATTATGGTAGTAGGTACTGGTTAGCTAATACATCTTCTTTCTTTTTTTTTTTTGGACTTAGCTAATACTTCTTTACTTTACACACATGAGTTGTTCTTTCTTTTACTTTTGCCCTCTGGAAAGGAGGTTAACCATCTCCATTATGGCATAAAGAATAATATACAAGTTATAAAAACATAATTGTAAAGAGCATGGAGCCTATTTTTTATTTTATTTTATTTTATTTTGGGGGGGGGGGACAGGAAATGTGCCGTATGACAATGACGAGAGAGGAGAGCTCAATCATGAAAAGAACATGACAGACTGGTTGTTTCTTTGATATCATTTGACAGCCTTAGACTCTCTGTAATCTGTATCATTGCTTATTTTTGCATTTCTGTTTTATTATGTGCTTTGCAAGCTGCACAAAAATAGTAATATGAAAAATTTAGCATTTTAATGACTCATTCTGATAATTATAAAAATGGGAAGTTTAGATTTATATTTAAGTTCCAACAGCCATAACTGAACAAAGTAAATAAAATACAATAATCTCTCCCACAAACTTCAATGAGACGATAATCATTAGGGTGAGAATCTTTTGTGATCAATTTATCAGGGCTCTAATTTAGAGTAGGAAAAATGGTACGGTGGAGATGACTCCGTTACATAGCGGCATAATTATGGCACATAATGGTATGAAATAGTACGGTATGTGTGTTAGTTACATATTATGATTCGCGTGTTCTGTACCGTGATCATTCATATATTGTGATTATCTTTAAAAAAAAATTGACATGGCACAGCGTGTCATATAAAAGATCTAGTCACACAAAAGATCTAGCCCCTCCATAATTTCCACTCTAGACTTAATCATGAAAAGAACATGTACGAATGTGATCTTTATGTTGCATTCATCATGAACCATGTAAGAAGTTATGGAGGTCAAATGTGAGGTCAATCATATCAAATTTTAATACGACATATGGTGATCAATTTTACATTACCGCATCATTTTATTCTAAATTATAATAAAATCAAGTATAATTATAAACAAAATGAAAAATGAATGGAGATCAATTCGCTCCATTCAATTAATTTGGATTCACCTTAAGAATTTATTTTGATTAATTAAAGCGCCTACAGACTTCTCGTCAAATATATATATATATATATAGGCTAATGTGCTTTCGGTAGCATATAAACCGAAATACACACAGTCAAAATTTGAAATTTCAAAATCCAAAAAGTCGTTCTGAATCGTTCATCTTGTTCTCCATATTAATATGTGCTTGGAGACCAAATTTTACATTTTTCTAAATTTTTTTACTATTTATTAAGCCACTTTGAAAATCGTTGATCCAACGGTTTTATTGTTTTGTTAAGCCACCGTTGGATCAGCAATTTTCAAAGTGACTTAACAAATAGTAAAAAAATTTAGAAAAATGTAAAATTTGGTCTCCAAGCACATATTAATATGGAGAACAAGATGAACGGTTCAGATCGATTTTTTGAATTTTAAAAATTTCAAATTTGGACCGTGTGTATTTCGGCCCATATGTTACCGAAAGCATACTTAATAAATAGTAGCTGCTGATTTTACTGTTTTGTTAAGCTACCGTTGGATCAACAATTTTGTAAAATACTTAATAAATAGTAAAAAAATTCCAAAAAATATAAAATTTGGTCTCCAAGCACATATTAATATGGAGAACAAGATGAACGGTTCAGATTGACCGTTTGGATTTTGAAAAATCAAATTTGGACCGGTAGCACTTCGGCCGAAGTGCTACCGAATGCATATTAGTCAGTCTCTCTCTCTCTCTCTCTATATATATATATATATATATATATATATAGTAAGGCTACCATGATTTGCAAATTAAAGTGGGTGTTTTAATTTGTGCTCATATCTCTAGTTAGTTTTAAAGTTCAAAACGTCGATATGAACCGTTCAAGTTGATATCCATATTAAGAGCATCTCCAACAATGATTGCTTATGGATTGCTTATGCTGATGTGTCAATTATTTTTGTAATTGCTGGGTTGTATGGCTATTGCTTATTTAGCAATTGTTGAAAATAATTGCTTAATAAGAAATCATTTTCTAAAGATGAGTTGGCAAAATATTTAATTCTTACTGGTCAAATGTTTAATTCTCAATTGTTTGGTTGATTGCACCAATATAAAAGTGGATTGCTTAATTTTTAATATTTTCATAATTGCTAATTTAGCAATTAATTTCAATTGCTGGATTGGAGAAGCTCTAAATTGTGATTGGAGACCAAATTTTTTATTATTTTTTTAGAATTTTTCAAAATCAGTGTTTTTCAGAAAATTCTGGACCATCAAAAACAGCGATTTTGAAAAATTCTAAAAAAATAGTAAAAAAATTTCCAAAAAATATAAAATTTGGTCTCCAAGCACAATTTAATATGGATATTAACTTGGACGGTTTGAATCGACGTTTTGAACTTTCAAACTAGAGATATGAGCGCAAATTAAAACACTTACATTAATTTACAAATAATGGTAGCCTTATTCTATATATATATATATATATCAGGGCCAATGAAACCTGAAGGCTGGACCTTCACTTTTCTCTCAAAAATATATATATCAGGGCTCAGTCTTGTTAAAAAAGAAAAAAAAAAATTCATGGTGCAAAATGATTGTATCTTTTTTGTAAATAAAAAGGAATGGTTGTAATTTCTGTACCAACCGGGCATCAAGTGCTGGGGAACGTGTTTGGTACGTCTGGTAACCTCAGTGTGGTCCTCATAACATGAGTATATATGACACGGTCAAAAGTTTGTGACAGTAGTCAAAAGATTTTGATATATTCTTGTTCAAAATTTGAGTCCGCTAGCCTAGCATCTTTTTGTTTAAAATTTGAATGCCTCTAAATTTTAAATATTTAATAACTCAAAATTTGAAACTTAAAAGTCAAAATAAAACCGTTGGATCTGATCTACATCATTTTATCTATGCACATGTAAAATATTACGACATTTTAACTTTGTTTTGGTTGTCATCAAAAAATTGTCAAAAAATATACTAATGTGGATAATTTTCAGACATTGATTTTTCAACTTATTAATTTACATAAAAACAAAATTAAAATGTGATAATATTTTATGAGCATATAGAGAAAATAACATAGATCACATCTAACGGTTTTATTTTGATATTTATAATTTAAATTTTGAGTTATTAAAGTTTTTAAAAATGAAGACATAACAGAAACACAAAAAATGGAGGCATTTGAACCCTCCTCTTTATTCATACTACAATCTACAATTTCTACATTTTTTTTTCCATGCTGCCGAACAAATAAGCTTGTATCGCCTCTTTTCTTTTTTCTTTTTTGAAGACGGGCATTATGCCTACTGGTGATTTTATTAGCAAAAGGCAAAAAAAAAAAAAAAAAAAAAAAAAACTAGAAGTACATCTGTACATGCATTAAAAAAAAAATCCTAGAAAACTACACAAAATTTAGGGCACCCTTTTGCTTAATTTGTATACAACAATTGCATGGAATACAAGTTTGCTTAAATTGTGTCGTTTTGAATTGTCTATTTGATTTGAGGATTACTTAATTATTTGTACTTTTTTGCTTTTCAGAGTTTATTATCTAGTAACTAAAGTAATAAATCCCAACAAGTAACAGCTTGTTTATTTGTTAGTAAGGTTCCAATTTGATAAAAGTTTGTCTACTATGCAACATTCCAACAATAAACTGCTATTTTGCTATTAACTTCAAGTTTCAAAATTAATTACTTCTTAATTTTAATTTAGTCCAATATATACTGCTATTTTGGTAATTAATTAGCATCCCACTTCATTTTGCAGCTCATAAAGTTGCATAACGCACTTCAGTGAAAAAAGAAAATTGAAATAAAAATAATAATAATAACAGAGAAAAGTTTATAGTTGATGGCATGAAAAAACAATAATTTCATTATATACATACAGAGAATACACGTACCAGATGAAAAAACAATGAGCTACAAATAATACAAGAACACTGTAATATTTCATTATTTATCTACCTAAAACAAGTCACAAATCAAACCCAACAGTACACAAGAGAATGAATGCCCAGAAAATATAACAGGTACATTGAAAATAAAAATGAATTGGAGAACAGTAAAAAAAAAAAAAAAAGGACTGTGAATTAAACGTTGATTGCAATGCGTATCGATCCTTCATTTAATGATGTTGTGACGCAAGAAGAACTGCGCTAAAAAAGGCGACTACCGTGGCCGCAAGAGGAGCAGAGATCGAACTCGATGCGGAAGTCGGCGCCGGTGCAGGTGCAACTTGTGCCGTTGCAAAACTGCACAATGTCGTTGCTACAACAACGAGAAAGAGAAGAGAGAGACTCTTTAGAGCTGCCATTGCAAAAATTAAGCAAAAATAAATAAATTGAGATTTGATAAGAGAAGATGTAGAGAGAAAGAATAGCTAGTGAGTAGTAGAAATTGCTGGAGGAATTATATAGAAGAGAGGTTCAGTTCATCAGTTGGCTATACAGGCTGTAAGTTTGATTAATTATTGAAGGAACAAACCTTTTTGGTGTACTCCGTATATTGAGGTGCATTAGAATACAATTCAGAGATGTAGGCCATGCTTTGTTATGGTGTAGGTTGGAGTGTATGAGCCAGGTTTATTTAGTAAGAGATGGATTAGGTTCAAGTGGAAATGCCTGGGCCCGGATTACAGCTTGGAGGTATGGGCCGGTACAATAAATTAATTTTACTTTTACGGCATCTCTTTCTTCCTCCCATAATTTGGAGGGTGATGAAATAATAATTGACCACAGAAAAAAAAAAAAAAACCTTGTCTCAACTCTTTGAGTAAGGTACCCTTAAAAGTATATTTGTAGTAGTAGAATCCCAAATTATCAACTCTTAGATAAACTATAGTAATATGAAATGCAATTGACTTAATTAATCGTCTGGTTTAATTATTCTTGAGTCATGATAGAAACGCTAATTATTAAAATGAAGTGGGGAAAGTAAGCGCTTGAAAGTTGATGTGAGAGATGGAAATCCAAACAACTATAGAACCTTACAGAGATGAGGAGGGACCAATATACTTTTTTAAGTAAGGATTTGTGGTTTAGCAAACATTTTAGCCTAAATTGGCAAATGACACTCAATTAATTATTAAGAGCATCTACGTCCCTGAAACTCTTGGAGTTTCTAATCTGATGTGGCAGTTTCTAAACCAGTTTCAGGGATGCAGATGGGTTTCTTATTTAGCAACTTTGCTCCAAAGTTTCTTAATAAGAAACTGTTTATAAACTTTGACGTGGCCAAATAATTCGCTGAAATTCTTCTCTCTTGTAATTTATTTGCTGATGTGGCAATTAAGAAACTCTAATTTTAGTTTCAGGGATGTGGGGGTTAAACTTTCAGAGACAAAATTTCTAAAAATTAGTTAACAGTTATTTAGAAACTTCAAGAGTTTCACGGATGTAGATGCCCTAATTGTATAAAAAAAATTTTTGAAAGAAGTGACTTAGCCATCGATTTTCATATAACAGAAAATCATACAATATCCAACTAGTATCAATCGGCTGATGCCAATATATCAACAAAACAAGACAATATATAGAAACCTATTACAACTATTAATTGTATAAATAAACTTATTGTTTTAGCCCGGCGTGAAGTTTACCTCATGCCAGAATTCATATCATCTAAGGTAACAGAATATTTGAGTTGAAATCTAGACTGTCCGATCTTCTTTTACACGAATATTAAAGGAGCCATGTTCATTTACCTCGGACCATATTGGTCCAGATTCTGATCGGACAGTCCGGATTCAAACTCAAATGTTATGTTACCTTAGAGAATATGGACTCCCTCCTGCCATCCCTTCAGATGTTTTAGTTCTTTCTAAAAAAATAACGGAGTTTTTTTATTTATTTTTTGAGATTTGAGATTGAGGTGAAAAATTCGAATTATTTTTATAAACCATAAATAGAAAAAACAAATTTTAGGAAACCAATTTGATTTGTTGGTGTTTTACAAAACCATAAGTAGGCTATTCTGCATCAACCATTTACCCCTTTTTTTTTTACCGAATAGCTTATTTGGCACCCAAATATTTCACATATTTTTAGCATGAATTATTACACAAGTGGGAAAGTATCCTCTGCGGAGTTTTTCCGTGCGGAGCTTTTAATCTGGTCCGTTCATTTCGAATCGGACGGACCAGATCAGATCTTGCCTGAATTTTAAAGAAACTCAAAATTTGGTGAACCCTTAATCCAGTCCGTTCGATCCGAAACAAACGGACCAGATTAAAAGCTCCGCATGGAAAAACTCCGCAGAGGATAGCGTTCCATGTTTGGGTGCCGAATAGATTATTTGGTACTAAAAAAAAGTAAACATTTGGTACCGAAAAAAAGTAAATATTTTGTACTTATGGTTTTTGAAAAATACCAACTAATTAAGTTGGTTCTCTAAAATTATATTTTTTATTTATGATTTATTTAAAAAATCGAGAAATTCATCATCACAAATTGACAATCACCCTCATCTAGGGGTGAAAACGGAGCGGATACGGAGCGGATAATGCTAATACCATATCCGCATCTGTCGGATAATGAGCGGATACGGATACGGATACGGATAGTAAACGGATATCAAAATTCAAAACCAAATCCGCCTTAAACGGATACGGATACGGAACGGATAGTCCACGGATACGGATTCGAATACGGATATAAAACGAATAATGGTCGGATAATTAAGATATATGAACTTCTAAAATACAAATATTAATTAAAACATTAAATATAAATATTAATGAACTTATAAGAGATGAAAGATAATCTATTCGTATAATATATATATATCAAATAAGTGTATGGTAACAAAAGATGTTGTGGTGTAGTGGTTTGAAGCTTGGTCTTAAGGCATTGAGATGGGAGGACATGGGTTCAAATCCCACCTATAGCAAATATGTATTCCTCTTTTATATGGGTTTGGCCAAATTATCCGAATCCGGATAATCCGGATATCCGCTCCGTTTAGGACTCCGAATCCGTATCCGTATCCGGATCTTTTATGGATTTCCGAAAATTATCCGAATCCGAATCCGGATTATCCGGATTCGGATTATATCCGGATACGGAGCGGATATCCGCCGGATAATCCGGCTCCGTTTTCACCCCTACCCTCATCAATCATCATCATTATTACTATGACTACTATTATTATTTACTGTTGGTTGTGACTTGTGAGATGAGGTGAAAAGGCCTGCTATAACATGTGGAAGGTATCAGAAGAGGTGGGGTTAGAATGAAGTGGATAGAGAACCATGCACATGGGTGCTAACTTGAGAAGAAACTGTTTTGTCTGTTTGTTTGATTGTCTCAATTTAAAATGAAAATTTAATTTGTTCGTCTGCTGTAACTTAGCTGGATGACCCCTCAACTGCAGTGGAGCAGTCACGCTTTCTCTTATCACCATTTTCTTTGCCTCAATAAAATAACAAACAATAAGTAGTTAGTTTTGTATATATTGGTTTGCATGTATTATGCAATTATGTACCTCAATAAGTTTGTGGAGGTTATTAGTTTTGGATAAAAGAGTTTGGTCCCAAAGAGATACACATTAATTCAATTCCTTCTCCCAAAGTTCTCTTCACATCCCAATTTGAGAATTTTTGAAATTATCATGTATTTGATGAATTTTGTAAAGGCAGGGTTGGATTCAAAAGCCAGCCATGAACTTTCTTTTTTTTCTTCTTTTCTTTTTACTTGTTGAATATTGAGTATAGTGAGTTTGTCATATTTTCATTGATTAAATAACAGCTCAAGGGATACACACACACACACATTAAATCCAGTCAATATCACGATCAAATTTGAATTTCACTGTCAAATTTGGATTATTAAAATAATTGTCCATGACAACGAAATATAAATTACAGACTTTGACAATATCGTGCGTATATGGCAAAAAAATATGGTTGGTGTGCGGTGTGCCAACCAATGAAGTGCTGGAGACGGAGCCACCAATTGCGAATCCAACCAATATGAGGTAGGCATGAAATTCCATGGAAGAGATAAAGTATTATTTACAAAAAAAATTACAAAATGTTTTTTTTTAGTTAAAAACCATCAAATAAAAAAAAATCTTTCAAAATTATTAAATTATATTATCAAATAAACCATCAATTTTCCCCTTCCTTTCTCTCCCTATTCTCCCTCGATCCCATTTACTCCTGAAGTAGTAATTAATATAAGTTGCTTCATAGTACTCAATTTAAATCAATAATTAACAACAACATAAGAATCATTATTTGGCATGGCGGCAAAGACACACAGTCTATATGTAAGAGGTTATGAGTTCGCTATAATAATTGAGTAGCTTGACCTCTAACTTTTATTTAAAAAAATAACAATATAGTGACATACACGCTGACATGCAACTGTCATAATCGTACAACAAGCACACTGAAAAATTGAAAGGAAAAGAAATGTATAATTAGAATTATGATTCCTCCTTTGTATTCTGGATTAAAATATTCAACGGTTACATATTGAAATTGAAATAAATTATAGGAGTAAATATAATTTAACAATGTTTAAGAAATACCTTTAAAGGTTATTTATATGACTAATTCTAACATAGGTCATATTTCAAGTGCATAAGTTTATTCATACCAATTAGAGTATATATTAAATATTAATATATAATTATTTTAAAATGGTAATAGAATAGAATTTGTCCAACCACCAGATGTAATTAAATCGTACAAACAAAATGTATCTAACCTGTTAAAAATACAAAAATTAGTACTTTATACTTTGTAAAAGATAACACCTTTCTACAAGCCGAAATTTTTAAAAATACCATATTCAAAAAAAAAAAACCAAATAACCACAAAATACCATATTAAAAAAAAAAAAAACCAAATAACCACAAAAAAAAAACAAATAACCAAATAACACCTTTATACTTTGATCCGGGTTATTTGTTGCAGTCTTTCTAATAAATCAAATTATATTGTATTCCATCTATTTTCAAATAAATATATTCAACATTTCTAATATTTTAATACAAAAAATAAAAAAAATTTGTTTTCAAAAAAAAAAAAAGGCAAAATGCACAAATCCAGTTAACCATTAACCGGATTTGTTTTTTTAAGTCCGGGGAGTGGGTAACCGGACATTTGTATCAAATCCGGTTATTGGATAACCGGATTGGGTATTTTTCGAATTTCCTTGCAAAACAGGGTAGATTCCGTAATTTGTTATTTGATTTGGATATTTATAAAAATTTCGGCTCTATTAGCCGAAAAAGGAAAACAGGGGGGGCTCATCTAGGGGATGCGGTCGTGTCAAAATTCGAATTTTTCAAAAAACGTAATTATTTGATTTTTTTTTTTTTTTTGGGTATGGTATATTTAAAAATTTTGGTCCTACAAGACTTAATATAATTCTCTCCAGCTTACAGAATCCTATCAGAATTTGTTAATCATAAATGCACTTTTTCCCCTAAAAGAAACCTATAATATAAATTTTATGAATTTTTTTTTAAAGTATAACCGGTTATTACCAATCAACGTATAAATTAAATTTAATAAGTTAAGTTATCCAATGTTCTTCAAACAACAGCATTTCATTTTACAAAACTAATTTATATAAGAACTTAAGTCTCACAAAATTCATTTTCAACACTCGCTTGAAAACAGAGATCTGATTAATACTATAAGAGCATCTACATCCCTAAAACTCAACGAGATTTCTAAATAACTGTTAACTACTTTTTAGAAATTATGGTCTTTAAAGTTTCTAACTCTCACATCCCTGAAACTCATTTTAGAGTTTCTATTAAGCCACGTCAGCAACAAATTAAAAATGAGAAACAATTTGAGCCAATAATTTGGCAAACATAGAGTTTATAAACAGTTTCTGAATAAGAAACTTTCCTGCATAGTTTATAAATAAGAAATTCTCTCACATCTCTGAAACTGGATTAGAAACTGCCACGTCAGATTAGAAACTCTAATAGTTTCAGGAATGTAGATGCTCTAAGTAAATGTTAGAATTTAGACCCAAAAAAAAAATGTTCGGAAACGTAATTCTTTAAGTCTCATTCAAATTAAATCGTTTTTTTCTTAAAAGAAGTTAAGTTTTTATAAAAAAATATATATATATATATATTGATACATCACGTTAATATCCTACAAATAATCATATATTGATGAATATGGTGCATAACTCTCTGATAAAAAAAATTAGTATCGTCCAAATTATCGATACATACAGAGAAATTTAATAATAGAATTATCATTTTATAATGATCATTTCAAATCATCAATTTATTTATTTTGATCTACTCAAATGCATGACTCTCTAATAACATATTCAACTTATTTGAATAATATGGAGCAATTTATTTTACATTTGTTGTTAATTATTAATTTAAATTGAGTAATATGGAGCAACTTATTTAATACTTCAAGAGTAAATGGGAGGAAAGGAGGAGGAGAGAGAAAAAGTTCAGTACTTGTATGACACTTTGTTTAATATTTTTTGAAAGAAAAATATTTTGTTTGATGATTTTTGAAAAAAAGAAAGCATTTTGTACAATTTTTTTATTATTTTTTTTCTTGCTAGGCTCATAATTGGTAATTAATTATTCAGCCAACAGTGTGGCATACTAGCATCCACAAGTTTTGTTCTCTTTTCTGTTCAAGGATGCCAAAAAAAACTATATATGGTCACGGAATTGGCGGTTCTATACTTTCTATCATTCAAATTCCATAGCAATATTATTTAAATAAATAATTTCGAACTTAATTTTGATAATAATAAAGAACTTCGTCTCTTTCACAGCCAGAGACAGCTTAAATATTATGATGGTGGGATGGTTAATTAAAATATCTTTAAAGAATACAGTCTAGTTTTCCTAATGTTATTATATTCAATCAATTAGATTGGCATATTCCCATAAAGTCGTCAATGAAGGCAATCTGGAGTAGTATTTTGTTGTTAATTATTTTCTATGTAAAAATTGATTGTAAGACTTTGCAAGGCTTCTGCATTATTTTTTTTTTCAAACGTGAGTCCATGAATTTTGTCACCAAGCAAATGAAGATTGAGGAAGGTACTTATATATATATATATATATATATATGGGCTACGGTGAGTTGCGAAGTAAAGCGACTATTTTACTTCACGCTCATATTTTGCGATTTTAAAGTTCAAAACGTCGATCCGAACCATTCATCTTATTTTCCATATTGAAATGTGCTTGGAGACCAAATTTTATATTTTTTGAAATTTTTTTACTATTTATTAAGCAATTTTGAAAGTCGCTGATCTGATGGTCCAGAAAATTTTACTGTTTTTCACTGTTCACAGCAAAACAACAATTTTAAAAAATGCTTAATAAATAGTACAAAAATAAAAAAAAATGTAAAATTTGGTCTCCAAGCACATTTCAATATGGATTAAACATCTAACGGTTCGGATCGGTCGTTTGGAATTTCAAAATAAAAATACAGCGTGAAGTAGAAATGTGCTTTACTTCGCAACTCACCGTAGCCCATATCATATATATATATATATATATATATATAGAGAGAGAGAGAGAGAGAGAGAGAGAGAGATAGGCTAATGTGCTTCCGGTAGCATATGGGCCGAAATGCTACAGGTCCAAATTTGAAATTTCAAAATCCAAAAAGTCGATCTGAACCGTTCATCTTGTTCTCCATATTAATATGTGCTTGGAGACCAAATTTTACATTTTTCTGAAATTTTTTACTATTTGTTAAGCCACTTTGAAAATCGCTGATCCAACGATTTTACTGTTTTGTTAAGCCACCGTTGGATCAGCGATTTTCAAAGTGGCTTAATAAATAGTAAAAAATTTCAGAAAAATATAAAATTTGGTCTCCAAGCACATATTAATATGGAGAACAAGATGAACGGTTCAGATCGACTTTTTGGATTTTGAAATTTCAAATTTGGACCGGTAGCACTTCGGCCCATATGTTACCGGAAGCACGTTAGCCTATCTCTATGATAAATTTTGCTGGAGGCCACTAAATTTTATTCATTGTCACAAATTAGTCACTCAAGTTTGACTTGTCATTTAATAGTCACTGAAATTTTCATCTATCACAATTAATTTACTCTATAATATTTTTCATCCAAAAAGTTAATAAAATACAACTTTTTCGTTAGTATTTTGAACGAAATGAGAATATTTCATTAGTATTTTGGACATAATGAGCATATTTCATTAATTTTTTGGATGGAAAAGTTATAGAATGACTTGATTGGAACAAATGACAAGTTAAGTAGCTAAGCAGGACAAATCAAACTTGAGTGACTAATTCGTGAAAAAGAGCAAAGTTTAGTGACATCCAGCGAAATTTTATCCAAAAATAATATATAAATTATGTAACAATTCACAAACATTTTTTTTTTTTTGGAGATAGAACAGATGACAAGTTATAGCCTACTAACTTTCATTTAAGTATGGATCATGCAAGGATTAGTGTAAGAATAGCGATTTTTGGGTTAGTGGTTGAGAATAGTGCTTACCCAAGAGATCCAAGAATAGCACTAACTTTGACAATTCCGGATTAGTAGAAATGTTGTTTGGATTGTATGTTTGGAATAGCAATGGAGAGAAATAATATAATAATGATTTATTTGTTTTTATCTTTTCAACTAACTTTATATTTATAATGACTTGTTAAATATATATGAAGCATCATATTTTTCAATAATACTTCAATCTAATCACAATTAAAATTTAATTAAATAATATCACACAAATTTAATTTCGAAATATTTTTTTTACTATTTAATAATAAATTTCAAAATAATAATTTTTTTACTATTTAATAATAAATTTCAAAATAATATTTTTTTTACTATTTAATAATAAATTTCAAAATAATAATTTTTTTACTATTGTTCTGTGGAGAATGAATAAAAAAAGGTGGAGAAGGTATTTTTTATTAATATCGCTATTCTTGGTTCCTCTCAAATTTGCTAATCCACCTTTTCAACGGAATAGCAGAATAGCAATATTTCCATGCTATTCTTAATTTCTATTTGGCGTTTGGATGGTAGGAAATCTGGAACAGCAGAGCTATTCCTGGGTTAGAGGTATTCTACCCCCATCCAAACGCACCTCTTAGAACCTTCTATTCATATTTTGAACCCAGAACCTCCCACACGGGAATATATGTTGACATTTGCCATTAAATTAAAAGTTGGTTCTTCACAAATACAAGTTATGTATAAGGATGTGTATTGGATCTCGTTTGAATCTATCAAACCTCCTTGAGAAAAATAACAAATTAAGATCAAAGGAAAGGCTAAAAATGTAAAAGAGAAGTATTAATCAAAATGATTAAGTGGACTGCCTGAAGAGAACCAATAACTTTAGTTCAACATTGCATTTTCTTTCATAGACGAGGATTACTTGATAACAACTTATTTTTTACAATGTTAATAGTATTTTTCTAAGCAATTTAAACAAAATAGAATTAGAAAAATAGACATGTGTTATATTAGACAAATGTACGACCTCTCAATTAATGGCACAACACGTCAACACGTCTAATATAATGGGATGTAACGCGTCGACATACTAGCACATGTCATGCCGATTTGTTTAAATTATATTATTTATATAGAGTATGGCTAATATAATATCATTGTCACTTCAGTCTATATAACATCAATTCTAAAATTTATCAAATCGAGTTCAAATGGTAAATCCAAATCGTTCAAACCGATCTACTTCATTAGTTGTGCATTTACATGTAAAAATTATAAGTTTTTGAGTTTATTTGGTATCAAGTCAAGCGGTCAAATGTATGAGTTTTTAAGTTAATTTTAATACATTCATTTTTCAATTTTTTTGCCGCTTGATTTGATACTAAACGCATCACTAATAAAGTAAATTAGTTTGAACGGTTTGGATTCACCATTTGAACTCGATTTGATAGATTTTTGGAGTTGGTGTTATATAAACTGAAATGACACCGATGTTATATTAGTCATACTCATTTATATATCTTTGTTTGTAAATCATCAAAATATATAAAAAAAATATTAAAATTTTCATAAAAAAATTTGAAAAAAAAATATAATAAAAATTGAAAATTATGGGGTATTAGCTTCAAATGATTCGGTTGACGTATTATAAAATTTACCTATTTTTTTTTTTCAAGAACATTTCATCAAGCGCAGAAAGCACAGTATGTAACTTCGACTTTCTTCCAATCAAGTGCAACACTTGTCGTTATCTGATTGGAAGAAATTACAAGCCATCGATTGTAATTCTACACTATATCTAGACCTGTCTAATACGATTTTTGGATGAAAGCTTCGTTAGTGAGAATAGTCCTTGACTCAATTTCAATTTCTGATTGGGTTAATAAAATAGTAACTTAATATGTAAATGATAAATAAAGATCTATAGCCACTAGTTGCTAATATAAACATATCTAAATGTAAAAAAGTAGTTTTAAATAAACACTAATTCGGATTAGTATTATTTTTTGTCTCATCCAAATGCATCCGAAAAAAGTTAAAATAAATCAGAAATAATATACGGAAATCGGAAAAAAGAATCTAACAAATGTTGTGTCATCAATTTACCATAATTTTACCAAAGTTATGATTCGAGTCTGGATCTCAGATACCTGAGGTGCAAATATATATAAACTGACGGCTCAGATTAATTCCAACCCCGATTTTTTTATTTTTACCCAAAAATATTATTATTTTAATTAAAATACCCAGCTTTTCGCCGGAATTTTAAAAATACCCAACCCGTGGAATTTTTCCACGGGTTGAAATTTGAAATTTGAATTCCCACCGTGGAAAAATTCCACGGGCCAGACCCATTTTTTTTTTTTTTTTTTTTTTAAAACAGAAATTTGTATTTATTTTTTATTTTTTGTATTGAAATATTAGAAATATTGGATATATTTCTTTGAAAATAGATGGAATACAATATAATTTGATTTATTAGAATGACTGCAACAAATAACCCGGATCAATATTTTTCAGATCGGATTTTTCGCGGCTGTAAGAAAAATTAATATATTTCTTTATGTGTTATTGGAAAAAAATAAAAATGCTTAGATTCCGAGTTATTGATCCCGGTTCAAAAATCACTTCTATGTAATCTAGAAAATATTATGATTTTTCTAGTACATTTAATTTATTAAAAGTTATATCTATTTTGAAAAAAAAAACAAAAACTTTAATTTATTTAATTATTATTATTCAAAAGTTATATCCACGGGCCAGACCCATTTTTTTTTTTTTTTTTTTAAAACAGAAATTTGTATTTATTTTTTATTTTTTGTATTGAAATATTAGAAATATTGGATATATTTCTTTGAAAATAGATGGAATACAATATAATTTGATTTATTAGAAAGACTGCAACAAATAACCCGGATCAATATTTTTCAGATCGGATTTTTCGCGGCTGTAAGAAAAATTAATATATTTCTTTATGTGTTATTGGAAAAAAATAAAAATGCTTAGATTCCGAGTTATTGATCTCGGTTCAAAAGTCACTTCTATGTAATCTAGAAAATATTATGATCTTTCTAGTACATTTAATTTATTAAAAGTTATATCTATTTTGAAAAAAAAACAAAAACTTTAATTTATTTAATCATTATTATTCAAAAATAATTTTCAAAATAGATAAAACTTTTAATAAATTAAATGTACTAGAAAGATCATAATATTTTCTAAATTACATAGAAGTGACTTTTGAACCGGAATCAATAACTCGGAATCTAAGCATTTTTATTTTTTTCCAATAACACATAAAGAAATATATTAATTTTTCTTACAGCCGCGAAAAATCTGATCTGAAAAATATTGATCCGGGTTATTTGTTGCAGTCTTTCTAATAAATCAAATTATATTGTATTCCATCTATTTTCAAAGAAATATATCCAATATTTCTAATATTTCAATACAAAAAATAAAAAATAAATACAAATTTCTGTTTTAAAAAAAAAAAAAAAAAAAAAAATTGGGTCTGGCCCGTGGAAAAAGGAATTTTTCCACGGTGAGAATTCAAATTTCAACCCGTGGAAAAATTCCACGGATTGGGTATTTTTAAAATTCCGGCGAAAAACTGGGTATTTTAATTAAAATAATAATATTTTTGGGTAAAAATAAAAAAATTGGATTCCAACCAGACTAAACTTAATCTGATGCGGTCTGTTTTGATATTCATTTGAGGTTAAAAGAATATTCCAGATTATATTATTGCACCTCAGATTACCCAAGTTATGATTCTAATACTTAGCGTAAGGACTAGTCTTTGTTTTAGCGGTGAAGACAATGTCTTTTGTGTGAGAGATCATAGTTTTAAAATTCATATAAAACAATAATTGTAGATAATCGGTTGCGTGGCTGACCTTCAAATTTGTTAAAACAAAAAAAAATTCAACCTAGACATAAATACAATTTGTACATTGTCCACTCATTAAGGCTATGTTTGGTTGTAGTTTGAAGTTATGATGAAATAAGTTGTTTATTTCAAGTTATAACGGTATAAGATATTTTTGTTTGGTTGTGGGTTAAACTTAAGTCATGAGTTAAACCTGAATAAGTAGGTTAATTTAAGAGGAGAGACATGACATAAGTTATGCAACCTAAATGATAAATTAATTTATAAATTATGATGACATAAGTGATCTTTTATGCTATACTATTTCATCACATTTTATTCATATTTATCAGTATAACTACAAAATAAGATACTTATTTTATGACTTATGCCACAAATAAAAATAGCCCAAAGGAACAAAATCAGCTAACAGCGTATCACTAAAAAACCATCAAAATTTATCCTCTCAAGTATCTGATGGTACAATTTTTTTAATATCCTAACTTTCGTCAAAATTTATCCTCGATAAATTTGAGTTCATCAAATTACCTTAAAATCCTACTGCTTTTCAATTAAAAATAAAATAAAATAAAGATTTCTTTCTCCAGTCTATTTCTTCCATTTATTCCTCAATCATTAACTATCTGGAAGACCACAACTTCCAATACAAAAACACAAAAAATAAAAAAATGCATATCAATCATTAATTACGTGGAGAACCGCTAATTAACTGGAAGGACCACTTATATTTGAAAATTTGTACAATTGACGCTCAATTATGTATACTTATTAGCACAGGTATTAACATCTAAATAATATATCAAGTATTAATATCTAAGATATTAAATATTTCTTTAATAAAATAGACATCAACTTTGTTTTCTCTCTCGTCACATACCCATCTTTTACACATTTTTAAATATGGATTTTTTTTTCTTCGTTCAATGTCGTTCATATTTTCGACGATCTGTGAAAATTTTGTTGGGTTTCGCGGGGTGCTGTAACCAAAAACCCGTTTAGGCTTAAGTTGCGGAATGACCGTAGAACAAAAATTTCTACGGCCAACTTAAGCTCAGGATTAAACGGGGTATGTCAGAAAACTTTCCAAGGCGGTCCACCTTCAGTATTCCTTTGACATCAAAACCCAATTTAATCCTTTTACAAATCTACTCCATGATTGATTTCTAAAACTTTAATCTACTTACCAATTAAATAGATTAATATAACATATTTATACCTTGTTTCCAAATCACAGTTGGAATGCAGACCGAGCGAGTAGAGCCTCACCAGGGAAGGAATCGACTCGGAGTATCACACGTGTGATACCTCTATCGATTATCCACCAGGACTAACCGGAGAGCGATTTATTTCTTCTGCCAGAAATACCGTAAATCGCGGAATTCTGCAAAAACACTATTCACGGGAAAAAGACAAAAACCAGTAAACACGAATTTTTGGTTGCTCAGTTTCATCAATATGCAAAACTGACATACTGCGAAATTCGGTAAAACACTATTCATCAATCCCGTAAATATACCTCACAACAACTCGCAAGATTATACGTCAACTACGTATAACTTTCTTTTCTCAACCGAAACACTATTTGGGAGAGAAACCGAGAAAGAGAGAAAATACCGATCCGTTTCGACACGAAACGGTATGAGTGAATTAGCAAATTTCTCTCTACCCCTCCACCCTTATTTATAGGGTTTAGGGTCGGTTGCCAAAAGACCAAAATGCCCTCCAAGTTCGGCCTATTTACAAGATATGCCATTGAATGGATAAGGATGACATGTCATGTGGATAAGATCGATGACGTGTCATCTGGATAGGATCGATGACGTGTCATCTGGATAGGATCGATGACGTGTCATCTGGATAGGATCGATGACGTGTCATCTGGATAGGATCGATGACGTGTCATCTGGATAGGATCGATGACGTGTCATCTGGATAGGATCGATGACATGTCATGCGGATAAGCACGAATCTGAAAAGACCCGAATGCCCTCGGCCCGAATACAAATAATATTCGTATAATTATTCTGAACAATTATATATATTTTTCTTGCGATTGTTGTTTCAGTAATTTATACAATGTGTCCTGCACATTTATAAATTAACCGGTTAACTTTTATACAACGTGTCACACACGTTTATAAATTAGCCAATGTTTTTGCTTGTTATTTTTACATAACATTTATAATTTAATTATAACACGTATAATTAATTATAACCATCTTACTATTGATCATAACCAATTTATAATCAATCACAATAAGATTATCCGATTAACTCCTATATGGTGTGACCCAATAGGATCTGTGTTATGTTGGTAAACAGAGTTAAAACTGTTTTAACTTCTATAATCATGAGCGGCATCTGGCAACACATCATGACCATCCAATTACACAGATGATGCTGTACAGTACAATATCACGATCCAGTAAACAATTTACTTGTGTCTGTTCTTCTGTCTCATAGCTATCAGATTAGTTTCAAGGTAGATGTGTGTCATCCTTGCTAACTGAATCTTTTCTTGATCTTGAGCAGATTATCAAATATAATTACTCTTGTAATTATACCGCTAGCAGATAATCTTACTCTATCAAGGGGCCCAGTGATGCTATAGCTCGTATAGAGATACGAGGGACAAATAGTATTCTTGGTAAACCATCACTACCTCAGCTAAGCCATGTATACCGAAGAGCTACCGTTATAACTGCATTTTACCGACAACGTTTGATAACAATCACACATATACATTTCTTAGTAGGAAAGATGAATACCTCATACTTTAGAACTTAACACTGAATGAAAACATTAATGACACGAACACAATTCTATTTAATGTTTCATTCGGGGTCTGTCAAATACCATGTTCCTAGAACATGTATCTATGTGATTAAAATGACATCTCGTGTCAGGTGGTTTGTAAAACTTAACCATATTTTAATCCACATACTAACCTTATCGCGGTAATTAGTGTTCCTGCTAATTACCTTGGTCAGTGACTTTTTAAGAGTATATATCATCTATATTATGGAGTTTCACAATTTCAGTCATGAACTCGAAATGATCCATAAATTCAATAATACTCAAGGCAACAAAATGATATTAATCATCCAATTTATGAACAAAACTTTATGATAAATTGTCGTATTATTGACTTCTAGATTATTACAAACTAACAAATTTTTGCAAATCTAAAATCACAAATGTCTTCTATGCACTTTTCTCTTTCAAGTGAGATCCATGATGAAATACTTTTGAGTTATCCATCGTGTAAGTATTCATATCACGTGGTGTAAGTATTTATACCTCATCGTGCAAGTATTCATAACTCGTCGTGAAAACCACCATTCACAGCGATCCCGATCCATACCGCATCACCTCTGACTCCTATCCATTGGCTCCTACTGATCCGCCGACAACAAGGCTTTTCAGGTTGTCACAGGCGATGTATGAATACTTGCACGACGAGATATGAATACTTGCACCATAAGGTATGAATTCTTACACGACGAGGTATGAATACTTGCACTACTTGGTATCTTAAGTATGAATATTTGTGCGATGGACAACTCGAAAGTATGTTACCATGGATCTTATTTGAAAGAAAAAATTGTGTAGAAAACGTTCGTGGTTTTAGATTCGCAAAATTTCTCACAGATTATCAGAAATATTGGCGATATTGAACAGAGAAAAAAAATCCACATCTAAAAACGTGTAAAAAATGGATGTGTCATGATATGTCCAGCTTTCTCAGAAAACTTGATATTTTAGATATGAAAACTTGATATATTATATATTAACACTTGTATGCATAGGTATTTATATTTGCACGCGCCAGTGATAAAATCTATCAAATATTAAGAGGTTCTCCCAAATAGTTAATGATCAGAGGATGAATGAAAGAATGAACTGGGAGATAGTAAGTCGCTCAAAAAAAAAAAAAACCCCTGAAATTCTACTAAGAAGAGGACATTTAAAATAACTGACTTCTCTTTGTTGTCGTAATATGCACAAATTTTATATCCTCTTTAAACTTCTTTTATGAGACTATCTTTGAGCATAATGTTAATCCTAACAGCCAATCTCAATAAACAGTGCTTTTTTTTAGCACTATTCTCGGATGTATTACTCTACACAAAAGATATTACTAAATAACCAACAACTTGTAGTATAAAGAGATTTTGTCTATTGTTTTAAAATATATATTATCTGTCAAAATTCATATGGTAAATCCTCTTGGACATAAGTAAATAACTTAAAATGTTAGGTCAATTTAATTTTAGAAAACAAGAACAATAAATGATGACCATCAGATCAAACTGATATCAATGGTCCCAAAAATGCGTACTTTATTATTCACATAAATTGACTCTGTCGAGAAAAATCGTCAAAATTCTATTGAAAGTTTGATAGAGATACACACTATCTGTCAGAAATTAGTTATTAAAAATATTGAATTAGTCAAAATGTTGGATTCAAAAATAAATAATAATATTAATATCCACATCGGGATCGATATATCATGTTTCCTGAACAGGCCTACTAGAAATTTTATTACGCCAAACGGGCCTTAGTATCTTAACAAACAACCACCCAGGAAAATACAGGCCTTCTAAAATTCATTAGCGGCTTGAAACCCACAGAAATTGAGTCCTACAGCTGCTGTTACATTCGTGTTGTTAATCTAACAGCATCGAACAATTATAAAATAATGATATTTGCATTACATACTGTTACCTGTCATAAGCTGAGCATAATTTATCACGAGGTCAGAAGGGGAAGGGATATAGTCTAGAGGTAAGGGATGAGTTGTATATGAGCAGACTGGCGATTGCCATCGTGCTTACAAGGTTTCAAATTACAACAGAAATTAATAAACTAAGATTAGTTTAGTGATTTGATGGCACGACTTGGTGGGACAATCGGAGACAGGTACTTTAGGTCAAAATCGGGTCTATTTATAATAATCGAATTTGTTCTCCAATCAAAATCAAATATTATCATAACGTATACTCTTGAATATTTACATCTTCTGGAATAGCTTCTGATATGGCAACCTTATAGCGGATCTATGGAAAAGGGTCCCACACATTAGAGAATTTTTATTCTACATAACGCCTCTTATAGTGAATTGAAACATAGTTTTACTTATTTTGGTGCCACAGGGAATCTAAAAGTCTTCTGACAGCCTCAGTCCTGGGGAAAAGAAACCGAACCTGACAAGTGGCCCCACACCGTGCCCTGTCCGTTTCTCCAATTCCTGTTTCTCTGAGTGTCTCGCCTTATTCTGGTCAAATCATTTCTCCTATGACTCTCGAATCTCGATTCTCGAAACAATCGAATTCACTCTCTTCCATTTATTCTGACCACTTGTTCCCGAATCTCGCTTATCATTTTCTGGAATAGTTATTCCTGTTTTGAGGTTTCAAAACCAACGCATTGGAATTTTGTGAACTAATCGATTCGAATCGCTTGCCTTTATTTCATTTTTGTACCGTTACCTCTCTATTCCGATCCTCTTTGCTTCCACAAAAGGATAGAAGTGCAGCCCTTTCCCCATTTCTCCCTTCAAAATTGAAAAACTTTGATTAGATTGGCATCTCTGTTAGTGTCTGGAACAAATATTTTGGTAGGGAGATGAATGGTATGGGAGAAGACACGGGATTTGAGGTGGTGATTGTTGTGCCCAGGAGGAGGAGGAAGGAAGAAGGAGATGAGATAGAGAAAAACGATTGCGTGGAGTTCTTGGTTCGTGAATTGAAGAAGGCGGGATTAATTGTGGAGAGATTTCGCGGGGTACCTGCTGAGTTTCTCAAGGTTTTCGTCTTTCGATTTTTCTTTTCCATTTCTCTGATAAATTGCCTTTTGTTTCCCTTCAATTGTTTTTTTCAGAGGAATAGACGCCGTTCATTTCTTCTTGAGACGAGCAATTTCATTTGCTGCTGTTTGCAACAGTCAATTCCACAATTTCCTCAATTTTAATGTCTAGATTTAGGCAGGGTCACATGTAGTTAGGCAAGAATCAGAACAATACTCTGACAAATTCGATCTTCTATTTTCCTCCTTCTGTGCATGTCCCCATGTGCTGAAGCCTAACCAACACTATTTTATTTCCTAAATAGGAATAATATTGTCCTATATCTCAGACAATTAAGTGCGACACCATGGTTGCATGCATATACCAGCTAATAAAAATAAATAAGTGCAATAGTACATTTGTTTTCTTCTTCAACCTGAAAATTTTAATTAGTCATGAATACTACCATTTTCAGGTTGCAGCCCCGATGATAATTTTGGGACATGCCGCGGCTGAGTTACAACTCAAGAAGCTGACCTATATCGGTAATTTCCATTCAAAAATAAAATCACTTATTTCAAATTTTATATTTCACTTTATGATTTTGAATTGTATATCCTATTCAGGCATGGAGCTGCAGTTTGAGTGGGACATGGTGGAAGCATTTGTGAAGCAGCCAGATGGGTCCCTCTTTAGCTGGTATGAGCGCTATTCCTGCTTTCGCCATTTGTTATACGGCATAGTAAGTCAAACCATGATTTTTTTTTTCCTAAAACATAGCTTTCATGCATTTTGTTTAGAACTGAGACTGTGGTTGTGCTTGCACATATGCAGGTCAACAAGACAGATTCCAATATAGCATTAAAATATGATGATAAAGAGGTCAACTATGAGAAGAACAAGTCTCTGTTGAAAATGTTGGAAATTGAGGGAGTTGTCAAACAAGTGTTCCCTTTGCATGGTGTGACTTTTTTTTCTTATTATTTTCCACATACCTAAACCTAGAGATATTCCCTTTTACCAGAGTTTAAGAATGATCTCTGTGTTCTAATGACTTCAAAAATAGTTAGAAGAGATAACCAGCAAGCTTCATGATACATACTTTAATCTGAGATAAAAATATGTATAACGTAATTTACAATCAAGTGTATAATAATATAGGTGTATAGAATATATTTACTTGAACCAACCAGAGAGAGCAGCTTCTGGCTGGGTCAGATCAGTTAAGAATTGAAATTCATACCACTATGCAGATGAGGCTAAGAGAAAGCAGCTATTGCGAAAGTGGGCTCTTAACTGGTTGGATTTCACATGGCAACCCATCGATGAAATATATTCCTACTTCGGTTCAAAGGTTGGATACATTAGAGTACTTTATTTGAAAGCTGACATAATTGAGCAGTAAATTGTTCTCTGTTTTAATATCTTTCTTTAATTGGATTATCAGATAGCTTCGTACTTTTCATTTCTGGGAATGTACACACGATGGCTGTTCTTCCCAGCTGCTTTCGGGCTTGCCACTCAGCTTGTTGATTTCGGGTAATATACTTGGCAAAAAAGGAGAAAAATAAATACAAAAAGGCAACTACGTAAATACTGAATGCTGGAAATTTATTCATTTTTTTCTTCTATCCCAGTCGAATGCAGTTCTTGGTGCTTCCTTCCTTCTTTGTCTTTGTCATTTCTTGGGCGGTATTCTTTTTCCAATTCTGGAAGCGGAAGAATTCAGCACTTCTGGCCAGGTAGTAATATATGGAGTCTTTGCCATTTATTCAGATCTTATTAAGAAAAGCATATAACTCATAATATATTTCCATGTTTTTCTCTAAACAAGAAAGTGCATCACCTTTTTCCTTGGTCTCCCTATTTTGGTACAACAATTAAGCCCATTCATCCCTACTTATAAGGAGGTAATATCTGACAATGAAGGATTATTTTTGGTATTGGTCGATGCAGACAACTTTTTTTTATGGTCTCGTTTCCAGAGGTGCACATGAAAAGCTGGATATGATTCTAATCTTATAAATTGGTTTTGTTTGAGCAGATGGGGGATTAACTATTCTCTAAATGACTGCAAAGAGATGGCGAGTGATGTGAATGAATTTGCGAATGAATTTAACTATGTTGACCCCGTAAAAAATAAATTTTACTCTAGTAGACCTATAGAGAAGATGAGCATACAAGCTGATGAGTGGTGTGGCATTCTTCGCAAAGTAAAAAATAACGCGATTGTTGTTTTTGGTATCATTTGCCTACAGTTGCCTTTTGAACTCGCCTATGCTCATTTGTACAATATTACTCAAATCGAAGTTCTGAGGTACTGACTTGTTGGGAATTCTTTCTAATTTATCTGTTTTTTGTGTTTGCAAAATCATAAATAACCATGAGCACTGACTTTCAAAGAAGAAATGGTTCTCTCATTTAAGTTGATCCCTTTTCATGTAATTTCATATTGGCTCTTTTATTTACCTCATTTTTTTGTCCTAATTACTTTGCTAGTTTGAAAAAAAATGGAATAAACAGTTTGTCAATAATAAGACAAATCTATCCAACATAGATTTAGAGAAATTTGTAATTTTTGTTATAAACTTGAAATATTCATTTTCCATGTGAAAACGGTTTTGTTTCTTCAAAACAAATTCCAAAATAATTGGCCAAGGTTGCATCCTTTTGGCTTCTCTTACTTTCTTTTTGTGTGTTATAGGTATCTCCTGACAGCAGCATATCTAATTGCAATTCAATACTACACAAGAATAGGAGGGAAAGTGGCTGTTTCTCTTATCAAATGCGAGAATAATCAAGGCGAAGATTCCAGTGCTGCTAGCTTGGTTTATAAGGTTTCTATACAAGTTTTTGTCACTAACATACTATCAAGTTTACATATATGTCCACAAAATGTCAGAGTATCCTATTTTCTCTGTAGAAGAGAAAAAAACATATATAGTTTGGTTTATATACCCTTTATATCCTGCAAAGTACAAAGTATTTTAAATGCCCTTCCTTCCTCAATTTATTTCAAAGCCCCAAATCTCCTTGCCTTTGTTATCTGCTCTATTGGATAACAAAACAACCTCAACACAAACAATCATGGAGGCTGGTTTGTGCATTATAGGAAAGAACGCATGTACGCGGCAATTAATATGCTTTATTGCTATAGTCTGTAGGGGAATGGTCCTTGTATTAGTTGAAATTTAGAGCAATTGCGGAGAGAGTCTTTCTGTACCACTGATGCATGTTATGTAGCTGTTCCCTGAATATTTGGCAAGCCTTTAATAATCTTTCATTCTTTCTCTTATTTTAAGCCTTTCACTGTCTTTTCTATTCTTTTCTTTTACCAGGTCTTTGGCCTTTACTTCATGCAATCGTACATAGGGCTGTTCTATCATGCAGTGGTTTACCGTAACTTGGCTACTCTTCGCAAGCTGTTGATTCAGCGGCTTATTGTTTCTCAGGTACTTCAACTTTTTTTTTTCCATTAAATTAATACAGACTGTCCAAAACCTAGATGAATTGTGAAACTCGGAATGTGCAAACTAAAAAGGAGGTGAACTAGATCCAGACATCACTGGCCCTTCAAAACTCTTTAAACCTCAGTCCATAATATCATTAATATAGATTCACAGTACTCATACAGCTCCAGGCATTGCTCTATAAAAGGCCTTAAAAAGAGTAATAATCACCGGTCACATTAAAAAACAGTAATCATAATGGAGCGTGACTTCACCTGAATTCATTGGCACTGTTGGAATGATTATCTCCATCTCTTGAGCAGACCTAATACCAGGCCTGTTCCCTCCAATTGTCAGTTGATGTCTTCTACGCATGGAGGGTTGAACTATGACAAAAGTAACCATTGCCTGCTTATCTTTTAATTGTGTTCAAATGAAGAAAAATAACCCCTTTTAATACATAATCTATTCCTTTGATTTATCTATTTAGTTTTAGTCCGTTCTCAATATCTCTACAAGATTTGCCAACATACCCCCTTGGAAACCATAACCTATTTTTATCTCTATAAATTTTCTACTTTAGGTGGTTTTACAAATAAACTTGTTTTTAAGGATTTATAGGTGGTTTGTCAAACCTAAATCTCGTCTAGCAATGATCCATCAATATTGACTATATTGTCATCTGCTATAAATTTGAGAATTTCTAGAGCAACAATAGTCTTTCATCAATTCAAATTACTCCAATTCTAATATCTCACCTAACAGAGGAAAACTGTTGATTGAAAACCTTAATTAGTACTGTGTAACCTACATGATGAATTGTTTGTTGAACTACTGAGTAGTTAGGGTTAGATGCGAGAGAGAATGGAAAGATGAAAATGAGGCAAGACTCAAATAAAGGATTTTTGTCAAGGTTTAGTCAGTTCACCTTTACCAACTACTTTTTTGCTGCCAACATCCATTAGATTTCTTCCTGCAACACAACCGATAAAAAATAAATTCCTTAAAATGGAGATATATATTTTTTATTGGTTGTGTTCCCTATTACCATGTATGAATGATAAAAGTCCTTCCACCAACCTGAAGCCTAAGGATCATTAAACCGGCACCATTAAAATTGATAAAGCTTGTATTTACGGGCCTTAGATTAAGCTGAGCACCCATTTCTTTTCTTTTACAAACCTACTTCCCATATGTCAACTCTATGTCAATCTTTTGTTTACAGCGCATGGAACAGGCCTTCCTGAGAATTTTTCTTCTTATAATTGTAATCTTTACTGAGTAATTTTGGAACATTTAGGTGCTGGAAAATCTGATAGAGAACTCCATTCCGTATGTTACATACAACTACAAGAAATACATGGCTCTTCAGTAAGTTCTCCATTTATACAGTGTTTAACTGTTTATCTCTTACTGTGGCCGCGCGCCCCCCCCCCCCCCCCCCCCGGGCACGCCAACAACAACAACAGAAGACCTTAATACCAAATATAGCCCTGCAAAGTGAGGAACATGCATGACAAAAAAATGTCCAAGAACATTTAAGAAGATTTTATTTTGATTTTCTGCTATGCCCCTTACAGCTCCAATGTTTTACTTAGGGTATAGCAGAATATCAAAATACCCCTGCCTGCCCCCCCTCCTCTCCGTGTATAATCTTCTTGAGTGTTTGCAGGAATACATGTGGAAATATTGTTTATTTAAATGTTTTTTAAACTTATCTTTGCCAATGAACTTACAGTAAGAAAAAGTACGATGTGGGATCTCCAATGGCAAAAAATGTCCGCCTCTCAACGAGAGTGGAGAAAGAGTACTTGAAACCTTCTTACAGTGCAAGCATAGGAGCTAACCTTGAAGATGGTTTATTTGACGGTAACACCCAACATAATTGCATTGGTCTCCTATACCAGTTAGTGTGTCTTTGTGCAAAAATTATAACAGTATCATCTTTCTGACGTACTGTTTCGGATAGATTACCTGGAGCTGGCTCTTCAATTCGGCATGATAATGATGTTTGCATGTGCGTTTCCTCCTATATTTTGCTTTGCCACACTGGTAATTTATTTACTCGATGAATTGTTAACTTTTGCTTTTTAAAACTGAAAGATTTTAGTTGCTTTTAAGGATCACACCTCATTTTTTTTTATTTAATTTCAGAATAACTTAACTGAGATAAGAGCAGATGCTCTTAAGTTGCTTGCAATGCTGAGGCGGCCAGTACCTCGTGCCTCTGCTACTATTGGCGCTTGGTTGAATATATTTCAGGTTTGGTTTACCTATTCATAATTGAAGAGTACTTATATTCTTACAAAATCAGGATATAAAACCTAAAAAGTCAAGATATATGCACAAAATGTCCTAAATCCAGTGCTTATTTGGATATTGCGTTCTTGATTTTAGTTTCTGATAGTGATGGCAATTTGCACGAACTCTCTACTATTAATATGCCTTTATGATCAAGAGGGTAAATGGAGAATTGAACCTGGCCTTGCCGCTATTCTGTTAATTGAACATATTCTTCTGTTTGTCAAATTTGGCTTCTCTAAATTTGTTCCCGAGGTTAGTAGTTTTATTCTTATTTCAACTTCTTTTTTCTTTTTTTGCAAAGAAAGCATTTTATTTCTTGTGGAGAAAAAAGCGCCATAATATTGTAGTATTTGTGGCCCTTTGAAATGCAAAATAAACATGCTGATGGGATAGCTATTTTTGTCGCTTTCTTGTTTGGTCGGGTTCAAAGAAATTAGACAATAATAGGAAAAAGTAGGAAGAGATGGATTCAATTTAGGGCATATATTGATTATTATTATTTGCCAGAATATGAGGTGTCTCTCAATTAGGGGTGTCAATGGGTACGGTACGGGTCGGATGGAGGCATTTTCATAACCATGCCCATTAAAATTGACTTTACCCATACCCATTAAAATTTGACTTTACCCTACCCTACCCTTACCCATTAATATTATAGGGTAACGAAACGGTAGCGGATAATAACGGATATTACTAATATAATAATTAGTTTTATTATATTTTACAAATTAAACATCAAAAACTCATTAATTTCACATATATGTAATTGCATTTTTAATAAAAAAAATAAAAATAAATATGCAATAAATTCCAACTAAATTGTTTTTTATAAAATTGAATTGAATATATATATTTAGATGGGTTGAAAATTGAATTGAATATATATATTTAGATTTTATAATTACCCTATAGGGTAATGAGTACGAAATATTTATTACCCATAGCCTCACCCATTTGGTTAACGAAAAAAATTTCTTACTTATACCCATGCCCGATAAGCTGACGAAAAAAAAATCTTACCCATACCCGCCTTATCGAATATGAAACGGGTCGGGTAAACGGCTAAAAAGGTGCCATTGACACCCCTACTCTCAATGCTTAACTTTAGATTCCTTGATTAGTGTGAGAAGTGGTCCTTGTTGTATTTACTAAATCCTAACATTTACCTTGCTTATGATTATGCTAGTTATATCTTTATGGCAAATACCATATATGAGGCATGCATTTCCAAAAATTGACAGAGTAGTGGTTTTGCAGAAATCTGTATTATCCACCTTATCTACTTGTGCAATTCTCTTAAAGTAAATGCATCTTATTTCCTGTTTCTTTTTTTTTCTAATGATGATTTTTGTAGGAACCGGCATGGGTAAGAGTGAATCGGCTAAGAAATAGAGCTCAGGCACGTGATCTCTATTCTAAGCAACTGCTGAGGAGTATTACCAAAAAATTAGAACACAAGGGGGACTAGTTAGGAACTAACTATACTTTCTAACTTCTCCAACTAAAGTTTTGGCATTTTTGGTAGCTTAGTCATTTTTGGTCGTATAAATATATGGGTGCATACTAAGGAAATATTTTCCTGTGATGCTAGGGCTTTGTGCATTTGCTAATGCAAGAATATGTTCTATTGTGCAAATGCGCCAATTGTATAAAAAAAAAATACCACCGTATCTGTTGTAAAGGCTGTTATCTTTTGTATTCTTTCAATCTGCAGAACATGTTTTTATGGTGCAAATGCACGAATTGTATAAAAAAAAATTAACACCTTATCTTATCTGTCGTGAATGCATTTTTCTTTTGTTATCTTCAACCTGCAGCCTTCACATCCCAAATCAACCATGTTGAAATAAGCAAAAAAAAAAACAAAAAAAAGGGAAAAGAAAGATCATGCTATTTCTTTAAAAGAAAAAGCCTTTTCAATTTATTTTTACTATATATCCTATCTTTTGTTTATTTACATTGGTGAAGAATCATGGGCTTGGAAATGTTAAAAGGCAAATGCCAAGTAGTGATGAAGGTAACATAAGTTCATCAGGTGTGACATTTGAATTGTCAGCTCTATCAATCTCTATACTTCAAACAATTTACTAAAATTTTCTCAAGTCTTCCACAAGTATTGCATTTTGGATGGGGAGTGCTCATGTTGCGGTCAGATCTTTCTGTAATCTGTAGTGTTCTTCTGCATGCCAGAAACCATATTATTTCTGTAATCTGTAGTGTTCTTCTGCATGCCAGAAACCATATTATTTCTGTAATCTGTAGTGTTCTTCTGCATGCCAGAAACCATATTATTTCAGTTGTAGCTGTTAATTTTCTATGTTCTTTTGGTTTGTTGTTTCAAAACAAAGAACAGAGATGGGGGAAAAAAATAATCAAACCTTAAATATGCTATCCCTTGTTTGAAATCAATTTAACTACATGACTCGGCCACTCAGGCCTTATCAAGAGAACCGAAGCTTAGTTGGCGAGCATACGCGACAACGGCCTTGGCCCATCTCTTGATTTCCTCCTTTATCTTCTCTGGTGATAGCTCTTTCAATGGACCAGGTTCCAGGTTGAACTCCATTCCAGGAAATATGCTGGTTCCACTTGAACTCCCTCCTTCCTTTTCCATTTCCTGTCTGAATTGGATGTCTCTTCTGATGATATATACAACAGGGGGGTTTTGTTGCTGAGGAATGAAGCATTTGATTGATTGGAAGAGATAAAGAAGTGCAAATAGGGTATACAACAGAGAGGTGGTTCTCCACACGTATTACATAGGGATGTTTCCAAGAGAAATCCTTCAAACCTTGCTTCCAAGTCGGTAATAATCATGTGCATGCACCTGCTACCTGTTTACGCTCCGTTGATTTGTCAATCAATAGTGGTCAATAAAAACATCTAAAAGAAATCCAGATTTTTCTATGTTTAGAACTGGCAACTGTGTTTGGTATAAAGAAGTTCTCGGAAATTCATCTTTGGGAAATTTCCAAATAGCTGAATAACGAATGCGACAGTAGTCAACAGGGGAAAAAAAATCTAACATTTTATTGGAGTACTAACAATCTAAATAAAGAATATATGAAGAAAGCTAACAGAAAAAGTTCTACACATACAAAAACCGGAAAACTGCGTAAAATTTAAAATTTTATTTTGGGTAATTGTCATACATAACATATTCGCAAGTACATTTGGCAATATATATTATCATAAAGAATTAACAGACAAAATAAGATTCAAAAGGGGAAAACAGAGGACGAACGTTTTCTAGGGGATTGGGTGTAAATGGTGCCATACGGGTAGGGTGAAAACATGTTCACAGTCATATCAAATTGAACTTATTTATACTTTATTTTTATTCATTAAGAATTGATCTTACTTTAATTTATTTTTATCCATTAATTAACGGATAATGTAATAAAAGCAAAGCTGGGATGGGATGTGCTCACTAAGAGGGTTTAGTGAGCACAACTCAAAAAGTATATCGGATCGGCTTCAAACGATGAATCCAAACCATTAAAATCTATGTACTTCATGAACGATGCATATACATGTAAAATTTTGAAATTCATTTGCTGCAAGGTCTGAATATATAAAACAACTTATAAAATAACTTATAAAATATTCATTTCTTTGACCGCTTGACCTTGTAGCAAATAAATTCGAAACTTGCAAAATTTTACATGTACACGCATCACTCATGAAATTCATGAATTTCAACGGTTTGAATTTGTCGTTTGAAATTGATCCGATATACTTTTGGAGTTTTGCTCACCAAACCCTCTTGGTAAGCACATCACACCCTAGCTTTGCTCACGTAACAATATCAAGTGAATAACGAATATCATTAATATAATAGTTAATTTATTATTTTTTAAAATATAACATCAAAACTCATTCATTTCACACATATACAATCACATATTCACATTACTAGTAAAACAACAATAAACAAATAAATGCACAATCAATTTCAACTAAATTGTATTTTTATAAATAAGAGAATTTAAAAAGACGAATATTTTTTCGGAGAAATTCAATTATTGAACTAAATAACATAACATTCAAATAAAAATAATATGTTTAACATTTTTTATAACAAAAAACATACACAGAATAACAAAAATACATCACTAATTATTGCTCAAATATTATTATAAATATCACGCAAATATATTTTATCATCACTAACTATTGCTCAAATATTATCATATAATTTTATTTTATATAATTATTATAAAATAACATATACAATATAGCTTTTATCCATATTCTTACTCATTTAGCTAACAAAAAATATCTTTACTCATATCCGTCTCATCGAATACATCGAATACAGTACAAGTAAGATGAGCAGTTAAAAAATATCACTGACACCTCTAGGATTGACAAAGAATGAATTAGATAATTTCTCAATAAATAAATATCTAGCAACTTATTTGGGTACATAGTATTAATAAACTTCTTTTTAAGGAAGATGAACTATGCTACATTGCTTTTGAATTGGAAACGTCGTGAGAGCATCTACATCTTTAAAACTCTTAGAGTTTCTAATCTAACGGAGCAGTTTTTAACTCAATTTTAGAGATGTGAGAAAATTTCTTAATTAGAAACTATATATGAAAGTTTCTTATTAATAAACTGTTTTTAAACTCTATAATGGCCAAATAATTGGCTCAAATTACTTCTCATTTTAAATTATTGCTGACGTGGCTTAACAAAAACTCTAAACTTAATTTCAGAGATGTGAGTTACAAACTTTAGAGATCATAATTTCTAAATTGTGGTTAATAGTTATTTAAAAACTCATTTGAGTTGCCGGGATGTAGATGCTCCTATAAATAGGAGTGCATACTAAGGCCCTGTTCGACAGCTCTATTGGGAATAGAAATAAAAAATTTTGAACTGTAAATTACTGTCCACGTCGAAATTTTTTTTTCAATCTGACTGAATTTTGTTTTCCTACATAAACAGTAACTCTCTTTTTACTGCCAAAGAGGGCCTAAATGAAGAAGTTATCAAAACGGACTAGGAGTCCAGATAACACGGATGCACGCAAAACGAGTACCGCAGACAATCTTAACACCTAATAAGTAAACGTGAAAAAGATCTGGTGCTGTTGCTGTCCCAAAAACGTTGATATTTTTAAGCAATCCGTATAACACTGGACGGTAGGGATTTTGGATTATCGAAATCAACGGTAGATTCTTCATATCCTCAAAACCGTCTTACTTTAACCCTTTAAATGACGACCTAGGGCTTTTTCTCTTTACTTCACGTCCCAGCCGCAATTATCTCATCTTCCTTCCCGAGCATTTTTCTGCGCCGAAGCACATCTCAAAGCCCTAGTTCTACATCTCTTTTGTGTTCTGAAAGTGAGTTCGTTAAACCTCTGAATTCTCTTCTCTGACGAGAAGACGATTTCGTGAAGGTCGGTTTTTGATTTTGTTTATGGATCTGGATTTAGGATGGGAGAAGTAAAAGACAACGATGCATACGAAGAGGAGCTTATCGACTACGAAGAGGAGGAGGTCAAGGCAGCCGACGAAGTTGCGGTCAAAGCCACCGGTGACGGCCCCAAGAAGTAAGAAATTACCTTTACTGGCGCAAATTAGGGTTTTATTTTAGTTTGTATAAATCGACGCTCTGTAGATGTTAAGCGTTAAAACGTGTCTATTTATGCATAGTTTTGTGCTGTACTAGTTTATTTACTTGTAATTAAAATGGATCTAGGGTTTTCGTCAATTAAAATGGATCTAGGGTTTTCGTCAATACATGACGACAGATCTCATGATAAGTATTTAATATTGTCTGTGGTTTCGGAAGTTATATGGTTTTTATCATGTAATTTGTTGTTAATAGTTTTAGCTATTTCAAGTTTAAAACTAATCATGTGTCAATAAGAAGCCACACTTATCTGTAATTCCAGATCTTTTTAATAGGTCTGTTTTGTACTTGAGCTGATTGCAATGGTACTCTATTTGGAAAACAATAATAATCTGAAATTAAAAGGTCACAAGTAGTTTGGCAAAATTGAAAAACTTAATATCCTGCCTATAAATTTGAAGGCACATATATTTCAAATTCTCTTGGCTTTTGTTTTCTCTTGCCTAAGGTGTCGCCAGACTTTGGTTATTGGCAGATAATATAATATAAGGAGTTGTGATTTAATTCTACAGTCTAAAAATCAGGGCCACTGAAATATTTAGTGGGATTTTTGGATTTATAATTTGTCCAATTCTATTGGCAGTTTGTAAATTTAAAGAAAGTTCTCCAGTGATGTTAATCAACTGTTTGATATAGTTTCTCTGATATGTCATATGTAGTAGCAAAATTGACTGAAATTTATAATATTTTTTTGCTCATCCGATAATGGATTTGTAATCTATAGCTGCAATTTGTGTAACTTCAAAGCATTTGTTAACTTTTGAAACTTTGCAAGTATAATTTTGTGGGAATTACTAGCATATATATATTACTGTATGATGACATGATTAACAAAAAACAAAATTGGTTATTGCAGGGGATATGTTGGAATACACAGCTCGGGATTCAGAGACTTCCTGTTGAAACCAGAACTACTTCGTGCCATTGTTGATTCTGGGTTTGAGCACCCTTCTGAAGGCAACTCTCTCTCTCTCTCTCTCTCTCTTTCCTTTCTCTTCTTCTTCTTCTTCTGTATATTTTTATTCTTCAGATTTAATTTAGATCTTCACATTAAATAATGTGATTGTTATGTTAACATTGTGCAGGTAATCATAACTTGAACAAGTCCTGATTTTGGAGGAGTACGGTAAAATAATTTCCAATTAAAATAACGTCCCGGATGGTTAAACATATTAAACTCACATGAGGGTGTTGCACTGCTCCACCTTTTCTTTGGTTCTTCCTCTCTACCACCAGTACAACATGAGTGCATACCTCAAGCTATCCTGGGGATGGACGTAATCTGCCAAGCCAAGTCTGGTATGGGAAAGACTGCTGTCTTTGTCCTCGCGACCCTTCAACAAATCGAGCCTGTTGCTGGCCAAGTCGCTGCCCTTGTTCTCTGCCACACCCGCGAGTTGGCTTATCAGGTCTGTTTCCCCCTTTTTTCTACTTGTCTTTTCGTTAGCAGTACGGTGTGTCAAAAGGTTGTGATTTGAGTGCAGATGCTAATAGTTCTCGTTTGTATGATGTAGATCTGCCACGAGTTTGAGAGATTCACGACATACTTGCCTGACATCAAGGTGGCGGTGTTCTATGGTGGAGTGCACATATCCAAGCATAAGGATATACTGAAGAATGAGTGCCCTCATATTGTGGTTGGCACTCCTGGAAGAATCCTTGCTCTCTCCCGTGAAAAGGATCTCTCCCTAAAGAACGTGCGCCATTTCATTCTTGATGAGTGTGATAAGATGCTCGAGTCTCTTGGTACCTTTTGTTGTTTTTCACTCAAGCAACCTGGCTTCTAATTTAATTTGCTGTATTCAAAGTTGAATTTCATGAAATCTCCCGTAAAGTTTATAAACATTCTCTTTACTCGATAAGATCTGAGGGGAGATTGATCATGGAATCCATTTTGAAGGCTCTACATTATTTTGTAGTACTTCTTAATACTCTTTTTAAGTGTTCTTTAACCTTTGTTTGCGTGCTTGTATGGTAATGGTGTAGACATGAGGAGGGATGTACAGGAGATATTCAAGATGACTCCTCATGATAAGCAAGTCATGATGTTTTCAGCCACACTCAGCAAGGAGATCCGCCCTGTTTGCAAACGTTTTATGCAAGATGTAATGTACCCTCAACCCTTGCCATTCCTCACACTAAACCTGATTCATCTCTAGATTCACTTCGCCCCTTCTTCGTTAAATCCATACCTTAAGAAGTAGATATAACAAATGCCTTGGGTTCCCCATTATCCTTCCTTTTTTTACTATTTTCTGGGACGAGATGGAGCTCATCAATCTTTCCAGCAAATTCCTTGGATGGAGTATGCCGTGAGTTGTTGATTAAAATGGCTGTGTATGTGGGGGTTTTGATGTATATCTGGATGGTGTTTAGAGTGTTGGCTACTTGTTGCATTGTCTTTTTAGGACGAAGTTGAGGGCCAATTATTTTATTTTTTTGTTTTGGGTCCCATTTCTGCATCTTCTTGAAAGAACATAGGATACATGAAGGGATCTTTGTTCAAATGATGCATTTGGAGCACTTGAGTCTGATAAACTCTGCAACCATTCGGCGAAGTGGATGAGATGTATATTGTTCTTGGCTTGAAGGCAACTAGTCCACCTAACAACTCTTTTGTCTCACGTTTGTTCCCTTTCAGCCGATGGAAATCTATGTTGATGATGAAGCCAAGCTTACCTTGCATGGTCTTGTTCAGGTGAACCTCTTGCTACTTCTTTGGAATCTAACTTGTTCATGTTGTGTTGGCTCTGTTTTGTTTTGACTTGTTAAAATTCGCTTGCAGCACTACATAAAACTTTCAGAACAGGAGAAGAACAGGAAGTTGAATGATCTCTTGGATGCATTGGACTTCAACCAGGTGGTGATATTTGTAAAGAGCGTCACTCGGGCTGCTGAGCTCAACAAGCTGCTTTGCGAGTGCAACTTCCCCTCCATTTGCATTCACTCCGGAATGGCACAGGAGGAAAGGTTGGAATCTCTTCTTTGCAGTTTTCTTCTCTGAAGTTTACTTCTTGTTTATTGTCAGAATATAACACTTTGACTGATCTTTCGCAGATTGATGAAGTACAAGAGCTTCAAGGAAGGGCACAAGAGGATACTGGTTGCAACCGACTTGGTGGGCAGGGGCATTGACATCGAGCGTGTCAACATTGTAATTAATTATGACATGCCTGACTCTGCTGACACCTATCTCCACAGGGTATTTTTTTTTTTAAACATCAAACCTCCAGTTTATTTTGTTTTCTGAAATTGATGATCACAATATTAATTTTTGTTGTGCTGGGGAGTGCAGGTTGGCAGGGCTGGCCGTTTTGGAACCAAGGGTCTTGCAATTACATTTGTAGCTTCTGCTTCGGATTCTGATATTCTTAACCAGGTTTGTCTAGTTCCAATTATTATTGTCAATTACAAGGCTTCTGAATTTTGTCATAGCTGTATCTGAGGATTCTTTTTATTTTAAAGGTTCAAGAGAGGTTTGAGGTTGATATTAAAGAACTGCCAGAACAAATCGACACCTCTACATACAGTAAGTGATTTCTGTGAAGGATGCATTTGTTTTTTTCATTTTTGTTTTGTTAATGAACTAATATATGTGCTGTTGTGCTGTTCTTGTTCGACTTGTAATATGATATAACCAATTTATTTTGATTTACTTTGCAGTGCCATCTTAAAGATACAAGGCAAGGAGGCTTTTGATCCATAGGGATAGTTGCTCTATATTTTAATACTGTGTCGAGGAACAGTGTACTCTAGTTTTTGTCCCCGACGTGGGTGTGCTCTGTGTTTAATGCATAAAGTTCTACATGTGATCTGGCTTGAAATATTTTTAGTGATCTACACTGTTAGGTTTGAATGTGTACTTTTTGTTATGTTGGTAGTGTAACTTATCTCCTTTTGGGGTTTTTATTATTCGTAGTAATAGCTTGTCCACTGTTTATTTTGCATGGATTTGGGCGTTTATTGTTTGTATAGTTATTGGTCTGCCCGCTTAAGACGATGCATATCTGGATCTCAATAGTAGTACCTAATCTACGATGGTTCATATTTTTCCACTGAGAAAGTCTGCTGGTAATCTCTGTTACCAATTAAAAACAGTTGCATGTCCACGAGGACCACAATTGTTCAGGTCTTTTAGGATTTTGATCAAGCATCCTAATTTCTGATATTCATTAATATCTGAATTTGCATATAAATCGTATGAAAAGCAAGGAAAAGGGAGAACCAATAAATGTAGCAAGACACTTTACTGGCCGGTAAGATCTACCTATCTATTGCTGAAACAAAATAGATAGTGGATACTTGTTCGGTTACT
The DNA here is from genome assembly GCF_964058835.1 of Carex rostrata. Lineage (NCBI taxonomy): Eukaryota > Viridiplantae > Streptophyta > Magnoliopsida > Poales > Cyperaceae > Carex > Carex rostrata. Next base: position 4,319,433 of record NC_135948.1, on the reverse strand, counting down.
ATGATAGATAACTATTTTGGCAATTTAGTCGATCTGTGTGACATTGATCTTTTCGGGGGATCCTTATTTGCATTCGGGATAGCGTCTGGCCTCGCTGCTGATATGCCACCAGCTTCATTTTCCAGTGGATTTCTTGCTTTCAAAGAGATGCTTTTTGTTTTTTTTTATCTTCTTATGGTTAAGCATCTGCAATCCAAACATGTTTATCTTGTTCCTGCCTGAAGATCAACCCATGCGGAAGGTAAACTCCAGAGGGATATCTCAAAAAGAATGATCACCAACACCGTTAGGCGTATCTCCTCCTGAATGAGTAGACAGAAGAAAAATGGTGCTTGTAGCGTTGTGGTCGAGTGGTAGCGGAGGGGTAAAAAGTTCAGCCTCTGAACTTCAGAGACGAGAAGTCTCTCTTTTCAGCAAATGGAGGAAGTATGAGGGGCTAATTTTATACAACGAAGCGCAGATCACATCAGATCAGTACGGGGGCTTCGAATAAAATTTGTTATCACACATCAGCAAACATGTGCACGTCCTTTTATAATTTGTCGGGGGGCTAAGCCGTTCAGGTAATGATATTATACATTTTCTTACAACTGCTGACAAGTGATGTTTTAGTTAGTTCATAAACCATAACTCAAAGATGAGTAGAACGATTTTCACTAGATCAGTGGCCTGTTGGAGATGGAAGTCTTGACAAACGAACAAGGTTTAGTTTAGGTAGGTTTTTGAGGGCGGAGCTTATACACAACTATCAAACTTTTTTCCTTGTCATCTATTCCCTTGGTCATTGTTCATCATATTTGAGAGGATAACCCAAAACTTAAATAATGATCCATATCAATATGATTTGTGAATTTCTTATACATCACATAACAAATGTTATAAAGAGCATTTCTCATCAGGCAGCAATCTCAGAATTACGTCTACTACTATCAAACTTTTTCCTTGTCATCTATAAACCTAGTCATTAATTGTTCATCATATTTGAAAGGATATCCCAAGACTAATTAAGACTAATTAATGATCCATATCAATATGATTTGTGAATTTCTTATACATCACATAAAAAAATTACAAAGAACATGGATTTCTCATCAGGCAGCAATCTCAGAATTACGCGCAAAAAATGCAATTGCCTTCAGGAGAATAACAACTCCAAAAAGGTAGAAATTTTCTATTAATCTGCAAGCTCTGCCTCCAGAAAACAGATGTATAAGAACAACATAAAATAATCTACTATTTGTCAAGTACACCATATGATTTATTTTTTGTAACAACTAACAATTCCACTCCGATTTTAAGGCCTATCTGTTCTGAGGGAGCGAAAATGGGCAGCTAAGGATTCATAATCTGGTGGTCGTCTGGAACGAACACTTGTAGAGAATGCTGGCACACTACTCTTTGTTTGGTCTTCCAATTCTGATTTCTCAGCAACCACAGTTTCATTTGTAGTTTCTTCATCTGATGCTTCGGGATGTTGATTCTCTCCAAAAGGAATATCATCTTCCTTTCTAATCTTTGAGGACATAGTATCTCGTGTTCTTCTTGAGTGCTTGATGATATTTTTATTTGCACGTCTTCCAATGTCTTGTTCCGGTTGGTTCTCTGGCTCCTCCACCTCATCTTCTGAATCAAAATAGCTAGTGTCAAACCTAGAGGCCAAGTCCTTGCTCCCTGTTTGGGGTTTCTCTGTTTTCATTGACACCACATCATGATCATCTAGGGTTTCAACTGATGGGGTGGCATCAATAATTGGTTTATTTACATATAGAGGCTGGCGGTAACCTTTGTTTTTCAACCCACCTGTTAATTTTCCAAAGGGGAGGCCAAGCGCAGGTTCATCATCATCATCATATGAAACTCTCGTGCTTTTCATGTCAGAAGCAAATACATCTTCATTTTCCTTTCTCCTCTCACTATAGTTATATTTAGGTTGTTCTTTCTTTATTTTAACATCATCCTCATCATCACCATCAGAATCAAAAGTAGGTGCAGAACTACTCATAAACCGTGGCGGAGAGGAGTCCTTTCTGCTATCCTCAAAAAACACATTTTCACTTCTATCCTGTTTTTTACTATCAGTTTCTTTGTTCCAATAAAAATTATTAGAGATATACTCTTCCTTCTTCGGTTGTGAAAAGTTATCTAACAAGTTTATTGAATGGTCTTCAATGTCAGAATCACCTTGATCAAAGACGGCATAGGAAGACGGTTCATACTCATTTTCTCTCTCTTCTTCCTCATCACTTTGAGGATCTTGCCTGACTTGATCACTGGGCATGTTTAGATTCTCTGTCTCAGATTGTCTTTGAGCGTCTTTTACTGGACCTACATCAGCTTCAACTTGTGCATTTCTACGGGCTTTGTTTTCATGTCTTGCCAGATCAGCAGCAGCTCTGGCTGCCATCTGAGCCCTTTCTGCTGACTCTGCTGCTGCATGGGCAGCTTCCTTAGCGTCCTTGTACTTTTGCTTGGTTTTCTCTTGTCTTGATGTGCCATCTGCTCATTAAAAATATAAGCAAAATTAATTTTGAAGTCTTAAAATTGTTGATATCCACCAAGTCAAAGTCTTTTAACTAAACCTTGACATATGTCTCAAAAAGGTCAACTTTTGTGACAACAGGTAATTTTTGAATAACTAGAGCAAGGGCTTTCAATATTCAACGATTCTTTATAAGAAATTTGAAATTTCAATATATAAGAAATAAGAAAAAGGTCCTAAATAGTAAATACTCTCTTTGAACTTGTCTGGTCTCGCCTCTATAATCCTTGGCAGAAATTGGACTTTGATTGATTACCATATCACCACAAATAAAAAAGTGGAAAATAAGAAACAATTAACATTTTATTCTCCAAAAAGAAAAATCAACATTATTTAAAGAAACCCTTCAAAGTTCACACTTTCCTGATGCAGCCAAATTACTCATAAACTGTGTATCTCACTCCTTAGTTCTTATGCAACAATTCATGACTCTTAAAAGTTTCAATGATTACCAGGAGAAGAAGTAAACTCTGTTTGGGTGCTTGAAGGTGCTGATTCTTCAAATCTCATAAAGGGGGGAGGAGGTGGTGGATATATAATAGTGCCAGTACTAGAAATGATGCCTCCATGGGGATGTACTTGATCATCAGGAGATTTCGCAACACCACTCTCAGTAGCATCTCCATTTTTCGGCTGAGCAAATGGAGTCTGACCAGTACTGGCACTAGAGTGGCCCGCCATCACTTCACTTGCACTGAGAAATTGCGTTGGTTTTGGATGGGAGGAAGTCTGAACAGTACTGGCACTTGAGTTGTTAGCGAAATGATCCATTGCCACATGGCTCACACTAAGAAACTGTGTTGGTTTTGGCTGAGAGGAGGTGTTTACACTGCTGCCAGCTGAATGGTCCATTGTCACTTGGCTTGCACTGGGAAATTGCATAGACCCGGTCTATTCAATCACCACAAACAAAAAAGGTTTTACTTTGTTGATGACAATAATGTATGAGTGAGGCTATGGTAATATGCATATTACAGATTGACCCATGCTATGGATCCATATCTCTATTTTCAAAGTTCAAACAGTGGATCCAAAGAGTGGATCCAAACATGATCTTCATACGAAAATGTAATTGTGGACCAAATTTTACATTTTTTAAATTTTTTACTATTTTTTAGATAGGTAAAGAAATCATTGCATTTGAATGGTCCACAATTTTCAAATCAAGTGATTTTAAACCTATCTAAAAAATAGCAAAAATATTCTAAAAAATGTAAAATTTGGTATGCAGATACATTTTCATATGAAGAAGATTGACTGTTTTAACTTTAAAAACAGAGATATGAGCCCATAGCATGGGTCGATCCGTAATATGCATTTTACCATAGCCTCACCATAATGTATTACTGGGGAATGAAGCCAAATATGAGGTGAAATCATAAATACTCACCAGAAGGTCATTTTTGGGCTTTAGTTCATCCAAAAATGCTTTGGAATCCCATTCAATGCCATGCTCTTCAGCAATAGATTTCAGGGTTTTTATTTTGGTCTCTGTATCAGGTGTTTTTGCTGACAGCTTCTCAATTACCTGTGCAACAGAAGAATATCAGTCATGTAATTGGTAAAACTTCAAAATAATGTGATTATTAATTAGAGAGAGAAATAAATGTATATATGGAAAGGAAAATTACCATATGACTAACACCGCATTCCGGCCTTAATTCAAGAGCGGCAGTGGTGAATTCTTTACCGTACTTGCTTATAAATTGTTGCCGGACATCCATTAACTCCTGCACATCTGCACATCTTGGCGATGCAAATATCACACTCGATATTGCTTCTTTTAGATCAACTGGACAGGCCCTGTACCAGATTAAAAAATTACATTCTGCCAATCACTGTCAAATACTTCTAATTTCTTAGAACAATGAGTACGTATGCAATTGCTGGACGTATCCAGTATAACAAAACTAGTTGGTATGAGGCCTAGGTGAGGATGCTGAAGAGCTTAGTCACTGGATGCCCCCAGACACTACTGGCCCCTCCCTCCCAACAATGATGTCCAGCTGCTGCCCGCCACACCCTCCCACCCCCCCGTTGAAGCAAGCTCCACTTCTTGAAGACACCCTCAGCTTACAACAAGTTTCTGGCAAATGGGATTGCCATTGATTTACTAGTGCTTTTCTCTTTGTCTAATCCAACTGTATGCTGCAGTCCTTTTGTTTTTGGACTGTTCAAACATTTCCTTACTGTTGTGGATTGCTTAAGGGGTCTGTTAACCCCAGCGTGTTGATGGTCTGAACAAAACTTTTACATTTGTAACTTTTATAGTTTCGAAATGAAACGGGCCTTACAGCCTTTTTATCAAAAAAAAAAAAAAAAAAACTAGTTGGTATGGCTAGGAGAAATGTGCTATGTTAAAATTTAGATTTTACACAAAAATGAAATAACAGTAATCTTTGGGGGAGAAATAATAGCGTACTTTTGAGAGTCAATAATAGGAAGGCGCGCTACAATTAATTCGCAGTAAAGCTCAAGCAGTTCATAGGCTGCCATTGTTTTCTCTTCCCTTATCACATGCTCCACCTAGCAATATACAGGGTTGAAACATTAGTCAACCACCTTGTATGAATCATTGCACAAAAATTGACCGTAGTCTGATTGTAACCAATAAACTACAACGATTTATGAGCCAGTGCATAGTATATTATTATAATTTATAAGACCTGAGCTTATGCTGGTAGTAGAATGCCTCAGCACGTGGTTGAAATGGAGATGCATAAATTAACCTCTTTTATTTTTGAGTTGACGCATAAATTAAACTTATTAACCCACTACGAACCCCAAAAATCAAGCTTCAGCAATTCAATTCAATTGAAAATTAGTTCTATATTATACAAAGATTACCCTGATGCGAGCAGTTTGATCCTGGCCGGCCTGGAGAAGTCCAGCCACGTCACGCCTCATCTGCCTAACCTGAACCTCCCTTTTATTTCTCGCCAATTTCATTCGCGACATCGCCATCTTTAGCGAAACTTTGCTGCCAACACAAAAAAAAAACCCCAATTTGAGCCTCTCATGTCTCAATTAGAGAGCTCAAAGCAATCTAAAATTCGATTAAGAAATTTACCATTTTTCGGCCTTGAAGCCCTTGTGAATCATCCCAGAAATTTTCGACTTGGTGTGATGCATCTCGATTTCGTTCGATTCGCACAGTTTCCGCTTCCAAAGGAAACTATGAAATTTGTGATTCAATAAGAGGAGCTATTACTATTATTACAAGGTGAAAGAGCGACAGATATTATCAGGTCTCTCGAACAATTAATTGAGGCAACTGCTAATAACGATACGCAGGGTTAATTCAGAGATAACATACCGAATAAAAAAAGATATGTTATTATTATTGTTATTATTTAAGGAAGTCTCTATTTATATTAATGGCATTTATTATTCTTACTTAGAATTAGGAGGAGGGGATATTTTAAGGCGCGGCAAAGCATAAACGCGCGTCCGTGTGGTCCCCACAATGAGAAAGAGGACACGTCACTACCGCAGAAAGCAAAAAGCGATCAACCAAAGGATCCATCTTCCTTAGATGACAAGAAATTCACAGAAATTATTAATCTGCAATCTGAATATTCGTCTGTTTATAAAATGAGCGGTTGTTATTTTGAGACCAATAATCTAGGGTAGAAACTAGAGAGTGTTTTTTTCTTTTCTTTTTGTGTCTAATTTACTCTTCTAATTATGAAAGAAACTTAATAAAATCTCGTATTATATATGTAGAAGGAAACTATTAAATGCTATTGAAATACAAGAATGACTTAAATTATTTTTTTTCATTTAATCTTTTTATGGTTACATTTATATTTTGAGAATTGAAATTAAATAGCCAGGTTATTGCATAAATTGAACGAATCGAACAAAAAAAAAGTAACTTTACAGAAAGAAAAAAAAGATGCATTTTGTTGTAGATAGTGAAAAAATTATCTCTGTAAAAAATGTGATTCCCTATTTATAAAATTTAGATGTCAAAGTCTAGCATCACATAATTAATTTTATTGATATCTTCTGCCACAATTTTTTTTATTGATATCCTGAGTGTACTGTTAAAAAAGAGAAGGTAATATTTTTTTTTTTTGATAAAAGTGGTTGCCCACCTGTTTTATTATGAAACTAAAGTAATTGTTCAGACAAATAATGTCTTAGTTAAAGTTTCAAAAGGTAGTAAGAAAGAAAGTTCATTACAAAACATGACAGCAACAACAACTAAACAAAAACTACAGAAAATAAAATTTAGCAACAAAACATAACACAAATATACTAGCTATATAGTAGAAGTAACCGATGTAGTAGAACCCGACTCTGAATCAGAAGGAGAGTGTGAAGGCATTTGATGGTAACACGGAAAACAAAAATTTCGGACACATAAAACATTATTCATCGTTAACAAAGTATGTAGGTTTATGGATAGTGTTAGCTTATGTACACAAATTATATTGTACGATATGCACTATATTTTATTTTTGTTAATCATATGCATTGTATTTCTTACACTTTATTGTATATTGTGCACTATTTTTTAATATTTTATCTTAATTATTACTGCTGAAGCAAAGCGAGACATTTCGCTAGTATTTATCAACATATCATTGCAACCACGTGATGATATGGTCACATGTATTTAATTGTTTTGTATCATTGTAGTTGTGTGATATGATCACTTGTATTAAACATTGTGTATGCCAATATTTCATCATAGATATGTGATACAATCATATATATATTTTATTTTTTGTGTGCCAATATTTCATCGTAGTTGTGTGATATTATCCCATGTATTTAACTATTTGTTTGTGGTATCTCATTTTTTAGCATGCTCCATGACTCTTTGTCATCATTTTTTATTTAATGTGATATACATTTTTCGTAAATATATAAATAACTTTAACCATTTGATAAAATTAATTTCACACAATACCAACCATTTATCTATTATAATTCAATATTGGGGAAATCAACCGCATAGAACTATTTATAGCATTATATTGAAGTTTAAATTGGGGTAAAATTTGATAAAAATGGAAAAATTATCTTTTATCATAGACAATTACATAAGATATCGTGCATCACTATTATCTGATAAACATTATTTTAAGCTATAATTTCATGTTATAATAAGTTATAACATGTAACTAAAATTCATAAAATAACTTGTGAACCATCTAGCTAAAATTCAACTCACTAAATTAGATTTGTTTTACTTCTTTTAAATTAAAAACATGTAATTTTTTTCTTACTAATGAAAAGTAGGACTTGGCTCCTATATATTTTTCTGGAAAAAAATAAGAGTCTTATTTACTATGTATGTATTAGTGTAGATATGGTTTATTTTAAGGTGGTACAAATATTAGAGATACTATTTTAGGAGCAGCATGACTTAAGATCGTGCATTTGCAAGAAGTTTTGCAGAAGCTCTTGTTATAAAACAAAAAAGGAAACAAAAGAAATAACAAATGATAGATTGCATCTTTTAAAATTGAATCAAACAAGTTAAAGGATCTTCCCATTAAAATCAACATTGTTTTTGGATGATTAACATTTTTATGTTGCAGCTTTCTGCTTTTGCACAATAGCCCTTGAAATGTTGAAAAACCCTTTATTTATAATAAAATCTCTATCAATAAGCCTATTTTTTCCTTTGACTTGATAATTGTCAGTTATTTTGACTTAATAAAACTTAATTTTCATTTTTATTTAAATATGTGCATAAAACTAAATAAAATTAAGAAATAAAAAAAATGGTTAAAATGAACTATGGTCAGTCAGGCATGCCAGAACATGTAATGGTATTAGTCAAGTAAATTAACCCCAGTAAAATTAGCCAAAGACTTATGGGGTCAATTTTTTGAAAGATCAAGGACCAATTCGGTTCTTTTTGAAAGAGCTAATTTCTTCCTTTTTTTTATTTCAAGCCATTTTTCATCCTTTCCTCACACAGGCCCAATTTTGTTCTTTATAAGAGAAATAAGAGAAATCCCAATAACTAAACTTTTTCTTCCAAAAGAACAGCCATGTAAGCGGATTGTACTGTAATGTGTTCTAAATTGTATTAAACTAGAGTTAATTTTAAAAGGGTTCCTTTCCAATTTGCTACATAACTAGAGTTACTAGTTCTCCACTGATCTGTAACCTTTTCCTTTTTGTAAATTTTTAGAATCACGCAAAAATCTTTTCACTGGATTATTCAGTGTTCTTGATCATTAATTTCCTCGGAAAAATCAATTGAGATTTGAGAGCAAGTGTTAAGTCAATTTGTATGGTCTGCACGTTTTTTTTTTTTTTTTTTTGCTGAAAACCCGCAAGTAGTTTATAGAAAACATTACAAAGTAGCTGTTGCATAAGATTAGATAACTAGTGTCTATGAAAAACATACTGCTAAATAAAACAAAAAACGCACAGGGATATATGCATCCTGTGGACGCAAATTGATCATCCTTGCTTGATTAGAGTGATAAGAGCCTAGCTATAGTATCCTCTGTACGCATATCACAGCCAAGAAGGTACTGAATCCAAACTAGACTGGAAACTAAATTGATCGGATAAGAACAATCACTCATCAACTGAACAGATACTGAATCAAATCAGACTGAAAACTAAATTAACCAGTTCAGAACAGTCACCTCGAAGCAGAAAAAGAAGAAGAAGAGGCGGAAAGCAACACGGTTATTTTTAATCTCATCTGATAGTGAAATGCAATGAAATGAACAAATGCAAAGCTTGTTAGGATTATTCAAAATCAGGAGCCCTCTGAAATTTTGGGTCCATTTAGGCCCACTTTCCAAATTAAAGAATTACTAGTAACTCGGCGTGTTACACAATTGGTGCCGTAATCTGAAAAAGAATTTTAAGGGAAAAAAAAAATCCAATAAATTACATTATTTATTCCCCTTGACAACCCATTAGCTAATGGCCATTAACTGATTCGACCCGGTAAATTTGCTCAAAATCCGCATCTCAGATGGGGCCTAAACTGGGTTTACACTTCTCTTCCTCTCTTCACTTGTGCGCCGAGTTTGCTCCTTTTTGGGCTTAATCTAGTAGCTAAACAGTAAGAGAAGTAAGAAAAAAAATGGTTTTCAGTGAAATGAAACGGGCAATACCCTTTTATCAAAAAGAAAAAAAGGAAGGGTTAAACACGATACCTAATTCGGCGCAATTGAATTGTAGAAAGAGCGAGAAAAGAGAGAAGAGACGAGAGGAGAGGAGAAATGGCAAGCGATGGCGCTGAGACCGAGAAGAGAATAGAGGAGACGGTGCTAAATATTCTCAAGGAATCCGACATGGAGTCTATGACGGAGTCCAAGGTGCGCGCCGAGGCATCCAAGCGGCTCGGGCTCGATCTGTCCGTATCGCACCGCAAGAAGTTCGTACGAAGAGTGGTCGAGTCGTTTCTTGCCTCCCCGCCGACCGACGCCGGAGGTGAGGAGGCGGAGGAAGAGGAGAAACCGAACCAAGCGAATGAGGGGGAGGGGGAGGGAGAGGGTGAGGAGGTGGAAGAAGAAGAGGAAGAGGATGAGGATGAGGATGACAAGCGGGGCTCAGGGAAGAGAGAGTATGAGCGTGATGACAGTGGTGATCCAATCATTTGTGCTGTATGTTGAATTTCATTCTCTTGTTAGATTTCTATTTTTGAACTATATTTTTAGCTTTGGAAAGGAAGAAAATAAATTACAACATGATGATTTATTCATTTAATTTTTAATTTTTATTTTTTATGGATGCAGCTATCTAGTAAAAGGAGGGTTACAATACAGGAGTTTAGAGGGAAGACACTTGTTTCTATTCGTGAGTTCTATGAAAAGGATGGCAAGCAGCTTCCTTCCTCTAAAGGTATTTCTTAATTGAATTTATAATTTATTCACTCGTAAAATCTGCATCAAGGAGTTGACCATGTTATTTTTAATCCAGAGGTAATGCAGTTGTGAACTGGTGCATCAAATAAGCATTATTGAAAAGTTCCCTCTTCCTTTATTGCTCGAATAGTGGTAAATGTGCATATTTAGTGTTTAAGTGTGTGTTCCTGGCTCTTTAGATAAGTCTACCTTCCTATCATTGGACATGCTTGGTGTTGGAATTATTTAATTCTAAGATAATGTATGATGGAATTATTCAGTTTAATTATAAAAAATAAGAAGGGAACAGTTGCTATGTATTTTGGTGTCCAATTTGGTCCAGTTTTATAACTTTCACCAGTGGAAAATTAAATGAGCACGAATAGTATCTATTTTGGTCCCCTTTCTATATTCTTTAAAGCTATAAGAATTCAATGCACCAAAATATTTCAAAATCAAATCTTCTAATTAGTTGAGGTCCTACAGAAAGAGGCTGAAATCTGGTAGATAATTCCATGCACTTAATTAAGGTCATAGAGAGTACATATAATTGTTTTTATTTGTCACTCAAAGCTGGTTTTGAAGTAGGCAATATTTGGCACCAGGATCATTGGGATCAGAATTTAATGAAAAAGCAAAAGGAACAGCAATAAGTGGATAACTGAAGAAACAAATTAATGTGCTACCAAGTTGCACTGAATCATGTTCATGGTGTAGATACAGGACTTGCCAATTCCAACTATATACTTCATAGTTTAAACTAATAGATTCTGCCTCTTGTCTTTTGAAACAAACAGGGGTAAGCCTGACAGTGGAACAATGGGAGGCGTTTCGAAATGCAGTGCCGCGCATTGAAGATGCCATTAAACAACTTGGAGGCTCAATTGATTGATTCGAACATCCACCACCACAAAACCTCTCTTTACATCAAGCCCTTCCTAACATTTTGTAATCAGTTAATGTACATTACACCTTGATCTGTTCAAGGACTTAGTTTATAGCTCGTAGTCATGATCATGAATCATCTTTTGGTGTAGTTTGATTACTTGATCGTGTTATTCGCTCTGATGATCCATGTTTTATTATCGTATTCTCTAATCGTCTTTGAAATACACAATTATGTAAGAGGCTGGGTTGTGCAGTTTGGGCTGTTTTTAGAATACTCATAATGCTGTCCAGATTATATGACATCTAGTTGGTTTCAGTCTGACTGAATCTATTGCTTGCTCTGGAATGCTTGTGATTATATGACCATTTTCCAATGCAACTTACTACGTTGGGGTGGTGCTAAAAGATGGTGGCTTGATCGTGATTTGCATTGACTCGTTTGCTAACAGCTCGCTCGTTACTGGGTTGAGCTGTTAATGAGTCAACTCGTCATTTGTTTGATTCAAAATAAATGAGTTCAAGCTGGGGTCTAGTTTGCTCACCAGTTTGTGAGCAAACTTGACTAGGCATCAATTTGTGAATCTGTGTGTGTGCATTTTATACTGCCCAACTCGATATAAAATGTTTGTAGAATTTATTTTCTTCTTAAAACAAGATTAAACCAAATCCAACGAGTCAGCTCGATTTTAGCTCCGACTCCTAAAGTTAGTTTGTTTGTGACTCGGACGACCAACTCGTGATGAGTTCAAGCTAAGATACCTAGGCTGTATTTGTGTTTTTGATATGTTCTTATTTGCTTTGGAGTGGGCCTTGATACCAGGGCCATATTTGAGTTGACTTGGATGAGCCAACTCGTGACGAGTTCAAGCTGAAATTTCAGTTCGGACTTCTAAAATCAGCTCTTGTGACTCGAACGAACCAACTGTTAATAAGTTCAAGTTAGACCTAACTCGTTGCCACCCTTACTACGTAGTTTACCTAATTATGTAATTAGATCTACTAAACTTCGAGTTGGTCTGTATTTGTGTTGAGCCAACTGTGGTTCTATATCAAGTCAAAGAGTTGAGATAATTGTGTCAAAATGGCCTTGAATTGGACTCTTTTGGGTTTGGATCAGTTGGATTCAGTTGATGTTAAAGTTAATTTCGTATTGTCATTAGTTACTTTCTAGCTTTTATTTATGAGGGTTTAGTCTTTCTGGGTTTAGTAGGGATTTGAATTATGGTCAGATTTAGGACATTAAATTTCAATTTTTCAAATTATTTATGATCCGTTATTATTTGCTTTGGGATGGGCCTTGATACCTGGGCCGTATTTATACACCTCTTTTTGCACCAACTGAATTTTTTTATTTAAACGTGTAGATAGCAAAGACCAACAAATTTCCTGTTGTATATACTGCCATTTGATATGTTAGGCAGAGGTTGATAGCTTACATCTGCGAAAACACTATTGTTTATACCTTCATGTTAAAAAGACTATCCTATTATCAACTGCAAAATTTATTTTTCGAAGAAGTTTATTTTTTACATATCAAGACTATTTTACTAACTTAAGTTAAATGGTAGAAAAGAAAATCGTCTCTATTTTTTCTAAGATAAAATTGGCAACTAGTTGTAAATCTTAGATAGGCTGAGAACTGGAATTTGGTCTAATGGCAAAGACAATGCTCTCTGTGTGGGAAGTCGCAGGTTCGAAATTCAAAATAGACAATTCTTTGTGAATATTTGGTGGGCATTTACTAAAAAAAAAGGGTTCTTAGATAGGCCCCCGTTCCATCAGATTTATTGACTGAGGCTTAATTACCTCAGTAGCAATTTAAAGAACACTATATTGATCAATGAAATCTAAAATGTGCATTTGAAACAAAATAAAACAAAATCTGCTTAAAAGAGCATCAGAGAATTCAATACTGGCCGAGGTATATATACTAATTAATCCACTAGAGGGGTGGAAAATTTTCCACCATTAATTGCTGTTCTCGTGTTTAGAGATTTAAAAAGAGGATGTTCTACAAGTTCCGTATATAAGTAGCACGGATCTCAATGTATTTATATTCGTCCGATTCACATTGCTGGTTATGATCTCGTGTCAAAATTCAGAACTGGTGTAAAGTCTGATGATTGATTATATCTTTTCAATAATTAAATGTTGAAACCTCCATGCTTTTAATTAGCCAGAACTTGTTTAGAGAGACACGCATCCAATTATTCCCTGTTCATTTGTTGAACCATATTATAATGCAAAGAAACAGAAAACAATTTGATAAGTTTGATTCCCCTCTTGCTCTTGTGACAGTGCTATCTGTTGTTTCCATCTTCGTCACTCAGCTGAGCATGAGATAAGAGCATCAGCGCTTCCACTAGTCACCCTGTTGTCTCTAAACAAAGTATAAATATAAAATGAGGAGGATTCAAATGCCTCCATTTTTATGCCTCCAGTATGTCTTCATTTTTTAAAACTTTAATAACTCAAAATTTAAAACCTAAAAGTCAAAATAAAACCGTTAGATGTGATCTATGTTATTTTCTCTATGTGCTCATAAAAAATTATCACATTTCAATTTTATTTTTATGTGAATCAATAAGTTTAAAAATCAACGTTTAGAAGTCATCCAAATTAGTGCGTTTTTTACAAACTCTTGATGACAATCAAAATAAAATTGAAACGTCATAATTGTTTACATGTGCATAGATAAAATGATATAGATTATATTCAACGGTTTTATTTTGACTTTTAAATTTTAAATTATTAAAGTTTTTAAAAATAAAGATATAATGAAAACACAAAAAATTGAGGCATTTGAAACCTCATATAAAATTATCCCAATTTGCAAATTTAAATGGGTTGTAGTTTATAAAATTGCAAGGACAGCGCATCCACGAGGGTCACGTTTTGTGCGTGCCCAGCAATATAGCAGTGCACTTTATGCTTAAAACGAAATTGTAGAGACAATGCTTCATGCATGATTACAATGTTACGATGACAGTACATACCGAGTATTTATTTATCATCTTCCAAAAAAATATGGCATGATTTCCGTGAAAATTTTATTTTACCGGAGAAGAATCTGCATCTCATCGACGCAGATAAAAGCTAGCTCAGAGAATTTTGAAAATTTGAAAATGTAAAAGTTCAGATTTTTAAATAGAGTATGAAGTAGTATATTTTGTTTTGATCGGCAAGCTGGACTCGTGGTTTCAAAATTTTACAATTTCTATTCTCAAAATTTAATTTGGGGACACATATAATAAAAAAAATTAATTTGGGGACTTTTTTGAACATAAACAATTAGCGGAGGCTGCACAAAATTGATGGACTCTCTACACTAAAATTGTTTACAATAACATAAAGTCGATATGAATTAATTTGTACCTGCCATAATTTAATATGTTTTAAAGTTTTAAACGATTCTTTCTCATCTATGAAATGTCAAATTAATTATAAATTGTCATGAACTATATGTCGCGTTAATGGCACCTGATATGAAATACCCCACAGCCAAGAGCCAAGATATGTACTTGAAATAAATTAAATTGCTCTTTCAATCTCAAGGACACATGCTTGTAACATTAGGATTGTGATTGCTCTTATTTTCAGAATTTGATTCAATGATAAATAGATTAATTCAATCTTGACAGGCACTGTCAAGCTCTCTCTAAAAAAAAGATAAATAGATTGATTCGGCCCAACTAAACAGAACATTTCAACCTGGGCAACCAAACATACTTGACTCGGATCAATTTTTATTATTTTTATTATTTTTTTAAAGAGTAAGGCTGCGGTGCTATGGGTTGCATAGAGGGTCTCTATGCAACGCCTCAATATTCGAGTTTTCAAAATTCTAACGGTCGATCCGAACCGTTCAACATGATCTCCATATGAATATGTACTTGCAAACCAAATTTTACATTTTAAAAAAAAATTTACTATTTTTTTAGATAGGTAGAAAATCAAATATCTGAATGATGCATAATTTTTTTACGGCCGCACTATTACTCTCTTTTATATATTATCTGATATATAAGAATGAGATCACTTAATAATGATTATTTTAACAATAGTAATAAATTTTTAAAAAAAATATCAAATAAAATTGTAATTTAAAAAGTAACTTTGTAGATATGCTATTGGACACAGAGAAAGACGGATAGTCTAACAATCAAGTTTCATGCAATTTAATATAATTTAATATTGCTTTGATGATTATTAAATCCGAACCGTTAAAATTTGAAGTCACTTGATGTCCAGTAAAACATCCCAAATTTCATCATATTTTGTAAATATAATGTGTATAATATAAATTATGTCTATAGTGTTGGATTCAATGTAAATTTTATTTTGAAAACAATTATCAAATTATCAAAATAAATAATTTTTAAATAACCCCTCCTGTGTATGGTAGGACTCTGGTCTTTTACAATTTTATTTGCTTCTATTTTCTTATCTTTCATACGAATTATATATTTTTATCCAATAAAGAACGGCATAAATCGGAGAAGAGAGAGAGTTAACGGAGAAGTGTTGTGATAAATTTAATAACAATTTGGATAGTTAAATATTAAAGTAAAATAATATTAAGTTAAAAATATAATACGATGTGTATACGAGACACTGTGCTTAAGCGTATTTCATCTCATTGTGCAAGATGGAACCGCAATTTTGATAATTCGAAGTTGTCGTTCCTTAAACACGCCATATAAGTAATTGACAATAACTCCACAATACTCGATATAAGTCAGAATTTGATAATTGAGATAAAAAAAAAATGATGCGAGAGAGTAAAGGAAATGGATATTTCTCTTTTCTCGTTTTCTCGGATACAAAACAGAGAGAGAGAAGATCTAATCAGATAGAATTGAATTAGGAAAACTAAAAGGTGTGTTAAAAGAAAACAAAAAACTAAGTTGCTTTTATAGATATAGCCTCTAATTAATATAGAATTAAATTAAGAAAAGAAACACAATAATGCAGTGATTGAAATGTGTGTTAAAAGAATATTTATGAATAATCAAAATATTAACGGTCTTTAACCAAGCGCTCTTTGGACATTCATTTCAATTGATTCTAATCAATGGTTTAAAAGCGATTATAGCGGTATAGCGGGACGGTTAAAAAAATAAGCGATTGTACTAAGTAGCTAGCTATATATCGCCTATAGTGCCATATCTTTTAGATAACGAAAAAGCTATAGCACAGCTATAGCTAGCTATTTAGAACACTGATTCTAATAGAAAACTGATCATAAAATAGTAACGGAATTCAATAATTAGGAAATTTGGTTTTTCTAATTTAACCCATAAGTTATCAGATATTACAAATGATGATATAATTTTGAGTTTTCAAATTTTAGATTTCAACAAGAAGTACAAGAGAGAAGTCGGACACGGAGAGGAGGTCGACGCAGAAAAAATAATTTTTTTTTTGAAAAAACCGCACTATATATAGGAGTGGTTTTTGTTAAAAGGGAATTGAAAAAATTTACTTCTTTCATATGAAATTATATTGGGAAAATTGGTTATTTGCCATTCCAAAACCTTCAAATTTGAAAAATGTCATTCCGAAATTTGAAATTGTAATAATGCCACTCTATACTTCATTAATTTTTAATTTTGCCACTACAAAAAATTAATGACTAAAATACACTCCCTTTTTCTCCTCTTCTTCTTCTCCTGCCTCCTCTTATTATTTATATTCTCCTTCCATGACCATAGTCATGTCGAAAATGAGAAAAAGAAACTCTCAAATTATAAAGCCGAAAATTGAAAAAGAAGCTTCCCTTTGATTTGTTAGCAACATCTTATATTGCCATGGTAGTTGGTTTTTGAATGCATGCTGGGAGCTTTATATCATTTCCCAGGTGTTCACAAAACAGTAGGCAAAATAAGGTAAGGCTAAGGTGCTATGGATTGCATAGCGACCTACGGTGCTATGATTCAATATTTGAGTTTTTAAAATCCAAACGGTCGATCCGAACGTTCATCTTGTTCTTCATATTAATATGTGTTTGGAGACCAAATTTTATATTTTTTGGAAGTTTCTTACTATTTTTTTAAATAGGTAGAAAATCAAATATCTGAATGGTGCAGAATTTTTTAGATCAACTGATTTTCTACCTATCTAAAAAAATACTAGAAAATTTCAAAAAAATGTAAAATTTGGTCTCCAAACACATATTAATATGAAGAACAAGATGAACGGTTCGGATCAACCGTTTGGATTTTAAAAACTCGAATATTGAGCCGTAGCACCGTAGGTCTCTATGCAACCCATAGCACCTTAGCCTTATCCAAATTTAAAAAGACCAAAATTTCTAAGTACATCAAAGTGTACAAACTACCAAGAAGCTGCAACTTGGCAACAAATTGTGGTTTTCTCTAAATGGTCCAGGGTACAAATTGCTCCTAAAATTTGGCACAGGTCTAATTTTACACGTCTTTCCAACAACGTTGAACTCAATCTAGAAATGGTTCTGACAAACACTCAATAATTTCCAGATGACAATGAAATCTGCCTCAATAGTTTAAGCTTTTGATTTTATTCCAATCAATTAAGTCGTAATAGGAAAAGCTATCAATTAAAGCTAGTTAAAAAATAATTTCTCCAGGAGACTACACAGCCATATGAAGGTCTGTTTTGTGTAATAATGTAGTCACCTGAGCAAGAAGCAATTGGTCTAAAACAAAACAAACAGTGCAACCTGACCAGTAATGAACAGTTGTCCACACACTGATCCGAACATGGGAGGAGAATATAAAGAAGAAGGGGAGGTAGGAGAAGAAGGAAGGGTATTTTAGCTATTAATTTTTTTAAGTGACAAAATTAAAACTTAATAAAATTTAGAGAGACATTATTACAATTCAAATTGGGGAGTGCTATTTTGAGGGTATTACAATATTGAGCAGTGAGAGAAATATTTGTCACCAAATATCTATTTTATCCTTCTATTCTCTTTTTTCATTATCTATTTCAATTAATACAAAGTTAACAAAGGAAACAATTAATAAAGGAAGATCTCACAGAAAAAAAATATATATGTCCGAATCTCAGAAAAAATTGATAAAGTGAATCAAGAAAGGTATTAATGTGCCGTATTTAGAAATTCACCATGCTAGGTTCTGCTCAAGTTATACTAATGCAATTTTTACAGTAGACAAAATTTGATGAAATTAATATTTTATTCACAACATTTAGAATATTTTTTTTAATCATTAAATCCCTTAGGCAATCCTTTCATTTGAACTAGTAATTTATATGGTGCATAAATTTCAAGTGAAAATCCATTTCTGTGATTTTCCTAACAAATAAACAAATACCAAATACCAAACAAATAAACAAATACCAGTAAAAAATAACAGTATTCACTTAATACCTTTTTATCCTGATACACTGACACCTTTTTAGTTTTCAAATACCAAACTATTTTTTCAATCTAGATGAATACATATAATCCTCTAATATATTTTACCTAGGTTACTAATTAATTCTTTTAAGACCCATATGCCCCTTGCATCATATACTCCTTTCATACTTTATAATTGTGCTCATATGACTACCACTTATTATGAGTTTCTTGGCTTGAATCATATCAATGATGAGAATCCTCAAATACATATAAAAAAAAAGTAATAATTATTCAGAACAACATCAATTATGGGTAGCAACAGAGCTTGTCTTTAGTCAACCTCTTTATCTTGTTCTCTCGCTTGAAGAATGATATTTTAAACTTCTTTGCATCGAGAATTTCAGTGTAGGTGAAAATCATACAATTTGATTTGCGATATGAGAATTGGGAAGGAGCAACAGCAAGAAGATATGGAGATGTACGTACTGGTTGAATCGTTATACCCTTTTAAACTTATTTGCTGCTGGAGAGATATGTGTACTGGTTGAATCACTTATTTTCTATGATATACGTACTAATTGAATAGAAGGGAATATGAGGAACAGGAAGATACAGAGATAGAGAAAGGAGAGGTGTGAGATTTAGACATATATTTTCTTATATGTAGTTAGTTCTTTTCTTTATTAAATTTTCTTTATTAACTTTGCATTAATTAAGGTATATAATGAAGAGAGAGAATAGAAGAGTAAAAATGTAAAATAGATATTTGGTCACAAAAGTTTCTCTCACCGCTCAATATTGTAATACCCTAGTTCAAAATAGCACTCCCCTTTCAAATTTCACGATGTCATTTTTCAAATTTAAAAGTTTTGGAGTGACAAATAACCAATTTTTTCAATTATATTTATAATTGCAAGATAATCACATATTTCCATATCAATTTCTTTACCATTTTCGACAAACACCTTGATGAAATTGTAATGATAAGAAATCTTCTAAAAGAACGGACCAAACACCCCTGATATCTTTGTTACTTCTCAGCTTTGTCAAGTATCAGCTGAGCCTTAGTGCATCCGCGGACCACTGGCCTACTTTTCAATTTTACAAAACCCTAATGCACTAGAGAATAGCGAGAATAGCTACTGTTGAGAATAGTAAATTAAGAATAGCGAGAACATCTATTATTTAAGAATAGCGCTAACTCAAAGCTATTCGGAAGTTGTTTGGATTGAACATTTAGAATAGCTACTGTAGGGATTGAGGCTTTGAGAGAGTTCATTTGCTATTCCATGTTTTTGTAGGAATAGCGCTATTCTCGCTGTTCCTGAATATGTTTGAATGAATCGGAACAGCGCTATTCTCGTTGTTCTCGCTATTCTCGCTATTCTCGCTGTATCCAAACAATAAACAAATTAATAACAAGTTGAAAATATAATTTTTAAAGCTAGCTGGTTGTGTTTCCACGAGATTCACGTTTCTGAGCGAATACTGACAACAGCAAAGCAAGCTTATTTAATAATGAATGGGTTCTGTTAACCAAGACACAAGTACTGCATATGCTTTTGGGTCACATGCACTAATAAAGTACCAAATTAATGGGTCATATTCTTATTCCAGTCACCAAATCAATTTTCCCTCTATAGAATATTAAATAGAAGTATAATAAAACTCAATTTGTCGTCTCTTAATTAAATGCCAATATTCAAATTTAGTTGAAAAAAAGGAAGCATAATTATATAACAGATGTCGACACTTGAAAGCATTAGAATTTTTCAAATGATTCCAAATAAATAACAATAATTCAACATTGTCGCATATATTATATGCATGTATGTACGACCAACGACCCGATTCCGTGCACAAATTAAAGATCTAGATCTCTTATATCTATAGTTTGAATTGAATTCACATGATATATATCACATGCAAGGCTACTGTAGCAAGACTTTTGATTTGGACAAGACATCCTTTGTTTTTGGTATTACTGGAAATAATGGAAGGAGATGTGTACTAGTCAAATTAGCAGTTGACAGCATGCTTGGTTAATTAGGCTGTCACTATCTTTCACAGAGCAACAACAGACATGATTTACAATGCACAAAAGAATCTCAGGAGATACCAAAAATATACATATCAGTATGTCACACGTTGCAATGGTAGGGACATGAAACAATTGTTTTCTTATGCGGGTGAAATATATATATATTTACCACAATTTTCACGTTCTTATAATCTCCATTTGGTATACTAAAGTACTAGAATTATTGTCATGCCAAACTTAGAAACCATAATATGAAATGCATGCTTATTTGTGGCTAGTATTTAATTTTAGTTATGGCACCTAATTATTTTTCTTTATTATGGAATATCACACAAATAGGTATCTTCTATGCGTGCACATTTTGGCGAGTGATAGAATACTCCAAACGGAATCAAAATCAATTTGATACCTATTTGAAATATAGAGCCTGTTTTTGGGATTATTTGTAATAAAAAAAAATAATGTGGCTATATTTTTATATGATTTTTGGTCCTGGCACCTAAAGAGGTCTAGAATAACAAATAGGGTAGCTTTGTAGAAATATATCCAACAATAGGTTGTTAATAATAAATATATATAACCTAGATGCATTAGTTTAATTGACAATTTTAATTGTTGATAGCAATAGATTGACATCATTTTGTCCATACTACATCTTTAAAAACAACTGATTTTTGACTCTTTTCACAATCACCGCAATTAATAATCGTTTGAGGGTTCAAATATCTTCATTTTTTATGTCTCCATCATGCCTCTATTTTTAAAAAATTTAATAACTCAAAATTTAAAACTTAAAAATCACAATAAAATCTTTGGATATGATCTACATTATTTTATCTATGCACGTGTAAAAAAAATATGACATTTTAACTTTGTCATCAAGAGCTTGTACAAACGTACTAATGTGAATAATTTCTAGACGTTGATTTTTCAACTTATTAATTCACATATAAACAAAACCGAAATGTGATAGTTTTTTATGAGTACATAGAAAAAATAACATAAATCACATCTAACGATTTTGTTTTAAGGTTTATGATTTAAAATTTGAGTTATTAAAGTTTTTAAAAATGAAAACATAACCAAGACACAAAAGATAGAGGCATTCTTTATTAATTTGCTTTTTTTATTTAATTTCATAGTAAGTACACAACCAGAAGTCTGCCGGATTTCTCGAAAGATTTAGATTCCACAAAAGAAAAATCTTTTTAGAGTCAAATAAAAGACTCAAGATGAAGACTTCAGCTACTTGTCGCTCATTTATTTATAATTATAAGTTTACTAAACATGAGACTAAGCACTATCTTATTGATATTATATTGTATATAACGATGGAGCCTAACTAGATGCATGTGATTGCGAATGAAAAATACAAGCCCACAAATTAAATAATTATATGGGGCCATTTAATGGACTGAAAAAGGTTGGTCTCAGATATACATGCCACTTCGTATTCCAATCTTATCCATCTAAATTTCGGACATTCTAAATAATCTCAACCGTTAGAGCCTGTTCGACTGCTCCCCACAAAATATTATTCGCGTGAGAAAAATAAAATTTACTCAGACTGAATTTTTTTTTCCCACATAAACAGTAAATTTCAGTTCAAAAATTTTCTATTCCTATTCTTATTCTCATTCCCACTGTGCAACCGAACAGGCCCTAATTGCAAACGGATTAATTTAGAATTTGAAAATAAAAGGATGCAAACTGTAAAACAATCGAAAAACAATATTAACAAAAAAGATTTTTTTTTTTAGCTTGTATTATATGCCATTAAAACTGTTTTAGTCATCCCAAAAATATATTAAAATTCACCAATTATAAATTTTAAAATTTTTGATGGATGACTGTCACATAATATACGTTCTATTTCAATGACGAAGAATAAATTTGTAATTTTAGATTTGTCAGATTGGACAATATTATTGTTGAGGATATAATATGCAAGAACTTGTCAAAATGGCAAATGATGTTATATTAGGTATCAACTAGTTCATTTAAAAAATATATATATTCTTAATTTTAGATCATCTTGGTACTAGATTAACGAGTTTTTGATATTAGATAAACAAGTGAAATTAAATAAATAACATTGTGGCAGTTTAATTGTCTACCCGTGAAAATTTTACATTCTATCATCTCTCCTCAACCCCAAATTTGAATTGTTATTAGCACCTTTTTATTGTACCAAGACTTCAACCTCCATATCTTTTGTCTCATCGAAAAAACAACCCCTACATGATTTTACAGTATTATAAAAAGACACAGGAGCGGTTCTATATAAACTATTAGATGAAGATGCATCAGAACAAAAATATCATATCAAGTAATGAATATAGTTCCTTTTATGTCACTATTAAAGTGCAAAGAGAGCGAATGATTTTAATCAGCTTTTCCTAAAAGCTAAATTATTAACTGAAATGAAAACTAGCATTTACATGGTACAAGTACAACAAAGCTTACTAGGTATCTGATGCTGCCTCACTTTTATACCATATACATGTTCTATGTAACCAGCATTCATCAGCTCTTGCTCTGTATTTATTTATTCCAAAGTTCTTTGATTATTCCGGCTCCAAAAGGATAAGTAAGAATCAATAGTCAAATACACGTACTGGTTAACTTTACTCCAGCCATTATTCCAAATCTTTACTCTGGTATAAGATCTCACCTTTACAGTTTGTCTAATTCCAAAAAGAAATACTTTACAATTTACAACTGGATATTTTTAAAAAAGGACTAAAAATGGAATTGCTGTACCTAACCCCTAGTTGTCAAATTGAGTGTAGTTTTTCGCATCAACACGTCACCACAAGTTGCATAAAAAGTGTGAAACCCTTCTTCAAAGTCTACTTTGACTAGGAAGTTACATGGATGTCACACTCTGTTGTTCTTGTGGAAACATTTTATTTGGTAAAAGAATAAAACATGACTTAGTGTGCAAGAAACTCAACATATAAATGAGAAAAAAGAAAGAAAAGAGGACTACTGCACTGCTCATTTTCAGAATTGATGGCTTGAATTGTATCTAAAGTTCAATAGGACCCAATTCTAACCATTTGTTATTTTATCTTTTATGAATTTGGAAGTGCAATTTGACAGAATTTATTGTAAAACTGAAATGATGTACTAATTTCAGCAAAGGTTTACTTTTCTTTTCCTAGTGTTAATTTGGGAGGGTGCCTTGTTGTTAAATGATAGCTAATTTAGGCTAAGTTTAGATTCCTTTGACCCAAATCAAGTAAATTCTTACTGGTAATAGTCTGAGTACCGGCATTGTTGGTTTTCTTACCTTGAATTAGACGCCCGAGAATTTGATGTATCTGTTTTGTTGCTTTTACTAAGTTTATCAGTATCTGAAAGTATTTTATAATTAATGAATCTACCAGGAAAAAAACATAAGCCGACAAGCTGCCACGTAATTATGGTTCAATGTGTTGACATCACATTAGGCTGCAACTTTTGACAAGAATAAAAGAGTGAGTCTATGATACTATGCATATCACGGGTTGTTACCGTGCTACGGCTCTATATTCGAGTTTTCATATTATAACGGTCGATCCGAACCGTTCATCTTGTTCTCCATATTAATATGTGTTTGGAGACCAAATTTTACATTTTTTGAAAACTTTTTACTATTTTTTTAGATATTTAGAAAATCACTTGATCTGAAAATTCTGGACCATCAAAAAACAGTGATTTTCAATAAATCTAAAAAAATAGTAAAAAAAAAATTTCAAAAAATGTAAAATTTGGTCTCCAAACACATATTAATATGGAGAGCAAGATGAACGGTTCGGATCGACCGTTAGGATTTGAAAACTCGAATATAGAGCTGTAGCACAGTAACAAATCGTAATATGCATAGTACCATAGACTCACTCAGAATAAAATGCTTTTTTGCTTTTAATATCATGTCAAGAATGAAAAGAAATTGATGATTAACTGCTATAATTGATCTTTTACCTCTAGACATCAAAGGAAGTTTCCAATATGTTAAGTAAAAAAAGAATATATCATAAACTCCGATAGTAAATAGCAACAATCATAGTAAAAAGGGGAGACAGTTGATGCAACTGATCAGTTAATGAAGAAAGAACCAGAAATTGAATTGATTTCCTTCCAAGTTGTTAACAATGGGATTACTGGTACATAGTGAGAATGCTCCAAAACTGAGCATTTGCTCGTAGATTTCTTTTCTCGACAGCAAAACCTATCCATCTAAGATATCCTACAACTATGAACATCAAAAATTAAAAAAAGAAAATGGAAAAAGGATTTCTGCTAAATATCTCCTAAATTCTACTGCTACATCCAACAAAATAAAAAATCATTGATCATCTATATTTCTCCTCATTCCCCTACTGGGAAACACTCATTTCACCAGAAATTGCGGACATCAGCATCTCTCTCGTCAGCTGTTCTTGCCCAAGAGGTTTCACCACAAATGTGTGGGTCACCGACCCGTTACCAGTTGAAACATTAGAGTTTACCACATTGACATTTGATTCCTTAAAGGCATTGATAATTCTAGAAAGCGGGTGTGTGTCGAAAGGAGAACTCACCTTGACTATCACCTTATCCTGAGCTGTTACAACCTCTATCTCAGGTGGCGTCAATGCCTTCCTCCTTGCATGGTCATGCTCAGGCCATTTCTCCCTCTCCGACTCCATCTCCTTAACCCGCTTTTGTAATTCTTGAATGTGCGCAATGGCATCGCCTAACAGAGATGCCTTGTCCATTTTGGAGATATTCGGTACCACTGCTCTAAGAGCATAGAACCGCTGATTCAGTTTTTCTCGCCGCATTCTTTCAGCCTCTACGTGGTTTAGTGGCTCCTCTCTGCCATTGGCTGGTTTGCGACCCCTCTTCCGTGGTTTCCTCTCCTCATTCATGGATGTGCCGCTTGGCCTGTCTTCCGTGCAGAGTGCCTCTATGTCAGAGACATCTTGATCTAGGGTAGGAATTCGTGAGACAACATGATCGGTACCAGATGTTGCCCCACTGCTGAAATTAATGTTTTGTGGTACAGGTTTCGGGGAATGCACAGGTTTCGGCAGTGCTTTCAATTGTGGTTTGGGTTGAGGTTGTTGCTGGGGCTGTGGATGCGGTGGTTTTGGGGAGGTGAAATGGTTAACCCTACCCGGCTCTTCCCTTACAATACTTGAGGAGATTGTAAATGGTATTTTGGGTTGTTGATCCCAATCATGGGCCGCACCCCCCACAACTCCATTACCAAATTTCACCTCTGTCCTGGCAACTGGACCCCAATTGTTCACCACACCTACACGGGTCTGGAAGCCAATTTGCCGGTTCGGACCTAACGACGCAGCCGGGTTAGAACTTGGCACGACCTGAGACCGAGCGGACACACTGAAATTCTTTCCGAATATCCTAGGCGAGTAGTCCTCAACCCGACCAGAGATAAATTCTATCTGGTGGGGTCCCGCTGAGCCACCCAATTCATCCCTCCTTCCCATGCCGACCTGAGCCGATCCCATCTCGGCACCATGAGTGAAAACAGTCTTGATTCTCTGCACAGCCTCAAACCCCTCCGGCATAGCCTCCATTGATCCCAACTCCAGCACACCATTCCTAAGCGGCACCAACACAACAGTTCTGAATCCGGCTGATTTCGCCATGAATGAACGCACACAAAATTCAGGCGCATTGGTGGGCCAGTGGAGAGCAGATTCGGGTACCCATAAATGCTTGCCAGAGACAAGTGTGCGGCCAGGCCCGCCAGCTCCACGGGGAAAGTAGAAGTACATAGAGACGAGATAGTACATCTCGGCACCACTGATGCGGTCAAGGCCTTCAAGGCCGGAGTTCTCATCTGGAGAGCCGCCGTAAAGCACGTGCAGCTTCTTAAGCACCTTGATACGCATTCGCTGGTTGGACTCATCGTCAGACACGCAGTGGGGCCCATCGTCGGGGCAGTAGCCGTCCCCCCAGCCGAGCACTGCCTCACCCGATGCGGAGGAGGTTAGCTGCCAGAAGATGGCGTAGGTCCAGGTGGACCCGGGCCCTTCGACCAGGTCGTGGAGCCGGTCACTTAGGCCCGGGTCGTGGCCCACGGCCACTAGCCCGTCTGATGAAACGCGGTTCGTTGCCAGGTAGTCGAATGCTTGACGACCTAGCACCCGCACCGCCGTGGCTCTTTCTTCTTCCGACCACATATCTAGATTTTCTCTTCTTCTTCTCTTCTTCTCTGATTTGGTGAATGATTTAATTAATTAACGGATTAATTTGATGTTAGTAGAAAGTAGGGGTGCTTCAAGCGGAAAATTGCAGCATGATGAATTGATTGAGTTGGGATAGGGTTTAGAGAAAGAGGGATCTGAGTAGGAGGAGTAGAGTATACTGTAGATTAGATTAGATTATTAGATGTTTCCTGTGGAGGCACGAGAAAGGGAACTTGGAGCCTAACAGCGCGTGCTCTAAGAGAAAAAAAAAAGAGGCACACGGCGAAATGAAAGAGAGAGAAATGAAAACTGAAACACCTCGTGATGTAAATAAAAAAATAAGCAGAAATCGGTGATTTAGAATTAGGCGATCGATTAGATTTTTTTTTTTAGGAACACAAAAAAAAAATAATAATAATTTAGCCGTGTTTGGGTACCTTTTAGTTTTAGGCCGCGTGTGAAACTGTGAATAAATAGAAAGTGAGGTTTGAGGTCTTCTGGACTGGTTCCGTTTAGACTAAAGCTAGGGAAACACTTTATAGAGGCTGTTGGGTTGAGGACCGTGTCAGTTCAGCACAAATTGTGGTGTATCAAATTATTCTGTGTTCGCTTCTGTTAGCACTGTTCGCTTGACTTGACTAAATATTAAAAAATGATATTAAAACGTGGAGGTGGAACGATCCGGTTCGTTTGCACTCCAGCCCAACTGAGCGACCACCAATGGATCTAACGATTTCAGAATTTCAGATACAGTGTAACGAACGAGAATAACTATAATTTTTAAGCTCGTTCAGTTTTTTCAATGAGCTTAACTTTAAAATTTAAATTCATTAAATTAACTTTAAATGAGAAATTCGAACCGTTAAACCTAATTTATTTTACGAGTAATATATTTACATTCATTCATTCATTTACATGTGAAACTTATAAATTTTCGAGTAAGCATCAAAGCGTGCATTATATTGCTAACTGTTGCAGAATTGAATCAGTATGCAATCTGTAGCTGACAGAAAACCACATAGAGCAATATTTGACGACTGAAACTTTCAGTTGATTATCTGGACCGTATTTTTTTATAATTGTTAAAATATATAAGTTAATTCATTCTCCATAAGTATTAATTTTAAATATAATCATATGAAATGATTCAGATAAGAAAAGGGCTGCATGATGTCGATCGTAGAATTTTTAGAAATTTTAGAAATTAAAATCTTGGCCAAAGAGTGAGTATTTTCTTTTCTTTTTCAAAAAATAGATAGAACTACACCACTAAGAAAAAAAATTCAAACAGATGTTGCCAGATTGTGCAATTTCTGTGTAAAAAAATAAATAGTGAGGCTATAGTGCTATGCATATTGTAGATTGATATGTACTAGGGTTGGCAACGAGCTGGCTCGGTTCGAGCTAGATCAAACTCGTGGCTCACTTGTTTTAGCAACGAGCGAGTCATGAGCGAGCTAATATTCATATCCGAGTTGAAAAAGTGACTCGTGGCTCGTTTGTTTTGGCAACAAATGAGCCAAGCCAGCTCGTGAAAGCTCGGGACTCAAAAGTCCAAATGTATTAGATATGTATTATAAAGTCAACTACCATAAATTAAGTCTGGAACTAAATTCATACATACTAAAAATACTAAATCTCCAAATTCATACAAACATAGTTCATAAAATAAATTAATGCATACTAAATTCACACAAATTTATACCAATAAACAAATTCATACTTTGACCGAGCTGGCGAACCAGCTCGCAAGCAAGCTAGACCCTAGCTCAAACTTGTTAATTTTGGATCGAGCTAGTGATGAGCTGGCTCGTTAATAACTTAGTTCACTAACAAATAAGTTGCTAACGAGCGAGTCAGATGTGAATCACGATCGATCCACGAGCTACGAGCTTTTTTGCCACCCCTAAAATCAATATATTTGTTTTCAAAGTCCAAACAGTCAATATGAGTTGTTCAAAACGATCTCCATATGAAAATGTATTTCAAGGCCAATTTTTTTTTCCCTCTATTCGAGATAGATTGAAAATCACTACATTCAAACCTATTTAAAAAAAATAGTAAAAAATTCTATTAAATGTATTTACAAGTATATTCATATGAAAATCATGTTAAACAATTCATATCAACTATTTTTAGAGTTTGAAAATAAAGATATTGATCCATAGTATTGGCTCATGCTATGCATAGTGTCGTAGCCTCACTCAATTATAAATATTACAAATTAGTATTGTTTAATATAAATTATAAATTTTTTAGTTTAGAGTTTTCTTAATTATACTATTAATAATTTAAATATTATTTTTGTTAATATTTATGTTACATATAATAAAAAATCATTAATAATTAAATACTAATAAATGTTTTATCTAAGATTCAAGTAATGTATTATTATATAATTACTATTTTTGGGTATACGTTTTTTATTTGTACTATTAATAATTTAAATATTACTTATGTTACTATTATAGTTATATATATATTAAAAAAATAATATGGCCAATCAACTCATCACATAAAAATATAAATAGAATTAAATTACATTTTTTGGATCACATGGTAATTTGTTGACCGATAATTTGTTTTGATAAAAAAATACCCTCATATTCTTCCATCACTACCGTTCAAAATCGATCACACGGTTTCAATTACATCTAATTCGTTTTAATAGATTATATTGACATAAGAGAAAAAAATAATTGAAGTCATATAATCAATTTTGAACGATCTGAATGGAAGAATAAGAGAGTGCTCCAGATTTGATTCCTCTTAAAACAATCAAGTCACCTTCTTTTGATGGATCACATGATCCCGATCGAATCCCCACCGCCCACTTTTGTACAAATTGTACGTTGTGCTTTCTCTGTACGGCTGGATTTACCCGCGGTTTCATCATGATTCGTGCCCTTTGGTATCTGATTGGGGGTGCAGTTAATCAAGTTTAGTCCGGTTCTTAGTTGGCCTAATTTATTATCATTTGTAGATGAACACTTAAAATTTAATTAGTGGCTTGCTAATTAATGTTTGATTTGATACTAGTTCTTGCCGACTCGTTTGAGGTTGACCTCAAATTTAATGAGTGATTTGGTGGAGATCGACTTGAACAAGTTCTATATGTAAATATATCATTTAATTGGAATTTGTATTTTTGTTCAAATTTTATTATGAGGTTACCAATATGTTGATACTAAAGTTAAATTTATTTAGAATAATACAATTCATATATAGTGATTTTATGCTTTATATTTTTTTTTAAATAAAACGAAAATAAACTAAAAGAAAATTATACTGAGCTTGTGTATAGCATGAACTCAATTTCAGTTCAAATAAGTTTCTAATTCGATAATTTAATTGATGTTTGGCTTGAATTTATTTTAATTTGACTAATAAGTTAAAAGATACAATTAGAATCATCTCATTTGAATGGATGGGTGATGAATTCAAAGTCCAGATCATGTGTATTACTTCAGTATTCGAGTTTGAATTCGGATTATCCGTTTAAATCTGAATCAACTTAGCTCAAGTCTGAAATTACAAACTTATTTAATATTCACATTAATATATAATTAACCAATCTAATTCAAATTCAAACTGTGAGTTATCTTAGAGGTTCGGAATGAAGCTCAAAATATGAGTTATACTTTAGAGGCTCGGTATTCAAAATTTAAAGGAAAGTTTTTTTTTTATTTTATTTTTTTGTTTGGAAAAAGACCCTTAGACGGTTAAACCATTACAAACTATGTTCCTTTCTCAGAATATCCACGACGAAAAAAGCCAGATAAATAACTCCTTGCTTCCTATACATACATCAACCCCTTCTATTCCTATACAACATTTGGAAATATAGAATACGTGCTCTGATCTAATACGTAGTGATCAAGTGAACAGTGACACGTGCTGTGATCAAAATATTGAGGGATGTTCACACTACGCGAGTCACGCCGTGATTAATTATTTTTTTTCATACTTTAAGTTAGTTTGTTCAAGATTCACTATTTAATTAAGTCCTAACGGCTCTAATTACACGTGACTCGCATGATTACGTGCCGTACCGTGCCATAATCGAATCTTTCACGTGACGTACCGTACCAAATTTTTAAAAGCTAGTTACAAAAACAGTCACATATGCCATACCGTTCCGTAACGGAGGCAGCTCCGCCGTGCCATTTTTTCCGACTCTAGGCACTTGAGATTGTGAAAATGGTAAATTATGGTGGAGCGGAGCCGATTTAACTTTTTTATATAAAGAAAAGAAAGTAAAAGAAAAACTTGTGTTATTGGACGGTGTGTGGCCAAACCGCTGCAGTCACATGGGGTGCGCTAATTGCTGGTACGGATAGTGTACGACTTGACTGGGTGCTGATTTGGTCTAGTTTTAGGTTTCCTTTTTTTAGGCTGATTTCCTATTTCTGAGCTTATTTTTAAACGAATTTCAAACATTCATGGGTCAACCAAAGACCTTAATAGTTAATACATTATTGCGTTAGAACCTTAAGATATGTGCATGTGGTTTTTTTTTTTTTTTTTTTCTAATTTTCTTATTTTAATTTTTTCCACGTTTATACTTGGGCTCTATAGTATGTTTATTTAACTGTGCTAGGATGCAGTCTCAACTTTTAGCGTGAATCATAACATTAAAAATTTAAAAATAATAACTGTATATAAGATATTTTGCAATTGAGTATTTTAATAGAAACTGTCTTTGTGCCTCATGTTATTATTTACCATTTGCATTAAAAAATATTCATACTCAATATGTAAATTGTTTGTCATATTTCACAAGTGTTTATATTTAATATACAATGTGGGTTCATCATATTTGTTTTTCTTAATGATTAGAAGAAAATTCGAGGTAATTCTTTGTTAATTTAAATCAAAGTGCAACATTCAGAGGTTTTTTTTATATTTCTAGTAATGTAGGGTATTAAAAATTTCATGTTTAACTTTTTAATTAAATTTCATCATTAACAATAATTAACATTAAAAAAAAATAAACACAACTCAGATGTTGGAGATGCAAATAAGGAGGTGCGGTTTACTTCCCACTTAAAATAATGTATAAATATTTTTGTCATCAACTATAAAAACTCATTAAGTAGTCCCGATTTTTTTATTTATATCCAAAAAAAATATAAATTTAAAAAACTAACCAAACCTCGCGTCAATTTCAAAAACTACCCAAACCATAAATTTTTTTTCTGATAAATGGATATTAAAACCGGAATAATTTTTTCCGGTTTTAGGATTATTTTTTTTCGGATTCTTTTTTTTTTCATTTATTCATTTTTTATAATTTAATTATTTTTCCAAAAATTGGTGTTAAAATCGGAAAAAAAAATTCCGATTTGGGTAGTTTTCGAAATTGACGCAAGGTTTGGTTAGTTTTTTAAATTTATATTTTTTTGGATATATAAAAAAATCGGCTACTACTACTACTACTTTTGAAAATGGATACGTAGACTAACCTTTATTGACTTCTTATGTGGATTACGTTTATCTTCTCCTTCAATAACGAACAAGGTAACTTATTTTGTATTGTTTTTTTTTTTAATGTTTTTAGACTTTTACCAGATTTGGGGAAGAAAACATCGGATCAATAAATGGAGTCATGGCCAACTCGGTCCAAGGCACATGCCGCTTCAAAGCACCAAGTAACTCCACCCTTTAATTATTAAAAAAAAAAGAGAGATCCTCCCTTTTATTAGGGATTTTGACTAAAATCATTACATTATGTCGTATAAAGTAGAAACCGCTAGTGTGCTTAATTCCTTTTTAATATTTTTTTTATGGGCTAGACGCCTAGACCTCATAATTCAGTTAATTTATTTAAATGTTTAATTAGCTCTTTTCTTTAATTTATTTAAATAATTTAATTTAAAATATTAGGCAGTAAGAGGCTTCTCAATTTTTAATTTTCTCTAAAATGACGTACTCAATTGCTCTATTTCTTGAATTATCTCTTAAAGGATGATTCTCAGTAGCAATGGTATATTTTAATTATGGTATATACTTTTTATTCAAAAGCCGGTTAAAAAATTGTCATAATTAATAGAGAAATCCTTGATTATAAGTTCCAACCGTGACATGTGGATAATGATAATGAAAGTTTGTGGTATTTAGTGCTTAATTTTAATATTGTTAAGTATTTGGCGTTATGAAATATGAGCAACATTATATACATTTTTTGAAGGAGAAGTGGACCATACTTGCATCTCGATTGTATTTATTTATTTATTTTAATTTTTTATACTTGATAATAAAATTATTAATACTTAACAATATTAGCCATCGAAAACTTTGAAAATTATAACATTACTTATATATGATAAAATATTTTACTTGTACTTTTTTGCAATTAGTTTTAAAAGAAAAAAAATGAAAAACACATTATACATACATTAAATATAAACAATTAAAATTGTACATATAAATGATTTTTATGACTAGTATAAATATTTTACACTTAAAAGTTCTGAACTTAGTTAAACCCCCCCCCCCCCCCCCCCCCCTCTCTCTCTCTATATATATATATAGGACTTGGCTACGGTACTATGGGTTGCATAGAGGCCTCCTGTGCTACGGCTCAATATTCGACTTTTCAAAATCCAAACGGTCGATCCGAACCGTTCATCTTGTTCTCCATATTAATATGTATTTGGAGATCAAATTTTACATTTTTTGGAAAAATTTTACTATTTTTTTAGATTTATTGAAAATCGCTGTTTTGCAGACAAATCTGGACCATAAAAACAACGATATTCAATAAATCTAAAAAAATAGTAAAATTTGGTCTCCAAACACATATTAATATGGAGAACAAGATGAACGGTTCGGATCGACTATTAGAATTTTGAAAAGTTGAATATTGAGCCGTAACACGGGAGGCCTCTATGCAACCCATAGCATATTAGCCAAATCCTATATATATATATATATATAGTTGCATTAAATTTCAATTTTAACCGGAATATAGATGTTGCAGACTACACAAAAGTTCGATAATACCTGGGTATCACAAGAGTGTCACCATTGATTGGTAGTTTGGTACGAGAAAAGTATGGGTCCGATGAGCTGTAAGATTTGGGACTTTTTTCATAAATCATAATTAATAAAATGTTTTTTAGGGAATCAATATGATTGATTTTTTTTTTTCAAAAACCATAAGGACCGTGGGAACTCCACGGTCTCAAATTGATTTTTTTTTTTTTTTTTAAAACAGATTTTTTTTTCAGACCGTGGGGTTCTCACGGTCTTAATTTTTTTATTTTTTTTATTTTTATAAAACAGAATTTTTTTTAATTTTTGTATTAAAATATTAGAAATGTTGAATATATTTATTTGAAAATAGATGAAATACAATATAATTTGATTTATTAGAAATACTGCAATAAATAACCCGGATCAATATTTTTCAGGTCGGGTTTTTCGCAGCTGTAAGAAAAATTAATATATTTCTTTATGTGTTATTAGAAAAAAGTAAAAATGCTTCGATTCTGAGTTATTGATCCCGGTTCAAAAGTCACTTCTAGGTAATCCAAAAAATATTGTGATCTTTCTAGTAAATTTAATTTATGAAAAGTTGTATCTATTTTTGAAAAAAATAATAACTTTTAAGTTATTCAATAATTGTTATTCAAAAAGAATCCTCAAAATAGATATAACTTTTTATAAATTAAATGTCCTAGAAAGATCACAATATTTTCTGGATTATCTAGAAGTGACTTTTGAACCGGGATCAATAACTCAGAATCTAAGCATTTTTATTTTTTTCTAATAACACATAAAGAAATATATTAATTTTTCTTACAGCCGTGAAAAACCCGACCTGAAAAATATTGATCCGGGTTATTTATTGCAGTATTTCTAATAAATCAAATTATATTGTATTTCATCTATTTTCAAAGAAATATATTCAACATTTCTAATATTTTAATACAAAAATTAAAAAATTTAAAAAAATTCTGTTTTATAAAAAAAAAAAAAATTAAGACCGTGGGAACCCCACGGTCTGAAAAAAAAAATCTGTTTTTAAAAAAAAAAAAAAATCAATTTGAGACCGTGGGGTTTCCACGGTCCTTATGGTTTTTGAAAAAAAAAATCAATCATGTTGGTTCCCTAAAAAACATTTTATTAATTATGGTTTATAAAAAAAATTCGTAAGATTTGTGCGTTGCTGTTCTAAGTTTTGTGCACACGATTTTTAAAGTGCATCAAACAACTTCAGTATTCATCAATCTCAAAAGTAGATCTCAAACCCATCGATCGCACCTACTATGCCCTCAAGTGGTGCATATATAGTACCTGCGTGTTATTTTTTAACGATGCGCGGATAATATATTTGTTTCCAACAGTGTTGTAAAAAACGTCCGTTTAGACTAATTACTCGTTGGCGGTAATCAAACCGTTGTGGATTTTTTCAACTAATTAACCGATTATTTCTGTTTCTGATTATTTTTTCTCAAATACTATCGATTAATCGTTTGACGGTACCATCCGTCCGATTAACGGTTTCCACTAAAGTTCCTAAAAAAAAATGCTAATTCTTTGTTTCCACTAAAGAAATAGGCTCTTTCCTTGCTGGTTCGCTGATACACGGAAGACTTACTATATATTATAAAATCGTACAGAGAAATTGGAGCGAACAAGTCAAACAGATGCCCTGTCGATCAAAGCATGAAGCTTGGAATTGTATTTGACAGAGGGGAAAGTAACGGGTCCCTAACGGTTTTTTTTGTAATAAAATAATATTAGTACTGTACTATCTCCTTGCGAATTAAATTTTTTTTTTTTTTTTGGTATTTTGAGATTTTTTTTTTAATACCAATCATTAAATAATTTAAAATTTTTGTTTTTTTTTTCAAAAATAGATATATTTTTTTAGAAATTAAATGTAATAGAAGAATAACAATATTTTATGTATTTACCTAGAAGTGACTTTTGAACTGTAATCAATAACTCACATTCAAAGCATATTAATTTTTTTCCAATAACACATATAGAAATATATTAATTTTTCTTACAGCTGTGAAAAATCCGGTCTGAAAAATATTGATCCGGGGAAAGTAACGGGTCCCTAACGGTTTTTTTTGTAATAAAATAATATTAGTACTGTACTATGTCCTTGCGAATTAAATTTTTTTTTTTGGTATTTTGAGAATTTTTTTTGAATACCAATCATTAAATAATTTAAAATTTTTATTTTTTTTTCAAAAATAGATATATTTTTTTAGAAATTAAATGTAATAGAAGAATAACAATATTTTATGTATTTACCTAGAAGTGACTTTTGAATTGTGATCAATAACTCACATTCAAAGCATATTAATTTTTTTTTCCAATAACACATATAGAAATATATTAATTTTTCTTACAGCCGTGAAAAATCCGGTCTGAAAAATATTGATCTGGGTTATTTGTCGCAGTCTTTTTAATAAATCAAATTATATTGTATTTTCATCTATTTTCAAAGAAATATATTAAATATTTCTAATATTTCAATACAAAAAATAAATTAATTAAAAATAATTATGTTTTGTACAAAAAAAAAACACAAAACCGGTTATTTAGTCATCGAACCAATTTCTGGATCTATGACTAAATAATCGGAAAGAGGGGCTTGGTCCAGTTATTTACACCAAAAGGGTTCGATTTTGAATTCTTACGAAAAGTTGGGTAGATTTTGTAATTTTATATTTTTTGTGTATTAATAAAATTTTCGGCATTATATTTTTAGGTCCATGTTTCTCTGGTGTTATATTGTCTTCCGAATTATTAAATGAATCTTTTGCTTCAAGTTTAATTTGTCCCCCCACCCCCACAAATTCTTTTACTTTTAAGTTGTAACACTTCACACGAATCGTACCTCGCAAACCAAGTTTAAAAGTTATAATTAAAACATATGGCATGTAATTACATTTGTAATTCCTCCATTTCTAATCATCAGGTAAACTAAACAGTATTATTATTTTTAAAATATGGATCTAGCCCGTATTTAATTGAAAAGAGTGTTATGTTATATTGGTTATGTAACTGTATAAAGAAAAGTAATGTTGCTCAAAACAATTGAGCAAAATAAAGTAAATAAAAGAAGGGAAACAAATTAGGTAAGCAAATAAGTAAAGCTGAAGCTGCTGATCCCATGATCTTTCTTTCTTCATCTATGCTCTTCCTCTCGTTTGTGTTGCCTCTGCCTCTGACCGTTGAAATTGTAGTTGCCACAAAACTTCTTCCTTAATGTTTTGTGCATCCTTACTGACTTCTGTAAATGTGCGTGCACAACTCTTGCCCTTATTTTTAAATAAAAAAAATGATATATGGACAAGCTTTCGATAATTGAAAAACGCCAATATTGTTTTTAAAGTCCAAGTAGTTGAGCTGAATTGTTTAACATGATCTCTGTATACAAAATGTACTTCTAAATCGAATTTTATATAATTTTATATTATGTAGAATTTGTTGACTATTTTTTGCCAGACAAGTAGAACATCACCTGATCTAAATATTAATAATTCATATTAGTGATTTTTAGGTATATAAAAAATAGGGAAAAAAAATGTAAACTTTAGTCTGTAAATTTTCATATGAATATCACGTTGAACAGTTTATATCAAATATTTGGATTTTAAAAATGAATTATATTGATCCGTAATACATATCAATGTGCGCTATGTATGTGTAGTACCATTGCCATGTGTCACTATCAAATTTAGGGGTGTACAAAAATACTCGTGACCCACCCGACCCATCTGACCCGTCCGACCCAACCCGTTTTTTACCGGGTTGAGTTGTTATTGGGTCGGGTACGGGTTGAAATTTGATAAACCCGTTACTCTGGGTCGGGTCACGGGTTTGCTCTTACTAACCCGTTTATACCCGAACCCGACCCAGAGTCCTTATCTCCTTCGCTCGCGACCCGGCACTAGTACCAGTTAGTACCACTGTATTGTTAAAAACTTAAAATCTTTACAAGAATATCTCTTATGTACCAATATCAATATATGCTTAACTCAGTTTTTTGCACTGCTACTAGTGTTAGTATATGCTTAACTCAGTTTTTTGCACTGGTACCAGTTAGTGTAGTTAGTACCACTGTTTTGTATGCTTAACTCAGTTTTTTGCACTGGTACCAGTATCAGTATATGCTTAACATCACTATTGTAGGCTGGCCAAAATAGGATTATTGTGGGCTCTAAATGAAATACAAATTAGTACCACTGCACTGGTACTAACTGGTTCTAATAAGTTACCAACTTACCATGATAAGTTTATTTAATGCAGTGGTACGTTGGTAAGTTACCATGATAAGTTACCAACTTGCCAACTTCTGTTTTTGAATATGTCTTGCTTTGAATCAGTCCAGAATGATAGCTTTGAATTTATAACCCGTTTAACCCGTCTAACCCGCATAACCCGTATATAAAAAAATAGATGGATTGGGTTGGGTTATGGGTGGGTCAAGTAAAAAATTTTTTTAACCTGGTGTGATCGGATTGGGTTAAAATTTTAATAAATTATCATCGACCCGCCCGTTGTACACCCTTAATCAAATTAATGTAGTATACTGAGAATTCGTAAGTACTGGTATGCAAGAAATAAATTATAACAAAACAAATTTATATGTTATTCAGAAAAAAAAAACAACAACAAACCTTTCTGTAAATATTACTATGCAATAACTAAAAACGCTAATTAACGAACGTAATTAACATTGATCCAATTACAGAACCATATGTAACAAATTAAGTCCGATTAGGTACACAATATTTGATTAGATTTTCCCCGTGTGTGTGTGTGTTTTTTTTTTATAAACACAGGGCGAAAAGGGTATATATACATGCAGGTGCAACATAGAGACTTTTGTACCAACAATTGCACAGTTTGTCATTCTAAATGGAAGCAATCATCAGCGTCCTAATAAGCCACGTAATATCATGCAAATGTAGTTTTAGGAGGGAGATCAGAATTGATTAAAACTGAAAAAAAATGGTCGGGTCAATATTTTGAAAAAAATCTAATCTTAAACTCTGTTACATGTTTTCCTTTCACATTAGTCGGTTGTATAATTATACTAGAGTAAGGCTTAAGTGCAATGGATATATAACACAAGGTCTTCTTTACTATTACCTTAAAAATTTATCATATAAATTTCAAACTTCTGTCTAAGTAGCTCAATAAATTAGTTATATAATGAGTCTGTAGAATACCAACTTCTATCTAAGATGATAAAAAATGACTTGAAATATTAATAATTTTCTTTTATTTTCAAGTCATATTTTATCATCTTTCATAAATTATAAAAAATAATAATTTATTTCAAAAATAATAAAAATTAATATTCTACAAATTTATTATGAGAAGGGTTAAAATACCCCAATAATTTTTACCCCAAACGTATCCCATCATCTGAATCGCACATTAATTTCAGATCGACTCTCCAGATCATTTCCACTTCAGACCTTTCAACTTCTCAAATGCCTCTCTCCTCTCCATTTGCTATTGTTTGCTCCCTTCTTCTCCACCGAATGAAACTCAGCGCAAGGAACTCACTCTCCTCTCCATCAACAAAGTTCGCTCCTTCTCTTCCATGAATGAAATTTATTCTCCTCCCAATTGTGAACACGGGGTGGCTCCTCTCTCTGCCTCTCTCTAGCGAACCATTGAGCAATTTTTTTGGAGTGAATTTGTTAAATCACTAATTGACCATGAAATTGATTTTCAAATTTGTCAATCACTAATTGCTTATGGATTTGGTTTTGAATTTGTTACAGAAGAAGTTTCGTATGGCTTGTATAATTGATTTATTGCAGTAATTAGCATTTTCTTTTAATATTTTTAATTGATTTCTGACTATGAAATGGTTCTTCGGCCTTTTTGCTCATTTGTCGACCCACTATCATAAAGTTGATTTCGTGACCCTTATGAAAATGAGGTTAGTTATACAGAAATTGAGCATTTTACTTTAAATTGTACATATATGCACATGATTTTCTATGTATTTTCTAAGTTTATAGAAAGGTTCAATTAATTAGTAACAATGTAGTGATACTGTTTTTTTATTTTCAATTAAGGAGAAAACAATGTTGAATTTCATTCCTCTTTCTAAATTGAAAATAATTTAACAGAAATTTAAGGGAGTATATTACGTGAGAGAATAAAGAGGGTGGTGATGATGTTTTCGTTGGTTCGCTGGAGAGAGAGGCGGAGGGAAGAGCCACCCCGTGTTTATTGTTGGGAGGAGAGTGAGTTTCGTTCATGGTAGGAAAGGACCGAACTTTGTTGATGGAGAAAAGAGCGAGTTTCTTTGCGTGTGAGTTTTGTTCAGTGGAGAAGAGAGAAACGAGCGATAGCAACTGGAGAAGAGAGAAAGGCGTTTGAGAAGTTGAAAGGTATGAAATGCAAATAATCTGGAACGTCGATATGAAATTAGATGTGCAGTCCAGATAGTGAGATATTTTTGGGTAAAAGCTGTTGGGGAATTTTTAACCCTCCTCATTTATTATATAATCAATTTACTGAGCTACTTATATTGAATTTTGAAATTTATACGATATATATATATATATATATATAGATGGGCTATGGTGCATTGCAATGCATAGGCCATGGTGTGCATTGGACCATAAATCACCAATTTAAAGTCCAAATGACCGATCCAAACCGTTCATCTTGTTCTCCATATTAATATGTGCTTGGAGATCAAATTTTACATTTTTTGGAATTTTTTTACTATTTATTAAGCCACTTTGAAAATCGCTGATCCAACGGTGGCTTCTGATTTTACTGTTCTAAACAGTCACCGTTGGATCAGCGATTTTCAAAGTGGCTTAATAAATAGTAAAAAAATTCCAAAAAATGTAAAATTTGGTCTCCAAGCACATATTAATATGGAGAACAAGATGAACGGTTTGGATCGGTCATTTGGACTTTGAATCGGTGATTTATGGTCCAATGCACACCATGGCCTATGCATTGCAATGCACCATAGCCCATCTCTCTCTCTCTCTCTCTCTATATATATATATATTTGACACACACCTTATCTAAATAATTAAGAACACATATAATTTTTTTATTTTATATAATATTTTGTATTTTAGAAGTTCATATATCTTAATTATCCGACCATTATTTGTTTTATATCTGTATTCGAATCCGTATCCGTGGACTATCCGTTCTGTATCCGTATCCGTTTAAGGCGAATTTGGTTTTGAATTTTGATATCCGTTTACTATCCGTATCCGTATTCGTATCCGCTCATTATCAGACGAATGCGGATATGGTATCAGCATTATCCGCTCTGTATATGTTCCGTTTTCACCCCTAATCTCAATCTTCTCCTAAAAAAATATATTCTCGTATCATGGTTAAAAAAATAATAATAATCAGCAGTAATTGTAATTTTGATGTAGGGGCTTATTAATAATTATGAATAAAGTAGGTGTATCCTTGCAAATGTGTCCACTGTCGGCAGACAACCTCCCATCTTTCGAGGAATCCTGTTTAACAGATCTCCTAGAACAGGACGTTTCGCAACTCACTGACAGGACGGCCCCACTCCTTCCTCCGGTCATTTTTTAAAAATTGTTATACCCACGCGTCACGGCGTCAGTGAGTTGCTAAAAGAGTAGGTAAATTGGCCTTTAGCATTCTCTATGTTTTAATGTTTTGTTTTTATTTGAAGACGTTGATTTCAGACTGGTTCACGTGAAACTGATGGTTATTGGTGTTTTCTCTTTCTTTCTTTCTTTTTTGTTTTTTTGTTTTTTTTGACTCTCTCGCTGTCTATTTCAAATCTCAATCCACAAATATCTGCCACGTGTCCGTTTTATATTTTATTTCCTTTATATTATAATAGAGGATGGTTTAAATGCATTCATTTTTTTATATCTCCAATGTGTTTCTATTTTTAAAAACCTTAATAATTTAAAATTTAAAAATTAAAATAAAATCATTAGACGTGATCTATGTTATTTTTTCTATGTACTCATAAAAATTATTACATTTCGATTTTGTTTAAATGTGAATAAATAAGTTGAAAAATCAACGTCCATAAATAATCCACATTAGTGTATTTTTTAAAGCTCTTGATGACAACCAAAACAATATTGAAATGTTATAATTTTTTACACGTGCATAGATAGAATGATATAGATCGTATCCAACGATTTTATATTAACTTTTAAGTTTTTAAATTTTAAGTTATTAATGTTTTTAAAAATGGAGGCATTTGAACCCTCCTCATGTAAATAACACTGCGGAACTACGATATCCATTCGACCTATTTTAGTTCTTTAGTTAGATGAGTTCTTCAATCATTCGATCTACTTTAAAATATGTACGATCTGTTTTAATATTTGTACACTTTCACATTATTTTTTATGTGCACGGATCTTAAAATAAATTGAACGGTTATGAATTTTATTGGATCCAAAATAGATCCAACGAACATGACACCCACTCCTTTCTCAAAAATGATACGAGAGAAACCTTTACATTGGATTGGTCGGCTTGAACATTAAATTTTTGCGTGCTGTTCATTTAATTTAGATTACATTCCTGCATGGGCTGCAGATTTTAACAATGTGATTTTTGTTATAAAATAAAGATAAACAAGTATAAAGAAGAATAAATAAGATAGATAGTAAAAAGATGGCAATCTTTTTATTCATGCATTTCTCATGTGTGTATAATACAAGAGTACAAAGGCTCTATTTATAGGTCACAAATTATGAATGAAAAACAATCTAAATTAATTACAAGAATAAATGGGAAAATGAATTCCAATAATAGTGGGGGTAGTGGAGAATGAATGTTGGGAGTTATGGACATTCACATTATAATATTTTATTCATAACACTCCCCCTTGGATGTCCATTACATAAGAATATGCCTCATTAAAACCTAATTAGGAAAAATCCTATAAGATAAAAA
The DNA here is from genome assembly GCF_964058835.1 of Carex rostrata. Lineage (NCBI taxonomy): Eukaryota > Viridiplantae > Streptophyta > Magnoliopsida > Poales > Cyperaceae > Carex > Carex rostrata. The sequence continues at coordinate 4,276,667 of NC_135948.1, read as the reverse complement.
CCTAGTGAAGGAAAAAAAATACAATATTCTTCTAAATACGCAACTACAGTCTTACCAGGAAAACCCAGTGGAAAAAACCATGGTTAAGGAAAATAAAGTGCATATTAACTCCCCCTCATGACAGCATCAATCAAGATCTTTAAAGTCAGCGAACTCCAGTATTACGAACTAGCTTTTCGAATATTGCAGTAACGAGCGCCTTAATGAATAAATATGCTAGATTTTTCACTTAAATGGATTTGCTGAACATTAATAACATTATTCTTTTGGAGATCATGTGTGAAAAAGAATTTTGGTGAAATATGTTTTGTTCTATCTCCTTTAATGTATCATTCATTTCATTGAGCAATACATACAATATTATTCATATATGATCGCCGGGATCATTTCTCTAAAAGACAAGCTACATGTTTGACAAATGTGTTGAATCACAGATCTTAACCAAACACATACTTGACTTGTTTTTGTGTATTGCTAAATTTTCTCATAAGTAGCGAAGTTTATGTTTAATTATATGTCAATATCTTCGCATGGGAGAAGAACTATATCTTGCTAATAAATTTACAGCAAATGATATATCATGCATTGTATGTCCATTAAGATACATAAGTGCTCATCTTGCACTAAGGCATGGTACTTCAGGACCAAATAGTTCTTCATCATTTTCTCGAGGTCCAAAACGATCTTTATACACATCTAATGATTTTACAACCATCGACGTGCTTAATGGATAAAATTATTTCAGCACTTTTGCAATATAATTTTCTTGATGCATAAAAATGTCATTTTTAAATGTTCGATTTGCAATTCAATGCAAAATTTTGTTTTCCCAAGATCTTTTATCTCAAATTCTTCCTTTAAATAATTTATTGCTTTTGGAAGCTCTTTAGGAGTTCCAATGATGCTTAGATAGTCAACATAAACTGCAGTTATAACAAAATCATTTCTATATCTTTTCATGAAAATACATTGACAGATCGTATCATTCTTATATCCATATTTCAATAAATATTCACTTAAACGATTATAGCATATGCGTCTATATTGCTTTAATCGATATAAAGATTTATTCAATTTAACTGAATAATGTTTTCTAGAACCTAAATTACATGCTTCAGACATCTTAAATCCTTCAAAGATTTTCATATAAATATCATTATCAAGCGAACCATTTAAATAGGCTGTTACAATATTCATTAGGTACAAATCAAGTCCTTTATGCACTGCCAGACTAATTATGTTTCAAAAAGTTATTGCATCCACCACAAATGAGTATGTTTGTTCATAATCAATTACAAGTCTTTGCGAAAAATCTCGAGTGACAAGCCGCGCTTTATATCTTACAATTTCACCCTTCTCATTTCTTTTTCACGTAAATAACCATTTATATCCTACTGATATTTATACATTCAGGTATTAGGACTACAGGTCCAAAAGCTTTTCGTTTTTCAAGAGAGTTTAACTATGCCTCAATTGCACATTTCTATTTTGGCCAATTATTTCTTTGTCGACATTCTTTAATAGACTTCTAGTCATAATCCTCAATATTTATTATATTTAGCGCTATATTATATACAAAAAAAATATCATTAATATCAATTTTATCTCGGTTCCATCTTCTTCCTTCATGATATAATTTATCGAGATCTCTTTATTTTCATAAATTTCATATACCTGAGTTTCTGTTGGAACTCCAATATTACTTATAATTTTATTCTCTTTTGGAGTTTTATATGAAATTATCATATCCTCGACTTGACCATTTTCATTCTTTGCTCCTTTTTTTCGAGGATTTATTTTATCTTTTCAATATTTGGAACCGATTGCTTTTCCACGCTTCATGCGTGTTATAATTAGTTTGTCCAACATGGACATCGACTTTAATTGGAGCATTAGCAGTTGGTACATGTGATTTGGTCACTTTCTTTGAGTCTGTGAATGTGTTTGACAATTGATTTATTAATCTTTGCAAATGAATTATCTTTTGAATATTTAGTTCATATTCTTTAGTACGATGATCAAAATAAGACAATGATAATTCATACTAATATATTTTTCCAGCTAATAGTTTTCTTCCCCTAAGGTTGAGAATTTTTATTCATCAAAATCATAACCGACAAAATTAGCCATGAATAAATCTCCCATCAATGATTCTAGATACTCTATTATATATGGAGATTCAAATTCAATATAAATTCTTAACTTTCTTTGATATCCCATTTTAGTGCATTGTGGTGAAGCAATCAGAACATATACCGCACATTAAAAAATTATTATATGGGAAATATTAGATATATGACCAAAAACCAATTATAATGGGGAGCTTTATAATTGCTAGTTGGCATGATGCAAATTAGTTTTGTTGTATGTAAAATATTATATCTTTTTTTTATATACCAACATTTACAGGATGTTCAACATTAGTTTCGACATTGTTTAGACGTATTTTCATAATTGGATGATAATAAAATTATGCTCTTTAATCAAATCAATTGAGCAAGTAATCTTGCAAATGCCAGGTTGTGATTTGATAATAAACATACATGTGACCATCTTATTGATGCATCAATTAAAACCATAACATATTCAAATGGTTCACATGTTGGATATAATGTTCCACAAATATCATATTATATACGTTCTAGAAATAAAATTAACACATAAAAAAATTCACCAGATTAAAGAATTATCTGGTTCTTTGATAAATATTCACATTAATTCTTTATTATTTTTCGCATCATTATTGATCCAGAATGACCCAACCGATCATGTCAAACTATAAACATATTCTTGTATGTAAACTTCTGGTTTTCAATAACATAAGTTTCAATTGCACTAATATATATAGTACAAGCCGGAGGAAAACATAAACAATTTTTTTCAATATGCATTTTTTATCTGATATTATGCTAGTAATATAAAGATATTCAATATTTTCTTCATTGGTAGTCTCAATATGATATCCATTTCAGCGGATACTCTTAAAACTTAACAAATTTTTTTGAGACTTAGAAAAAGATAATGCATCATTAATATAAACTTATATTCCTCCATATAATAATAATATTGCTCTTCTGGAGCCTTCAATCATTTTTTTTTATATTTTCTCATTCATTTTCTTCATTATTATTTTTTCGCTTCTATTGGAAAAATATGTATTTTCATCATCACCACATCCACATGAGTATGTCCAGAAATTATTATGATTATCATGTGTTGCTACATTCACTTCAGGAAATGAAGCATAACTAATAGGATGAAATTCATGATTTTTTTTAACAACTCGTTATTTTGTTCAACTATAAAGAAACAAGATATTAACTCAAAATATTTTTTAAAATCTTCTTCTTCAGAAAGATTAAATTATTTAAAATGATAAATTGCTGATAAAAGAAAATAAATTCCGTGATTAACAGTGTGAAGATGTAATTTAGAAAATCAATCATGACCTAATTTTTTTTCTTTATTCACCAATCTAATTAAATTTGGTAATATGAAGAGCAGCTCCAACATTATAAAATAAATGTAAACGTTACATGAGGCCTTTTCAATGAAATCAAATAATGTGTAATTTTCATTCCCCGTATAAATAACTGTAGTTAGCCAACATCAATTAATAAAATATTTGATTAAGAAATTAAAGTAACAGACTGGTAAACATACGTTGTATGCGAATAATCTGATCCTTAAATTGAATTTCATTTATTACCATTACTATTCAGATTAATAAGGCAGTATCTATTACAACAAAACGCATCTCCCTATTCACATCTCATGTGTTATGAGATTTTTTTTTTCATGTGTGTTACATGAATTAAAACGACATAAGAATACAGATTTTTATAATCCCATTCAAATTGTATATTATAAAAAAATATGAGTATGATCTAAAATTAATCTTGAATAGATCTAAATTTAATAATATACTCAGATCTAAAATTGCACAATATGGAGAGAAAAAATTGTGTTTAACAAATAGCTTCAGGCTATTTGATATTAATATTAAATAGAGATAACATTAACTTCGATACACACTATTCATAGGGCATCAGGTCATTTCATTAACATAATATAATGTGAAATATAATATATAAACTCGGAATATTTCTTGAATCTTCTTCATAACGATTATATCATTAAAAAAAATTCACATCATATAAACCTTATTGAAATCTTCTTCATGAAGATATATTGAAATCTTCTCATATTAATTTTTGTGAGTCGCATAAATCTTCTTCAGGAAGATTACTTGAAATATTTTTCGGTTTTTTTTAAATCTTCTTCCTTGGAATTTTCTTCAGAAAAATTTCTTAAAATCTTCTTAAACAAATTATATTTCTTGAAATCTTCTTCAAGAAGATTAAAATTATTGATGAATAATATCAATATGAACATCACATAAATTTTACGCATCATATAAAATTTCTCGAAATCTTCTTGAAGAAAAGAACTTCTTAATATCTCTTGAAATCTTCTTCAGGAAGACCTTCTTAATATATTTTGAAATTTTTCTTCGAGAAGATTAAATTATTGAGAAAAAAATAACAAAATGAACATCATACAAAATTTGTATATCATATAATTCTTCTTCAGAAAGATTTTTTAAAATCTTCTTAGATTAATTTCCTATATCATATATATCTTCTTCTGGAAGATTTCTTTAAATCTTCTTCCAGAAGATAAAAAAAATTGCAATTCATATAAAAATATATGAACCATACTAAAAATCTTAAAAATAAATGTACATAAATTGATAGCTTATTCAATTTAACAATTACTTACTATAAGCATTATTTATTTAAATGGAATTGAAATAAAATATATCAAAGTTATCTCGAATCAACTAATAGAGCTCTCGTGCTGATAACGTGTTATAAAATAAAGATAAACAAGTATAAAAAATAATAAACAAGATAGAGAGGAAAAAGATGATAATCTTTTTATTCATACATTTCTCATGTGTGTACAATACAAGAGTACAAATGCTTTATTTATAGGCTACAAATTGTGAATGAAAAATCATCTAAATTAATTACAAGAATAAATGAGAAAATGAATTTTAATAATAGTAGGATATAAATTCCAATAGTAGTAATGGTAGTGGAGAATGAATGTTGAAAATTATGAACATTTACATTTTAATATTTTATTCATAATAATTTTGACCTGTACCGAGAATAATTTAAAAAGCTTTTCAAACTTCATTGCTGGTAAAGTAAAAGGTGCGTTACTAAAATCTTCACCCCCACTTCTATATATAAGAAGAGTATTGTCCTTTTCAAAAAAAGAAAAGAGAAAAGAGAGTATTCTCTAAGGTATTGCGCTGACAATTTACAATTCCAGCCGATTGAATTTTTTCTGGACCACTCTTAGATGCTTGAGAGTTTAAAATCACATGATCTGAATGGTAAAGAATTTTCAGATCAAGTGATTTTCTATCTATCTAAAAAAATAGTAAAAAAATTAAAAAAAATGTAAAATTTGATTTACAAGTACATATTCATATGGAGATCATGTTGAATAGTTCGGATCGACAGTTAGAATTTTGAAAACTCAAATATTGAGCCATTGCACGGTCCTCTATGCTACGCGTAGCATATTAACATTTTCCTATTTATGTATATATTTTGAAATAATGAGTTGGAGATCAAGCTATCAAATATATTTTCAAACTCCTATGTATATTAAAGAAGATTTATTCACTTTGTGGATTTCAAATCCATGATCTATTATACCTCTTTTTAAACCAGCTTATTTGACAATATCAACAATCAATAAAACGGTAATCAAGATTTAATAAATAAAATTATAGATAATGATCTTTACAGTTTAAACGGTTTTGTAAATAATTTTTTGGGCGAGTAAATTTTAAATAAGCATCCAACAAATCATTTGAAAAATTAATGACTTAATATTATCAGTGTATATAGGTGATTGAATGATTTCAACGTTGCAGTTTGGGTTGTCAATTTTTCGTTATACTCTTTTAATATATATATATATATAGAGAGAGTATGGCTAACGTGCTTTCTCTAGTATATTAACAATATGCTTGCGGTCTCTAAAATCTATTGAATTGGCTTTAAATGACAAATTTAAACTGTTCAAACCAATGTCCTTAACGAGAGCTTCGTTTCCATATAAAAAAAAATTAAGTTTCGAATTTATTTACTATCAAGTCAAGCGGTCAAAAAAATGACCAAAATAGTGCATTAAAATGCGCATAATATCCTTCGTCTTTTGACCGCTTAACTTGATAGTAAATAAATTCGAAACTTAAATTTTTTTTATATGGAAACGAAGCTCTCGTTAAGGACATTGGTTTGAACGGTTTAGATTTGTCATTTGAAGCCGATTCAATAGATTTTAGAGGCCGGAAGCATATTGTTAATATACTAGAGAAAGCGCGTTAGCCGTACTCACATATATATATATATATATGAGGAGGGATCAAGTTACAACAATTTTTGAGTTACAACAAGTTACAACAAGCATTTTCTACATTTTCAAAGTCCAAATTGTCGATCCAAACCGTTAGATGTGATCTCTACAATAAAATGTGCTTGGAGACCAAATTTTACATTTTTTGAATTTTTTTTACTATTTATTAAGATGGGTACAAAAACTAGACAAATTCAGACCATTGAATTTTGTACCCATCTTAATAAATAGTAAAAAAATTCCAAAAAATGTAAAATTTGGTCTCCAAGCACATTTTATTGTAGAGATCACATCTAACGGTTTGGATCGACGATTTGGACTTTAAAAATGTAGAAAATGCTTGTTGTAACTCAAAAATTGTTGTAACTTGATCCCTCCTATATATATATATATATATATATATATAGGGAGTGGCTAATTTGCTACCGGAAGCACTTCGGTCGAGGTGCTTCCGGGGCTATATTGGCATATGTGATGTTCAAACAACAAATCCAAACCGTTAGATGTTTAATCTATATTAAAATCTACTTGGAGACCAAATTTTACATTTTTTGAATTTTTTTTACTATTTATTAAGATGGTTTGAAAATCGCTGTTTTTATTAAAATTCTGCACCATAAAAAACAGCGACTTTCAAACCATCTTAATAAATAGTAAAAAAATTCCAAAAAATCTAAAATTTGGTCTCCAAGTAGATTTTAATATATATTAAACATCTAACGGTTTGAATTTGTTGTTTGAACATCACATATGCGAATATAGCCCCGGAAGCACCTCGGCCGAAGTGCTTCCGATAGCAAATTAGCCACACTCTATATATATATATAGAGAGGAGGGTTCAAATGCACCCAAATATTTGTGCACCCAAATGCACCCTATCTTTCAAATTCTTTTTCTCCGTTTCCAAAGTCCGAATAGTCAATCTGAACCGTTAGATGCGATCTACATATTAAGATGTGCTTGGAGACCAAATTTTACATTTTTTGGAATTTTTTTACTATTTATTAAGCCACTTTGAAAATCGCTGATTTTACATTTTCTGGACCATTGGATCAGCGATTTTCAAAGTGGCTTAATAAATAGTAAACAAATTCCAAAAAATATAAAATTTAGTATCCAAGCACATCTTAATATGTAGATCGCATCTAACGGTTCGGATTGACTATTCGGACTTTGAAAACGGAGAAAAATGATAGGGTGCATTTGGGTGCACAAAAATTTGGGTGCATTTGAACCCTCCTCATATATATATATATATAGAGGAGGGTTCAAATGCACCCTATCTTTCAAATCTTTTTTCTCCGTTTTCAAAGTCCGAATAGTCAATCCGAACCGTTAGATGCGATTTATATATTAAGATGTACTTGGAGACCAAATTTTACATTTTTTGGAATTTTTTTACTATTTATTAAGCCACTTTGAAAATTGCTGATTTTACATTTTCTGGACCATTAGATCAGCGATTTTTCAAAGTGGCTTAATAAATAGTAAAAAAATTCCAAAAAATGTAAAATTTGGTCTCCAAGCACATCTTAATATATATATCGCATCTAACGGTTCGGATTGACTATTCAGACTTTGAAAATGGAGGAAAAGAATAGGGTGCATTTGGGTGCATTTGAACCCTCCTCATATATATATATATATATATCAGGGTTCTAAATAGGTAGCTATAGCGGCGCTATAGCTTTTCCGGACCATAAACGCTAAGCTATGAGATAAAATTGCGCTAACTCAGCTACGACCGCTATGCTACATGGTTTTTTTTTTTGCAATTTATATGGACTTCTGTACTTCTATTCTTATTTCTAATGCTACATGGTCTTCTACGATAAGTATACTAAACCAAACTATATGCTTATATTTTTATTTGTGATTTATTCTATCATTCTATATCGAGAAATATTCAAATACTAATTCTTCATTTTGATTACTCTTTTTATAGTATTCATTTGTAAAATTATTATCGTTCGTTTCAATTGAAAGCTGATTTTGATTATTATTATAATTATAAAATGTTTAAATATGTATATTGACTTCATTTACCTTATAAAATTAATTGCTCTTTGTCTATTATAATATGTAATACCATGAAGTATAAACTATTAAATAATGTTACTTTTTAGATTTTTTTTCCTTCTTATTTGCGTAATTGATAAAAAGTATAGACTTAGATTAGTTGTCATTTAGTTGTTACATCAATTTTCTAATATTGATTATGTTGATAATTAGTAGAAATATAGAATATAAAGTTTGAAAAAGGAAAATCGCTATGTGTGATAGCTTCCGCTATAGCTACGCTATTCGCAATAGCTTTTTTTTTTGGTCTCCCCGCTATGCCGCTATAATCGCTATTTAGAACCTTGATATATATATATATATATATCTTAATTATTTGTACTAGAAATCTTATTTTATTCTCATAATATGATCATAATAGAGGAGGGTTCAAATGCCTCCATGTTTTTGTGCCTCCATCATACCTCCATCTCTCTCCATCATTTTCGAAGTTCAAACAGTCGATCCGAACCGCTCAACCTAACCTCCATACTAAAATATGTTTGGAGACCAAATTTTATATTTTTAGGAATTTTATTATTATTTTTTTAGATAGGTACAAAATCAGTAAATCTGAACCATATAAAAACAGTATTTTTGTACCTATCTAAAAAAATTCCTAAAAATATAAAATTTGGTCTCCAAACATATTTTAGTATGAAGGTTAGGTTGAGCGGTTCGGATCGACTGTTTGAACTTTGAAAATAATGGAGAAAGATGGAGGCATGATGAAGGCACAAAAACATGGACATTTAAACCCTCCTCATCATAATAATAGTTAGTATTATCCTGAGTTCAATATATCTTTCTAGTGGAAACGAATATGACAACCACACATGAGAATAACAATAAAAAAATCACTTCCGGAGATGAGATGAGATCGTAGCCAACCTCTCATGCTTCCTCTCTAAAGTTTGAAAATATTTTTGTTTTGAATTATTTTAATAAGTTCACTAATTAGTCCTCTCACGTCATATGGTCGAACTTTTAAGTTCAAATTTTAATTTCGATTTTAGACCTGACGTAAATTTTGTGCAATTTTAAGATTATATTGGAGGATTTGTTTTGTTTTGTTTTTTCTTTTCTTCAAACTTGTATTTTTTTATAGTCCACATATATTTGTACCTTTGTATCACCTAGTCGGCTAGTCGACAACTATAGTTTCTTTCTAATAATGGAATTTCCAATTGCTCCATCTTAATTATATATTATATACGACATGCAGTACGATGGTGGGCCCCGTCCCACATCTCTCTTTCCTAACCACCAATGATAGATTGATGGAATCATGTTTAATAAAAGTAAATGATTTTGCATGAATATATACCTGTCCATCTAAGGTACCATTAATTATGCTAATATGCTATAGTGCGAAAATTAAGTTCCAATCTAAATCTTGTGCACGACTGCATGCATGCATATGCGAAATGAGCACCCAAAAAGCGGACAAGCATAATATGATAATCAATCAGCCATGCGTGATGCAGCAGGACCATTTAGTACTAGTTAGTAGTTACAACAGCTAGACAGGAACATGATTTCGGCATGGGATATTTCCTCGTCTAACATTTTATATTGTCATTATTTTTTTTAGTAACTTGGTATTATCCAAAGTTTCAAACATGTAAAGAATGCGAAGATTTTTATTTCAAACATGTATTTTTTTTTTTGTTAATACTAAGAGTGAAAAAACTAAAATTACAAATTTAAATGTGAGAAATTATTTACATCGCATTTTCAGCTAGATATGTGTCCATAAACTTTACAAATAAAAAAAAATACACAAAATATCCTCCACATCAATGGATTTGCAGCTTCTTTTGTTTTTTATTACCAACAAGGTGAAGTCAAAAGTGTCATAATATTTTTTGTAATTATGAAGCAATGCGGTTCAGTTGTTAGGTTATTATTCTTGTGATATTTTGTAACTTGAAACAAATCCGGTAGCGACCTTTGCTTGATTTATGTAAGACACTGTAGCCAACTGGTCATAGCCCATAGGCCGAGATTTTATTAAAACGGGCTTATATTTCACTCGATCCAACAATAGGCTGAATGTCCCAGTATTAATTGTTAACATCAATTTCAAAATCAAGAAATCACATTAAAGAAAGAAACGAGGGTAGAGCGCCTGGCCATAGCTTTCTCGTGATAAAGGCAGATAAGTGTAGTGAATGTGGGAATTTCTGGAGCCTCTTTGATTATTTTCATGCTATAACAGATTTCCAAATTCCAAGTACAGGCGCAACTTTTATTTTTCTATCAATCTATTATTCTCCATATAAAGAGAAAATTCACAGATATAGATAACTTGCATTATAGAATGCATGGCCTGAAGTTGTTTCATATGAAGCCGAGCAAAACTCCACCCGAGCTGTCGCTATGCTCGTTACCGCTTCACCGGCCAGAACCTTCTGGATTGGCAACACCACCCCCTTTTCGGGTCCCAGTTGCTGTTCCCTTTACATGGGAAGAGGAACCAGGGAGGCCGAGAAAGGATACAATCCTTATCAAGCCCAATCAGAAACCTTCTTCGGCTAGGTCATTAGAATTGCCACCAAGGATGGTGGCAGAGGAATTGAAGATGAAGGCCGGTAGTACAAATGCTACCTCCCCGACATCAGTTCTTGATGTAACATATTCTATCCATCGATCAAGATCCTTCAGTAGGTGCTACTCCTTTAACACAGGGAATGAGAGAAGCAAAGGTGATGAAGTTAAGGAGAAGAGAGAATCAAACAGGGCCAGTAAGTCATCAATTTATTCTTCGTCATTTGATGCATCTTCTTGCGGTTGTGATGAAGGTATGGAGAGCAGTGTTAAGATAAGAAGGTTTAAGAGGCACCGTAGCCTCATTGATGTCTCAATGCATGCCACCTCTCACTTGTTGGTAAGTCTTTGATCTTAAGCTGTCTTCCCCAAAAAATTTCATTTTGGCCTATCTGCTTGTAAGAAGTACAGGATGGAAAAGATTTGGATTTGCTAGCCAATTATTTAGCTGGATTGCTTCATATGTTACCAACACCTTATAACCACATCAGTATGTTTTTCTCTTTTTTGTTTTGTTTTGTTTCAGCTTGGCATTTACAAGAGCTTGAGGCAGGTCATACCTTGGCATAAAACTTAATTTACTTCTCTCAACATGGCATATATATATGTATGACAAGGAAATAATGAAAATAAAGTCTAACTGTTGACTACCACTGTTGAATGCAATTCAAGATAATTCTCAACTCCGGACTTGATTCTGATTCTTCTGTGTTGCAATTAGAATGTACGAGGTAGCAATTCAATTGATTGTATCGGAAAACAAGCATATATAATTTTTGTATTGCTTTACTATTAAAAAAAAAAAGGCCTTATGTTTCAAGTATTATTCTGTTCATAAACGGTTTCTTTTATCACGCATCATTTCAACAGCAGTGTTAAACTACTACGAGGATGGCAACACAACAAAATAAGAAAATTTAACAGAACAAATATTTTAGAAAATACAAAAAAAGGGGCTGTCATTTAGTAATATTCAGCAATAGCTTTACCATGTTATGCTTATTACAAAATAGCATTGAAGATCAGGTTAGGACACATATTTAGTAACCTGACTATCATTTCCTAAATGATCCAAACAGGGCGAACAGAAAATAAAGAGAAAATAAAGAAATAGCAAATTCAGATGTCGTACATGGCCCTTCTATTTCTTTTTGCCCGTTACACCAGCAACAACCTACAACATAAGAAATAATTTTAAGGTGCAACATCTAATTAAGAAATGTAACGTGGATGAATTTAATCACGGAAATATTCAACAACTAAAAGTTTATATTGTGAGGGTACTTGTATTTCAAGTATGAGCTGTGTTGATTTTGTTTCCATTACAGCATTTGCCTGGGTGGATACTTAATTTACCCCTTTACATAACAAAATGGCATGTCCCGGCAACGAGATTTATCATGTATAACCCTAAAAAGAATAATCAGAATATCAAATGTCCCAAGAAATCCTGAAAAAAAAAAATCAAAAGTACCGTATGCTGTAATAATATCTTCCTCACATACCACAAAAGATGCCCCATGTACATACTTTAGTCACTGCTTATATACCCACTAGCATGGAGAAAAAGCTCGATCATTTAAGTCATTTTTAAACCAACTAATGGGAGATAAGGCTACAAGGTGATTGTATGTTTTAGAAAGGCATTTGAGATATTTCTAACTTCCATGGTAGGCACACTAGTTTTTAAATTTTTGCAGGGTAGTTTATGGAAGCATCCTAGTTAGACTTATCATTTCCTTGTGCGCAAAGCACAGTGTCAGTTAGGCACTTAGATGTTCAGAGCAAACTTTAATGGTATTCGTTGACGATTGCATAGGTATAGCAAGGAACAAATAAAATTGAGATGGAATTAGTGTCGGGATTCATTTACAACAAATTATCTTGACAATCGTCACAAATAAGGTTTAGAGTGATATCCAACAATTACATGCCTATATATGACAGGTATCATGCACAAAGATTTGGTGTATGTTTCACATTGAATGGTTCCGAACTTACCAACATCTGTGCTTAACAACCATTGATGCATTATCAAGCAACACTCAAATTGCATGAAGCTCAAAAAAACTCAATAGGTAGGCTATCTGAAGGTACAACTGACACCAACGAACCAATTTGGTTTTTGAAGTTTTTTGTATTCATCTGACAAACATTCTCAAGATTGTCATGTTATTCATTGTCAAGAGATCCTGTCTCATGAACTAAATCATCAGTCCAATAAAGAGAGGAATAATTTTTTCCAAATATGAATTTAACTCACCATAAATAAATTACCACTAGTGAGATCAAACACACTCTAAAAATTAGCAATTACCTGACATTGTATTTATTTTGAATACAACTGCTACAACTTTAAAATTGTATTAAAGAAGAAATAAGCTTACATCAGTCAGAGCTGGTGGCGGGACTTGCTTAGCTGTCTGAAATGAATCCAATGCAGGCCTCACCACTGCAGGAAGAAACAGGCCTGATATTTTTTTTCCACAAATTAAAAGAGAAATTAGTTCAGGCATGCAAGGTTTTAAGAATGGAACAAAAGCATAATGCAGCATTGACTGGAAGAGATGCTGGAAAGAAATTGATGTATCCGTAATTGAAACCCAATAGAGGAAGTACTACAGAGACCTAGTAGTTGTCAGGTCATAGGCTAAAATGAGCATAGCGAGCTTGATTAAGTCTAAACCAGATCCTCAAACTTGGGGGAGACAACACAATCGATCAAAAACGAGAAAAATTAACTAAGCAGTCTAGAGCTTAATCCCAAAGACTTATTAAGCTAATTTAGCATGAAATTGGTAAATTAGATCGATTAAGCTTGAAAACGAGAGCAGAGAGACAGAGATGGAAAGCGTACCGAAACCAGCGATTAAACAAGAAGCAACAACGATTGGCTGTTGCACCGTAAAAATCTTCAAGCTCTCCATAATCCCCATCTCTCTCTCTTCCTCGGTGATCGGAGGTAGCGGATCGGATTCTCTTTTTCTTCTTGCTCGAGACCCTAATTTTTTATTGCTATCTCCGCCACTTCGATTTCCACTTTCTTTGAAGCATTTCTCGCTGGGAGTTGTTGATTAAACGGGCCTAAGCCCACATATCATTATCGATCCCGGCCACCTAGTGCTACTTAGAGGCCTCAATTGAAATGGGCTTGGTCCACGAAGATCGACGCCTGGAGAGCATAAAGGATATCCAAGAGGAATATTACGTGTTGTGTTATTTTAAAAAGCGAATCTGAGGAGGAATATTACATTGTTCCTTGTAATTAGGTGCGAGTTGTTACTACACCTGGTAATCTGGTGTCGTCTTCATTCTCGCATTTTCCATCCTTTTTACTTCTTCCCCAATCCATCAGTAAATCTATCCATTATGGTGCGAAAGGAGGCAGGAGGAGGCAGGAGCAAGCAAGAAGGGACCTGTTTGAGGTGCTCTTTTCGGATCGTTGATCATTTCTCCACGCCTTCATAGCAGGTGAGACTACTACCTATCTATTTCTCATACATTTATTATTTGGATCGATCTTCTCTGTTGTCTCTGGCCTTCGTTTTATGCTGGGATTTATTATTCCAGTCTAGTGTTGTCGATGCATTGGTAAATTTGTCGCTGTTTGTTGAAACAAATTAAAAGACAAAGTGAGTTTTTTTTTTGTGTTTAAAAACGAAAATGGAGTAGATATAGCTAAAATTGATGTCTTGTTGTTTTATATTAACAGTGATTTGTTACTTCAATTATAAATGGAACATAACTAATTTGCATTAGGTTGAACGAGATATACTTGGTTGGCTTTTTAATATTAGTGATGAAACTAAATTAACTAGCAAAAATCTGGTCAGGACGCCAATTACTTCTGATTGAGAACTAACTTGTCTTTAATTTAGTGCATTTAACTTTTGGTAATCTCTCCTGCTGTATTGTCCAATCATATCAATTATATCATATCTGAATGTCAATAACTGATCAGTTTATATGTGGAACTCATATCATTTATTCTATATATTATTTCAATTTGTTTCGTGGGGATAAGAAAAAGTAAAAAGCTTCACCATAGAAGAAATTAACTCTGTGCAAAAAAAAAAAGGAAAAAAAATGTACTTTTGTTTTACAAGTAAGAGGAAGCTCATAGAGACCTTGTAGAAGTTTAGATAAAAGCTTATCAGTACTGTAGCTGTTGCATTTTATCAAGAAACCAAAAGAATGTTCAATCAATATTAAATAGGTTTGTAGGTCTGAACATAATTGACATTTTTTTTAATAATTCATAATCAACATTTGACTGAGTGTATGTCTGTCAATAAAACCAAATAGAGGAATGTAAAACATGGACATGGTGAAGGACTTTTCGACCCAACAGCGTTTGTAACACTGATCGTATTAGTAGGTGGCAAACCTAATTAAAAATTTCAACGACTTTTGTAGGATAGGAATTTGGCATGTAGATCGTCTAACTCTTTCTCTGTTTTTCTTCTAAGAAGAGTATCTCACAAAATTCAATTAACCCAAGAAATGATTTTGAAATTAAAATTCATACTTAGAATACAATTCTAGATTACCGCTGTAGGTTATCTATATGGCCTTGTTTCAGGCCATGCCAAATAGATTTGAACCTACTGCATCCAGAATTCCCTAGGTCAGGTTGGTGGAGCGCTCCAGGCCAACCCGACAGTAAATTAAATGCTAAATTATTATCAGCTGTTGATTGCATGCTGAGTTAAATTTCTAAAGTGTGTTAAGTGGTTAGTTTATGGCTGTTAAGATGTCAATTTAAGTGTGAGATGCATCAAAATCACCCCTTTTGTCTATCCCTGGTTGACAGGGAGCAATTTAGGAAGCTAATTTTCTTTTCAGAAAGCAAGAAATGCGGCAGTGTTTCAGCATCCTAAGGCAGAATGAGATGAAGTGTTTTCTTTTAGATTATCTGGTGTTTAGCACTGACTGTTGCATCTACTGAATGTATCTTTTCAACCAGTGTCAACATATAAATATCATTTGACCTGGCATTTGAAGGCAAGGCATCATCTTCAAGTTCCTCTATATTGATATATTCTAATAATATTACCATATTTCAAATTTACTGGAAAATAAAAACCTCAAAACATCTTTTTTTTCTTTTTTCTCAACTTCACTACGTTTTCTATAGTGTCTGAGTTGTTTCACAGTAGTTTCAGATCGTCATGGTCAATGTTATTATATATATTTACTCCAGGTTAGTTACTTCAAAAGACTCTCACAAAACTCGAGAAATACAACCAAGGTAGTACATGCAGGAACACTTCTGTCATTCATTGTTCAAGTAGAATGATAATTAACAACTCTTTACACTTTATTGAAACAACAATCAATTGCTGCCTGGTCATCCCACAAATCAAATTTCTTCAACGGTTACAATCACCACTGGAAACAACACAAAAGGTCAACAGCGAGAAGCCATTGATGACTTCTCTATCAATTAATAATACTTGTAGTTTGCTTATTTCTTTGTTGTCAAGTTAGCATATTGATCTTTTCTGTTTATTAACGGTTGCTGAAAATTTGAATGGGGAAACCACACCAATTTGAGATAACACCAACTTCGTCTTGTAAATTATGAGCCATTTCTGTAAAAGAGTCAAAATTAGGTTAAATGTGTTAGCCTCAATGAATTGAATTTATCAAATTACAGGCATTAAAATCAAAAGGTAGAAAATAAATTGATTACACTAGGAGTTTGTTGATATGCCAATGAATTGAATTTATCATTCATTTTCTGTTTAGCAACTTCTTTCATGTATCAAGTACTAACAGACTTGTAATATATATCACAGTGCATTGGGATTATCATTCTTGTTTTTCTTTTCAAACAAAAGTATGAACCAAAGTGCCAAACACACACATTGGTCTAAGCAAAAGGTTTATAGTATTAATACCAAATGGTAGTTGGTTGATACGACAAAACCATTTTGTAAAATCTTCAATAGTTCTGGCATTACCTCTAAAATAATCATGACTCAATTGTTGCAACTCGAACAGGCTTGATGATGCAAAAGGTGCTTTTAATATGGTCAAAACCCATGACAAGCACTCCAATAAAGTAAAGGAAGCTAAGTTGCAGCTTTCCTAGCAAGCTATATATAGTTAAAAGACTATTTGCTCCATCACTTCTCAACTTGTTTAGAGCCATTGGCGCTCGTAAAATTAGACAACCTGCTTATGATCATACCATTAGTATAAATTATCCAGTTTATCTTTGTTAATCAAATAGTAATATTTTTCTGTTTCTGGTTTACTCACCTGATTCGCTTTCTGGCATGTATGACCAATCTTCTGCTATTTCTTTAGATTTTGAAGCTGTTATCAATTCTTTAAGAGCTTGGTTTACCTGGAATTTAGGTAGGTTATTAGATATGAAACCAGTAAATACAAAAAATGAACATAATAAATGCAGGAACCACTTGCTACCTGCATGAGAACAATGTGTATTACTCTGGTTTTCGTTTTGAGCTTTATCAAGTACTAATTAATGCTTATCTAGCCATGAAATTTGATATTTTCTTGATTTTGTTTTTCTTTCTTAAACAGCACGATGCAGCATCTAGTAGTTCCTGATTGGCTCAAAATGCTCAGCTACCTAATAATCTGGTTGTACTTGTGCCAAAGGAGATAAAAGTACTTAAACTGGATATATGGGAACTATATAACAGAGTATATATTGATAAAATAGCAGCTTTATAACACTCAATGAAGGTTCATCTTTTGAGATGAGGTTTATTATAAACTTTACAGCAACACAATACTAGCTGAAACATTTCCTTGTTGCCTTTTAATTTGATACAGCTGGCAAATTTTTTATAATTACTGTCAATTATGATTAAATCAGCTATAGGACGCACATGGTGCCGCATAGAGCTGATAACATATGATAAAATCATATTTTGGCTCAGGAAAAATACTTAACACTAACAAAGAGCTATGAAATAAGCATGCTCTCCTTAGAAAAATAGAAAAAGAGAAAAAGAAAATAAACAAAGGACTAAATGGATGACAATACAGAATGTTTGTGATTTTATGGTGAACTGTTGAGGTTAATGAATGCTATGATCTCCATAGAACAATCCTTCAATGGTACTTTTTTAAGACGATCCTTGTGTATGTTTCCCTTAATTTTCCTGCCACAAATATGACATTGTGGGTGTAGGAACAAAAAACTCACAATGAAGGGAAACACAAATTTCCGGTGACAGTGAAACCTATAAAGGGAATATTAAGGGCAACTTATGTTCTTTTTGTCTTTTGTTGTTGTTGCAATTGCTGAGGCTCAGAATGCCAAACACAAATCTAGTAATAAAACTAGACAACTATCAAGAGCATTGACAAAGCAAATTACAATTGAAATAACTATATTAAGTCGCAGAAAATGCAAAGCTTCAAATGAAACATATAATTATTGAGGCGTCCTTTAGAGACATGATTTATCACAATATTTACCTCATCAGGCCTTTCATGGCTCACCAAATGTGCGCCATGAAGCTCTACCATCCTTGCAGCTGGATGCAATTTCTCTGCTAATTTCTTAGCATGACATAGTTGTGCAATAATGTCATACCTACAAAACAATAAATGGAAAAAAATTGAGCAAAATTGATCCAACTCTGTAGGCCACCACAAAATATAGTGGAAGGTACAGACCTTCCATGAATGACAGAAATAGGAAAACCAGCCGAGCGGATGGTGTCAAGCTCCTTGGGGGTCATTTTGTGGGTCCAGCAAGCATTTACTTGACCTTCAAATCCATGGTTTGATTGCATTCCAGTAGATGATATGCCTTTTACATATTCCTGTTTAAATTGGCACATTTAAGGATTTGTATAAATACCAAGCCTTCTCAATGTATCTCTATATAGGAATCTTGAAAATATTCTATGTTTCTTACTTGATAAAGTATTATCCTTCTTGTAGATGATCCTATGCATTCATCTAGGTATTCCTGCATGAGCAAAAGATCTTTATAACTAGAATTCAAGGTTGCCCTATTTGTTGTAAAATTGACAAGGCGTGTTTCTTATTAATATAATGGGAGACAGGAGCAGGTAACCTTGGTGTAATGAGTCTCCAAATCAACATGAGCTCTTTCTTCTGGAGATTTTGCTCGTAAGAAGCGATATGCAAGAGACATCATTTGACGATCCAACTGCATTAACACAAAGATACTTGGTTACTAGAAAAAATTTACTGCAGAAGCAGCTGCAATCAAATTGAGCTATCTTAAAGTACCCTGTCCATGCACAAATTAAAACAATTTTTTTTTATTTTTTAATGTTGGCGGTGAAATACCGCCAACAGATGTATTAATAAGAAAAGAGTTATTTACATAGGATTGATTAGTCCGTCTTGCTTGCTGAAAATAAACAAATCAACTATTGAAAATAGACTCTAACAAAGCACAAAATAGGGCCCCATGCCCTTCCATACTCCCTAGCGTATGGCTATCGTGATTGTAAAACAAATTTTTTGAGCCTTAATCCAGCAATTTTGAACTTAAATTCAACAATTTCAAGACATGATGAGAAATATAATAACTAGAAAAAGGAAAACTTGTAACCTTCGGAAAGCATTCAAAGCCACCACCAGTAGCATTGAGCAAAGCTAAGGAGCATAATCTTTCTGGTGCCAATGCTGCCAGTTTGCAAGCTATCATGGAACCTGAATTTTCAAAAGAAAATAAAATGAGAACCAGAAATCAGATTCAACATATTTTTAATTTGGAACAGAAAAAAGAAGAGAAAAAAATCTCATTAAACAGACCCATGGAATGCCCAAAAACATGTGCTTTCTTCCACCCCAGATGATCCAAAAGAGCAAGTGAATCTCCTGCCATTTTTGTTGTCCTGCATTTCATATTTTCATTAATTCCCTTAGATGTCTTTCAATGAATATTGAGACTTAAGTGGCTTTCCTACATTCCATTGCATTTCTAAAAGGAAGTCAAATTTTTTTGGGTAAATTTCGCCGTAGGTCACTAAACTTTGCTATTTGTCACGAATTGGTCACTCAAATTTGATTTGTTCATTTTTAGTCACTCAATTTTGTTATTTGTCACAATCAAATCCCTCTATACTTTTTCATCCAAAATACTAACGGAATATACTCATTCCGTTAGTATTTTGAATGGAATATACTCATTACGTTAATATTTTGGATGGAATGAGTATATTCTGTTAATTATTTGGACGGAATGAGAATATTCCGTTAAGATTTTAGATGTAAAAATATAGAGTGACTTGATTGGGACAAATAACAAAGTTGAGTGACTAAAAAAGGATAAATCAAACTTGAGTGACCAATTTGTGACAAATAGCAAAATTTAGTGACCTCTGGCGAAATTTACTCAATTTTTTTTGTTAGACCATGTAGGATTTATCAATGCACTGGCCTTGTATGGATGGATAAAATCCAATAGCTATTTTGAGATGAAACATATCCTCAATTGGAAGTAATAGAATAATAGAAAACTCTAATTTTAATGGAATCATCAGACGAGTTACCAAATTCGGGTCTGGCCATGAATAACAAAAATAAGAATTTTGTAACTAAGTTTTTCACTAAAAAATGAAAAATGAAAAGGGTGGAAGAGGGACAGACGTATAATCGGATTTGTTGATGGGGACAGAACTGCCTCCCATTCCCCGATTATCGAAGCAACAGATCTCAATCCCTTCCTCATCTTCTTCAGTTTGATCTAAATTAGATCCCTCCTTTTGATTTGGAGAAGCACATGACGCTGCCTCTAAATCATCAATGTCGCTAGGCTCGATCGATCCAGTCAGGCCTTTTATCTGTGGGCCCCACGAGTCGTGCGTCCCCGCTAATCCTGCATTGTTCCCATCCCAGTTTGCAAATGAGATCAGAAATGACATAGAAATAACAAAGTTTTGTAGGGGAGAGATTGAAAAAAGGTACCTATAATGAGGAGAACTTTGGTGCTTCCATGGCCGTATCTCCGGTAATATATCCTCACGCCATTGCTCGCTTCACAAAAAGGCATTTTTGCTTCCTTTTTTTAGCTTAATTAAATTTTAATTAATGAATCAATCAACGAATTCGTTCAATGGCGGAGAAACTGATCTATTATTCAATCAGTTAAGCAATTTTCTCCCTGGGAAACTTTGCGTTAATTTGGTGTGCTGAGATCTATGAAAAGGCTTGAACAAATTAACAGTGATTATCGGGGAAGAAGAAACTGAAGGAGAAAGTGAGATTGAGATAGGTAGAAGCTATGCAAGGAGGAGCGGAGATGAGAAGCCGCGTGAATTTGTTCGGTTTGCAGCTATAGACGCCTAAGTTTAAGTCTAAGCTCGGTTACATTTATAAATAGTTGACATTTTTGACAGCCTAGGCTATTCGGAGGAGAAAATTAAAACGGGTCGGATTGCGAGAAACTAGGAGGCGGAGAGGATACGTGGATGGATATCCCTTTTGACTGGGTTCCACGTCACCCGGTCGGCTGTGCTGTGGCGGAGATTAAAAAAGAGCAAAAGGGTAAAAAAAAAAAAAAAAAAAAAAAGCTTGGGTGGGCGCGAAACGACGAGTCAAAAGGGGAGAAGTTGGAGGGGAAATGATAATTATTTTTATCATTTTGCGAATAAATAGATACAAGACGATAGAAATGAAGACGAGCCAGGAGGTTCCAGTGGAGCGGCCGCGGCGCACCAGTCAAAACTCATTAATAGATGGGACAAAGAAGGAGATTATTCGCCGTCCGATTAAATCGGACGGATGAGATCAAGAGAATGTCGATGTCGTCTCGTGTCCTTTTCTTAATCAATGATTCAGCCGTAATGCAATGAAAAGCGGTGTCCTTTTCGTATTTTTCTTCATTATTTGAGATCCAGTGGATGGATGCACGAGCTAAATGCGGTGGCTTTCATTTATCCAAAATTTGTGGGAAATTTTTTATATGTAGAAATAAAAAAAGAGAAATATAAAGAGTATATTATATTTTTCTATTGGTGAAAAGATTGGTAGAATTTCTATCAGTTCTAAAAATAAAAAAAATTTGAATCGATCAAAATTCTACTGATCTAAATTGTTTGTATTTCATTCCTTTAAATTTTTTTAATAAAATATCATTAGTTTTTATAAATATAGATAGATTATCTTAAAAGCTATAAATAATAGAAATATCTCATCTATTTTTTGAAAAACCTTTTACATTATACTAGAGATATAATATAAAAATTCCCTATATCTATACATCAGATTAAAAAAAATAAGTTTGAATCAGTAGAATTTCTACTGATTTAATTTTTTTTATTTTTAGAATCCATAAAAATCTTATCAATCTTTCTACAATTAAAAATATAATGTACTCTTTTTATTTCTCTCTCTTCTTTTTTAAAAAACTCCCAAATTTGTGGATCACTATGCTCCAGCTCCACGGTGTAATCTGCATCAGATATTATTAAATTTTGGGAGGATTTTCATACCAATTCAGATAACTGTGTGACAGATCAGATCAGCTTGTTGAAAAGTTTGAATCCCTTTTTAAACCTTTTGAGAAATAATAAAGAAGTTGTTTTTGAAGAAACAATTCTAATTGGAATATAATTACCACAATGAACTTAAGAAAAACGATTAAAATCCCAAAAGCAGTATTTTGTTTATTTAATTTTTGTTCCAAACCGCCCCTTTTGACTAAAGACCAAACTGAATTGGTCCAGTCAATTTTAAGCAACAACTCTTGGTATGATAAACACACCACACCTAATGAAATGTCATGCGTTTCTTTCAGCAAAAGAAGGAAAATGTAAACATTGTATGGTTCTAGTAAAATATATTACTAAATATAAATATTTCTATTCTCCGTCAAGAAATTTTCAAATCAAATCTCCCAGTCAGTCAAGAATGTAATAACCCAGCTCAGCTAGGGGTGTCAATGATATCCTTTATCCGTTTATCCGACTCGTACCGTTTTTGATAAGGCGGGTATGGGTAAGTTTTTTTTTAGTTTATTGGGTATGTGTAATTATTTTTTTTCGTTAGCTAAACAGATAAGGGTACGGATAAGGTTATTTCGTACCCGTTACCCTATAGGGTAATTATATAAAATATAATAATATGATAATGTTTGAGCAATAATTAGTTAGTATTTTTGTTATTTAGTGTATTATTTTTGTTGTAAGAAAAATATTAAATATTTTACTTTTATTTGCATGTCTTGTTTTTTAACTGAATAATTGAATTTGTCGGAAGATATATTCTTATTTTATAAAAAATACAATTTAGTTGAAATTAATTGCACATTAATTTTTATTTTTTATTAGTAATGTCATTGCATATACGAAATAAGTGAATTTTGATCTTCTATTTGTAAAATATAATAAAATTAATTATTATATTAGTATTATTCGTTATTCACCCGCTACTGTTTCGTTGCCCGATAATTTTAACAGATAAAGATAGAGTTGGGTAAGATTAATTTTTAATGGAAAAAGGTAAAATATGAGTAAGGTCATTTCTAATGATTATAGATATGAAAATGCTTCCTCCCTATCCGTATCGTACCCATTAACACCCCTAAACCCAGCGTATTTGCTATTTTACTTTTGTTTTTTGTTTTTTTTTATCTCTACCGTAGCTATCCAGTCCACTTCCTATTTTTAACCGAAGTTACTATTTTTCAGCTTCATTCTTCTTTGAGATTAGATGAAAAACATGATTCAATTTCGCTCTTGGATCCAATTAGTTGTCGCTTCTATATGTTTTATTTTATTTTGGATTCTTTTAAAAGAGAGCTTTAGAGCTTATTCGGTAACATAGGAATTTTGTAGAAATGAGAATTTTTAATATGGGAATGAGAATTTCAATTTGTCAAAACCAAAATCATTTAACTCATGAAAATTTTTAGAATATAGGTGTTCGGCAAATGCATGAAAAATTTGTTAGAATGTAGGTTTGTTTTTCTTTTTATAGTAGACGTAATACTATAATTAAACTATAGTAAGTGTATTAATACTAATTACTGATTGTGATCAATATAATGGTATATATCATATTCTAAAAAAAATGAGTGAATTGACTATACACTGCAAAAAAATTAAGTGGTGCTAGTTTAATTATGCTTGTTTAATAATTTCTTGTATTATTAAATTATGCTTGTTTAATTAATTTTAGCCTTGTATTATTAAATTGTGTTTGTTTAATTGAGTACTTGTACAAGTTAATTTTAATTTAATTAATTCAACAAGCATTGATGAGTATAATTCTTTTTTTAATTAATTAATAAACAAGTTAATTATATCTCTTAATTAATGGACCGATAACTGCTAGAACTTGAGACATGCCATAAAAAAAAATTTCTTGAGACAAAGCTGTAGGAGTATATGAAACAATATCACATATTAAATTATGTTTTGTTTTATTGTTAGTCTCGTGTTTGAACTTCTGTATTTATATAATAAACTATTTTAGCTTAATCACAGTTTATTAATATAATTGTTTCATGACGTTGATGATTCCATGTGCAAGTTAATTTTAATTTAATTAATTTAATAAACATTGATAAATATAATTCCTCTTTTAATTAATTAATAAGCAAGTTAACTATATCTCTTGTAAAAACATAAATCATGTAGTTTAATTATTAAGCAGACACGTAGTTTAATTAATGAACGAAAGATATAACATATTTTTCTTTTTGCAAGAGCTGTGCCATTTGGGAAAAAAAAAAGGAGCTCCTAGTCAATTGTTTTTTCCCTCATAAAATGTGAAGCAGACAAGGGATATAAACCCAAATGCATAAGCATTTTTGTGGATTGGACTATAAATCACCGGATTCAAACTCCA
Organism: Carex rostrata; assembly: GCF_964058835.1. NCBI lineage: Eukaryota > Viridiplantae > Streptophyta > Magnoliopsida > Poales > Cyperaceae > Carex > Carex rostrata. The sequence goes on along the minus strand of NC_135948.1, from coordinate 4,251,800 downwards.
AATGACCGATCCAAACTGTTCATCTTGTTCTTCATATTAATATGTGTTTGGAGACCAAATTTTATATTTTTTGGATTTTTTTACTATTTATTAAGCCACTTTGAAAATCGCTAATTTAACGGTGCCTTTTGATTTTACTGTTACCGTTGGATCAGTGATTTTCAAAGTGGCTTAATAAATAGTAAAAAAATTTCAAAAAATGTAAAATTTGGTCTCCAAACACATATTAATATGGAGAACAAGATGAACGATTTGGATCGGTTATTTGGACTTTGAATCCGGTGATTTATAGGCCAGTGTATAAAAATGCCTATGCATTATAATGTACGGTAGCCTTTCTCTCTTTTTTTCTCTCTCTATATATATATAGAGAGAGAGAGAGAGAGAGAGATGAGCTACGCTACTCCATGGAGTAAAACGTGTTGGTGCTTCATGGCACTATATTTTTATTTTGAAAATTCAAACGACCAATCCGAACCGTTAGATGTGATCTCCATATTGAAATGTGCTTGGAGACCAAATTTTACATTTTTTGGAATTTGTTTACTATTTATTAAGCAATTTTGAAAATTGTCGTTTTGCTGTGAACAGTAAAAATTTCTGGACCATCAGATCAGCGATTTTCAAAATTGCTTAATAAATAGTAAAATAATTCCAAAAAATGTAAAATTTGGTCTCCAAGCACATTTCAATATGGAGATCATGTTGAGCGGTTCGGATTGGTCGTTTGGATTTTCAAAATAAAAATATAGTGCCATGAAGCACCAACACGTTTTACTCCATGGAGTAGCGTAGCTCATCTCTCTCTCTCTCTATATATATATATATATATATATATAATTGGACTTATTTGTAATATAAATTAATTTAAGGCTACCGGCGAATAATTTTTTATAGTCTTTGGTGAAAAAAAACCATAAAATAAAATAATTCATTTAATTTATTATATCTTAAAATAATGCGTATCTGAATTATTAAAATTATAATATCTTCAAACAAATGATTCGGATAACATAAAAGTTTGAAAAAAAAAAATTATGGGTCCGCATACCCTAGATGCGGTCTCAAGAAATGTGGTCCGCATCTTTTAGATGTGGTCGTGTCAAATTTAAATTTTTTTTGGAAATGGTGGTTTTTTAGTTTATTATTTTTTCTGATTATGGTATTTTTAAAAATTTAGGCTTCAATTTATTTGGTTAAGTTTTTCTTATTAACTGTCCATCCGTCCTAATTTCTAAATCCAACGACAACTCACATCTCCTATTTTTTTTTCTATAGCGTTTTTAGAGTTTATATATGCCATCTGAAGTTATATTCTTATTTTTTTTTTAGAAAGGGAAGTTACATTCTTCTTCACATTTGCATAAACACATATCGAAAGTCTAAGATTGTTCCTTTTAAAGGCTCTATAACAACTGTGATATGAAACATATGGTTTCATAGCTCTTAACAACGGAATGAAAATACTAGGGGTCTGTTCAGCTGCTGTAACAAAATTACTGTTCATATGGGAAAAAAAATTCACTCGATCTGAATTTTTTTTCCCACGTGAACAGTAAAAATTAGTTCAAAAGTTTTCAAATCCTATTCCCATTCCCTTTCCTCTCATAATGCCGAACAAGACCAAGAATTGTACCTCTTAACAACGGAATAAAAAAACCATATCGAAAGTCGAAGATTTGTACCTCTTAACAACGGAATGAGAGAGAGAGGGGGAAAGAACCGGAGCCGATCGTAGCCGGAAGTGCGGTATCTTCGAAACTCGGAGCGTAGAGTTTATATATCCATAGGAACATGACGGTGAATAGATTTGGTCGTCGTCAGAACGCGACGGTGGTCGAAGAAGCGGATCCGGTTGTAGAGTGAGATACCGTTAGGGTGATCAATATCTCGATTGGAGCGTGATGGTGAGTAGATCTAGTCGTTATTAGAGCACGGCACTAATTGAAGAAGCAGATCCGAGTGTGGGAGATGGCGATTAAAGTATTACGGTGATCAACATCCCGATTAGAGCACGACAGTAAGTAGATCCGGTTGCCATTATGGCGCAGTGACGGTTGAAGAAACAGATCCAATCGTAGAACGATATAAGGATTATAATATTATATTAGATTTTATGAGAATAAAAGAGTAAATTTAGGAATTACAGTCATTTGATCCATTGTAAATATGTTTTTTTATCAATGAAATTGTTAGTTGGTATTTAAAGCCACTAATTTAAAAAAATGATGTTTTTTCTTTTCTTGAGAAAATAGGAATCTGTTTTTTTTTTTTTTTTCAAATCCAGTCGTTAATTTTTGTCAAAATTTGTAAATAATTTTTTTTTAAACAATTGAATGAGAAAAAACAGATTCCTACTTTTAAGAAAAAAATATATATATATTCTCTTTCCCTTAACAACAGTTTCACAAGTGCAAACTATTCCACAGCAGAGGTACTCGTTTGCATGTCATAATAAGACTAAAATATTACTTTAACACTACGTATACCTTTTCAATTAAAATATAAACATTCTTTCAGTTGTGCAGTTGTGCATCCCGCGGCAAAATTTATTAATGAAAAGAACCAATGGTGGGCCCATACCGATCATGGTCGGTGGAAGGCTTTTTTCACATTTTTTACTTTGTTTTCTCTCCGCTCGAATATTGGTATGATGTCAAGACCATCAAACCAGAGTTCAATCCCTGAAGTAACTCAAATTTTGAGTTTGAATCCGGATTAACCAATACGAATCTGGACTAATTCGATATTAGTTTGATTCAAAATGAAAATATTTGTACCAAAACAAATCAGACGGTTCATATCCAAACTCAAAATCTGAGATAGCGTAGGTGATATGAATTAATCAAACTAATAATAGGTGGGTGTCAACTACTGCGGCTATTTTTATTAATATCCCTAAAAAACTAATTAATTTTAAAAAGGCCCCTGTGTACCATTTTTTTTTTATTTCTGCCCTGACCGCCTGGGCTTCGGGTGGCCCAAAATACCAAATGAGGCGCCAGCCCCTGGGGCACCCCATAAGGCTAGTGAGGCGCCAGCCCCCCGGGCACCCCACGGTTTTTTTTTTATTTATTATTATTCTTTTTTAGAGATCTTAGTATTTTGATTTAAATAATTTTGTGAAGAAATTTTTTTCTTGTTTAGAGTGTATGCCAAAAAAAAAGAGACAATAGTTGATTTGAAGTATATTTTAAAGAACTAAATTATTGATTTGATTCCTTAAAATTTATATGCATACCAAAATCATTAACCATAGACAATAGTTGATATGCAATACAAACTCAAAAAGATTGAATCAATTAGAAAATGTCTAAAGAAATCAAATTCAAAATTCAAAATTTTTTTATGCCATTAAAAAAAATCCATCTTTCAGATTATTTACAAAATATATACATTTCTATAATAAAAACTTTTACCATAGATTTTGGTTATAGTCATTTTTGCACTCCAGTTTTTCTTTTGTCCTCGTAACTACAGTAGAAGAAGGTTATGTTATGGTCTCCACTAATTTTATGGCCTTCTTTTTCAGTCACTGCATTAGTTTATGCGTCAACTTTCATAGGTATAAATACTTGAGAAATAAGAGATTAATACTCGCAGAGAAAGATATTAATATTTTTGTGCGTAACTTGATATGATGATTCTCTCTTTTTAGTCCTCCAATAGTCTCCTCGTCAATATTCCTCTAATGAAGTAGTGGGGATTGACACAGGGACTAAACTGCAAAAGTGATTGCACCAGCATGTAGAGCATTCAAAAATACACATAATTGATATAAATTTCAACTTATTTGGATTTTTCTACAGTTAGTTATGAATTTTCAAAGTTTAATTTTCGAAAAAACTTTAAACAGTCAGAACTTTGGCTAGGAAAGTCGGATTTACGCGTATGAGCACTTTTCGGAAAGGGGAGGACGAGACGGATCCGATTTTTCCTTGGTAGTACACCAGGCATCATCATATCGGAAGCATCAGAATTTCAAAAAAATATCGTTTAGTGCCTCAAAAATCCAGTTTAAGTTTTTGTTCGACGGTAGGCATTAAAAAACAGCGATTTTCAAACCATCTTAATAATATAGTAAAAAAAATAAAAAGAAAATGTAAAATTTGGTCTCCAAGCATATTTTAATATAGATTAAACATCTAACGGTTTAGATCGGATATTTGGACTTCGAAACTAGAGATATGAGCGCGAATTAAAATGCTCAGTTTAATTCATGAAGTAGCATAGCCTTACTCTACATTTATATATATGTATATGTAGATGTATATGTATATGTACATATTTATACATATCTACATATATTATAAAAAAAAATTGTATATATGTATATATGTATATGTGTATATGTATATGTGTATGTGTATGTGTATATGTGTATGTGTATGTATATGTATATGTATATGTGTATGTGTATATATTATATATATATTATAAAAATCGGAAAAAAAGAGATCAACAAGCTGTTAAAATTTAATTTTTTTTGAATAAAAACCAAGTCCTTAATTAGTATTATATTTAGACTTGTGATATCCAACTGACAAATAAAATCAAAGCTCACCAAAAAAATAAAAAATAAAAATCATAGTTATAAAGAGTTACGACATCACTTCATAAATATATCAAATGTTTTATTTTTTGGCATACACTCTAAACAAGAAAATTTTTTCTTCACAAAATTATTTAAATCAAAATACTAAGATCTCTTAAAAAAAAAAAAAAAAACCATGGGGCGCCCGGGGGGCTGGAGCTTCACTGGCCTTATAGGGCGCCCCAGGGACTGGCGCCTCATTCGGTATTTTGGGCCACCCGAAGTCCAAGCGGTCAGAACCTTTTTAAAATTAATTAGTTTTTTAGGGATATTAATAAAAAGAGGAGGGTTCAAATGCACCCAAATTGTTGTGCACCCAAATGCACCCTATCATTTTTCTCCGTTTTCAAAGTTCAAATAGTCAATCCGAACCGTTAGATGCGATCTATATATTAAGATGTGCTTGGAGACCAAATTTTACATTTTTTGGAATTTTTTTACTATTTATTAAGCCACTTTGAAAATCGCTGATCCAATGGTCCAGAAAATGTAAAATCAGCGATTTTCAAAGTGGCTTAATAAATAGTAAAAAAATTCCAAAAAATGTAAAATTTGGTCTCCAAGCACATCTTAATATATAGATCGCAACTAATGGTTCGGATTGACTATTCGGACTTTGAAAACAGAGCAAAATGATTTGAAAGATATGATGCATTTGGGTGCACAAAAATTTGGGTGCATTTGAACCCTCCTCTAATAAAAATGGACGCAACTACTGTGAAGTAGAGAAATATTTTATTTATTAAATGAATAGTTATATGTCAGAGATATACTTTATTTATTCATTCAGAGTTTATAAAGTAACTCAAGTTTTTTAGTTTAGATCTAGACCGTTCTGGCGAGCAATTCATCTTCAATCAAATGGATTGGATTCTGATTGGATGGTCCGGATCCAAACTCAAAATTCGAGTTACTTTAGGGGTTCGGGACCCTACTTTATTTAAGCCTTTTTTTTTAATCATAGTACATGTACTAAAATCCGCAAATGTATATATATATATATATATATTTTTTTTTTTTTTGTGTAATGTTACCAAATGTTCTGTCGTTGTGTCACTCAGGATTCATATCTACTACAATACTGCATAGTTTAAATTAATTTATATCATTCTGTAACAATTTTATAGTTTAAATTTATTCTCAAGTCTCAACTGAATCAAACTCAATCAGTTACCAATTTAGGGTTCCCTTTAAAATTCATAGCAAGTTAAAAAACAGTTTGAATCATCTCATTCTACATAACAATGCATTTATTCTCATCGACACTCGACAGTGACCTTCCACGACTGCCTTGAATATAATATTAAAAAAATGGTTGGATTAATAAAAAAAAATTGTGTTGGATTGAGTCTACCAGACCAGGTCAATAAACACCCACCATTGACCAAACCATTTATCCACACATTGCACTTTTTGAAGCAGTAATTGTACGTTGAATTAATCAATATTCCTATTGAAACGTTAATTAGCTATTTGATACGGCCATGTACTAAAAGGTTCTATAAAATTATCTATGGACCTAGTATCAAGCTCATTCCGCGAGCTTATTTGACAAGTCTGTAGGATGCCCATATTAAATCACAATCGATCTACCGATCTATATAAATATGTCCGAGTTCACTGAATTTGGAGTCCACAACTACGCAACACAAGGTATATATGGAAAAGAGTCGCGTACTAATTTATTGAATTTTCACCTCGATAACATTATATACACAGCAAACACACACGACCTAACCTTTCGAGATAAAACGTGTTCCGACCATTTATGGCCTAATCTTTCTATTTTCGGACGTATCACTATTCATGACGACTATAGAGGAATATGCTAATTGTGCAATTACACAGCAATCAACGATTTGAATTCGTTGTTTGAAATTAACTGATATTTTTAAAGTTAAGCTTATCAAACATCTTTTTGAGCTTAACTACATAATAATTTCAATTATTAAACGAGAAACACGTGTGGTTGATGGCTGTTGAAATAAATACCTTGCAATTACGATAAAATCATTCACCGTAAATGGCGACCTATTAACAGCATAACGGGCTTCGCTCTGGCTAACCCGTACCCACTACAAGAAAACACTCGACTTAAATGCTAAGCAAATGCCGAATAAATTAAAGGCCCAACTTTTTGGTCTAACAAGTCAAATTTAGGCCTACTAATAAGACACAGGCCAAGCCCAGTATCAGTGTGTCGGCCCATGCATATTCTATCCCAGCGGAAAATCCTATCCGTTGGTTTTTGGTCTGGGTTTCTCATTCTTTCCTTCGAGATGCAAAGCGAGAGGAGGAAGAAGGGGTTGGATAATGGCGCTAAGTCTGAGCTGGAACCACTACCTTATCAGAACTGCTACCATCATTCCCTCTACTGCTGTTTATAGTCAACACCAGAACAAACAAGGATTCTCCGTCTCTGTCAGGGCTCAGGTTTAGTTTCAATTTGGCCTTTTGTTTGTTTTCTATTTTTCTTCCTTCCCTAGCTTCCTTGCTATAAGATTAAGTGTTTCATCTGACGTGATCTCCAGGGAGGAGGAGAAGGCGGCAACGTGAACCGAGTTTGGCGCCGCCGAAAATTGGTAATACTTATATTTTCTAGGAAGATTAAATTATGTTTTGAAAAGCTTGTTTTACAACTTTAGATTGAATTTCCATCAGATTACTGTTAAAATCCTGAAAATTTACAAGCCATTACAATTCTTGTCTTACACAACTAGTCAGTAAATTTAATTTCTCATTGGAAGGGGTGTTCATTGGGTCGGTTTGGTTAATACCGAATTAAAATAGTAAAACCAAAATTTTATTCGGTTTTGAAAACTATAACCGAGCCAACCTAATTAAACTTGTCAACCGAACCAAAATAACCAAAGTAAATTTCACTTTGTTTGGTTGAACCGAAATAAGAGAGAATATATATTATAAGGTCAAAACTCAATACATACATAAATACATTTAATAATCATAGAAATTAATATGAATTATGAATATAAGTTGTTGACATTACATACATTGTTCAATTCCATATAAAATATGTAGATGTTCTAAAATATTTTAACCAAAATATAAGTTGTTGATATTACACACATTATATATAAAGCATGGATTTGAACCATATAGAGTTTGGCTGTCTTGTTCAGCCTTTTCAGTTTTGAAAATTCTAAACTAAAAAACCGAAGTAATTGAAAAATTCAACCGAATCGATCAATTTTAGCTGAATAACCAAACCATTTAATCCAAATTTTTTTGGTTCGGTTGAAAACCAACCCATCAGACACCCCTACTCATCGGTAAAAGTCAACACTTTGTGATTTACTGTTACATTTCAATTATTAACTCTTCAGGGCACACCTAAAATAGAAACAAGATCTGATTTCTTTTAACTTACCATTAAAAAAACTAATCAACAGAAAAGGAAGGATAGATTTGGTGGGGGTCATCAGGTACCAACTTTGTTTCTGGAGGAGAGGATGAACAGGATAAAATACGATGACGTGCACATAAACCACGACATAAACAAGATAATGCTCTCAGCGGAGAACAGGTTTGAAGTCGTCAATGAGGTAATTGACGAGGCAAATAAACTGCTCGATAAAGATCCAGATGCGTATGGTGGTAGAAAGAAGCCAGTGTATCATGCTCTAACGAACCGCCTCAATGGCGAGGGTTACACCCGTCACGAGGCTTACATTGAACCCAGTCCGTTCAATATTAAACGTTCTGATACTACTAATGGTATTATTCACCAGCCTTTCTTCTTATGAGCCCTAGTTGATTTTGACTCCATGATGGATTTGGTATGTTGGGGTTTTGGGTTTTGTTAGCTGATTTCTGTCTCAATCAGATTGTATTGATAATATTCCTTATGATTAATGCGTACTATACTGAACCTTGTTTATTTTTGTTTCCTTTATATAAATTTAGATTCTCAAAATTTATGCTCCTGGGTAGAATTCAATAATTTCATTCATATTCTGGTTAGTGATACTTTCAATGCTGGCATTCCTGTACCTGTCTACATTACGATTCATTGTTTCACATGATTATGTATGCAGTTTGTTGTTGGTTTGTAAATTTTTCATGCCTTTTTTTTCCTGCTTTAGTTTTATAATTGAGTTGTATCTTGTACGAAGCTCTGGTAACTCCCATGCGGTTGAATCCCTTTTGAAGCTGATCTCAGGCTAGTTTTATATTGAGGATACTGAACTAGTCTTATCTCATGCTGGTTATAGTCGAGGATCAATATTGTCGACAGTTGCAATTTGTAGATATCTAAATCACATTTATTCATGATCACTATTCTAGTTGACGTGGGTACTAAAAGAACAAAACATCATCCGACATTGCCTCTGTAAGAACAGAAACATACACCAATCTATCATCTAGACATAAAAATAGTATACGAAATCCAGTACATCTTTGTAGTATTTCTATGATGCAAACAAGACTGTCAAGCATATTATGTCATATTAAAGTAGAAAATCTGTGAAAGAGGAAAGTCTTAGTGTTATCTATATAGGTAAACTAAAGCACTTGGTCCAACAAGGTCCCTTAACCCTCTCTTCTTTTCTCTGTTAAATCTGCCCTCAGAGTTCAATATTAGTTCAACAAGGTCCTTTCATCTAATTAGAACCTGAGCTACTGACAAAACATGTCAAGTACTGACCACTCATCTTGATATTAAAAACGTATATGATAACTTCCAATTTTATTTTGAAGTATAGTTCAGCTATTCAATTTTACTAGAATCCATGCTCTTTGCATAACTCCAGAAGATCAATGCATCGCAAGAAGGCAAAATTAAATGGAGACACAACTGAACCAAGTGCAATAGTTTTAACTGCTCCAAAATTAGACTTTCCTCCCTTTTGGAATAAGGCTCAGGGTATTTTGGGACAATTGGTCCTTCTGTTGCGAGGATCATGTTTGCAATTAGGTTGCCCGTAATCGTAATCTTGTGCTTCTATTAACACCATTCTTCTGCTGATAACACCCTGAAAAACATTATTTTTATTTTTTATTTTTGTTAATTGTCTGATCATATCTAACTCAACATTCTCAAGTGAATTGATGTCTAATGTATGATTTTTGTTGGGAACAGGTTTAGAAAGAAATTGAACCAAAACCTTGGTGATCGGAATGTCAGGTTTGTTCCCATCTGCATCTCTTATGATTCTGCCTGTACAAATTTGGTTGTTACTAATTAGCAATGGAAGATAAAACAGAACCTGAGAGGAACTTGGAAAGCAACTAACAACCGGTATGTATAAGTACCTGAAGAAAAATGAAAAAGCAGAATTAAATAAAGGATGCAGAGGGTATGTGCTAGTCTTGACATTATCTTCAAAATTGATGGTAGTGTAGATTAAGCTTCCTCAAATTGGAGTCAGATCGCCTGAGTCTCTATGTGTATCTCATGTATATCTTGACATGATGATTGAAGTGCCGTCAAGATGAATATATATACTACATATGTAGTGACAGCAGTGAGAAATGTCAGGCTCCACCAGTTTGTCATACATAACCTACCTCTATCAATAGATTTGATGATTAAATCTAATCCATTATCCACAAGTCAACTGAACCCTCCACCTCTTTCCCCTAAACCTTCCCAACAACCACCCCTAAAAATAATATTAAGAAACATAAAATAGAAATACATGCAGACTAAATAAACAAAAAGGAGAAGCAAAGTTTTTCTCGCACTTGTTTGAGCATTTTAGTCACCATTATTTGATATAGTGAAAATTTATTATGCCTTACAAAGGTCACCAAAAGGTCATACATGCTTCCTTTATGTTCAGTATAAATGTATAATCTATAACATCATTTCAAATCCAGGAGTTTGGCAATACTACAAACTAGCTCAGGACACAATTTTCAGAACAGAAAAGGTGGATATAATCTGAGCCATACTAAGTGGACACAGCATATGCAAAATTTTATCTGGTGTGTATGACCCAAAAGGCATAACAGTTACAGCACATGAACAGAATATCACACATTTCCATTTGATCTCTAAATAGTCAAAAGAAGATTACTGGACAATGTCATGGTGATGCATCCAGGTCATATCATTTATCGCCTTGTGCTGTTAGCCTCATAGTGTCTAAATTTGACTTGATACTGATCATCCATTCTATTTTCTTTTTTTCATGGTGTTAGTGGATGTACTATTTTTCCTTTTTCTGGAAAATTTCTTCCATATTATCTGCCAGAAGCATTAGGCATGGAGGAAACAGAGAGATAAATACGATGACACGTTACCTTTAAGTTGACAAATCACAACTTCTTCACCAGAGCAAGTTTATTTTATTCTTCTGAGTAAAGGAATTCGGACCCTCATTTCTGATGAACTCCAACTAGTCCTGAATTTGAAATTTACATATTCTCTGACCTTGCGCTAGTGTGTTCTTCGCTTTGCAGCTGTTCAAATTCAACAAAATTAAAGTAGACCGCGAAAGAGGAGGTTTGAAAAATTCCTAGATTGATCAGGTGGTTTATGATGCTGTATTTTTTTTAATTATATTTTAGTATGAATTTAAACAGGAGTGAGGCTGTGACATGCATATAACAGATTAGTTCGTGCTATGGATCCATATCTTCGTTTTCAAAATTTAAATAGTTAATTAGAATTGTTTAACATGATCTTCATAGGAGAATATCACTATATTTGTTTAGGTAGATAGAATATCACTATATTTTCTGATGGTCGATCAAGTAATTTTATACACTTCTGAAAAAAAGATCTTAAAAAAAAATATAAAGTTGGCCTCCAAATATATATTTATATGAAGATTATATTCAGGGGCGGATCTCAGGCATAGCTAAAGGTGGTTAAGCCATCTCTTTAATTTTAAAATTTTAATAGAAATTTAATTAAATTTTATCTTTTTAAAATATTTTATATAGTCTAGCCATCCTTAATAAATGACATATGTTTAATTGTAACCTAGTTGTTAGAGCTCTATTTTATAGTTGAGATGTTTTGAATTCAAATTCCATTCACTACATTATATATTTTAATTTTTAGCTACCTCTATCAAAATTTTCTAGTTCCGTTCCTAATTATGTTAATCAATTCAGATCAACTGTTTAGACTTTAAAAATAAAAATATAAATTCATAACAAGAACCGCTTTATAATATGCATATCACCGTAGCCTCTCATAATATATAGATACGTAAAGTAAAGAAAAGTTGCAGCGAATGAGGAGAATTGGCTGTGCAAAGCTATTCAAAGTTTATAACATTTTAATATTATTAAATGATAAAAATATAAATATATATTCTTCATATTCAAATAGACTATATTGATTTGATATAATGTAATCAATCAATTTAATATTTTAAAGATTATGTTTAATTAGGTTTACGAACCACTGTTTTTAAGTCACACAAATCCTGATACATGACCTAACTATACAAATCATAAAAAATATTTTCAAACATTAAATTTAAAGAGGAGGTTTCAAATGCCTCCATTTTTTGTGCCTCCATCATGCCTCCATTTTTAAAAACTTTAATAATTCAAAATTTAAAACTTAAAATTCAAAATAAACCATTGGACGTGATCTACATCATTTTATCTATGCACGTGTAAAAAATTATGACATTTAAATTTTATTTTGGTTGTCATCAAGAGCTTGTAAAAAACGTACTAATATGGATAATTTTTAGACGTTGATTTTTCTACTTATTGATTCACATAAAAACAAAATTGGAATGTGATAATTTTTTATGAGCACCCAGATAAAATAACATAGATCACATCTAATGATTTTGTTTTGACTTTTAAGTTTTAAATTTTGAGTTATTAAAGTTTTAAAAAATAGAGGCATAGTGGAGGCACAAAAAATGAAGGCATTTGAACCATCCTCAAATTTAAATTGTGACAAAATTTGACAATTTGTTGTCACGGTTACCAAAAAGGAGGTGGTGGTTATTATCTCTTTCTCACATGATGAGACCTATTATAAGTATTATTAGATCTCCCCTATATTGGTACAAGTGATTAACATATATGTCCTGTATGTATTCGTATGTTGAGCTGTTGACCTCGGATATTTCTCTTACACGCGTGCGAATTGATAACGACAAACAAAATATCCAACCAATTAAACTATTAAAGGTTAAAAGAATTAGCATATACAGTACTACCAATGTGCAATGGTGCAAACCTAGAATCCTTTGCACTATGATATGCAGTAGCCTTTCTTAAAGTTTCACTGTTAAACGCGCTGGACCACTCACAGAGTGCAATTCGCATCCTCTGAGATATCTCATATTTTGCGTGACTTTCTGCACGAATCTCAAAGCTCAGATAATATTGGCCCCTGCACTATCCCCAATAGCGACCACAGAATGAATATTGTGAGATAACAATTTTGAAATGATCTCTCTTCCTCGTCCTTTATTGGACATAACATAAGTTATATCAGGAAAGGTTATAATGAACATTGGATCAAATTCGGTTAATGTTCTATCTATACTATTTAATTTGTATGAATCTCAATTAATATGCACGACTCTCAGTATGAATTAGCTTGATATTACGGGAAATTAGAGCGAATTTAGGTCCGATCTCCATCGGCAGGTGGGAAACATGCAAATTCAGATCATCACGATTCACGATACCTTCAAAAATAATCTATTAGAATTAGTGGATCAGAGTTCTTTTAACCTGGCACGAATCTTAAAGAGACCTCTACAACTTCAATAGGCACCGAATTGAAAAAATTTGAACCATAAAAATTGTGAGTACCACTTTATTGTACCCGAGAGGTACTTGTTCGGAACCTGACGCTCTCAAAAAAGTTACACAGAACATTTAGGTTGTTAGTCTTATGCATGCTTTAGGTGTTTCAATGTCAGTCTCTTACTGCATGGATATTAGTCATTATATATATATATACTCTAAATTATTAGGATTTTAATAATTTTTTTAATGTTCAAGATAAAATGAAACTAAATATAGTGTACGTTATTTCATGAGATTAAAAACAAGTTAGTTAGCATTTAATTAGAGATCATCATAAAGAGCTAAAATTGTACTCAAATCTATATTGAAACCACAAAGATATAAGTTTTCAAATTGAAGATAATATTCTGATGAAAAGGTTGTTATAATGTCTATTTCTCGCATGTAAAATTAAAATAAATAAAGTATTTGAATGATTATCAAAATTGAAGACCGATCGAATAGCCAGAGAGCTTTCTAACTAATTAAGTTTTACTCAAATTAAATCTAAAATGACAGAGTATAAATATTCAAAATAACACTCGTATTGGTCTTTTGTTGCTACTTATATTTAAAGAGGATTAAATTACTTCCTTTATCTTATTTCTCATATAATAGTTTGTTGGACAGCTTTAAATCATATGTACAAAAAAGTAAGATGTTGAAAAATAAATCTCTACAGTAAACCTGTTCGGCTGTACATTTTTCAGTGGAAATTATATGAATTTAGATTTGATGGAATGGTAATCCTTCAGAGGCGTTCGGCAGCTAAATTTTTTCCCCAAATATTCCTATGAATTATTCCCAACTAGGACTGTAAATGAATCGAGTTCGAGCGAGTTACCTCCAACTCATGCTCAACTTATTTAGTAAATGAGCGAGTCAACTCGAGTTGGAATGTCAATGATGGGCTGTAAAGCCAACTCGAGTTCAGCTCATTACCAACTCAAGTTGGCTCACAACTCGTTTATAACTCGTTTGACCAGTCAATTTTCTTAGTTATAGTTATATACAAGTAAGAATTTATCTAAACACAAATAATTCAAATAACTCAGTAAGAATTTATCTAAATACAAATAATCCAAACAAAATTAACAAGACAACTAACAAAATAAAAAATTCAAACCGTAACTTAAGAGTCATTTAGAAAGCCATGAGATTTATTGTGATAAATTTTGTATAACTCAACTCATTTATTAACGCATTTATTAAACGAGTCAGTTAACTCGAATTGAAACTGACTCGAGTTGTAAATGAACGAGTTATAAGTTTGAACAATTTTGTACAACCCTATTCCCAACAATACTCAATTTAGTACAATTTTTTAGTTCCAAAAAACTCTTAGACACCATATTTTTTTAGTCCCAATCTCTCTCTCATCACACTGTCCATAACTGAGATTTTTTACAGGTCACTGACACATTCTCTCTCCTGCAAGCACAATGGGGTGCCTATATATATATATATATTTTATACATTACCAATTGTGGGACTAAACTAGTGATATGGTCCGGATTGCTTTTTTTTTTTTTTTAACGTGCTTGCTATATGTCTCATAACTCCCAACTCCCTACCTTTTATTAATTAGTTCTTTTCAAGATGAGTAAATAACTAAATATATAAATGACTCAACTTCATATCGGTTTTCCAACCAAGTCAAACATTATAAATCTTTTTTTTACAAGACATTTTAAATATTTTGTTTATAAATGTTTATAAAAGTTTATTTATTTTATATAAATTTTTATTAAATGTTTATGTTTTCTAAATTGTTTTTATTTGTTTAGAAATATTTCTTATTTTATTTATTCCCATTTCATTAAATACTTCCTATTTAATTATAAAAATATTTAGATTTTATAAAATAATAATTAATCAGTAATGTATGTTATTGTTTAATCTATTTTATTTTATTTAATTGTTATTTTCCTATTTTTATTTATAAATATTTTCTTATTTTATTTGTACCTATTTTAGTAATATTTTTTATTAGAAATGTTTCATTTATTTAATATTTTTATTTAATCAATTTTATTTAATTTCATTTAATTTCATTATTAGTATTTTATTAATAAAAGTAATTGTATAATTTAAAAAAATTAAATAGAATGGAAATCTTGTATTAATCATCATAATGATCTATTTGTTAATTAATTTTAAATAATTTTTCGGTGATTGGATAACAAGCTTACGGTACAAGTATTGTTATGTTATTGTTTATTTGATTTAATTTGATTTAATTGATAATTATTTTATTGATATTATCAATTTCATAATGAAAATAGGATTTTTCACAACTATTCCCACGGTACAACTGAACACTCATTCAGTACATTCCTATAATTATTTTCGTTCATACTTATGAGTATGGGTTCCCGCAAATAAAAAAGTGGGTTTCCGAACCCATCAAATCCCATCCCGCACAATCCCGTGACAAACGAACAGACCCTTATAAGTGTTGAAGTAAGTTACTCTACCTAAAAAATATAAATTAATTAAGTCATTTCTAATTAATTCGCTTCTTACTTTATGTTACTCTTATTTTACTCGGTTGACAACTTCAAATATGAAATAAGACATTTGCTCCACACTCTTACTTCACAATCAAACATAACTATAAAAAAACATTTAAAATTAATTTCTAATCGGATTTCAGAAATGGCCAACAACCTACCGCTTTAAAAGACCAAGTGCGCTGATGTTGTCTTTTTAATTTAAGTCAATGCTTTATAATAAATTAAGCGCATCTTTAAACTAACTCAACATTATGCAGTTCAAAATCAATCGAACCAAAGATTGACGGAGTTCGTTCATAGTTCATACCAAACTTACCTACAAAACCGTGAAAAATTCTTTATAACCAAAAGCAAAGTATATATTGACACTAAATTTAAATGAACGAACAAACGAATCACATATCAGAAAGAAACAATTGGTACTACTATGCATGCTGTTTTCAGGAAATAAATCTGCTGTGATCCTACGGGATCGCAGGTTCCTGCGATTCTAATCTCAACCGTTCATATATTTTGAGATTCGTGTACAAAAACTCTCTCTTTTTAAGATTCGTACAATGTAATAAATGAAGGGTTAAAATTGGAATCGCAAGACCACAGGATCGCAGCAGATTTGCTTCTGCTGTTTTCAACCAAATCACTATTTTTTTTTTTTTAAGGTTGGAGGCAGTGCTCCAACAATTTGTATAGATTAGAGAAAGGTCTTACAAAGAAACCTAGATGGTTGACGTCCAATCTACACATGGGTACAACCATGGGTGACGCTCCAACCAAATCAATATTATAATTGGGAGAATTTCATATATACCACTCAAAGACTGTAAAATTATGTATTTACCATTCAAATTTCTATAATTACATATTTATCATCTAAAAAATCTAACAACTCACATATTTACCCAATTGATCAAAAAATGAGATTAATTAAGTTTAAGATTATATAAAATATCATAAATAAGTTATTTAGTCTCTTCTCATTCTCTGCCCCTTCCTCTTTTGCGCACATATTTTCCTTCTGTCTTTTTTGACGTAACTTTATATTTTCGCTTAAACTCTCCTCATCTCGTTTCTCCCGCTTAAACTCAGAGAGAAGGGGTAGAAGACTTAGATTTAAGGATTCAAACTCCAGCTTGATCGTCTAAAAACAAGATAACCACTATAACTTTTCCAACTAAATAACTCATACTGAATTCAACGATGATATCGCAACCTGTTATCAAAGTAGTAACCGAGTTTGAGAATCTGTGTTTGGTTACTAGCTTAGTTTGAAATATCTGTTTTTACTATTTTATACTGGGTATAAAGGAGAATGGTTTTAAGGAAAGAAAGAGATGGTGCTAATTGCTAAGTTAATCCTTTATTAATTATAGTTTTATGAAAATTAAACATAATTAATATGAGTTTTGGGTATATTTGATATATACTAAAGTTATATTGAATAAATATGTGAGTCATTAGATTTTTAGCTGGTAAATATGTAATTATAAAAATTTGAATGATAAATATGTAATTTCACAGTTTTTGAGTGGTATATATGAAATTCTCCCATTATAATTCGTATTACTAGCACGGCAAACAAATACCCATATACATAGGTAATCCATGCATTGCATAACTAACTCATTTAAATAAAGTCCATATATATAGTTGAGCTCGTGATTAATGACTTATAAATAGTGTCCATGCATTTAATGAACTGCATGGATGCGCAATTAAACCTCTTTGGGTGGGTTAAGAAAATATCAGTAAATAACTAAATATGGTATTCATTCAAATATATCCATACGGCTCATACAAAAAAATATCATTTGCACGTGATTTATTTAATAATGTAATTGTATTACAAAAAATATCATTTGCACGTGATTTATTTAATAATGTAATTGTATTTAGTTATTCCTGCTAGTAATTTTAAAATTTTAAATTCTAGTAGCGAATGAAGTATAAACAATATATAAACCGTATTTCTAAAACCCTACACGCCTACGGCTAGTGTGGGAAAAATGGCATGGCGGAGCCAGCTCCGTCACGGAATGGCACGGTTATGGTACGGAACGATACGGCACGTATTATCAGAGCCGGTCCTGAAGTTTTTGGGGCCCGGGGAGGGAGAAAATTTTGGACCCTTTATATATACAATTTTTTTATGAAACCATATGTCTATTAAGTTATTTTTGTATTTTTAAAGTCCAAACAGTCGATCCGAACCGTTCAATATGATATTCATATTAGAAGGTGCTTGGAGACCAAATTTTATATTTTTTTGGATTTTTTTTACTATTTTTTAAGATAGGTAGAAAATCCATTGATTCAGAAGATTCTGAACCATAAAAAACAATGATTTTCTACCTACCTTAAAAATAGTAAAAAAAATATAAAATTTGGTCTCCGAGCACGTTTTAATATGGATATTATGTTGAACGGTTTGAATCGACTATTTAGACTTTTAAAATGCAAAAACGACTTAGAAGCATATGGTGTTAAAGTATTTATGGAAGCGATTAGCCGGTCTAATTTTTATAAAAAAATCATACTTATTTATAGAAAAATTTTGAGCCATTTATACATATTTTTGGGCCTTAATATTTTATTTATTTTTAATATATACAATTTTTTTTTATATATACACAAACATTTTTATTTTTTGGGGCCCCTTGAATCTTGAGGCCCGGGGCGGTCGCCCTGGCTGCCCAGCACCAGGGCCGGCCATGCGTATTATTATTCCGTGCTGTGACTCGCGTGACACGTGCCGCGACCATTCCTTGACATTTTTGGTCACAGCACGTAATCACGCGAGTCACGTGTAATTAGGACCGTTAGGTCTTAATCAAATGGTGAATCTTGAAGAAACTAACTTAAATTATGAACAAATAGTTAAACGTGAGAAATGTGACCAGTTATGTTTGGACACGGCACGTAAATAGTCACGGCATGACTCGCTTGCCATAACCACCCCTTGACATTTTGGTCACAGTACGATACGGCACGGCACGAGACCAAAATCACAGCGTGTTAGTCACGGCACATCACGCATGTTTTTTCCACTCTACCTACGGCCTATTAGCGCGCAAATAGCAGTAGCCAGTACTACTCGATCCACTAGTCACTACCGAACGAGCTGTTACCGATCGAGTCACTGACGAATACCAAGCGGGCCACGAGCCAAAGCCTACTATATAGTTTGCTGGTCTAACAAAAAAATATTAAAGCCCATATATACACGCTGAAGATAAGCCTACTAAATAGATTGGTAACAAATAAGGAGACTAAGCTCAATCCCATTTATCCAATATATATATATATATAAAAACCCACAATGAATCTGATAATATCCAGCCCAATAAAAGCCCGGTTATGATTTTGCGCCTACGTTGTATTATAACAGTCCATATTTAATGTACTTTTCTGGCCTGTAAAAAAAAGTAATGATATCCAGCTTCTCCTAAAGTAAAGGATCATTTTATGTGGGCAGCGAATCGTCTGCTCACAGGTCGGCAGGATTTTCCTGCTAACCGTCAGATGGAAGGTGGACCAATAGATAGTGGCCACGTCAGCAACCCTTCACCTGTCCTCTTCCTATACTGTCGCTCTCTTCCCATCCTCTTCGATCACTTTTCTTTTTTTGGAAAAACTATTTCATTGTCTAGGGGCACTGCATATCCTAGGAATAGTATCCTCTGCGGAGTTATTCCGTGCGGAACTTTTAATTTTATCCGTTCGTTTCGAATCGGACGAAACATATCAGATTTTGCCCGAATTAAAAAAAAAAAATTCTCAAAATTTGCGGAGTTTTTAATCGGATCCGTCCGATCCGAAATGAACGGAACAAATTAAAAGCTCTGCACAACTCCACACGGAACGACTCCACAGAGGATACCCTTTCGCATATCCTAACGAGTAAACCGTAGAAGACTACGCCTACGGGCTTTCAATAAAAAAAAAACTGTAGAAGATTTACATGTGAATTTTTCTTCTTCCCATCCTCTGTAGAACACTCTAATAATCTAATTATTTACAATTTTTTTTTTGTCTCATCCTATTCATTTTTTGTTTACCTACAAAACAGTGAATAATTGGAGTTACAAAATATTGGATATGAATATTTGTTCAATATGTTTTAAGATATACATATGAATAAAGGAAGTTTTAGAAGAAGAATTTATTATCTTGAAGAACACTTTTTATTTTAATCTTTTGATTTCAATATTTTGTAAATTCTTGAAAAATGAAAGACAAAAGAATTTCATTAATATAACTAAAGTTCAAACATCTAAGTTTCGGGAGCAGTGCATGTCCGATGGACATCGGACCCAAATTAATTTGATGTCCGTTCGGAACCAATTGATTATTTCACAATCAACATGCGCTTGATCAACACGGATATTGAAATAGTGTACACACATATTGAAGCAGTGTGCACAAATTGTGAATCAATCAGACGGTTTGAACAACAATTTCAACAATTAGTACTGCAATTTCTTTTAATAATTTCATATTTTAAAATTTATTTTTATTGAGCTACATTTTATGGACAAAATATATTGATTATAGTGATAATTAAGGAGCAACATGAACACAAAAAATTTCAAGTCTGAAAAATACTTTTTCTTTTTTCTTTTTCTTGTCTCTTTGTCTGTTATCAGATTATCACAAATAAGAAGATAATCACCACCCCAGACTTTAATATAATTATTATTATATTCAAGTTTTTAGAAATAATTTTTTTTTTCAATATTTTCGTTAAAAACTATAACAACATTAAAGAATTGATCGAAGACTTTTTATTTTTATAATTGAATTCACAATAAACAAATATCTAATGCTAGCTGACCTGTGATATGAACCCAACAGCATTAGATATTTTTTTCATCAAAATATCCAATCCTGTTGGTACATATCACGGGTCAGAAGGAAAATCCTGCCCACCTGCTTGCAGGTGATGCGATGCTGCATACAAGGACTGAACAAGCCACATGCCGACTTCATACTGGCTCAATTTACCAACACCAATTACGTGCTGATAAGGTAATAACTGAGCAAGCCAATTGCCGACTTTCTACTGGTTTAATATAATAATAATTTCGCATCTTTCTCGGTATTACTATTAGCAGTGGCATTCTAGGGGTACACGTACTCCTATACGTGTCAAGAAGTTACGAGTCACAATACACGCGTCGTGTCGCTTACCTATATCACTTTAATCTATAAATAGTTGTATCGGACCAGCTTGCGAAAACACAAATCATAAGAGCTTACTTACACAGTTAAACTGATAAACAAGCAAAAGAAGGGGGAAAAAAAAAAAAACTAGATCGACCAAAATGGCATCAAACCAGGTAATATTTTCACCGTCTACAATAATAAATTTCAATGCAGCACTCGGTTATGATTAATTAGTTGGTAATTAACGAATTAGAAAATTTTCAACCAATGCAGGAGAAAACTGGAAACATGATAGATGTGACAAAGGAGAAGGCTTTTGAGGTGAAGGACAGGGCTTTTGACGCCGCTCAGGCCGCCAAGGAGCAGGCCCAGGGGGGGACTGACAAGACTGGCAGCTTCCTTGGCGAGAAGACCGAAGCTGCAAAGCAGAAGGCTTGTGAGACAACACAATCTACCAAAGAATCCACAGATGCCGGTAAGGAGAAGACCGGCGGCGGAATTTTACAACAGGTAAAATCAATCAATTAATTGATAGCCACTAATTACTTGTACCCTGAATGACCCAATTAATGGCTGATTTAATATGATAATGTGTTTTGGTTTTGGGTTGATTGTAGGCGGGGGAGCAGGTGAAGAATGCGGGGGAGCAGGTGAAGAATGCGGCGTTCGGGGCAAAGGATGCGGTGGTAAACACACTTGGTATGGGAGATAATAAAAGCAATGACAAAGGAGAGAAAAACTGAGTACTAGCTTCATTAATTACTTGAGCAATGCATGTTCTGTTATATTGTGTTGTTGTTGTGTTAGACTGTTAGATCTTTGTTGGTACGAAGCAGATTCAGATCTTTGTTGTGTTGTTGCCTTTTGTAATTGAATCTGTGTTACCGTTGATATTGGAATGAATAAATGTGATTTTAGTTTGTTTATAATCGCATGGCAGCTTTTGTCCAATTGTGGAGATGTTTCAACTCTTGTTCGTTTAACAAGATTTTGTGGTGTTTTAATATTTTGATGTTTAAATTGCAATCAATTGTTTGTAATTTTAATTCGAGCTAGCATAATTTTTTTCATGATTTGTATCTTTATATCACTGATTTAATTCTCACTGATATTAGTTAAATAAAGTTATTGCATGCATATAAATAAATTAATTGGAAATTGAAGGAGGTATCATAGTTATTTTATTTTTTTTTGATAAAAGGCACTAACGCCCAGTTTCATTAGATCAACGAAACCATTACATACTAAAAGTAAGATGTTTGTAGGTTAATCCTTAGAGAGAAGGGAACACTTGACCTTCTCTCTCTGCTACGATAAGTTCATGGCACAAAAACATGCAGCTGAATATAACCAAAATTGCTGCACTACATAATAGACTACTAACAGGAAAGCTAAAGGGATCACTAATTATGGCTATCAGAGTCTTCACGGTGGTAGGAGATGCTCTCCTCTTCTCCTGGCAGAATCATGCGCAAAGGGACAACATCTATAATGTCTTCATCAGGGATCCATCGCCGCGCCTCTTCTTGCACTGTTGGTTTAGTTCTTTTACCACCTGTCCAATACAAAAGTAAAAAAATTATCAGATAAAGTATACTTTTTTGCGGTTTTAGGTTGGTACTTTTTAAAAACAATTTCATTTCGGTGTTTCCATAAAGTCCAACACACTGCACTAAAAAGAAGCAAAAAAGCAAGTTGTGGATGTTTAGGTAAGGAGAAAGCAAACGCTAACACCTCATGGAAGGAATTCCAATTGGTGTAATAAAATTGGTGGCATCCTAACCAAAACCATATTTGTTTAGCCACGGGGCATTGGAGGAAGAGATGTTTAACAGTTTCCTCTTGAGGGCAGAAAGAGCAAGTGTTGTCTCCCTCCCATCCTTTCTTCCTTAGATTCGATTTAGAAAGTATTTTATTTTGAAATGTCAACCACATAAAAATTCTAATTTTGGGTGGTAAGGGTAGATTCCACCATATCATGGTATGTGCAGGTGCAATACCCCTGAAATTAAGAAAGTTGTATAATGATTTCACACTAAAGGTTCCTTTTGTATCCCATCTCCATGCCAGTTGATCAACTGAGTGGGTAAAGGATATTTGGCTGAGCAAGAACAACAGGCCGTTCCATTCCGACAATTCAATTCCGTCTAGAATATCTTGGAAGATGACATTATGCCCTTGAGAGTGTATCACATCTGTAAGTAAGATATCTTGATTAATACATTTCAAATAGAGTTGGGGAAATTGGGAGGCCAAGCCACACGTGCCATACCAAATATCTCTCCAGAACTTCACTATGGAAGTTCTTCCAGCAGTATAAGTCACACTACATGCTCCCAGAGATTCCATTTTAACTATGGAAGCCCAAAAAGGGGACGGTTTTGTATTACTTTGGTCAATGTAGAGGTATCATAGTTATTATAGTTTCATTATGATTTCTGAGACATATATGTTTGGATGTAGCGAGAATAGCGGGAACAGCAAAAACAGTGCTATTCCGATCCATTCAAATATACTCAGGAACAGTGAGAATAGCGCTGTTCTCACCATTCCTACAAAAACATGGAATAACAAACTACTCTTTCAAATGTTCAATCGCTGTTCTCACTATTCTAAATGTTCAATCCAAATAACATTCCGAATAGCTTTGAGTTAGCGATATTCTTAAACAGTAGCTATTCTAACTATTATTAACCTACTATTCTTAACAGTAGCTATTCTAGCTATTCTCTAGTGCATCCAAATCCAAATTCAACTTAAAAGCAAACAAAAAGAAGCAACACGAACAATAATCAATACGTCAGCATGGTGTGTATTATGTTGAATAGAATGTTGTTAAAAACATTTATCCGTAGTTATAGTACTACTTTTACCTTTGTTGAAAAGAGGAGATCCATGTTTAAACCGAGAACAAAGGATTTTGATATTTGTTTTTTCGCTT
This sequence comes from Carex rostrata, assembly GCF_964058835.1. Classification (NCBI taxonomy): domain Eukaryota; kingdom Viridiplantae; phylum Streptophyta; class Magnoliopsida; order Poales; family Cyperaceae; genus Carex; species Carex rostrata. The sequence goes on along the minus strand of NC_135948.1, from coordinate 4,227,847 downwards.
GATCTTCTCCTTAAATTCAAAATTCAAAATCCAAAATCCAAAATCCAAAATTGATGAATAATATATTCATATATGGTCTATTGTAGTTTGGGAGGGGGCAAGATTGCTTCCTTTCAAAATAAAAATAATGGAAAAAAGCTTCAACAAAGATACATGATGCATACGAACTCCTTTTTATGACGTACAAAAATAAATAAATTACATATATGAAAATTTGAATATATGAGACTACGTATACAAAAATAAATAAATAAAATATTTGAAATTTTAAATATATGAGATTGTTTAAATAAATAAATGAGATTTTAAATATATAAAATTGCGCACTTATGAACGAAAATAATATAGATGCTGGCAATTCGTTCTCTTTTTTGTAAATAATGCAGTTGCAATTTTTTATATTTAATTTATACTACATGTCAATATGCTATAATAAAAATTTCAAAAGGATGAAGAATCAGTTTATAGTTGTGGCAACGATTGTGAATGAATTCGTAATCCAGATCATCGTAGAGGTGTCAATGGGTACGATACGGGTATTGTGGAAGTATTTTCATATCTATACCCACTAAGAATTGATCTTATCCATACTCTATCCATACTTGTTAAGAATTTACTTTACTCTACCCTGTCCATACCGATTAAGATTAGCGGATAACGAAACGGTAGTGGGTGAATAACAAAGAATATACATATAATAGTTTTATCATTTTTACAATTAAACTATCAAAACTTATTATGTCATACATATGCAATCACAATTACTAATATATAATATTAAAATACAAATCTGCAATCAATTCTAAGTAATAATTTTTTATGAAGTAAAACAAATCAAAATCACAAATAACTCTTCTAACAAATTCAATTCGTTAACTAAATAACAAAATATTTAAATAAAAAATTAACATGTTTAGCATAATATTATTCTTACAATAATATGCATATATTTTCTCATGATGTAATTCATGGGCGGATCTAAAGCCATTCAAAAGGTGGCAAAGCTACCCCTATAATTTTAAAATTTTAGTTATATATACTATTATTTAATTAAATTTTATTTTTTAGAACATTTTATATAGTCCAGTCCCCTCATAAATTATCACATGTTTACTTGTAGTCTAGTGGTAAGAGTTTATTGATTGTGGAGAGCTTGGGTTCTATTTCCACTAGTTATAATTTGTGTTTTTTTTATTTTTAGTCTCATCTATCAAGATTTTATAGTTCCGTTTCTGATGTGATTTATTTTATATAATTATTCATTACTCAACGGATATGAAATAATATTTATCTGTATCAATATTTGTTTATCTAACGAAATTTTTATTTTTTACTCATACTCATATCTAATAAACTAACAAAAAAAATTAATCTTATCCATATCTGTCTTATCGAATGCGATACGGATAGGGTACAGGTATCATTGAGACGAACGGCCAAGAACAATACTATCTTCCGTGAGTGAATTTCAAATCCGGACAAAAAGTTCTTTATCTAATCCCCAAAATGTCGGCAGCATGAACGTTTTCAATTTCGATTACTGTAAGACTGGTGTTATGTACAAGGGGCCGGAAATAGAAAAAAGCCCAATTAGGGGCGGAGTCCAAACCCAACCTGGCCTGATTTACGATCACTCGGAAGAAACTGGTCCCACACTTAGACCGGGCCTCGCTTTCTTTGTTCACACTTTGCTCAGAGAAAAACGACTTGCAAATCCCAACCTCGATCTCTACTCCACCTCGGCGCCTTCCCTTTTTCTTACAGCTTCCTCCGCTCCGGGGAAGGTCGGAGAAGGTAGAGATAGATAAGACTAGTGGGAGAGAGATAGAGAAGTGAGGAGCGGAGATGTCTCTGACGATGGTAAAGATGACTGAGGAGGTATGGCTGACCTGCGTGGCTCACTCTCTGAGCACCGAGAGCGAGGAGATCATGGGTGTTCTCCTCGGCGATATCCAGGTACTCTATTCCTCCGCATCCTGCGGTCCATCCCCTTTCTCAAGCTTCCTAATTTCTCCTCACTTTACCTAATCTAATCTCAACTTAATCCTGTGTTAAATCCCTTCAATTTATAGTCTCTAGATAAGGCATCTTTTTGTATAATTGTATTGTGCTATTGGATCGAGTAGAAGTACTGATACTGGCCTCAGTACTCTGCTATCATGTCATATACGAGCTTGCTCTAGTAGTTGACGAGATGTTATTTAATTGAGTATTGAATGCATTTTGTATGATTCTGAGAAATTGGTTTCTTTGGTGGTTGCAGAAGTCAAGTGGAGGGAATGTGGTGGCAATGATATGGGGAGCATTGCCACAGATGCGCTCTGACAGACGTAAGGATAGAGTTGAGACCAATCCCGAGTTGCTTACTGCTGCCACTGAATATGCTGATATATCCTTTCTTTATATTTCTTAATCTTTATAATTTTTTTATGAGAAGGGTAGGTATGTATACAAGTTTGTACTTGACCTGTTTTGTTAGCACATTATGTCAAAGGCAATCGGGAAGACAACTAGGGTGATTGGATGGTACCACTCTCATCCTCACATAACAGTTCTGCCATCCCACGTTGGTAAGTTAACCTACTTAAAAAAACCTAGCATTTCAATTCCACCTTTGCTTTATAAGTTAAATATATAGATATATTCGAGCCTGAAATCCGATGAATTTCTTATGCAGATGTGCGCACACAGGCGATGTATCAACTACTTGATCAAGGTTTCATCGGGCTGATCTTTTCATGTTTCAACGAAGATGCTCAGAAGGTATGAATTCCCTCGAAACCTCAAACCTGATGAGTCGAATAAAAAGGGTAAATACCACCTACTTTAACTTGTCATAACTTTATGGTTGATGATGGCGATAGGCAGGAAGAATACAAGTAATAGCATTCCAATCGCTCGACAAAAAGCAACAGCTGCTGCTGCAGCAGCAGAGGGAGATGCCATTGGCCATAGAGGTGCCTTCTTCCCCTTCATCTTCTTCAACCTTGCGCTCTGCTGATAACATGATCACTGAGAGCGCTGAGCATGACTCCGCTGACTCTTCCCGTCCCGCAAAAACTAGCAAGGTACTTTTTTTTTTCTTTTATTTGTTGCTATTTGCAAGATATGGTGGACTATATATATATATATGTATATATATATTTTTTTTTCATATTTGCTGAAAAGCAATGGTTTTGTAAGTTGCAGTCCTGTCGGTTACTTCTTTTAACTTTTTGTGTAACTGTATTGGCTGATGCACTTTTTGCAAAAGACTGCTAAAGCTGACTACAAAAGAATTGAAAAGGGCTTTATTTAATGAGTTCTCTTCAATTTTCGACAAATCTGCCTGTTAATTGGGGAAATTCGAAGGAAACTGTAACTTAAGGAAATACTAGTAGCAGCACATTTTTTGGTCATCCTGAATAAGAAATAATAAATGATTCAATGTTAATCATGTGAACAAGGAGCATTGCGCAATTACCACATTTAGTTTCAAGTACAAATTGGTCATCTTGTACCCCCCAACTCCAATACTACGGAGAAGTAAGAAAGTTTGAGCTTTTTATTTCTCAATTTCAGGCTGTTCCTTCAAATGCTTTAACTTTCAAGTCTTGTGTTGCTTTGGCCCGTTTTGCTAGTCATTTTGTACTTTCATCTTTCATAGATAAGGAGTTTAAACACATTATAATTATGTACTAGGAAAATTTGTATACAAAGTTTGAACTATGCACATATATTTAGTATTATCTCAACTTTTATGAATGAAAGCTTCAACAAAATTTATGCAATACATGTTTTAAATATTTAAAAAAACTTCATCCAAATTTTAATTTTCAAATTACACTCTATTTTTTCAAAGTCCAAACAATCGATCCAAACCGTTCAATATGATGGATATATTAAAATGTGCTTGTAGATCAAATTTTACATTTTTTCAAATTTGTTTACTATTTATCAAGTATTTTACAAAATCGTGGTTATCAGACCATTGAATTTTTGTACCCGTCTTAAAAAATTCAAAAAAAATGTAAAATTTGATCTACAAGCACATTTTAATATTTCCATCATGTTGAACGGTTTGGATTGACTATTTGGATTTTGAAAATGTAGTGTGTAATCCGGTGTCACCAAAAAAGGGTGTAATTCGATCCCTCCTCATATATATATAGAGAGAGAGAGAGAGAGAGATGGGCTACGGTGAGTTGTGAAGTAAAACGCGTTTCTACTTCACGCAATATCTTCATTTTCAAAGTTCAAAACGTCGATCCGAACCGTTAGATGTGATTTCCATATTGAAATGTGCTTGGAGACCAAATTTTACATTTTTTGGAATTTTTTTACTATTTATTAAGCTGCTTTGAAAATCTGAAAATCCGGTTGAACAGTAAAAACAGTAAAAATTTCTGTACCGCCGGATCGGCATTTTTCAAAGTGGCTTAATAAATAGTAAAATAATTCCAAAAAATGTAAAATTTGGTCTCCAAGCAAATTTCAATATGGAGAACAAGATGAATGGTTTGGATCGACGTTTTGAACTTTAAAATCGCAAAATATGAGTGTGTAGTAAAATAGTCGCTTTACTTCGCAACTCACCGTAGCTTATCTCTCTCTCTCTCTATATATATATATGTATATCAAAGGTTTAAATAGCGTTTATCGCGTCATAGCGGACTGGTTAAAAAAACAGCGCTATGCTCAAATAGCGCGGAATTGCGCGCTATAGCGCTGATAGCGCCATAGCTTCTATGGTTTGAAAACGAAACGCTATAGCAGTGCTATAGCGTGCTATTTAGAACCTTGATATATATATACACACACACACGGAATTATTTAATCAATATAGCACAAGTGATAACAAATTTTCTCTATTAGATTTTTTATAAATTCAATTGCATAATCCTTATTTTTTCTATTAGATAGCAAAAGGGCTTTCTTGTGCAAGAACTCTTTTATTATCCTATTCCATCCTTTAAAGCAACTGAGATACACAGGCTGCTGCTGGATCGGGATCTAGATACTCTGGTGTGGAGTTCTACATGCATTCTGATAATCCCATTCCCAACACCAGCAACTCTCTCTACAATAATGGCATCACCGACTTGATTCCACTTGCTGAAATGTCTGATGGGGACATGAATGCGAGCATGCAGGAAGCATTGCACCTTTCTAGCTTGGAAGCGAGGTACAAATGAGTATTTCTTTTTCTATGTTTCTGTTATATATTGGTGCAGATGTCTTGAATCTTTTTTTTGGAAATTGTTTGTAATTATTTAATAGTGGAGCGGATTATGTAAGAAAAGAGATACCTCTCCAAGTACTTCCAACGAGTTATTTGTTGACTCTTGAATCTCCATTGGCTTCCTTTGTCAAGTTACAACATGTTCTGTATGACGAGGAGCGCTCTTCTTACAATCAAGCTTTGCAACACAATTTACGGTACATTTAATATACTTATGTGCCTTGTTCTCTTTTATTCTTTGATTTTTTTTTTCAATAATTTTTTCTCCCTTCCCTATTAATATTCACTTCTTGATAGCTTATTGTACTGTATTTATTTGTTCCTAGTGATGGAAAAGTGCACCCGCTTACATATGTTCATCACTCATCTACCTACCATGCATCTCTTTGCAAATTAATGGAAATTTGGTGAGCATTCAACTATTTCAATATCTTTTGCACTGTTATGTAATGTCAGCTTGTTCCATTCTTGAGTTTCGGAGTTGCTAAGAGAAGAGAATAAAGGGAAAGAACTAGTGTTTTCAGGTTTTACATATTTTAACGTTCAACTGACCTATTTTCTTTTGTTGATGTTCTCTCTTTTCTGGAACTTTCTGTAGCTTAAGCCCTGCAATAACTGTTCTCCAGGACCGACTCATGCAAAATGAAATTCGGGTAATTGTATTCTAATTTTTTCTATTGTCTCTATGGGGGTTCAGGCTATGGCAACCAAATTATTTGGAACCCAATTTAAAGTCAAAACTGTAAATGTATCATAAGATTGGAGTGGTTTTTGTGGATTGTGAATTTCAAAGTTAAGTTCAAATTCAAAGTTCAAACTCAAAGATTTGAATTTTCTGTCAGCTTGACTGGATTCAAATTCAAAGTTCAAATTAATTTATCCAGAAAAGGTCAGAACTATATTAATGATTTTTTCATTCATTCTACAACATTGTTGCCTTTTTGCTGTTATTTTATTCTGCCAGAATATCAGGAGTTCCTATATTGACCATTTTTGTAGACTGCATATGCTTTTTTTTGGAGAAGACAATTATGTTATGGAGAAGTACATGCACAGTGTATTGATGCAAAATAGCCATTTTCTTAAATAGAATCTGCTTCTCTTTCTCTTTAAAAAATTGGAAGGCAAAGAAGGGTAAAAATGATATAATATAGTTTCAAACTTTGATCCTACCCTCCATTCGTTCAGAACTACCTGTCCAGATTTTAAATTGTTATGATCCGATAGTCATATCACCTTTGTGGAAAATAAATCTTGAAAAAGAGAGAATTTTTGGCTCTATATGTTTGTAGCACCAATTGAGGACAAGCCTGTTTAATAAATCCACCTTTAATTTCCAGGCTCGGTCAAATAGGAAATTGGACTTCTTTTTGTGTTTGGGGTGATACTTCCAAATTTCTTTTGAAATGAATTCCAGATCTTGAGTGCTGGCAACTAGCAGATATTATGGGTGTTTTGTACCTATACAGATTAAAGCAGCTGTTCTTGCCCTTTTTCTTTTCTATATGGAGAAATTTAGTTTCTAGTTGGACTAACAAATAATAATGAATTATGGTTGCTAGATGGGAATGCTAAAAGAGGAGGCAAAGACACTAGAAGCCGAGGCTAAGAGCAGAGGTATTGACCCCACCAAAACTGAATCTCCCCGTCGGTCGCCACATCCAACCCAGGGTGTTAGCCCCAGAGCCTCTAACATCCGAAAAAAGCCATCTTAGTTTATTCAAATTGAAGTTTTGCTTTTAAGTCTTGGGATTGTGAGATTTGTGATGATAAGGTTAAGTGAAGTTGTAAATAGCGACATTTTGTTGCCTTCTATCAGCAATGGCATCATGTTGTGCGATTGTGAAGCATATATTTGTTTATAGGCATGTCCATTGACTTGCTTTTGCAATTTGATTTTGCAACTTCGACGTCTGGAAAACGGTGAATTTAAAATGCTAATCCAGTGGTTTTTAATAAGAAGAGCTTGCTGCATGCTGAACAAGTCTGCCATAGAACTTGTGTGTTCGTACTTGCAATATAATTTGAAGTTTGAATGTTAGCCCGAGTAATAATTTAAGAGAAGTGATAATCGTACCTCTGTACTCCAAGCCTTATCTGCACCCTAGAAAATGTATTATTCTTTTAAAAAAATATTTATACTTAATTATAAACTATATGTAGGACTTCTACATAATATATGTACGTATTTTTGAACGGACTATTTGTAAGTTGAAATTATATGAAAATATAGATGAGTAGATCTAGGGCGTTCTTAAGTTCATCAATTTTTTTGGTGAACTCAAGTTTAAAATTTATCGAATTGTCTTTAGATGATAAATTTGAATCGTTGAAACCCGTTTACTTTATGAGTGATGCGTCTACGTGTTAAAAAATTTAATTTTGAAATTAATTTTGCATAGTGTCAAGTGGTCAAAAAATTTCAAAAAAAGAATGCATTAAAATTGATTTATTAATCTTCTAATTTTGACTATTTGACTTTATACTAAATTAATTTGAATGTTTAAAATTTTCACATATAGACACATTACTCGAAAGGTAGGCAGATTTTAACTGTTCAAATTCGTTATTATTAGATGCAGGTTTTAACTACCGCATTCCGCATATGCAGTATACAGACGCATACGCGAATTTTTATGCGGACTTATATATGCGAATTTTAAAATAATAATTTATATATGAGGAGGGTTCAAATGCCTCCATGTTTTTGTGCCTCCATCATGCCTCCATCTCTCTCCATCATTTTCAAAGTTCAAACAGTCGATCCGAACCGCTCAACCTAATCTCCATACTAAAATATGTTTGGAGACCAAATTTTATATTTTTAGGAATTTTTTTACTATTTTTTTAGATAGGTAAAAAAAATACTGTTTTTAGATGGTTCAGATTTACTGATTTTGTACCTATCTAAGAAAATAGTAAAATAATTCCTAAAAATATAAAATTTGGTCTCCAAACATATTTTAGTATGGAGGTTAGGTTGAGCGGTTCGAATCGACTGTTTGAACTTTGAAAATGATGGAAAGAGATGGAGACATGATGGAGGCACAAAAACATGGAGGCATTTGAACCCTCCTCTTTATATATATATATATATATATATATATAGAGTTAGGCTGGGGTGCTATGGATAGCATAGTGGCCTCTATGCTACGGCTCAATATTCGAGTTTTCAAAATCCAAACGGTCGATCCGAACCGTTCATCTTATTCTCCATATTAATATCTGCTTGGAGACCAAATTTTACATTTTTCTGAATTTTTTTACTATTTATTAAGTATTTTACAAAATTGTTGATCCAACGGTGGCTGCACAAAACAGTAAAACCGTTGGATTAGCGATTTTCAAAGTGGATTAATAAATAGTAAAAAAATTCAGAAAATTATAAAATTTGGTCTCCAATCAGATATTAATATGGAGAATAAGATGAACGGTTCGGATCGACCGTTTGGATTTTGAAAACTCGAATATTGAGCCGTAGCATAGAGGCCACTATGCTATCCATAGCACCCCAGCCTAACTCTATATATATATACAAGTATGCGGCAATATGCAGTAATATGCGGTGATATTTGATATAATACAAATAAGTATGCGGTAATATGCAACTGAATATGCAGTAATAATATGTAGCTGAATATGTGTAATAATATGTAGCCGAATATGTATATACGAAACTGCATATATTGACTACATATAAATTTCTATACGGATTAACAACTAAATATGCATATGCAGCCGCATATGGACTGTATTTTATTACACGGGCTATAACTGTGTTTGAGCACTCAACAGTGCGTTTACATTTTGTTTACGACGTCCCCGTAAATTAGACGCACAAAGTCAAATAAAGTTGTGGCCACATTCAATCACTAGATGTAGATCTGCGACTTTACTATTTCTTTTAGGCGCTAAGTAGCTTGAGAAAAACGTACCATCCGTGACTAATATAGTATAATTTTATTTCGTATCATCTGTTGTGATTAAGTTAATTTTTCATGTAATGTGTTGTGTTGTAATTAAAATATTAAGAAGTGATTATGACATACGAATGGTCATGCCACGTGAGTTATACCGTGCTTAAAAGTGCTGGGACATAACTCAGGTGACAATTTGATTATAATTTATATTAATTTATTCAAGATTCACTATTTAATTAAGATCTAACGGTCCTAATTATACATAACTCATGTGACCACGCGTTGTATTGTGACTAAATCTTTCGCGTGACGTGCCGTGTCAAATTTTCTAAAGATGATCACATCACGCGAATAGTTACAATACAGAACATACAAATCACGACACATAACCGATACACGTACCGTACCATTTTATGACGGAACTGGCTCCGTCGTGTTATTTTTCCCACTCTAGTGGTAAGAGTCATAGGAGACATGAATTCGTATCCTCTCCATTAACTTAGACTTTGAATTAATGCAGAATAAATCCGGACCGTCCGATCTATATTGCCACGAATATTACCTTAACTCAGATCCTGATCCGACAGCCGAGATGCATTAACTCGAAGTTTGAGTTAATGCAGAGGATACGGATTCCATAGGCATTCCATACAACAAATCACTAGACGTAGATTTGCGAAACTTTTCGGACCAGATAACATATGTGAAGTTGTGAACAGGGTTTTTTTTTTTTTAATTTACTGATAGAAACACGAGGGACAAACTGAAAAAAATTCTCATCATACTATGTCAGTTCTGACTCCTGGGGCCTGGCCAACAAAAGTTGACCGTTTTTGTTCAAAATGCTCTTGACTTCTTCTCTGGCTCCCATGGTATGGACATCAAAATTGATCAACCAATTTTATTGTGCTTTTCTCAAAATGAAAATTTATAATATCTCTTATTTAATTTATGCATAGCTTATGTATGCGGGTCCCATGTTCCACCGAGTTTAAGAAGTCTCTAGACTATGCTCCAGGAGCATCCAAAATGTAGATCATTTGAAGACCACCCCGAGATGTCTCACCATCAGCTTCCTCCTGTTCAATTTATGTACACCAGATCTCTTTTAAATTTTAATCAATTAGGCGGATAAGATTAAATATTAAGGAGATCTTCCTTGAAAGTCCCTCTCTCGTTTTGGTAGGAATACCAAACCAGAAATCAAAGCGCGTTCTCCCCTGTTCCTCCCTTGTTCTGCTTCTCTCTGCTTCCGAGTGAACCATTTATACAATAAAACAGAAGAGAAAAGAAAAGAAGATAAAAGGAGATTCGAAGGGGTAACAGGAGAAGGGGCACATGGAAGCGTTACAAAGGTCGAGCACGACGTTTAGGAGGTCAGGTTCGTCAGGATTAGTATGGGAAGACAGGCTTGCACCAGGTGCAGGAGGCAGAGGAGCTGGAGGAGAGATGGATGAAGCAGATAAGAAAATCAACAGAGGAGAGGAGGAAGGAGTCGGGCGATTGAGGCGTAGTCGATCTCATGGTGGCGGCGGCGGCGGCAGTGCTGTTGTATATAGAACGGGTCATGTATCTCCAGCTTTAGACCCGCCTTCTCCTAGAGTCTCGGTTTGCGGCTTCTGTTCCTTTTTTGCCAAGAGTCCTACTGCCTCCAAGCATCCCAATACTCGCCGCCGCTAGACTCCTTCCTCCTATAATTCTCTTTCCTTTAGATGCTCTGTTCTGCTCTATCTATCCTATGTATAAAATTAGAGGCTGAATCAGTTTCATTTACTGGTTATTCTGCAAATCAGTTTAAACAGTTCAAAGACTTCAATCCCCTCCTTTCTTTTTTGTGCTACAGCATGTTTTTTTTTTTCTTTTTTTTTTGGTACTAGTCTTGATTGGCTCCGGTTTTCTATTTGTATCCATGATCACATCCTGTAATTATGCTATTAGATCGTGGTTTGATGAGCCTTTTTTCCTTTCTTTTTTTTTTTTTTTTTTTTTTTTTTCTCTCTATTTGAAAGAAGAAAGAAATGGTTGGAATATGCTTGTGTTCCTTGTCCTACTTGAATACGTAATGTTGTTCATAAAAAAGAAAAAGAAAAAAGAATACGTAATGTTGTGTGGTTAATTAACCGTTCTAACAGTGACTTGTGGAAGGCATGCAGTAATTCACTGCTAGTTTTCCAAATTGCGGTGACTTACCATAACGAAACAAATGTAAACATGGAAAAGAATAGAATTATGAAAACGATTGCAATTGATGTATATTTGGAGGGGTCGATCGATCCAATGATCCAATCCAATTATCCAACCCCCAAGTTGTCTAACATTTTTTTTTTTTCCTCAAAAAAAAAAAAAATGTTAGACAACTTGTTTGCTAGCTTATGTGTACTTAGAAAGCGAAGGCTTTTGACTGTTAGGAAATGGGAACACAAATGGAAACACAGGAATTTTGTCCATCGTTTTGAACTCTAGTCCCCCTTCTTACCCCTGCTCGCCGTCACCTACAGCCGCTCTCAGCTTCATCTCCTTGCAGTCTTGCACGTCTATGTCCCAGCGTCCCCTCTCCTTGCCGCTTGCATTCCCCCCCGGCCCCGACTGTTCTAAATTGGTTGAATTAGTTTCCAGTCTGATTTGATTCAGTGCATTCTCAGCTGACGAGTGACTGTTTTTGTTCAGTCGATTCAGTTCTCAGTTTGGTTTGGATTCAATGCCTGATCGGTTGTAGTATGTGTACAGAGAAAATCATCACTAGGCTCCTATCACTCTAATCAAGCAAGGATGATCAATTTGCGTCCACATGATTCATATATACCCTGTGCGTTTTTGTTTTAATTAATTGTGTATTTTTCACATACACTAATTATCTAATCTTATGTAACAACTACTTTGTAACTTCAATAAAACTGTGTACGAGTTTTCAAAAAACAAAATGGAAATATCAAAATTTGTGATGAGTTAATTAGCTCCAATTCAGATGCTAATATTTGGTGCATACTCGACACAGATGCTAGCTAGTAGCCTCAACAATTAATTTGTTGCTTACTATTTAATTTTTTAGTATTGAATGATCATATTATCTTTAAGAAATTTATCTAAATAAGTATAACATGATTAGAATCTCTTTGATAAATTTATTCTTACTAATTTAATTATAAAATGATCAGAATATCTTTTACGAATTACAATCCAGGTTTTAATGTAAAGTTACAACATGATCATAATATTTTTTCATGTATCCAAAGTAGTTTTATCAATTTTAATTATTTACAAAACTGTCTCTTTCCTTGAAATATAATAAAAATAAAAAACCAAAAACCAAAAAATAAAATAATAAAGTTTTCATGCATTATGAATATTTAATCTAGTACCTAAATCTACATAAAATAAAATAAAAATATATAACTGAATTTTTACAATAAATAGTTCAAAGCTTCTATTATACAAATTTAAGAGTATTTTGACCACTTCATACTTAAAATTGAGAATCAATACTAAATTTAAGAGTATTTTCGATGTCATTATTATATAGTTTGAAAGGATAAAGTGAGTTTGACTTGTAACAAACAAAAAGTTTGGAAGCATGTCCCTTTTTTTTTGTTTGCCGGAAAGGATTGTTTCTTTATGTGTGCACCGGCTCCGGCGATGTCTTTTTCTTCTTTTGAGTGTGTAGTGGATGTGTGATAAACAAAGCACCGACTTAGACGACCTATTCTTAATTTTTTTTTTATTCCGGTTTAATTGCCTGTATTAATTATATTGGACCATTGGTAATAGAAATTTGCAAATTGTATCCTTATTTTAAGAAATAAGGACAAATGGATAATATATAATCAAGGAGTTTGATAATTGTACCTCAAACAAAATTTCTGAACATGTTTCTTAAGTAGTTTAACAATTTTTTTTAATATTATATAACTTCTATTTTCAGCGCTAATATTCAAACATTTAAAGATCTGTTTATAACATTTTACAATGCTACTCGCAAGCATTTAAACCTCTATCTGCAAGTATTGAAATTCTAAATTCGTATAGTTTTAACTTCTAACTACTTTTGTCTTCAAGCTAAAAACGGAAATATTCCCTTCACCCATTTTTTCTTTATTTTTCTCTGATCATTCTCGTCCATTTTTCTGACGATCTGTGATGAATTTTGTGAATTTAAAAATACGAACATTTCTTACCCGATTTTCTTTTTCAAATGAGATATATGAAGAATAACTTTCGAGTTATATTTGTGTCGTAATTTTTTTATCACTTTATATCTCTGTGACTTTTAGTTTTTTTTTTATTTTGCTTCAAAATAATTGAAATCTCTGTTTACAAGCCTTTAAATCTTTCGTATAAACCTCATGTATAAGCGTATAAACCTCATTAATAATACTTTAAATCTATAGAATAAAGTGTATAAACTCATGTACAAAGAATTTAAACCTCAACAATAACACTTCAATGTGTATAAACCTCAACAATAACACTGCATGTACAAAGCTCGTGTACAAATCATATAACCCTCATGTACAAAGCCTTGAAAATTTTAATGATTGTAGACTGAGATTTAAAAACTTGAAAAATTTAAAGTGCTCATGAATTTTACTTAAAAAATAAAACAAATGACTTCAAAATTACTCAAAAGTATTTATTCATGTATCTTATTTGAAAGATAAAATCGAATATAAAACATTTGTATTTTTAGATTCATAAAATTCATAACGGGTCGTCAGGAAAATAGATTAGAATTATTAGAGAAAAAAAATAAAATATAGTGGGTGAAAAGAATTTTTTTTATTTTGGCTTGAAGACAAAAGTAGTTAATAGTTAAAATTATCTAAAAATGCTTTCAGATAAATGTTTAAATGCTTAGAGTAACATTTTAAAATGTTATAAACATAATTTTAAATATTTGGATATTAGCACTGAAAATAAAAATTAGACAACATTGAAAGAATTTTTCTGTTAAACTAATTGAGAGACGCGGTCGAATATGATAGCTCGGGAGATCATAACATTTCTCTATAATTAATCTGGATAACCATCGATAATATTGTCGTTCAAATAATGTGAGTCTTAATTTCTGTATATATATTTTTTTGTGACGGTATAGTTCTGCCGTCATGGACGGCTCGTGTACACCTTCTTGCTATGAAATACAACTTCGCTAACTTTCGGCATTGAATAGTAGACTTTTGCAATTAATTATTGTACTGTCCTAGTCGCGTTTATTGCTTATAGTTTCCCTTCATATGGCGTTAGAGATTAGCCTTGACATTACCGTGACATCACACCACAATAATGATACTCGTTCACATTAAATGCTACTCCAAATCAGAAACCTGCTGATTGTAGAAATAAACGCCAAGACTGGACGAGTCCAGTATTCACATGTTCGCTCAAAAATTTATGGGGTATCCAAAATATGAAAAGAGTAGACATCCACTTACTTGTTGTTGGTGACACTAGATTACATTTTATATTTTTTTAATTTTTTAAAATTCAAATAGTGAATATATTAAAATGTGTTTGCATATCAAATTTTTTATTTTTTTTTATTTTTTCACTATTTATTAAGTATTTTACAAAATCGTTGTTTTCAGACCATTGAATTTTTGTACCCATCTTAATAAATAGTAAACAAATTCAAAAAAATATAAAATTTGATCTGCAAGTACATTTTAATATATCCATCATGTTGAACAATTTGAATCAACTGTTTAGACTTTATAAATATAGGATGTAAGCCGGTATCACCAAAAAAGGGTGTAAGTGGATCCCTCATCTTTTAAATAAACATCACTTGAAAATATATAACTGCAATAAAAGCATGGGACTATCATGCTCAATAAATCTTGTGATTTTATTGTAGCCTTTTCTTCAAGAGGTGTTATTTTGAATTTATATATATTTTAATAACGAGTTTGGCAAGTATAACATTAGTGTCATTTCAATCTAAATAACACTATCTCCAAAACCTACCAGACATGCTTCAAACGATGAATTCAAACTGTTCAAACCGATATACTTGATGAGTGATGAGTTTACATGCAAAATTTATAATTTTTTTTATATTTGTTTAATGTCAAGTCAAGCGGTCAAATGTGAGGAATTTTTAAAGTTAATTTTAATGTATTCATTTTTCATTAATTTTTGACTGCTTGACTTGTTACTAAAATAATTCAAAATTTTATAAATTTTGTATGTAAACGCATCACTCACGAAGTAGATCAGTTTGAGCGGTTTGAATTTGTCGTTTGAGGTCTTCCAATAAAATTTTGAAAACCGATATCACAGGACACTAATATCATACT
Organism: Carex rostrata; assembly: GCF_964058835.1. Classification (NCBI taxonomy): domain Eukaryota; kingdom Viridiplantae; phylum Streptophyta; class Magnoliopsida; order Poales; family Cyperaceae; genus Carex; species Carex rostrata. The sequence continues at coordinate 4,212,413 of NC_135948.1, read as the reverse complement.
AGCCGGACTCTTTAAAACATAGTAAGAATATATTTTTAATTTATGATTTTCTCAACTCAACAATGGAGTTTTGCTTTTACAAAACAATGTTAAGACAAGTTGTAGGATGAAATATGTTATTCATTAATTTATGTTGCGGTAAAAATTTAGTTATTTCAAGCACAACATTTGCACTGAATTCACGTAATTTTTTTATATTATTATCTTGTAGTATTTATGTTTAGATTATTTTTCAAAAACTATCCATTGCTGTTTCTTTTTTTTTTAAGATAATATTTTCTTTTGTAATTTAATAATATATTTTAGTGTTATCTCTAAATATAAATATAAAGATAAATTATAAATCAATATAAGGTACGGAATTTTTTGATAATCCAAATAAGAAAACGCATAAGATATATGTTTATTTAATGAACTAATTTTGTAAGGAAATAAAGATAAAAAAAATTATGGATAAAGTTGTAGAATAAAACAATTAAAAATAATTAAATTATATGAAGATGGTCAACCAAAAAGATACATGTGTATTTCTATAAGAAATGATTACCTAGTAATTTCTTTCGGTTATAATTTTTAAATTTGGAAAAAATTGAAACATTCTCAATAAGTTTACGAAGATTTCACTGGACTTTTTAGTAATGAAAATAAAATAAATAATTAATGATAATTAATATAAAGAAAGTGTATCCTAAAAATGATATGGCATATAGAGAAGTTAGGCAAGGACAAATTTCTCCATACAAGTAATTTTTTTTAAATTATTGTGTTAGTATTATCACCTATAAATAGGATATCATAAATCAATAAAATTATATTTTTCTTTCAAATTTCTACATTTTTATTTTTATTTTTATCTTGCTTAGGTTATTTTGTGCAGCTTATTTTATACTACTTTTCTGGTTGAATACAAAAGCTATACCGACCGATAAACATAGGTAATTTTATTTCTATAACGGAAAAACTGATTAAATCTCCTATATTTGTCAACTCAACTTTAAGAGAAAAAAAATTAACCAAACTATATATACTACTATTGAATAACAAAATTAAATTATTGACTAAATGTGAAGTCGCACATTATGTGGGTTATATTTAGTTGATAATATGAGTTAGCGGAAGTATTTAATTTTTTAATTATTTCAATTCAGCAATTCATATACTATTTTCATTGAGCTAACCTTCAAATTGCGAGTCAGATAATGTCAAACCCACTTTCTGTGGAAAAAGACTCATAATAGAAATGATCAAACCGAAAAGCTGCAGTCAATTAAAACAGTATTATCATTAAATTTCAGTTTGCACTAAGTTGACTGTTGTCAACTGCGTCCAACTTTTTGCATTGAGTCGGACCTCTTGGTCGTCGATTAGATTGCTCACCGTCAGACTCACGTCCCGAGTGATCCACCATTAAATCATCTGAGTTATCTAACATGGCTCTGAAATAGGGTTAAATACAATAACATAGGAAATTAGAAATTTTAACACACAAATGAATATTTAGATGGTATAGGGTTTGCTGATAATGCTATGAAAAGCTCAATTACATGACGTTGATATTTTACAAGCAGCACTCTTTTATTTTTATTTACTATTTTTTTTTTTAAATCTTCAGGTGCCGCCAGGCAACGAGACAAATAAACCACAGGTCCCTCAGTTTGGGATGAGATATGGCTTGCAACAGACGCTGATATGGCTTGCATTTTGTTGTCTCATTGCTTACTTCGGTATGAATAGAGGCTATATAGAAACCTTAATTAATTGAGACTCGAGTACCGACATGTACCAGGCAATACATAGATAAGTACCCAACTCTGGATTGATAATACTCATCTAATTCTGAAGAAGCAAGGTTCATTTTTTTGCATTTTTAATTTAGGTGCTGTATAGGTACTGGTACGGTGGAGGTTCGGTACCAATACCAGGTTGTATAAATCCCTGCTAACTACTATCGGGTTTTCAAAAAAAAAAAAAAACTATTATTATTTTTTAAACAGTGTCAAAAAGACAATTCAAGTCAATATATCAATTTGCGAAAAGAAAAATACTACTAATAAATCATCTTTGATGAATTTGTGGCATAGAAACATTAGAGAATTAAAGTCACATTTATAGAGTAGAATTAGGTTGTTTTTAAGTTCATCAAATTTTTTTGTGAACTTAACTTCAAAATTTATCGGATGTGACAAATTCGACCGTTGAAATTCATTTATATAACTAGTGATGTATCTACATGTGAAAATTATAAGTTGTAAATCTAAATTTGTATATAGTGTCAAGTAGTAAAATAATGTTCAAATAATGAATACATTAAATTTAATTTATAAAGCTTTTAATTTTTACCGTTTGACTTTATACTAAATTAATTAAAAAAATTAAATTTTGCATTTGGATGCATCACTCGTAAGGTTGATGCATGGATTTCGACAGTTTGAATTTGTCATTTGAAACCAATCCGCAAAATTTTAGAGCTGAGTTCACAAAAAAATTTGATAAACTTAAAACTTCTACTCCACATATATAACTATATATATAACGAGCAAGTTTATCCAAATATTAATTTAACTATTGTAACAGACGAACAAAATTATAGCAACATCCAGATACAAAGTTGGATATTAACCACTGTATATGCATTTTCAAATTGCAAGTTTGCAGCCTCTCCTTTCAACATGTTATATATATATATATAGGATTTGGCTAATATGCTATGGGTAGCTAAGAGGCCTCCCGTGCTACGGCTCAATATTTGACTTTTCAAAATCCTAACGGTCGATCCGAACCATTCATCTTGTTCTCCATATTAATATGTGTTTGGAGACCAAATTTTACATTTTTTGAAAAATTTTTACAATTTTTTTAGATTTATTGAATATCGCTGTTTTTTATGGTCCAGATTTGTCTGAAAAACAGCGATTTTCAATAAATCTAAAAAAATAGTAAAAAATTTCCAAAAAATGTAAAATTTGGTCTCCAAACACATATTAATATGGAGAACAAGATGAACGGTTCGGATCGACCGTTAGGATTTTAAAAAGTTGAATATTGAGCCGTAGCACAGGAGACCTCTTAGCTACCCATAGCACCGTAGCCAAGTCCTATATATATATATATATATATATATATATATATAAATAGCAAGTAGTTTACCAACGCATCTCTAAAGTAATCTCTATTTGACTATTTGTCAGCAGAGAACCAGAGACTGCAAAGTTAACAATGTCCATGTATGGAGACTGTTGCGGTAATTATCCCCAAGATGCACCAATCCAATGTAGGGAGCCCCAAAGAAACTATGGGACTGCCTCCTCAAACTCTCCCCCTCCGGTGCCGCTTCTCGCCATAACTATCATCATAATCTTCTTCCTCGGCATGTTGACACTATTCGGTTTCTACAAGGAAGAGTCACATCAAAGCCGCTCTGAGTTCAGCCTTTACTTGATTCTCATCGTGTTGTTCCTCGTGTTGTAGTACATTGCTTGGCGCATGTTTTGGGACAGTTTCATTCTAGGGACTAGGCCATCAAATTGTTATAGTCCACAAATAAGTCAAGTGGTTGATGGTGTCAGTGGCAGCAGTGGCGGTTTATCAGTGATGATGGTGGTGGCCTTCTTGGCATTTTGACACTGACTCTGGTTTTCTGTTACCCAGTTCTCTCTGTCCCGGTTAACTTGTTAGCCACAGTTTTATAACTCAATTTTGTAACTCAGCTGAAATTTTATGTATAATTTGTTGAACTCTAATACTGGGACTCGTTTAATTTTGTTGCTTTGTGATGTATAAGAATAATTTTGCTGCCTTGACCGGCACGTTTAATTTTGTTAATGCAGAGGATACGTGTTCTTGGTATGTAAGGTTTTGTAAATAAACTTCTTTTTTAAGCTGTCGCACGTTGCATCTTTAAAATTTGAGAATTTGTAGCATGTAAATAGAATTTTATTAGAGGGAACTGGAGGAAAAGATAAGGAGCAAATCTCCAATTTGCAGGGAAAAAGAAAAGAAGAAAAAAGAAAAGAAAAAATTAAAGAGACTTGCAACGGAGGAGGAATTGAAGAAAAAGATAAGAGGACGGAATCGTTTGAAATCGATTTTTCCTGCTGCTGAGATCGAGCTCGTTGCAAGACCTCTCACCTCTTTGCTATAGCCCAAGCTAATGGATGGTACGGGTTAATGAAGCCCAATAAACCATGCTCTGGAACCGAACTTGTGAAACTGTGATGTCTATAATCTCGAACAGTAACGGGTACAATACCTTTATTTAATACTTTTTGATAATGACTCCAAATCCTCTCAGGTAACATAATATTTCTGTATAGATCCGGACCACCCGATCAGAATCTGGGTCAATTAGTCCGAGATGAAATGGACGGGCACCTTTAATATTCGTGCCGATTCTGATCACACGATCTGGATCTAAACAGAAATATTATATTACATGTGTATTCTCTGATACCTGCCGTTGGATTTTCTTGGATCTACTAAAGACTCGATTATTTTTTCAAATCAGTAGAATGGGGCACGGTCAAGATCTGACCGTCTTTTTGAATCGACCGCTTCGTCTCTATATAAACCCCAGAAGCAAAACCCAAACCGAAAAGCGGTCCTCTCTAATAAAATTAAACTCTCGCCACTCTAATGGCGGATAGAGAGAAGGCGGTGGAGAAAGTGATTAAAGAAGGATCGGGTGGAGATGGTGACAATAATGTCCCTATTTCCGCCATTGACACTGTAATGACGGATATAGAGGACAAGGCAGGGGAGAAACTGATTAAAGAAGGACCGGGTGGAGATGATAACAGTAATGTCCCTATCTCCGCCATTGACAGAGGCAAGAAGAAGGTAGAAGATAGTGATGCCGAGGAAAATGCAATGCCTTCTCAGATAAAGAAAGAAGAATCTTCGAAGGTAATCCCTTTAGATTTTACTTTTGGGGAGTTCAAGATTATCTTGCATCAAGACATTATCTTGGTAGATAGTTTCTATTGAGTATCAGCTAGTACCAGCTACTAAGTACTAACACAGTAACACGTACTGATCTGTTTAATTGAGCATACCTTCATTTTGAAATTTGTGTTTTGTTGTTGTCTTTTTTTTTTGTGGGTACGATAATGTGATTGAAAATGAGTGCAGATAAGATCACTACAGCCCTGTTCTCTGGCTAAATTTTTGGGTATAAGTATGTTGGTTTTCCAAAGTCCAAATCTTGTATTTTAAAAGCCAGATGGTGTTTAACAGTTTTCACGCACCACCTAGCTTTTTGGTGCCAAATCATTGAATGCGGAACTATTGGTTCAAATTTCATAAGGTTTTAATGAAGAACAGTGCGATCATTTTTGATTTGTGATTCGCTTGACAAATTATATCTATTGGTTCTGTTTCACACCATCTCAATTAGATTCTGCAGATTCCATCAAAAGAAAGGAGTTTTGTATGAAAAGTCCCCTTTTCTTTGCATTCTTGCATGCAACATTCAATGAATTGGGTAATGAATGTGACATCCATACATTCAGGTAAACAAAAATTTACTTGAAACTTTAGTTCTTCAAATTTTTTCATAGTACTTTCAAACTGACGACTCTATTTTGTTGTTGTTTGTTTACAGGTTTCCACCTGTTTATTTTACGAATCCATTGAGGTTTTTTAAGCAATCAAGTGGATGGATTCAATATAGTTTAAATCATAATGTGAAAGTGTTGGCAGTGTGCATCTCAATGCAGTACTCGCGGGAAATCATAGAGTTACTTTTCAACAATAACGAGCTAGAAGATCTTCAGGTTAACTTCTTTAAAAATGGTCCTGAAATTGAGACTTTATTTTTAAAGAAGTTACATCTCCCAAAGCTTAAGAGACTGTCTTTAATGAATCTTCACATTGATGATGCATCTCTTAACCTGATAAGTAATGGATGTCCAGTGCTAAAATTTTTTTCTTTAGAAGATTGTGAAATGGGTATTAATACTATCAGATCCAACACAATTAAGTGCCTATCTGTCAAAGGAGCGTCAAATGAACCCGATAGTTTTTTGCAAAAAATAATTACACCAAAGATGATGGACCTGACAATATCTGGAAACGGATTTCCAATGCGAGACCTTAAACTAGAAGCTACACCTCTCCTGCAAACTGCAAAATTAGATCTCCAATGTGATGTGTTGTCTACAGAACCGGACAATATCTTAACTGGTACAGGTCGTTTGCTTGATGGATTAACATCTGTTCAGAGCTTAGAGCTAACTGGAGCAGCAATTCCAGTAAGATTTTTTTTGTGACTTCCTTTAATTTTGTTTCTAAAGTCTTGTAATTTTACTTGACAATTTTCATATTTTTCTTTTTTATTTTAGTTTATTGTCAAAAGGGAGTTTCCAACACATCTTCGATTTATTCCAAAACGATGCAAAATGCGAAGTACTGGACCAGTTCTGAGTAATGTGAGGCATTTACTCATCGGACACTTCTGCCTAATATGTTATTTTTGTCAGCTGCTTCAGATGTTAGGTAGTTGTTCTAATATGACGAGATTGACTTTAGCTCCGTTGACTGTGAACGAGTTGTGCATGGTATGAGCTCCTTTATGTTTTTTACTTTACTATTTATTCTATTTCATAATTATCGGTGCTAATATATATATTTATTAAAAAAAGTGCAGCACCAAGATGAAGAGCTGGAGAACCTAAGAGGTCCTAATTGCCAATTTGAAAAATTAGAAACCATAGAGTTTCTTGATTGCACAGAAATATCAAGCTCCTTGTTAGTGAATGCTCTCAGGAAGCACAGTATAAATCGTTTACGCAATGTGGCCTTCAAATGGATTTGAGGTTAAAGATCCAAGAGCAGTACTTAATTCAAAAGTAATAATTGGGGGAATGCCCAACAAAATTACAGGAGAATTTTACTATTGCTATTTTTAGCAACTCCCAAATGGGGAATGTTTTTGGTTGTAATATACTTAGTATGTACTTTTATTTCTTTTTGCACATATATATATTTTTATTTTAGAATAAACTCTTTTCTTTTTTGCTCAAAATAAAATAAATTAGGGGTTAAGTAGTAAGTACCAGTATCATCAGATTGCGTGACCTGCAATTTTGCAGCATGTCTTAGATTTTTTTGCATGCATAGGTCATAGCACTGACAGAGAAAGAGAAAGAGTTATCAGGTTGGATAACTGTCTATCAAATAGTTTCATAAAGAAAAAATAACACACCTGAAAATCACCAATACAAGGGTATCTCCAGCCCAATTTTTGGGGAAAGGAAGGATATCTCAACTCCCCAGATGCACCCATTCCAATTTCAACAGCAGATATTGTGCCTTCCTTGAACAGTACATCAAACTCCGTGCAGAAATTCCTCATGAAATCAAAACATACCTGGGAGATTTAGTGCATCATGAAACCCTAAACCCTAAACCCTATCTTGATTTAGAGCCTAGATAGAAATGAAAAAAATTACCAGAAAGCTGCTTCAGGTAAATTTGGTGCCCAATTTTATAGTATAAACTAATATTATAACTAAAAGAACAAAAAAAATAAAAAGAAAAGAGAGAAAAGTCCCAAAAGATTTTGAAACAGTTTCCTTTTTGTAGTATCCATAACTAAACATAACTGTTGAAACTCAAATGATCAAAAGAATTCATATATTTTGTACCTTAATTTGTAAAGTTTGCTTTTGCCATACAATTGTTAATGGGCAATTTGCCCATGACCTTCAAAGAAACTATGTGAAATGTTTTGAGCTACTTTTATTGAAAATGCAGATAAGAGTTGTATAGCCCTATTGAGAAAAAAAATATTACCTCAAGGCCAGTGCAACTGTTTAATGCACGCTCCCAATCTATACCCCAGGAAAAGCACTCAGTGTTTCTCCTTCCCTCACAATCAGTGAACAATATATCTGGATTCTCTTGACCCATTTAAGTGGTTTCCCCCATACTCATGAAACGCCAGTACAACCTATAGAGAATTAAATTCATCACTGATCCATGCTGGCCAGTATGAAATGGTACAGCACTCGGGACTAGTGCTGCTACCATTACTCAGTGATACACGGAGAAGAAAATACCACTTCACAAAGGTAAACACGGTCAGGACCAGGATCAACTGGTCTACAGTTAGCATTTACACTAATATTTTTTCTCTCTTAAATAAAGGAGGAGGAGGGTTGTGATAGGCGTGGCGAGCCAACATAAAATACAACCTCTTTATGGAAAGGAAACCCTCCCGAATTGTGACTCCAGTTGAGTTTCATTTCTAACCTACCCCAACTTGTTTGAGACTAAATGCTTGGTTGTTGTTGTTGTAAATAAAGCAGAAAATTTGTTATCTGGAAGGAAGAGAAAAAACCTGAAAATTCAGGTGGAATTCCTTCAAAATAATAAAAATTAAGGTCATTATAGCCAGACCAGTCATACTTGTGTGGAGCCCACCCTTCAACAATGACCCACTAGCAGTATACAACCACACCATCCACATTCAATGCTTTTAAATGCCTCAGTTCTTGTTTTACAGCTTCTGGGTCTATTAAGTATTAACTCGCAGTACTTGTTTATTATTCCCATCTATTCAAATTAAGAAAAGATAATAAAAGGAAAATAAGCATTTTGAAAAAAATGGTGGTCAATTGACCCAATTTGTCCTTAATTCCTCCACCCCTGCCTATATATGGATGATTGTATATGTGAATTTACCTATAAAGAAAAATAATAAAAATAGGATAACCAATCATCCTGATAGTATTAAGATTATGAAATCCAAAATAGCCGCCCCAATCAGCTAAAGCTTTAAGAGCATGGTTGACTAACATAATACCAAAGCCACAAGGTCCAGAGTTTTGAATCATGGCTTGCCACTTTCCATTTTTTATTTATTAATTTGTGTGTGCGTGTGTGTGTGTGTGTGTATGTGTTTGAGGGGAGGGGGCTGGGCTAAAGTTTCTATCAAGAAGAATATTATAAGATTTTAAGATTTTAAGTAAACAGCCTGCTCCATCAGCTTAAGCTTCTAGACAAAAGTTGGGTTAACAGGCTGCTTTTAGAATTGGTATAAAAATCCTTGCTTCCCACAGAGCTAAAATATTGTAAGCAATAAGAGATTTGAGATGGGTTCACAGGAAGTGTTGCAAAGATGGGGATGTATTGACCTCCTGCGAAATTATCTTCATTAAGTGTTGATATCTGCATCAAATAAAAAATGTAAAATAATTTGGATTCTTAACTTAGATGGTACAAAAAATAACTGTGGTCCATAGATGGATTTCTGTACCAGATGCTGTACCTCTTTGGTCAAGACTGGTAGAGTAATCCTTCACTCACCTGATCCTGCCTAACACAATCAAGTGAGTCCATGGTGGGACCTGCATTCCCATATTTCATCCGTTTTTGCATCTCAACCTGCTACAACCGAGCCAAGAGAGGCTGGAGATAATCCATCGTCTACTGGCATAAGAGGTGTCTGAACATCTAAAGGTGTCTTGATAACAGCACAACTTGTAAAAATATTTCTTCAGAAAAAATAAATTTGTGAACTACATTGGCAAAGGCTGTGTAATGGAAATTATTCATGTTTTAGATGAAAAGAAAATAAGTGCCGGGCACGATACTAAGTTTTTGTCCTTGCAATGTCAATCGTCAGTAGTAAAATAGTAAATGCAAAATTAATAATCAGTCCAGAAATGACTTCCTTGAATCGTCAACCGTCAAACTTATATTTTTTTTTCTCTGCAGAAATTCATAAGAACTTATTTGACGTCAACCATCGAATCTATTATAGTATTTTAGTATTATGGTATTACTGTATTATGGTACATGCCAGTATTAGTGTCTAATTGAATTATACTGTTATTTTAATTAATTGTGCAAAATTATATATTTTTCAGATATATTCAAAGATCAATCCAGTATTTGAGTTGGTGTACTTGACAATGCATTACTGGGGTCATTTTGGTTAATGATTAGTGCACACTTAGATATAGTGTCATTTGGATTTCTTGTATTTTGTTTTTTATTTGCAACTTAATGTTAAGGCGGGAGATGGTTAGTGAGAAAGATCAGAGGCGACTTGATGGACCGTATGGAACTGGCATCTCAACTAACTCTAACCAGGCTGTGGTGCACCACTCCCAACCTTAGTAGTGAAACTTAAGGGATTTTGAAGCATGTAGTTCTCTAGGAACCTTGCCTGGTGGGCCCTTGGGTGGATCTACACTTGTCCGGATGGTAGGCGAAAGTAACACGAATCACAGTCCTCCACCTCCCTAAGACACCCTTTTTAATTCAACAAAGATAAAGATAGGATCTTAAAAAAGCAAAGGAACTGTGTAAAGGCTTCCATCTCAGATTTTTATATGCAGTTCTATGGAGATGCCACGGGAAGGGCGATATCAAGACCAGCAGCTCAAGTTTCATACTTTCATTAGCTGGCAGTTTGCATAGGCGTTATTGTGATTTGTGAATGTGACACTGGATCAAACATTTTATTCTTTTCTTATATGATAGGATATTGCTAGAGGTGTGATTAGTGTGGAAAAGCAACAGACCTAGCAGTCTTTCTCTTATTAACTTTTTAATTGTTAATTATGTAACATAATTTAAGAAGATTGTTCACATAGCCTTTATTTTAAATTTTTTTTTCTGTGTGTTCTTTTATATGTATGGAGAGAGAGAGAGAGAGCATTTCCAAAAAGAGGGAGATTTGGGTTTGTGTTGTTCATCGTGGAGAGAAGTGAGAGATCTCACTGAATTGAAATTCATGGATGTAGAGTCGGTGAAATTAAAATGAATTGAAATTACAACTGCAAAGGCTTTCACCAATATAGTATATTAGAGATGCTTATATGCACTTACAGTGAATCAAACTACACGTGTTGAATCAAAATTATATATCAGACCAAACTATAGGATTCAATGTAAAGTTTGATTCAAAACTATGAGTGAGGCTATGGTAATCAAATTGAGACAAGTGCCATCTGTAATCAAATAAAATTTGATTCCAATTAGATTATTTTTAGCATCTATTAACCAAGTGCCATCTGTAATCAATTTAATCAAAAAAACATGAGTGGGAAAAATACTAAATCCAACCTCGTTGGGTGCCTTCATAAATCAAATAATCTAACAAAAAAAAAATAATCAAGCACTCCATCATGGACACAGAGAGACAGAGAGAGTGGAGAAAATGGAGTTACGAAGGGGGAACACTGAAGTCACGAGGGAGAGACTTTTTCCAGTTTTCGCGCTGGTTTAGAGGGAGATGGGGTGACAACTGAAGGGAGAAAGGTAGAGGAAGGATTTTTGCGCTGGAGAGAAATAAGAAACGGACCATTTCAAACTTCAACGGAGTCAGCGAGGGACAGACTTTTTCCAGTTTTCGCGCTGGTTGAGAGGGAGACAGGGTGACGACTCAAGGGAGAAAGATAGAGGAAGGGTTTTTGCGATGGAGAGACAAATAAGAAACGGACCATTTCAAACTTCAACGGAGTCAGCTCCGTTAATGCTTGATCCAACGAAGTTCACAGCACAAATTTTCACGAAAATCCAAGAGCTGAGATTTCGTATTACATCTAAGACCGTAATATGTGTATTACTATAGGCTCACTCGATATTACTTCATTCCAAACAGTGTTATAAATCTCATTCAAAATAGTGGTATAAACAATGTCAGACAAGGACACCGAGTCCGCATCGTCTGCATTTACTCAAAAAAGTATCTTTTGAGTTAATACATATGGGCCGTTCGATTGTAAACGGAGTCCATCCGGCTCCGGTCTAAAACATAGAAGGGTCTTTAATATCAGTGCGGATTTAATTCACACGAATCGTAAAGGTTATTTAACAGTCCAGATGCATTAACTGAAAAGATTCTTTTTTGAGTTAATGCAGAGAATACGAATTTCAAGGACACCACCCTTGGCATGATAACGTCATGCTCGTTTTATTTACCCTTGCCATGACAGTGACACGCTAATATTATTTATAATTTATATTCTGTGATTTGTCATGTAAAGAAGGCCATGCCCATATCAGCTTTTTGTTCAATAGCATAATTTTAATTTTTTCAGTTTTTTCACAAGGCATTATTCATAAATAAAAGATGCAGCGTTTAGACCTTGGTGTATATTTGATTTTCAAGCCAACTCTAGAAACAATTATAGTTTTCTTGAATGAAACATTGCGCAAGTCAGAATCTATTTACTCAACTCAATAGTAAAGCAAAAACCGCAACTTTTAAACACATGTTCAAAACATTTTTGCATCTATAGAATAAAATGTTTTATGTGCAAACACCCCAAACAACTCCAATATTGCCCAAATGCGTCCAAAGAACAACCAAAAAGTTCAGCATTTAAATACTGAATTTCTTAAATTACAACTACACTGTAAAATTTTGCAATATTAGGGCGTGTTCGGCCAGATCACTATTC